>NC_064925.1:139867615-140492615 GCF_023897955.1 Schistocerca gregaria | reverse complement strand
TTCCAATCCCAAAGAAAGCAGCTGTTGATAGATTTGAAAATTATCAAAGTATTAGTTTAATAAGCCACGGCTGCAAAATACTAACACGAATTCTTTACAGATGAATGGAAAAACTGTTAGAAGCCGACCTCAGGGAAGATCAGTTTGGATTCCATAGAAATGTTGGAACACTTCAGGCAATACTGACCCGACGACTTATATTAGAAAATAGATTAAGGAAAGTCAAACCTACCTTTCTAGCATTTGCAGACTTAGAGGAAGCTTTTGGCAATGTTGACTGGAATACACTCTTTCAAATTCTGAGGGTGGCAGGGGTAAAATACAGGGAGCGAAAGCTATTTACAATTTGTACAGAAACCAGATGGCAGTTATAAGAGCCGAGGGGCATGAAAGGGAAGCAGTGGTTGGAAAGGGAGTGAGACAAGGTTGTGGCCTGTTGTGTATATAGTTCCGCGTAGTCAGCGCGTACACAACTTTTCCGCTAGAGCGCGCCCCGCTTTAAGCACAGCAGCGCAGGCGCAGCGCTCGTCCGTCTCCGCACTACGAGATAGCGCTGCCATAGAGACGGACCAAATTGTGCTTCCGCCGACCCGCGTATTAATATGTAACGCAGCCAATGAGATTGCTGCTAACGTAGAACCTTTTCTCCTCGAGGATCACACTCACGCAGTGTTACATGAACGCGCGAGATATTATAACGAGTGTACAGACCTCCGATTAGCCAGTCTGCATTTGTCTGCACCAGTCTATAGTTAAGTTTCAGTCTGCGCCAAATAAGGTTACCATATTCCTGTACATAGCCATGAAGATAAATGTATAGACACTTTTGTCAAGTATCAGAGATATGTGTGAGAATAAGATTAATGTACCAATACCAAAGGAACTTCAGATTGTCAATTGTAAATAGCATCCAGAACCAAGTTAAGTAATTTTTATGCTTGTTATTATTTTAATAAATGTGTGTGAAAATTAATCAAGTTCTGTTTAAAGTTGATCACCGTCAGTCTGCTACTCTAAGCGTGCAAGTGGCATTTCTATCGTCTGACCTAACGGCAGAAGATAAACACGCCACGATAAGACCACGAGACATATTTCTGACACTCGCCTACTTCGTTAGAGCGACAGGTCTAATAATCTGATGGTGTGTGTACTGAAGGTCTTACAGCACACACACCACATAGCCTATTTCCGATGTTATTGAATTTGTATATTTAGCAAGCAGTAAAGGAAACTGAAGAAAGATTTGGAATAGGAATTAAAGTTTTTATTTCTTCTCCATGGATTTTGAGGTTCGCCGACGACATTGTAATTCTGTCAGAGACAGCAAAAGACATGGAAGAGCAGCTGAACGGAATGGACAGTGTCTTGAAAAGAGTATGTATGATGAACAACAACAAAAGCAATACAAGGATAATGGAACGTAGTCGAATTAAATCGGGTGATGCTGCCGGAATTAGATTATGAAATGAGACGCTTAAAGTAGTAAAGGAGTTTCGATATTTGGCGAGCAAAATAACTGATGTAGGTCGAAGTAGAGAGGATATAAAATGCAGACTGGAAATGCCAAGGAAAGTGCTTCTGAAGAAGAAAAATTTGTTACCATCGAATAAAGATTTAAGTGTCAGTAAGTCGTTTCTGAAAGTATTTGTATGGAGTGTAGCCATGTATGGAAGTGAAACCTGGATGATAAATACACTCCTGGAAATGGAAAAAAGAACACATTGACACCGGTGTGTCAGACCCACCATACTTGCTCCGGACACTGCGAGAGGGCTGTACAAGATATGATCACCCGCACGGCACAGCGGACACACCAGGAACCGCGGTGTTGGCCGTCAAATGGCGCTAGCTGCGCAGCATTTGTGCACCGCCGCCGTCAGTGTCAGCCAGTTTGCCGTGTCATACGGAGCTCCATCGCAGTCTTTAACACTGGTAGCATGCCGCGACAGCGTGGACGTGAACCGTATGTGCAGTTGACGGACTTTGAGCGAGGGCGTATAGTGGGCATGCGGGAGGCCAGATGGACGTACCGCCGAATTGCTCAACACGTGGGGCGTGAGGTCTCCACAGTACATCGATGTTGTCGCCAGTGGTCGATGGAAAGTGCACGTGCCCGTCGACCTTGGACCGGACCGCAGCTACGCATGGCTGCACGCCAAGACCGTAGGATCCTACGCAGTGCCGTAGGGGACCGCACCGCCACTTCCCAGCAAATTAGGGACACTGTTGCTCCTGGGGTATCGGCGAGGACCATTCGCAACCGTCTCCATGAAGCTGGGCTATGGTCCCGCACACCGTTAGGCCGTCTTCCGCTCACGCCCCAACATCGTGCAGCCCGCCTCCAGTGGTATCGCGACAGGCGTGAATGGAGGGACGAATGGAGACGTGTCGTCTTCAGCGATGAGAGTTGCTTCTGCCTTGGTGCCAATGATGGTCATATGCGTGTTTGGCGCCGTGCAGGTGAGCGCCACAATCAGGACTGCATACGACCGAGGCACACAGGGCCAACACCGGCATCATGGTGTGGGGAGCGATCTCCTACACTGGCCGTACCCCTCTGGTGATCGTCGAGGGGACACTGAATACTGCACGGCACATCCAAACCGTCATCGAACCCATCGTTCTACCATTCCTAGACCGGCAAGGGAACTTGCTGTTCCAACAGGACAATGCACGTCCGCAAGTATCCCATGCCACCCAACGTGCTCTAGAAGGTGTAAGTCAACTGCCCTGGCCGGCAAGATCTCCGGATCTGTCCCCCATTGAGCATGTTTGGGACTGGATGAAGCGTCGTCTCACGCGGTCTTCACGTCCAGCACGAACGCTGGTCCAACTGAGGCGCCAGGTGGAAATGGCATGGCAAGCCGTTCCACAGGACTACATCCAGCATCTCTACGATCGTCTCCATGGGAGAATAGCAGCCTGCATTGCTGCGAAAGGTGGATATACACTGTACTAGTGCCGACATTGTGCATGCTCTGTTGCCTGTGTCTATGTGCCTGTGGTTCTGTCAGTGTGATCATGTGATGTATCTGACCCCAGGAATGTGTCAATAAAGTTTCCCCTTCCTGGGACAATGAATTCACGGTGTTCTTATTTCAATTTCCAGGTGTGTAGTATGGACAAGAAGAGAATAGAAGCTTTCGAAATGTGGTGCTACAGAAGAGTGCTGAAGATTAGATGGGTAGATCACATAACTAATGAGGAGGTATTGAATAGAAGTGTAGAGAAGAGAAATTTGTGGCACAACTTGACTAGAAGAAGGGATCAGTTGGTAGGGCATATTCTGAGGCATCAAAGGATCACCATTTTAGTATTGGAGGGCAGCGTGGAGGGTAAAAATCGTAGAGGGTGACCAAGAGACGAATACACTAAGCAGATTCAGAAGGATGTAGGATGCAGTAGGTACTGAGAGATGAAGAAGCTTGCACAGGATAGAGTAGCATGGAGAGCTGCGTCAAACCAGTCTCTCGACTGAAAACCACAACAACAACACGTGGGTTTATTTACCGATCGTGATTTTTTATTTGTGAGTCTTTGTTGTTTGAATTTACATATTGTCATTTACAGATATTGGAGTAAGCAGAGCTATGGCAGCAAGAAAATGGAGTTCCAATTGCAGAAATCGGATCATTTCCGACATATTCTTCCGTTTGAGTTCAGTAGAGGGGTGACAGCAGCGGAGGTAGCCAGAAACGTTTGCACCGTGTATGGAGATATGCCATTGCACAGAGCACGGCCAGAAAATGGTTTTCTCGTTTTAAGGAGTACCATTATGACGTTTGTGATTCTCCATGTGAGTGGGAGCTTTCGGAGTTTGGTTAAGACCGTTAATACAGAAATGATCCACGTCAGTGTATTCAAGACTGCCAAATTTGATTAACTGTGATTACCGCATCATTGTGCGACATTTGCATGCAATGAGAAAGTTCAAAAATCAGGTGTTTGGCCACGGCATGCTCTAAGGAAAAGTCACAAAAATCATTGGGAGGATATATGTAGATCTTTGCTTGCTTGTCACCAATTTTCAATTGGCTCGTGATCAACATCGACCATTCCTATCCCGTATCGTTACTTATGACGAGAGATGGTGTCTTTATGTGAACACAAGGAAAACAAATGAACGCTCGAGCACAAACAAAGCAGCATCTCTCCGTGCAAAGACCTACGCACGTCCACAAAAGATAACATTTTGCCTCTGGTGGAACAGCGACGCTGTAGTGCAAAACGAATTGCTTTCCCGAGGTGTAACCACCACTGTTGACTTGTATTGTCAACAATTGAGATGTCTTTCAGACGCTTTGAGATTAGATTAGAAAAAAAAAGACATGTTCCACATCCACGAGGATCTCCTCAGCACGGATCTATGGAACGAAAAACTAATCTAAACTGAAATAACAATACTAATAGTATGAGTATATACAATACATCATTTTTTTCTATTAAAAAATTCGTCAATGGAGTGGAAGGAGTTGGCCACTAGTAAGTCTTTCCTTTTCAAACTGATCTTGCTTTGTAACTAAATTTTTTATGTTTGCTGGCAAATTATTGAGTAGTGGACACCTTTCTGATCTAATGTAAGTGCTTCTAAGTCCTTGTGCAGATCATTTTTGTTCCTGGTATTGTATGTATGAACTGAACTGTTTGTTGGAAAAAGAGATATATTATTTAGGACAAATTTCATTAAGGAGTAAATATACTAAGAGGCAGTAGTTAGTATACGCAGTTCTTTGAAGAGGTTTCTACAGGAAGTCCGTGAATTTACTCCACATATAATACGTATTACACGCTTTTGGATTCTGAAAACTTTTGTTTGACTTAAAGAGTTACCCCAAAATATTATACCATATGATATTATGGAATGAAAGTAGGCAAAGTATACAAGCTATCCGAGAACAACGATCAGGAAGACTGCGTGAAGCGTTGGTACTCCACGATAACGCCCGCCCGCATTCTGCTAGACAGACAGAAAACACTGTACCCGAGTTGGGTTCGGAAGTCATTCCGCATCCACTTCATTCAGCTAATCTTGCTCCCTCAGATTTCCATCTTTTCCGCTCTCTATCGAAAAACCTTCGAGAACTTCTATTCCTGATGAAAATGCGCTCCGAACATGACTCGACGAATTTTTTCACCTCGTAACCAAATGATTTCTACAGTCGTAGACTCGAAACGTTACTCCGGGTTGGCAGACTGTTATAAACAGTGACGGAGAACATATTATTGATGACAAAGCCCTCTGTTATGTGTATCTGTCGTGTTTATAAAAATTATAGAAAACAGACGCAAAATCCCCAAGATTTTACTGAAGCTCGTAATTTAGCGCAGACTACAATGCGAAATGCTTACAACAGTTTCCACAATGGAGTTTTGTCTCGCAATATGGCAGAAAATCCAAAGAGATTTTGGTCGCATGTGAAGTATGTTGGCGGCAAGAAACAATCATTGCCTTCTCTGCGTGATAGCAATGGAGATAATATCGAAGACACTGCTGCCAAAGCAGAGTTACTAAACACAGCCTTCCGAAATGTCTTCACAAAAGAAGACGAAGTAAATATTCCAGAATTCGAACAGAAAACAGCTGCCAACATGAGTAGCGTAGAAGTAAATATCTTCGGAGTAGTGAAGCAACTTAAATAACTTAATGAAAGCTAGTCTTCTGGTCCAGACCGTATACCAATTAGGTTCCTTTCGTAGTATGCTGATGCATTAGATCCATACTTAACAATCGTATACAACCGTTCGCTCGACGAAAGATTCGTACCCAAATACTGGAAACTTGCACAAGTCACACCAAATTCAAGAGTGGTAGTAGGAGTAATCCACTAAATTACACACCCATATCGTTAACGTCGATATGCAACAGAATTTTGGAACATATATTGTGTTCGAACATTATGAATTATCGCGAAGGAAACGGTCTATTGACACACAGTCACAATGGGTTTAGTAAACATCGTTCCTGTGAACCACAACTAGCTCTTTATTCACATGAAGTGCTGAGTGCTATTGACAAGGGATTTCAGATCGATTCCATATTTCTGGATTTCCGGAAGGCTTTACACGGTACCACACAAGCGTCTTGTAGTGAAATTGCGTGTTTATGGAATATGGTGTGAGTTATGTGTGATTTGCGATATCCTGTCAGAGAGGTCACAGTTCGTAGTAATTGATGGAAAGTCATCGAGTAAAACAGAAGTGATTTCTGTCATTCCCCAGGATAGTGTTATAGGCCCTTTGCTCTTCCTTATCTATATAAACGATTTGGGAGACAATCTGAGCAGCCGTCTTTGGTTGTTTGCAGATGACGCTGTCGTTTGTCGACTAATAAAGTCATCAGAAGGTCAAAACAAACTGCAAAACGATTTCGAAAAGATATCTGAATGGTGCGAAAAGTGGCAGTTGACCCTAAATAAGGAAACGTGTGAGGTCATCCACATGAGTGCTAAAAGGAACTCGTTAAACTTCGGTTACACGGTAAATCAGTCTTATCTAAAAGCCGTAATTTCAACTAAATACCTAGGTATTACAATTACGAATAGCTTAATTTGTAAGGAACACATAGAAACTGTTGTGGGGTAGCATTTTATTGGCAGGACGCTTAGAAAATGTAACAGACCTATTAAAGAGACTCCCTACACTACGCTTGTCACTCTTCTTTTAGAATACTGGTACGAAGTGTGGGATCCTTACCGGATAGGACTGACGGAGTACATCAAAAAAGTTCGAAGAAAGGCAGCACGTTTTTTTTGATTGCGAAATGTGGGGGGGAGTGTCACAGAAATGATATACGATTTGGGGCTGGACATCATTAAAAGAAAGGCGTTTTTCGTTGCGACGGAATCTTCTCACGAAATTCCAATCACCAACTTTCTTCTCCGAATGCGAAAATATTTTGTTGACAGCGACATACATTGGGAGGAACGATCACCACGATAAAATAAGGGATATCACAGCTCGTACGGAAAGATATAGGTGTTAATTCTTTCGGCGCGCTATACGAGATTGGAATAATAGATAATTGTGAAGGTGGTTCGATGAACTCTTCTGCCGGACACTTAAATGTGTATCCATGTAGATGTAGATGTAGAGGTTACGCATCGACCCAGTATTTGGTAGCTGCGTCCGCATGTCGTATTAAAGAGAACTGAAGATAGTCCATGAGACTTATCATAAGGTATACGAGGATTCGTATTAATACTTACACGACATGTTTCTCGCAGCATTTGCTGTGTCGTGGTTTCAAGAAGGGAAGCAACACTCTCTTTGGAAATGGGACTTTCGCTCTACAATAAGTGCGTCTTCAAACAGCCTGTTAATGTTTCGTGTATTGCTTGACGTGTTGTTGTTGTTGTCTTCAGTCCTGAGACTGGTTTGATGCAGCTCTCCATGCTACTCTATCCTGTGCAAGCTGCTTCATCTCCCAGTACCTACTACAACCTACATCCTTCTGAATCTGCTTAGTGTACTCATCTCTCGGTCTCCCTCTACGATTTTTACCCTCCACACTGCCCTCCAATGCTAAATTTGTGATCCCTTGATGCCTCAAAACATGTCCTACCAACCGATCCCTTCTTATAGTCAAGTTGTGCCACAAACTTCTCTTCTCCCCAATCCTATTCAATACCTCCTCATTAGTTTCGTGATCTATCCACCTTATCTTCAGTATTCTTCTGTAGCACCACATTTCGAAAGCTTCTATTCTCTTCTTGTCCAAACTAGTTATCGTCCATGTTTCACTTCCATACATGGCTACACTCCAAACAAATATTTTCAGAAATGACTTCCTGACACTTAAATCTATACGAGTACTCGATGTCAACAAATTTCTCTTCTTCAGAAATGCTTTCCTTGCCATTGCCAGTCTACATTTTATATCCTCTCTACTTCGACCATCATCAGTTATTTTACTTCCTAGATAGCAAAACTCCTTTACTACTTTAAGTGTCTCATTTCGTAATCTAATTCCCTCAGCATCACCCGATTTAATTTGACTACATTCCATTATCCTCATTTTGCTTTTGTTGATGTTCATCTTATATCCTCCTTTCAAGACACTATCCATTCCGTTCAACTACTCTTCCAAGTCCTTTGCCGTCTCTGACAGAATTACAATGTCATCGGCGAACCTCAAAGTTTTTACTTCGTCTCCATGAATTTTAATACCTACTCCAAATTTTTCTTTTGTTTCCTTTACTGCTTGCTCAATATACAGATTGAATAACATCGGGGAGAGGCTTGACGTATCATATCAATAACCCGCCTCCGTAGCTGAAATCGCTAAAGCACGCCTGTACTGTGGCGCTCGACTCGGACGTACGCAGGTTCGAATCCCGGAGGTGTACGATCTTCTCGCTGCCAGTGCTCGGCCAGCAAACGGAAAAGAGGTAGTGGCATGAAGTTCCTGCCCACCAATCTTCGCGCCGACGTCTTGGGTTAAATTCCAAACTTCTTCGCGTGAAGTGAGATCAAGAGACACTAATGATGATCGTCTGCCGCGAATGGGTACGTCAAGCTCGGCGGCTCCCTTGGTGCTATTTGGAAGCAGAACTCAGTGTACTGGTATCGCGTTTCAGCCTCTCCCTTACCTTCGTTCATAACAATACAGACATGACTCTACAATCTACAAGCACCCATCATAATACAGATGCATACTTGACACTTGGTAACAGCTCGGAGGTAAGCAATGCCAAATCACTTCTACTAGAACCACGACCAGAATGTCGATGCAAGATTCCTGCAGCTGCTACCCTATAGTCGTTCCCTGGGTATGGGATTACATGTACGTTATAATATTGATATTGTTAAACTTCAGTAGCTTGTAGCCGTACTGTTCACTAAACGGGTGCGTTATGTGACGATCCATTGTTCATGACTTCTCTTGGGTTGACTACGAGTCTCCTCCTGGCTGGTTGCTCTCGTCACTGGCGACGCTTCCCCTTTCCCAGGATCGGCAACCTTTTGGATCAGAAGAGTCAGAAACTACAATTTATAAAATTTCAAAGTTTTTAAAGAGCCACAAAAAGTTGTCTTGCCAACAATAAATAGTACTTTCATTAATAAAGTGTTTGACGAAAAAACTAATCTATTCATTCATAAGAAAAATATATATTTATTCGTATACTATAAGTAGTGTTTTTTCACAACAAATTAGACAGTACATATATATATGGTATTATTACATAATCACTTATTATTCAAGTAAATATTAAAACATTTAAGCATTCACTTACAACACTGACTTGAACTTCAATAACAAACAATTGAGCAAACAAATTCAATGGGGCGATGGTTTTGCATGGTTATTCTAGTAGAAAATTTGAACTTGACTAAACAATGTAACATGTACTTAAAATGAAAAAAAAGATAACATACATTCGAGCGAACAAATTCAATGGGATAGTTGGCTTTGCTTGGTTTTAAAAAGTTTGGATAAATTTGGCCCATTATTTGTTTTAAGTTTCAAAGACGACTCTAAATTTTCATTCGTTCGTTGGCTCCTTACTTTGCTTTTAATTGTATTCATGCAAGAGGACGCTTGCTCGCACGAATATGTCGATCCGAAGATAGTCAGCACTCCAAATGGCAACTTCTTCAACTCACTGTAGCAATCTGGAAGACTATTCCATGCGTCGAATATTACTGCCTCAACTCGCGGCATTTATTTTGAAGGTGCCCACTTCTGTTGCGTTATGTGCATACATTTCTGGACTTTAACTCTTACAATTTGCTTTTCAACTCTGTGAATTTTCCACTCAACAAGGCTTTACTTTTTAAATCGATCAATTGCATTTATAGAGATCCACTATCAACTCCAAATGGCTCAATATGGATTTCGTTACTATTTGTGTTGAGAGGATTTACTGTGAATGCTAAAGTGGATTTGTTGGCTTTGAATGCACGTATGAAACAATCTTTGACATACTCGCCTTCTGGGGATAGTCTGCCTTTTTTTTTGCCATGTCTGGTGATACCACGAGCCTTGCCAAATTAACATTACTTGTAGATTACGTCCAGCTACTTAACATGGAACTTGATTGCTGTACTTGTTTCTGGAGCTCGTCGACAGCTTTTTTTCGTTCTTCGCCGGCTGGATAGTTACTAGCAAACTGTGTACGTTTTGTAAAGAAGTGTCTATCTAAATTTGATTTCTTATTGTGTGCGAGTTTTTCGTGGCAAATGAGACAAGTCGGAAGGCCAACTGAGTTGCATATGAAAGCGAAAGACACCTTCCAATCCCTTCTTGAATTCTCGATGATCTTCTTCAGTTCTCTCTCTCTCCTCTCTCTCTCTCTCTCTCTCTCTCTCTCTCTCTCTCTCTCTCTCTCTCTCTCTCTCTTTCTCTTTCTCTCTTTCATTTTTTTTACGTGCCATGCTTGCTGTGAACCTGCGATAAAGAATTTTTAAAATCATTATTCAGGTATTGAAAATAGCAGATGAGAAGTTTTGCAATTATTTACTGTGTCAACGTATATTTACGGAAATGCATACGAAAAGCTGGGCTTCAAAATATAATCTATCAAAAAACATTTTACATCGATATTTCCCAATTAAAAATACAAACCTTGATAGAATAAATAATTTTCCAGTAATTGAATTATTAAAATGAATAATTGAGACACGAAACACTTTTTGTCTCACCCTGTGGTCGCCTCCCGTGTGCGGTGATGGCCGACTGGCATGAACGGACCTTTCAGAACTCAGAACGTGCTTATCGCGGTGTGACAGTGACGAGTGTCCCGGGGGAGGGGTGCGGTGGAAAGAGAAAACAATGGGCTGATTGTGAGGGATAGAAATGGTGCCTAATACTCGTTAATCGATTCAGAACGATCAAAATGTTTTTCTTATAAAATAAATAATACCTGCGTATGGAACGAAAGAGCCGCAGCTTCATGTCCAAAGAGCCGCATGTGGCTCGCGAGCCGCAGGTTGCCGACCTCGGCCCTATCCGAACGCGAGAGCACTGCGACTAATAATGCTAGGTCGATGACGTAAGCACGACGGAAGTAGGGCGAGCGTCTTCGAGGCCGACAGGTCTTGTGCCAGTTGGCGCTGCCGCCGCTGTGAGGAAACTGAGGGCAGAGCATGCCCAGCATTTTGCGCAGGACTCGTTTGCCACTGCTATATAGAGGACCAAGGTTCGATCACAGATACAGCCAGGGAATTCGTGATTGGCTCGGAATTCGAATGCTTTAATCGTTCGAGTGCAGAGCAGGGCTGAAGGTGAGCGGTGCTACTAGGTCAATACCTCGCCTCCGACGTGCGAATATGCCTGTGGTGCTGCAAACCTGACGCTACGTTCTACAAGCACCCAGCACAGGCATCCACACAATACAGACCCACACTTGACACTTCATAATAGATCGCAGGTAGCAGTGCGTGCCACTGCGGTATCATTGCGTATGCGCTACTTAACACATCAGGGATGGTGTCACCATGGGGGTGGGATGGGGGGGCTGACTGAACATTGTGCTCCAAGGTCGATACCGTAGTGCCTCGTGTGATGACCTCAACCCACAGGAAAAATAATTATCAAAATCTGAACTGTGAAGTCATCCAAAATTCTAGTTGGATAACCACACTCTTTGTTATACTTCTGAATTGGTCACGATCTCACTTTGTTTATGAACTGAAAACTCTAATATTCACGAGAAACTGCTCTGAAATTAACGTGAACCGACAAAATTGTGTATATATTCTCTGAAACTTCAAAGGAATTAGAAAAAGTGACAAAATTTCGTGAATCACACACAATACTGTTAATAATTGCATGAACACTGGGGGGGGGGGGGGGGGGGGGGTTCACCATACATCTACCCACTTTTGAGTATAACCAGTGTCTCTTAATACTAATACTATGACAAGTAGCAATGCAATATCAAAAAACTTTTATTACTGGGTAAAGAGTCACTACGTGATTTGACTGCTAACAAGTTCAAGTGGCTCTGAGCACTATGGGACTCAACTGCTGTGGTCATTAGTCCCCTAGAACTTAGAACTACTTAAACCTAACTAACCTAAGGACATCACACACATCCATGCCCGAGGCAGGATTCGAACCTGCGACCGTAGCGACTGCTAACATTTATAATTCCCGCTCACGTCAGGAAAAGCACCAATACGGGAATAGCAGCTATTACATTATTGGTCAGAACGCAAGCAATTATGGCAGTCGCCGTAATTTTCGCGCGAAGCCATATTTCGCGACAAAATACTCTTATTAGTTACTTTCATATATCTAGTCTCATAACAATACATAATATTACATAAAAAAACTACAATAATTTTGACATGCAAGGAGAATTAGTCCTAATGAGAGGAAGAAGTTTATATTTACTGGTGTTTCAACAATGACTACCAGGCAACTTTTCATTCACTGATTGTAATTTTATTTTCGTTAGCAGAAAGCAAACAAACTAAACAAAGAATTTAATTAAACAGAGTCCGTAATTCTTATACTTTTAATAGAGAAAGAAAGTTTCTAGGTCAGGGGATAGCGTTCAGCGAAAACCCTTAACTTTTTGTTGAATACGAAGCGTCGGGTGGGGCAGCACGATGTCGGCGGGTTACGATGATGAGAGCAGGACACAGGCAGTTCCGCTGGTTAATCTTCTCCGGCGAAACGCAAATAAAGTTCCGGCACAGCTGTATCATTAACTTCGTGGTGATTAGCAAACCACAAGACGCCAGTATACGAACGTTGTTGACATGTCCTCTCTTTCAAAGTACATGAGGTAGACATCGCTCGTTTTTACACTTTATGCACTGTCCGTGGCGCTATCGTCCATAATTACATGGTTCGTCACATTCATATAGTCTTAGCCACAAATACAAAGTTCATAGAATTGTTCATGTATGTGAAGCACACCGTATACAATGTCCACTCTGTTCTCGCATTTCAAACTTCGACAACGTCACTGAAAGCCATTTATATTGCACAGTTAATTAGTTTTCACTTTCATGGTTTGACAGAATGTGATATACAACAGTTCCACCACCCAAAACCAATACCAGCAAAGTTCATTCGAATAAAGGCACAGTTCGTGTCGGCCACAACAAAGTAATGTTAGCAGCACTTTCACAGTCCGGTTTATTTGCTCTTAAAGTTCGCTGGCGATGGCATTACATACCGCAGTGGTAAAGAGAATTAACAATCTGATAGTTCGGTATCACTGTCCATACAATTACGTATGCTTTTCAGGGAACACAGTACTATTTTTTCCGCGCACGGTTCACAGACACGCCACCCACCATCCCCTCTACTACGCAACAACCTTTCAACTCTCGATATCACTATCGCTGTCTCGTGTCTATAGATGTTATATCGTTATCGTAAATTACATACACCTTTATAAATGTCATTGACTGCATTTTTCACAATTAATAATATTCCAAAAGAGAACTTTAGAAACTTTACCACAGGTACAAAGCAAGAAGCATATTTATCCATTGGCAAACGAAATAATCACAATTACGTCTTTACATTTAAAAACCACAGTAGAATGTTACATAATCACAGTTATAAATGCCCATATGAACAAAAGAAAAAGAATAGAAATCCAAAGAAAATCAGGAAAAAAATTTTATATGCGTAATTAGCAATGCCTTCACACTCGCACCGGCCCTGTTAACGCAGCGTGTGTAGAGGGAGTTGCTTTGCGCACCGAATGCAGAGTGGCCATTTCCGGCCAACTCATTGTGTTTCAAAGTTTTGCACCTGTTCGTATAGCAGTGCGGAACCTTGCTCCTGCGGTGCAGTTATTAAATAATTTGGGCACTCATAACCCTCGTGCCTCTAGTAGACCGATGGAGTGTTTTGAAACTTATCCTCTCCAATCTACCTCATCGTCTATTCCCCATGCGCTTTAGTTGCGGCTAGTTAAATGACCTAATAGGTGTTCCCTCTCACAGGCCAGAGAGTTAATTGGTTCGTCGTCGTCCTGAATGGAAGTTCAGCATCATCTCTCACCATCTCGCTCACCCCCTTCCGACAATAATTCCAGTACAGTCGCAACAATCACAATTAAAAACTGCCTGTAAGTGGTGGTGGTGGTTGTTAGTGTTTAACGTCCCGTCGACAACGAGGTCATTAGAGACGGAGCGCAAGCTCGGGTTAGGGAAGGATTGGGAAGGAAATCGGCCGTGCCCTTTTCAAAGGAACCATCCCGGCATTTGCCTGAAACGATTTAGGGAAATCACGGAAAACCTAAATCAGGATGGCCGGAGACGGGATTGAACCGTCGTCCTCCGGAATACGAGTCCAGTGTGCTAACCACTGCGCCACCTCGCTCGGTGCCTGTAAGTATTAGCTGTTATGATTCTCTGACTTACGGACTGGCGCAGAGATTTCGACATTTGTATGAATTTTTCGCTGCAGGTTATTGCCAAATGAGGTACTATGTACAGTAGTTAAGACACTGTACTGGCAGTCTGGGGGAGTACTGTTCAAATGCCTCTCCAGGTACATTAGCATGTCTAGAACAAGTTTCGTTAGCAAAACAAGGATCACGAAAGCGGCACTCAATCCTTTATTTTTCTTTTTTTCGTGGCCTTATCCCGCATCTTAGCGGAGAGAGCATGTTAATCTGTTGTCCATGTTTGTAGCAGAGAGTGGCCGGATTCCCATCTAGTTACCAACATTTCCTCTCAGGGACGGAATTTGTGTACCCTGTCTGCCTGCGTCCTCATCCCATGCAGACGTGTGAAACATCGAAATGTTTGCGAATAGTGTAACTGAGGCAGGACGTGGGGAACAGCACTTTACTCGCCTAGCGGGACGTGGGAAACCACCTAAAAACCAGAAAGCCGGCCCTCGTCGTTAATCCGCAGGACGTATTCGATCCGGCCAGTACGCCTCCCGAATCCCGGAAGCGACGTGCTGACGCGCGCGTACCACTCGAATAAGTGAAACAAAACATTCTTTAAAAGTGTACACCTCAGATTACTTCACTCTCGTGAGAACGACAAGAAACTTACTTCTAATATTACTTGAAAATACAGCTCTTCGGTTGCACAGGTAAAAAATTTTCAACTTTACCTAGGTTTCAACTGCTCTAAGGCAGCCTTCATCAGAAGTAAAAAAAAATTTACATTACCTATAACAGAGTTTTGGAATAATATAAACTATATTGCTGAAAGGCTGTACAGGGAAGGATTTCCTAACGGACATCATCCGTCACTACGTATGTTTATTTCTCTCGATCAGTGTGTCAATGATGGTATTTTCAGTTAACTGTAACTGATGTAAATAAAGAAGTTCACAGTAATGTGATTTTATTCGTATCATCTCCTTGAGATGGTTTCTCCGACATTAGATGCCCTGCCTCAAACTGTTCAGTGGAGCATCCTATATGTCCCGTTAAATTTTTGCACACTGTTACGGAAGCACCCCATATGTGCATATTGCAACCCCATTACTTGTGTGACGTCCAGTGTAAACTACAGACACACGGTGCGCCGTGTCAGAAACTAGATTTCTTGTTGAAAGTTCGCCTGTCACAAGAAGCAGTTTCAGTTTCAGATGGACAAAGCAGTGAGTGTTGAGACTGATGTGTTGGTTCTGATTTTATACCCAGTGTAGCTATCAGTCATAGTAACGTGACCATGAGTCGATACTGCGAGAGAGATTCAAATACCTGCAGAGCAATGACTTTTGGATTTCTGTGTTTTGAAAGTTTTAAAAAGTCATCAAACATTATTAATGTTCAACAATAGTATTTATTTATATTTTGTCCAAACCGAATTTCTCATATGGAAACAACTTAAGACTGAGGTTTATTTGGTGTTTGGCGAACATTTTTAATATCATAAGAATTGAATTTACTCAGAACAAGCAGGTGAAGAGTAAGAAAGAATGAATTCACCTGCGTGCTCTATGCTCTGAATGAATATATTAATTAACCATTAGATATACTGATAACCTGCAACATTTAAAAGTGGAAATACACACCACATGTGGTACCACTTCATATTAAGGGAATCACTACTCTACAGGCTTAAAACGCCAGTAAGTAGTAATAATAATTTGTAGACAACCAATGACAACCTACCACAAAAAGATCAATTACGGTAGTTATAAGCATATAAAATATTCACTTGAACAAATTATTTTTTGAGGTTATAACCCATGCCTAAAATTTCCAATAAAGATTTTGTCTATTTGAGATTTCAATCCATAGATTGCGAACTATATCCCGATTGTGATATTTTCATCCTCAGGATGCCACGACTCACTCACAAACTGATTTGAACTTAACAGAATGTCGTCCAAAGTCTGTACATTCTGGAGATAGGATCGGCTTTAGTGTGGCCTTGCACGTAGCGGCGTACTGGTTTGAAAAGATCGGCCGTCTCCGGCCGATGTCGGTCGTCGGCGGAATCCACCGACATCGGACCCACTGTGATCGCAGCCTTAGGTGTGCGCAGCACTGCCTGTACAGCGGCGGTGCTTGCAGGCTCCGCGCTCCATCGTGGCAGGAGCTGTTCAAAGAGAAAAACTTCTATACTCACAACACGAATGGCCAAATCACTTGCCATCTTGAAATAAGACTGTTAGTTTTCGCCTCTCTGGCTTCCCATCTCAACTTGGGGCTGTGGTCATTTCCTTCCCTCGAGGTCAGTCGTAGGGGAGCCCCAAAACGCTCTTCCAATTACAGTGAATTACACTACTGGCCATTAAAATTGCTACACCACGAGGATGACGTACTACAGACGCGAAATTTAACCGTCAGGAAGAAGATACTGTGATATGCAAATGATTAGCTTTTGAGAGCATTGACACAAGGTTGGCGCCGGTGGCGACACCTAGAACATGCTGACATGAGGAAAGTTTCCAACCGATTTCTCATACACAAACAGCAGTTGACCGGCTTTCCCTGGTAAAACGTTGTTGTGATGCCTCGTGTAAGGAGGAGAAATACTTATCATCACGTTTCCGACTTTGATAAAGGTCGGATTGTAGCCTATCGCACTTGCGGTTTATCGTATCGCGACATTGCTGCTCGCGTTGGTCGAGATCCAATGACTGTCAGTAGAATATGGAATCGGTAGGCTCAGGAGGGTAATACGGAACGCTGTGCTCTATCCCAACGGCCTCGCATCACTAGCCGTCGAGATGACAGGCATCTCATCTGCATGGCTGTAACGGATCGTGGGGACGTTTGCAAGACAACAACCATCTGCACGAACAGTTCGACGACATTTGTAGTAGCATGGACTATCAGCTCGGAGACCATGGCTGCGGTTACCCTTGACGCTGCATCACAGACAGAAGCGAACGCGATGGTCTACGCAACAGCGAACTTGGGTGCACGAATGGCAAAACGTCATTTTTTCGGATGAATCCAGGTTCTGTTTATAGCGTCGTGGTGGTCGCATCCGTGTTTGGCGACATCGCGGTGAACGCACATTGGAAGCATGTATTCGTCATCACCATACTGGCATATCACCCGGCGTGATGGTATCGGGTGCCATTGGTTACACGTCTCTGTCACCTCTTGTTCGCACTGACGGCACTTTGAACCGTGGACGTTAAATTTCAGATGTGTTACGACCCGTGGCTCTTCCCTTCATTCGATCCCTGTGAAACCCTACATTTCAGCAGGATAATACACGACCGCATGTTGCACGTCCTGTACGAGGCTTTCTGGACACAGAAAATGTTCGACTGCTGTCCTGGGCAGCACATTCTCCAGATCCCTCACCAACTGGAAACGCCTGGTCAATGGTGGCCGAGCAACTGCTCGTCACAATACGCCAGTCACTACTCTTGATGAACTGTAGTATCGTGTTGAAGCTGCATGGGCAACTGTACCTGAACACGCCATCCAAGCTCTGTTTGACTCAGTGCCCAGGCGTGTCAAGGCCGTTATTACGGCCACAGGTGGTTGTTCTGGGTACTGATTTCTCAGGATCTATGCACCCAAACTGTGTAAAAACGTAATCACATGTCAGTTCTAGTATATATTTGTCCGATGAATACCCATTTATTATCTGCATTTCTTCTTGGTTTACCAATTTTATGGCCAGTAGTGTACAATGAACTTTTCCCTCTCACCAGAATGATGTCTCTGGACCAACCAATCAGCAACTTCTGAACAAAGCAGCAGCCGGGTGGTCTGACTCCCACGGTGATACGGTGGTTCGCCCTGCTCGTGAGACTTCTGGAAAGAGGAAAGGAAAATTTTAAGGGTCTTCGTTTCCATGGAACACTCTCAGTCGGAATATCGCGGAGTATTGTCGAGGCCACATTCTTTTGACTAGAGAGTGGTGTACAGCTGCCTTCGAGCAGAATGTTTGTTGCTCTTCAGGTCAGCTGTCTCTTACTCCACTTTTGCTCTGATTAATCGGGATCGCTCGTTTCGACCTGCTTCACTATTGTGCGGACTGCATTTCACTGAAACTGGCATCAAAGGTCCACATTGTTTCCGCTTTTAAGCGGCTTCGCCTTGGTCCGGTGAGCGCCAGACTCTTGTGTCTGTCCCGGAGATCACCTGCCGAAAGAATGTTGTCAAGGTCCGCGTGTGTCAGAACGCATCAGAAAACCAAGTTCAGAGGTCCCCACACGGAGCACCAAAAACTGTTCCCTTAAGGAGAAATGTTAGATGGAGGAAAGAATGTAGTACTGAAAACATGTTGAAGAAGGATGTAAGCAAGATAAAAATAAGTACAGCACCTATCGAATCTCATGACCACTCATGTTTCACGTCCTCATAAAAACTGGAATGCAAGATTGAAATATTTACACGTGACGTCCTTCGACGTTGATTAAAAAATTTGAGTAAAAGGCCAACACCAGGCCTATGCCTCACAAGGTTAAAACATCAGTTCGGTTATGTTTCATTAACCATCAAGTTTTCGACTAATATGATGCTTGTGCGATCATATTTTCACATCCGATTTAACTATATTCTTCCAGATATTTGATCCCGTCTTGCTGAAAATGAAGCAACAGTTTCGACACTATTTCAGGCGCTTTCCCTTTCCGTATGAGTTTCAATGCACTTGTCCATAAAAAAAAGGTATGAGAAAAGGCTGTAACGGTCAATCAAATTTAAACGTATTCTGTTTGGTGTATTTAATCAAATGGTGCTACGACGAGTGCTAAGCTACTTGGGTGGATAAAAATTTTATTTTAGAATTAGACGCATGTCAGTAAAAATTAGGTCCATTTTACTTTCAATATTCTCGCATGGTCAAATTAAGATTAATCTTAATTGCCCCTTCCCCTTTAATCGCTCCTTCCATATTTTCTTTCCCGTGTGAAACGCATTCGTGTCGAAGTCCGTGCTGTTTTATAATCTTTATTTTTTTATTATTTTTTTAAGTCTTGTGAGTGATTTGATGCGGCCCGCCAAGAAATTCAGATCAGAGTAGCAGCATTTTACCTTACGTCCTCAGTTTCTGTCTTTCTCTACCAGTTTTACCTTCCACAGCTCCCTCTCGTAACAAGAACGTTATTCACTGACGTAACAGACGTCCTATCATCTTGACCCTTCTTCTTGTCAGTGTTTTCCGTATGTCTTAACCGATTCTGCAGAGAACCTCCTGATTCCTAATCTTATCAGACTACCTAATTTTCAACGTTTTTCTGTAGCATCATATTTCAAATGCTTCGATTCCCTTCTGTTTCGGTTTTTCCACTGTCAAGTTTAAATCCTATTGTCTGTCGCGTGCCGATTCCGTTCTTAATTTTTTTTGTGCCAGTATTTATCTGCACTGCGCACGGCCTGTGTGTGTGTGTGTGTGTGTGTGTGTGTGTGTGTGTGTGTCCGTTTCAACTTCAACTTCTGAGTCTTGATCGTAGAGCTCATGCGGAGAACCATTGGGGTGAAGCGAGTGGAATATATTCAGAACGTCTTCTTCACGGTAAATGTACGCACTCCAATGGCGCAAGGGGAGGATGCGGTAGTCCACACAGGGCGACACGTATGCGGCTGCGGAATTCCGCCGTTTGCCAGCGTCATCGCCCGTTGCGAGGCGAAAATCGCACAGCGGCAGCCGCAGTGCAGTGGACCACGAGAATCAGTTGGCCAGTTCAAACAGGCGGTGCGGCAAGTATGCGAAGAGTGGTCAGCGAACAACAGGCAGTCAATACTGGGACCGGATCGGAGTGGCCGACTGACAGACAATGGGCAGTGCTGTGTTCTCCGTGGCTTGTGTGAGTGTGTGTTTGTGTAGCTACAAAGCGTTTTCCACAATGTGTCCTGTTCATCTACATCTACGTGATTACTCTGCTATTCACAATAAAGTGCCTGGCAGAGGGTTCAATGAACCACCTTCAAGCTGTCTCTCTACCGTTCCAGTGGGAAAAACGAGTGCTTAAATTTTTCTGTGCGAGCCCTGATTTCTCTTATTTTATCGTAATGATAATTTTCTCCCTATGTGGGTGGATGCCAACAGAATGTTTTCGCAATCGGAGGAGAAAATTTCATGAGAAGATCCCGTCACAACGAAAAACGCCTTTGTTTTAATGATTGCCACTCCAATTAACGTATCATGTCTGTGACACACTCTCCCCTATTTCGCGATAACACAAAACGAGCAGCCCTTCTTTGAACTTTTTCGATGTCATCCGTCAGTCCCACCTGATGCGGATCCCACACCGCTCAGCAATACTCCAGAATAGGGCGGACAAGCGTGGTGTAAGCAGTCTCTTTAGTAGACCTGTTGCACCTTCTAAGTGTTCTGCCACTGGCCGGCCGATGTGGCCGAGCGGTTCTAGGCGCTTCAGTCTGGAACCGCGTGGCCGCTACGGTCGCAGGTTCGAATCCTGCCTCGGGCATGGATGTATGTGATGTCCTTAGGTTAGTTAGGTTTAAGTAGTTCTAAGTTCTAGGGGACTGATGACCTCAGATGTTATGTTCCGTAGATTTTTTTTTCCCCAATGAGTCGCAGTCTTTGGTATGCTCTACCACAATATTATCTATGTGATCGTTTCAGTTTAGGTTATCCCTAAGTATTTAGTTGAATTTACAGTATTCAGATTTATATGACTTATCGCGTAATCGAAATTTAGCTGATTTCTTTTAATACTCATGTGAATAACTTCACACTTTTCTTTATTCAGGGTCAATTGCCACTATTCGCATCGCACAGATATTTTATCCAATTCATTTTGCAAGTCTTTTTGATCATCTGATGACTTTACAAGACGGTAACTGACAGCATCATCTGCAAACAATCTAAGACGGCCACTCAAAAAAATGGTTCAAATGGCTCTGAGCACTATGGGACTTAACTTCTGAGATCATCAGTCCCCTAGAACGTAGAACTAGTTAAACCTAACCAACCTAAGGGCATCACACACATCCATGCCCGAGGCAGGATTCGAACCTGCGACCGCAGCGGTCGCGCGGTTCCAGACTGTAGTCCCTAGAACAGCTCGGTCACTCCGGCCGACACGGCTACTCAGATTGGCTCCTATGTTGTTAATACTGGTAAGGAACAATAGAGGGCCTATAGCACTTCCTTGGGGAACGCCGGATGCTACTTCTATTTTACTCGATGACTTTCCGTCTATTACTACGAATTGTGACCTTCCTGACAGGAAATCACGAATCCAGTCGCATAACTGAGGCGATACTCCGTAGGCTCGCAGTTTGGTTAGAAGACGCTTGTGAGGAACGGTGTCGACAGCCTTCTGGAAATCTAAAAATATGGAATCAATTTAACATTCCCTGTCGATAGCACTTATTACTTCATGAGTATAAAGAGATAGTTGTGTTTCACAGAACGATATTTTCTGAATCCGTGTTGACTATGTAACAATAAATTGTTTTCTTCGAGGTACTTCATAATGTTCGAATACAGTATATGTTCCAAAACCGTACTGCAAATCGACGTTAGTGATATAGACCTGTAATTCAGCGGATTACTCCTACTTCCCTGTTTGGGTACTGATGTGACTTGAGCAAGTTTCCAGTCTTTACGTACGGATCTTTCTGTGAGTTAGTGGTTGTATATAACTGCTAAATATGGAGCTATTTTATCAGCATACTCTGAGAGGAACCTGACTAGTATACAATCTGGACCGGAGGCCTTGCCTTTATTAAGTGATTTAAGCTGTTTTGTTACACCAAGGATATCTACTTCTATGTTTATCATCTTGGCAGTTGTTCTTGATTGGAATTCAGGAATATTTACTTCGTCTTCTTTGGTGAAGGAGTTCCGGAAAAGCGTGTTTAATAACTCTGCTTTAGTGGCACTGTCATCAGTAACTTCAGCGTTGTTATCGCTCAGTGAAGTTATTGATTGTCACTCTGTGTTACAATATCAGCTGGAATTACAAAAGAATTAGCGATATAGTATCCCGAAAAGTGTTACCCATTTTCATTTAGAGATTCGTTAAAGTGACAGGTTTTGAGAAACTAAATATTTCTTGATGTTAGCATGTTACATCTTGCTTCTTCTGACACCATCTAGCAAAAATACTAAATCAGCGGCACTTATGATGGAATTCAGTAACGAGATTTAAAAGCAAATAAATGGAACTAAGGGCAACGCAGATAAAATATTCACTAAAACTCACAATAATGTGATTTCTGAGGCACTGATCGGTGGCTGGATACTGGAAAACTTGGCCAATGTATATATTTATGTTAACAATATGTATATCTAATTTGTTAATTATTTTATTATAAAAATGCACAATAAATGCATGGATGGCCGATAATAGTCAAGCATGGATGGCAGTATGCATTACAATTTCTTACAGGGTGTGGCAAAGACCACTGTTCCCACTCTTGGTTCGGTCAACAGTAATGATATCGATTCCTTCGCCTTTTATGAATTAAAGTCACATGATTGTCTTGGAAAATTACGTTATTGGAGAGAGTGATACATGACTAAAAATACACTCCTGGAAATTGAAATAAGAACACCGTGAATTCATTGTCCCAGGAAGGGGAAACTTCATTGACACATTCCTGGGGTCAGATACATCACATGATCACACTGACAGAACCACAGGAACATAGACACAGGCAACAGAGCATGCACAATGTCGGCACTAGTACAGTGTATATCCACCATTCGCAGCAATGCAGGCTGCTATTCTCCCATGGAGACGATCGTAGAGATGCTGGATGTAGTCCTGTGGAACGGCTTGCCATGCCATTTCCACCTGGCGCCTCAGTTGGACCAGCGTTCGTGCTGGACGTGCATACAGCGTGAGACGACGCTTCATCCAGTCCCAAACATGCTCAATGGGGGACAGATCCGGAGATCTTGCTGGCCAGGGTAGTTGACTTACACCTTCTAGAGTACGTTGGGTGGCACGGGATACATGCGGACGTACATTGTCCTGTTGGAACAGCAAGTTCCCTTGCCGTTCTAGGAATGGTGGAACGATGGGTTCGATGACGGTTTGGATGTACCGTGCACTATTCAGTGTCCCCTCGACGATCACCAGAGGTGTACGGCCAGTTTAGGAGATCGCTCCCCACACCATGATGCCAGGTGTTGGCCCTGTGTGCCTCGGTCGTATGCAGTCCTGATTGTGGCGCTCACCTGCACGGCGCCAAACACGCATACGACCATCATTGGCACCAAGGCAGAAGCGACTCTCATCGCTGAAGACGACACGTCTCCATTCGTCCCTCAATTCACGCCTGTCGCGACACCACTGGAGGTGAGCTGCACGATGTTGGGGCGTGAGCGGAAGACGGCCTAACGGCGTGCGGGACCGTAGCCCAGCTTCATGGAGACGGTTGCGAATGGTCCTCGCCGATACCCCAGGAGCAACAGTGTCCCTAATTTGCTGGGAAGTGGCGGTGCGGTCCCCTACGGCACTGTGTAGGATCCTACGGTCTTGGCGTGCATCCGTGCGTCGCTGCGGTCCGTTCTCAGGTCGACGGGCACGTGCACCTTCCGCCGACCACTGGCGACAACATCGATGTGCTGTGGAGACCTCACGCCCCACGTGTTGAGCAATTCGGCGGTACGTCCACCCGGCCTCCCGCATGCCCACTATACGCCCTCGCTCAAAGTCCGTCAACTGCACATACGGTCCACGTCCACGCTGTCGCGGCATGCTACCAGTGTTAAAGACTGCGATGGAGCTCCGTATGCCACGGCAAACTGGCTGACACTGACGGCGGCGGTGCACAAATGCTGCGCAGCTAGCGCCATTCGACGGCCAACACCGCGGTTCGCCGTGCCGTGCGTGTGATCATTGCTTGTACAGCCCTCTCGCAGTGTCCGGAGCAAGTATGGTGGGTCTGACACACCGGTGTCAATGTGTTCTTTTTTCCATTTCCAGGAGTGTAGAACATGAAACATTACACTTTTAGTAAACACTGCTCCAAAACGGATTTTTGGAGAGAGTAATAAAGAGTCAACAGTAACAGACTTGTTTTTTATTATCTCTCAGGCAAATTTACAGGTACAGCTACCGACAATAGCAATGAAATTAATAAAATTGTGCGTATAAAGCAAAATGCTTATGAATGCTCTTATTCTGTTTCATATAAAACATCAAATTTTTCTGTTTTTCCAAGTACTTTACCAGCACTTACAAAATAATTAGCAATTACGTCTCTGTTTATTATTGTTGACACATTTGTTGTTCTTACATCCAAGTTTGTGGCAGACTCATATCCTTTCACAGTAAATTTGTCCTCAATTTGATGCTCATCTCTTAAATATACACAATTATACAGAAAACTATTTATGCCAACAGCAAACGGGATTTCGCGTTTATTTGACGACATTACGAAGGAACATTCATCGCACCTATTAGCCACTAACAAACGGTAGTTGAAAGTTCTTTTGTCACGCGCAACAATCTACCTACATGTGACCGTACTAGGTGTTCTGAGAGCCCAAATGCTTCCTCACCAACAAACACATTCGGCGTAGTCATCTCACTAGTATTTCGCAAGTCAGAGGTCTTAGTATGAAAAGTGTATTTCCGTTCAGACGTTGTACGCAAGTCATAATCACTGTTCCGTCTGAATCTTTTTGAAATGAGCCATTGTTGACAAAAACAAATCTGTAAACTTGATCACTATTTGAAAAACAATGGAAAAGAAGTCCTTATAATTGTAAAACATTAACCCACTCGTATTTGGATTCACCAGTCGTATGTTTTTACCATCGACTGCCCCTACGCAGTTCGGGACATTCGCACGCTTTGGAATCCGTTTCCAATGTTCTTCCAGTCGTTCTCTGTCGGCTAAGGCAGACACTTTTCACTCGCGCAGCCCAAAATCGAACATTACTCGCTTCTCACTATGTCACTGGCTGTTGACTCGCCAATTCTTTACGTACAGTACAGCTCAACAAAGTAACAAGTGCCGACCGGGATGGCCGAACGGTTCTAGGAGCTACAGTCCGGAACCGCCCGACCGCTACGGTCGCAGGTTCGAATCCTGCCTCTAGCTTGGATGTGTGTGATGTCCTTAGCTTAGTTAGATTTAAGTAGTTCTAAGTTCTAGGGGACTGATGATCTCAGAAGTTAAGTCCCAAAGTTGTCAGATCCATTTGCACCATTTTGAAAGTAACAAGTTGCCAAATAACCTTAAACGAAAGAGATATGTAAAACTTATGGTCAACATTTATCATTATTTAATGATGTTACAGATTTTGATGTTGATGTTGATTTTCCGTTTCTTTTTTTTATCCTGTAGGCCAGGAGGTTCAACAAAAGTGACGAAACATTAGGGACTATTGCCGCAAATATAAAAAGAAAGTGAAGATATCTTGTTCAGAAGCAGTGAAAACATTGAAGTAGGTGTATGCTACTAACTGGGTTCTTGGCACTTGTTTTAGAAGAGACACAACACCACACGGCAAGTGGCGATAGACTCAAGTGTGGTGCGTTGTAGTCCGTTGTGGCGAAAAACCGTTGGTACACAGCATTATATAGTTAAGTCCCAAAGTGGTCAGAGCCATTTGCACCATTTTGAAAGTAACAAGTTGCCAAATAACCTTAAACGAAAGAGATATGTAAAACTTATGGTCAACATTTATCATTATTTAATGATGTTACAGATTTTGATGTTGATTTTGATTTTCCGTTTCTTTTTTTTATCCTGTAGGCCAGGAGGTTCAACAAAAGTGACGAAACATTAGGGACTATTGTCGCAAATATAAAAAGAAAGTGAAGATATCTTGTTCAGAAGCAGTGAAAACATTGAAGTAGGTGTATGCTACTAACTGGGTTCTTGGCACTTGTTTTAGAAGAGACACAACACCACACGGCAAGTGGCGATAGACTCAAGTGTGGTGCGTTGTAGTCCGTTGTGGCGAAAAACCGTTGGTACACAGCATTATATAGTTAAGTCCCAAAGTGGTCAGAGCCATTTGCAACATTTTGAAAGTAACAAGTTGCCAAATAACCTTAAACGAAAGAGATATGTAAAACTTATGGTCAACATTTATCATTATTTAATGATGTTACAGATTTTGATGTTGATGTTGATTTTCCGTTTCTTTTTTTTATCCTGTAGGCCAGGAGGTTCAACAAAAGTGACGAAACATTAGGGATTATTGTCGCAAATATACAAAGAAAGTGAAGATATCTTGTTCAGAAGCAGTGAAAACATTGAGGTAGGTGTATGCTACTAACTGGGTTCTTGGCACTTGTTTTAGAAGAGACACAACACCACACGATAAGTGGCGATAGACTCAAGTGTGGTGCGTTGTAGTCCGTTGCGGCCAAAAACCGTTGGTACACAGCATTATATAGTCTAAAAAGCACGAAACATATATTGGCCAGCGACAACATTTTCAAAATAAGCGCTGTGTCTTAATTTCTTCGACGAATCACTGTAAGTGTGGGCAATAACGAATAGAAAGCCAGTTCATTATCAAACTGCGACGTAAGACTATAAGATTGATAGAAACATAGTTTCCTCACAATGGAACGAGGAAGACTGCATAGCGCAGAACACGCGCAAGTCCAAGAACCTTGACTTATAATTTTTTACGCGTAAGATAAAGGTTTTAGTGAGCCACTGACTACACAGTCTGATACAGTGTTGATATTTTACATAAGACAATTTTTTGAGAGGCACAGCAGATGACTCGAAGTTTAGCCATCCGCATTCCATTCCGCAGCTAGCCGCGTGGCTGCAGAAACTCCGTCTGCAAGAACGCAACGCCCGTGTGGCCCTAGCCTCGTTGGCCTTTGCCGGCTTACGCAGAACTCCGCGAGGCGATGACGTCACAGGTGCAATCGTACGTGCTCGGCTGTCCCCGTGGAACCAGTCGCGTGGAGCACTCGTCTGTTTTCCGCTTATACGCCTTCTCCGCTTTCTCGCAGTGGACGTACGTGCAATCCGGCACGTAACAACATATCTCTCCCTCCTCGATGAAACAACACTTCTTTCCGTACCACATTTTATCCAAACCCAGCACCTTCAATGTCAAGATTAAACGAACACTTCACATTCATATTCACCAGTTATCAGTTATTTTTTCTACTAACTCCCAATTATCCATAATTTCGTAGCCGCTTTGCGAATTAAAAATTTTATTTTAGAGTTTAATTTGAAATTGCGTCAGTTTTCTAATGTTTTGTTTACATCGGTGACAACCTTCTGCAAATAGATACCAGTTACAAACTACAAACAGTAAATTGCTCCCCTGGATGAATGTTGATCGACTGAGTTTGTGACAAGTGCTACACAGCTCCCACAACAGTTTTTACCATGCACACTTCCCTCCAATATTAGGTTGATCAAAAGTGGTTCAGAACGTGTACTACCATCTGAATTCTTCTTTTACATCTACATCTACATCCATACTCCGCAAGCCACCTGACGGTGTGTGGCGGAGGGTACAGTGAGTACCTCTATCGGATCTCCCTTCTATTCCAGTTTCGTGTTGTTCGTGGAAAGAATTATCGAGATGCTTCTGTGTGGGCTGTAATCTCTCTGATTTAATGCTCGTGATCTCTTCGCGAGACATACGTAGGAGGGAGCAATATACTGCTTGACTCTTCGGTGAAGGTATGTTCTCGAAACTGTAACAAAAGCTCGTACCGAGCTACTGCAGAGTCTTCCTCTTGAGTTTATCTATCATCTCCGTAACGCTTTCGCGATTACTATATGATCCTGTAACGAAGCGCGCTGCTCTCCGTTGGATCTTCTCTATCTCTTCTAACAACCCTATCTGGTACGGATCCCACACTGCTGAGCAGTATTCAAGCAGTGGGCGAACAAGTGTACTGTAACCTACTTCCTTTGTTTTCGGATTGCATTTCTTTAGGATTCTTCCAATGGATCTCAGTCTGGCATGTGCTTTACCAACGATCAACTTTATATGATCATTCCATTTTAAATCACTCCTAATGCGTACTCTCAGATAATTTATGGAATTAACTGCTTCCAGTTGCTGACCTGCTATATTGTTGCTAAATGATAAGGGATCTATCTTTCTATGTATTCGCAGCACATTGAAATTCAATTGCCATTCCCTGCACAATGCGTCAATTCGCTGCAGATTCTCCTGCATTTGAGTACAATTTTCCATTGTTACAACTTCTCGATACACCAAAGCATCATCTGCAAAAAGCCTCAGTGAACTTCCGATGTCATCCACAAGGTCATTTATGTATATTGTGAATAGCAACGGTCCTATGACACTCCCCTGCGGCACACCTGAAATCACTCTTACTTCGGAAGACTTCTCTCCATTGAGAATGACATACTGCGTTCTGTTATCTAGAAACTCTTCAATCCAGTCTCACAACTGGTCTGATAGTCCATATGCTCTTACTTTGTTCAATAAACGACTGTGGGGAACTGTATCGAACGCCTTGCGGAAGTCAAGAAACACGGCATCTACCTGTGAGTCCGTGTCTAGGGCCCTCTGAGTCTCGTGGACGAATAGCGCGACCTGGGTTTCACACGACCGTCTTTTTCGAAACCCATGCTGATTCCTACAGAGTAGATTTCCATTCTCCAGAAAAGTCATCATACTCGAACATAAAACGTGTTCCAAAATTCTACAACTGATCGACGTTAGTGATACAGGTCTATAGTTCTCCACATCTGTTCGACGTCCCTTCTTGAAAATGGGGATGACCTGTGCCGTTTTCCAATCCTTTGGAACGCTACGCTCTTCTAGAGACCTACGGTACACCGCTGCAAGAAGGGGGGCAAGTTCCTGTGTGTAAAATCGAACTGGTATCCCATCAGGTCCAGCGGCTTTCCTCTTTTGAGCGATTTTAATTCTTTCTCTACCGTCTGTCGTCTATTTCGATATCTACCATTTTGTCATCTGTGCGACAATCTAGAGAACGAACTACAGTGCAGTCTTCCTCTGTGAAACAGCTTTGGAAAAAGACATTTATTATTTCGACCTTTAGTCTGTCAGTACACAGAACTTGACTTTCGAATTCATTGAACGCCTCTCGCATAGCCCTCCTCACACTACATTTCGCTTCACGTAATTTTTGTTTGTCTGGAAGGCTTTGGCTATGTTTATGTTTGCTGTGAAGTTCCCTTTGCTTCCGCAGCAGTTTTCTAACTCAGTTGTTGTACCACGGTGGCTCTTTTCCAGCTCTTACGATCTTGCTTGACACATACTAATCTAACGCATATTGTACGATGGTTTTGAATTTTGTCCACTGTTCCTCAACACTATCTGTACTTGAGACAAAACTTTTGTGTTGAGCCGTCAGGTAATCTGTGATCTGTTTTTTGTCACTTTTGCTAAACAGAAAAATCTTCCTACCTTTTTTAATATTTGTATTTACGGCTGAAATCATCGATGCAGTAACCGCTTTATGATCGCTGATTCCCTGTTCTGCGTTAACTGTTTCAAATAGTTCGGGTCTGTTTGTCACCAGAAGGTCTTAATATGTTTCGCCACGAGTCGGTTTTAGGCAAGCTCTAGCAAAAATCTCTTTTCACCCACTTCTATTCACTACTTTGTCATTAGTTGCGCAATCTACCCATCTAATGTTAAGCGTAATTGCCGTTTCGTCTCTGTGCAAATTGTATACAAGGTGTGATTCAGAAGTTTCAAGACTGATTCATTTCTGAGTAGGGGAGCGCGCGCGAACCTGTTCCGCCAGGGGGGGGGGGGGGGGGGGGGGGGGGAGAGGGAGTAGTGCGGGTCTCAGGGAACGAACTGACGCTGCACCAGTTGCCTCCGGAACCCTGGAGAGTGCGCATGGCTTGCAGCCTGAGTGCGTGTCATTGACCTCGGTCGAAAAGCGGGAGAGGCGAAAATGGAGCAGCGTTATGCGATTAAGTTTTGCGTGTGACTGAACAAAACCGCCACGGAGACTCTCGGTATGATTCAAGGGGCCTTTAAGGAAGAAGCCATGTCCCGTGAAATGGTTTTCATGTGGCACAAACCTTTCAAAGATGGCCGCGGGAATGTTGAAGACCTCGACTGCTCTGGGAGGCCATCATCAAGCCGAACGGATCAAAATGTGGAGAGAGTGCGAGAACTTTTATACAACGACCGTCGCCTTACTACTAGATTAATTGCCGATGAACCGGGACTCAGTCAGAGTACGGTGTGGAGGATTGTGTCGGAGAATTTGATGATGCGAAAAGTGTGTGCCAAACTGGTGCCAAAAGTTTTTTCGGTGGATCACAAGAAATGGCAACCTGTAAGATGTTTGGTGCACAGCGCGCCACACAACAGTAATTAGCATGCAAGATCTTGGTGCACGATGGACAAACAAAAAACACCACATAAAGCGTCCTTCCCCAAATGGCACGAACTATCAACAGAAATCTGGAAAAGGGGGAGGTCAATCACTGAAAATCCAAAACGTTGGAGACTCCTTTTAGTCACCCCTTATGACAGGCAGGAATACTGCAGGTCAATTATAACCCCCGAACCCGCAGGGGGGGGGGGGGGGGAATGTACTCCTTGGCATAGTCAGGGAGTTAACAGTGCAGTCATCAGCAGAGCAATCCTTGTGTGTTCAGGGGGCTCGAACCAACAGGGTACATGGCGCCCCCACCACAACAGACTGGCTACTGCGCTGGATATCAAGTGCAAACGAGGTAAGAAGTCCAATATCGTCGTCAGTGCAGAAAGTGATACTGCCCACTGGAAAGAAGAAAACGCCCTTAGGAGGGTGACCTCACTCAACAGCTAGAGAATGAGCGGAAATGCAGAACCACATCGACGAAGGCTGCGAGAGGTCTCAGTGCATGATGGACACGATGCACCATGTAAGGCGCCCTTCCTGTGAAGGGTCAGACCCTACAGGGGGCCATCACATAATGGCCAAAACGTGTGAGATTCCGTTTAGTCGCCTCTAACGACAGGCAGGAATACCTCAGGTCTATTCTAACCCCAGGACCTTCAGGGGGAGAGGAGTGTCCAATAAGTAATGCAACGCATATTTTCTTTTGAAAGAATGTTGGTTTTATTTAGGATTCCAATAACCTTATTATGCCCCACTCTTTTGGCCAAAAAACCCTATTTTTCAACATAATCTCATTTCACTGCAACGATCTAACGCCACCTTACTGGGAGGGCCTATATGCCCTCATGGTACAACTCTACTGGTCGATGCCAGAGCCCTCAGTAACCTCCCAATCATCGACCTACTGCTTCTCGCGGAGTTCATTGAGCCAGACAGATGCAATCGTAAAGTTCGAAGTCTGAGCCTATAGAGTGGATCAGGAAGGATAGTCCAATGAAGTCTTGTGAGCCCCTCTGAGGTGCGAAGACTTTTGTGAGGCGTTTCGTTGTCACAGAGTAGGAGCTTGCATTCCATGGCTTTAGTTTCCGAGGGTTGTGCAGTACACTTTACTGTTGACCTTTGCACCATGTGGGAGCATATCAAACAGAACAACCCCTCCAGAGTCCGACGAGACCGTCGCAACGACTTCACCGGCTGAAGGTGCAGCTTTGAACTTTTCCTTCAGAGGAGAGCTGGTGTAGTGCCACTCCATGGATGATTTTGTTTCCAGTACGAAGTGATGAACCCTTGTTTCTTCGCCTGTGATGATGTTCGACCAAAAATTGTCTCGATCAGCCTCGTAACACGCAAGCAATTCTTTCTTTGCTACGAGAGTGTCCCCACTACCAAGAGAGACGTCCAGTTGAGCAGCAAGGCATTACTTGTGATCTGTCGATCACCTCAAACGACAGCGTCCACCCGTTCCAATATTGCAGTAGTCACAGCTGTGGGCGGCCATCCGGCACGTGGGACTTCGGTTAGGTTACCGTGACCTAGCTATGATGACAGACGCCACGCCCAACGACTCACCGTGCTTTTGTTCCCTTCTAGGTCCCCGTAAACGTTCTGCAAGCGCCCATGAATGTCTGCCGTGCTCTGTTATTCCGCCAAAAGAAACACCCTAGCAAGTCTCTGCTTGGAAAGCACCTACGTTACCGACGCATTTCGAAGACTATGTATTGCATCGCCACGTGTCGGAAATTTATGAAACTATAGAGGATGAAGCTGGAAATTTCCACGATGTGCCACAACAAATTCAGTGTTTTTTCAACCGACACTGGCCGAGAAAAAAATGTGTTGCATTACTTATTGAACACTCCCAGTAATTATACACTGCTGGCCAGTAAAATTGCTTCACAAAGAAGAAATGCACATGATAAACGGGTATTCATTGGACACATATATTATGCTAGAACTGACATGTGGTTACATTTTCACGTAATTTGGGTGCATAGATCCTGAGAAATCAGTACCCAGAAAACCCACCTCTCGCCATAATAACGGCCTTGATACGCCTGGGCATAGAGTCAAACAGAGCTTGGATGGCGTGTACAGGTACAGCTGGCAATGCATCTTCAATACGATACCACAGTCCATCAAGAGTAGAGACTGGCGTATTGTGACGGGCCAGTTGCTCGGTCACCAATGACCAGATGTTTTCAGTTGGTGAGAGAACTGGAGAATGTGCTGGCCTCGGCAGCCGTCGAACATTTTCTGTATCCAAAAAGGCCCTTACACGACGGATAACATACCGTCGTGCATTATCCGGCTGAAATGTAGGGTTTCGCAGGGATCGAATGAATGGTAGAGCCAAGGGTCGTAACACATCTGCAATGTAACGACCAATGTTCAAAGTGCCTTCAATACGAACGAGAGGTGACAGAGACGCGTAACGAGTGGCACCCCATACTATCACGCAGGGTGATATGCCAGAATGGCGATGACGAATATACGCTTCCAATATGAGTTCACCACCATGTCGCCAAATACGGATGCGACCATCATGATGCTGTAAATTGAACCTGGACTCATCCGAAAAAAATACGTTTTGCCATTCGTGCACCCAGGTTCGTCGTTGAGTACACCATCGCAGGAGCTCCTGCCTGTGATGCAGCGTCAATGATAACTGCAGCCATGGTCTCCGAGCTGATAGTCCATGCAGCTGCAAACGTCGTCGAACTGTTCGTGCAGATGGTTGTTGTCTTGCAAACGTCCCCATCTATTAACTCAGGGATCGAGACGTGGCTGCACGATACGTTACAGCCATGCGGATAAGGTGCCTGTCATCTCGACTGCTAGTGATAAGAGGCCGTTAGTACCCAGCACGGCGTTCCGTATTACCCTCCTGAACCCACCTATTCCATATTATGCAAACAGTCATTGGATCTCGACCAACGCGAGCAGCAATGTCGCGATACGATAAACCGCAATCGCAATAGGCTACAATCCGACCTTTATCAAAGTCGGAAACGTGATGGTACGCATTTCTCCTCCTTACACGAGGCATCACAACAATGTTTCACCAGGCAACGCCGGTCAGCTGCTGTTTGTGTATGAGAAATCGGTTGCAAACTTTCCTCGTGTTAGCACGTTGTAGGTGTCGCCACCGGCGCCAACCTTGTGTGAATGCTCTGAAAAGCTAATCATTTGCATATCACAGCATCTTCTTCCTGTCGGTTAAATTTCGCGTTTGTAGTACGCACGTCATCTTCGTGGTGTAGCAATTTTGATGGCCAGTAGTGTATGTAGTGAGACACCTTTCACCTGTAGGCGCATTTTCTTCATCTAGTAGTTTTATAGCCTCATCTGTTACTTTTTCCGTAATCTCAATGTTTTCAATGTTATCCATCCGTATAAACTAATTAAAGAAATTGCGGAATGGTTGATCATTTTTTTCTGCATTGTACCAAATTAAATGAGTGGTTATTGTGTCTACTGTCTACCGAACATAACTTCAAATTACAGCGCATTACTGTGACGTTACTGAAGCTCTGGTATACTAGCGGAGTATTAGTCTCTTTTGGTTTTCACTTAAGAGATTAGGGATATATGTCCTGAACTTCTTGGTCAATAATTTCCACGCTATCGCTCTCTTATGGGGGAACAGAAAGTAGCTGAACAGTAAGGCAGATAACATATCAGAGAAGACAGAGTTAACATCAAAAGCGGAAGAGTATTTTTTTTTTGCTTCCAGGACAGTAAGCAATCCCGGCTGCAGAACTCTTCCTGAGCCCTTTGTGCCCAGCCGATGGGCGTCTGAGACACGTAAAGGGTCTGGAGGCAGACCTCAAAGGCGACGAGAGGCGGTCGATAAGCTCTGTGGAGAGAAGGACAGGATCGGCTGCGGACTAGGGAGTGGGTTTCCGTGTAGCGCAGCAGCTGCCAGTTTCCGACACCTCTCCTCACCTCTTGTAACACAGCGCCGTCTGCTGTATGGACCCCGTGTAGGAGCTGCTGTGATTCAGCCATCCCCCCCTCCCTTCCCCCCTCCCCGCCCACCCCAATTCCATCACCCGCGACCCAACTCGGCTGCTTGACTGTCGTAAGCCGTCACACGCGGGACCACGAACCGTTTCCAGATCAGTGGCCACACACGACTGCCACGGCCTGCGCGTCGTGCTGGGATAACAAGATTCCGGCTGACATGTCTGATGTACTGTCTACAATTACTTTCATCGCTTTCCGAAATTCCATTCAGTTCTGTGACAGGAAGCCATTTTCAACTGATCGATGCAGACAGCAGTCCCTCTTTGTATGGGACTTCTCGAATGTGATAAATGATTAACACTCTTGAAGTCACGCCCTTCCCAGCTAAGTTCTTATCAGTATGAAGGTATCTTAATTTCGCTGAAATTCTTTTTTGGTCTGATCTGCTATAAGACTTATTTCTCCGAATGTAACCAACAAGGTGGTTATAATTAAGCTATTGCCACTTGAGCCAGTGTAGACGGCAAACCATTTACGGCATGGATATTTATTTATTTATTTCATTAACAGTACGGAGTAACCCACCGCGTTGAAATGTAAGGTGTGTCGGATGCTTCTAAATCTAACAGTAAAGACTTCTCATTGATATAATCTTATTGGTATACAGTCGTTAATGCTTTTAAAAAAATAATACACTACTGGCCATTAAAGTTGCTACACCACGAAGAGGACGTGTTACAGACGCGAAATTTAACCGACAGGAAGAAGATGCTATGATATGCAAATGATTAGCTTTTCAGAGCATTCACACAAGGTTGGCGACGGTGGCGACACCTACAACGTGCTGACATGAGTAATGTTTCCAACCGATTTCTCATACACAAACAGCAGTTGACCGGCTTTCCCTGGTAAAACGTTGTTGTGATGCCTCGTGTAAGGAGGAGAAATACTTATCATCACGTTTCCGACTTTGATAAAGGTCGGATTGTAGACGATCGCGATTGCGATTTATCGTATCGCGACACTGCTGCTCGCGTTGGTCGAGATCCAGTGACTGCTAGCAGAATATGGAATCGGTAGGTTCAGGATGGTAATACGGAACGCTGGGCTGGATTCCAAAGGCCTCGTATCACTAGCAGTCGAGATGACAGACATCTTATCCACATGGCTGTAACGGATCGTGCAGCCACATCTCGATCCCTGAGTCAACAAATGAGGACGTTTGCAAGCCAACAACAATCTGCACGAACAGTTCGACGACGTTTGCAGCAGCATGGACTATCAGCTCGGAGACCATGGCTGCGGTTACCCATGACGCTGCATCACAGACAGGAGCCCCTGCGATGATGTACTCAACGACGAACCTGGGTTCATGAATGGCAAAACGTCATTTTTTCGGATGCATCCAGGTTCTGTTACAGCATCATGATGGTCGCATCCATGTTTGGCGACATGGCGGTGAACGCACATTGGAAGTGTGTATTCGTCATCGCCATACTGGCGTATCACCCGGCCTGATGGTATGGGTGTAATTATGTAATAGGCGTATTTAAACTGTTTTAGCATGTAATTATCTGAACTGTTTCTTATTTAAATTGTTTTGTTAATTAAATTGCATTGTGTATTATTGAGAAAGAGCGGGAAACCGCACATAGATACATTTTGAGAAAGAGCGGGAAACAGCGCGCAGTAATACATCTGTAATGGTAGCAGGGATTGTCTGCACCAAAAACCATTGTTGGCGGCGAGACCGCACTTTTGTAGCATTGAGCGTTGGAAGCGAGCAGTTGCGAGTAAGATGTGAGACGAGGCAGTCGTAGCTAGCGAGACATGAGAGGAGGTCGCTGTAAGCGAGGGATTGTCTGCACCAAAAACCATTGTTGGCGGCGAGACCGCACTTTTGTAGCATTGAGCGTTGGAAGCGAGCAGTTGCGAGTAAGATGTGAGACGAGGCAGTCGTAGCTAGCGAGACATGAGAGGAGGTCGCTGTAAGCGAGGTATGAATTAACACTTTGAAAGAAGCGGTGTGCTCGCCAGCCACTCGCTATATGTAGCGCAATGCTAGTTTTTAAGAATTTTTGTAAAGAACTATGCCCCTTGTAATTGTTTGTCAAGATCGTTCTCAGAATATAGTTATGTAATTTTGATGGAAAATTAGGTATGTAGCGCAACGCTACTTTTTAAGAATTTTTGTAAAGAACTATACCCCTTGTAATTGTTTGTCAAGATCGTTCTCAGAATATAGTTAACTTCTACCAGATTAAATGCATTAAGAATTTTCTATCCCAAAATCATTCACGTAAATGCTTTACGGAATTTATTGTTATCTTAAAAGAAAAGTCTAAACTGAGCTTCAGCTTTTATCAAATCTAAATTAACTTCAACTTAAAGAATTCCAGTCACAAAGTATTATGAAACTCCACCAGCAGCTTATAATTATGTTAAAGAGAAGTAAGTATATTCATTCCACAGTTTGCTGTAGCAGTCAGATGGCGATCCAGTATAAATAATTAAAGGTAAGAATCAGTCTTAATAATTTCAGGTAACGACTGAGGGCCACGGCGACAACACATTTTATGTTTCGTCGTAATAATCAGCAGGTAGTCTTGACAGAGCAGCAGTTAAAAGATTTTAAGAGACGCAGCGTTCAGTCAGCAAGCAAACGTTCATCCAATATTAGACGGGAAGGTTTCATGGGGTTCCATTGGTTACACGTCTCGGTCACCTCTTGTTCGCTTTGACGACACTTTGAACAGTGGATGTTACATTTCAGACGTGTTACGACCCGTGGCTCTACCCTTCATTCGATCCCTGCGAAACCCTACATTTCAGCAGGATAATGCACGACCGCATGTTGCAGGTCCTGTACGGGCCTTTCTGGGTACAGAAAATGATCGACTGCTGCCCTGGCCAGCACATTCTCCAGATCTCTCACCAATTGGAAACGTAGTGTAATTTACATAATGCAGATGCCTTAGAAAAATAAAAAAAATAAAATAATGTAATTCAGTGGGTACCCAACTTTATAGGAATGCTCTTTAGACTGTGCGCTGCAGGATTTGCGTCGTTAGTAATTTTAATATCTTTACTTGCCGTAAGGCGCCAGCACTGAAACGGCGACGTAGGGTTGAAACACATGCATCAGTTCCCTGAACACATTAACAGTAGTGAAGGCCAGTACCGGCAGCCATTGCAGTGGCCGGGACAGTAGGCTTACACACGAAGACAGTGATGGCTTCCAGTGAAATTGTTCCAATGGCAGCCAGTAGCTAGTGTGTGTGAGGACGTGGTGAGGGCAACATTGTTCGACGATGCGCGAAATCGTGGAGGAGATTGATGAAGAATCTGAGGAATCTGTTATTGAGGCTGGGATCGGAATTGTACGTTGGCTATGTTAAGAGCTGCAGGAAATATTAATCAAAAACTGGACGTGTTGCGTTAAAGACTAGGTGTGTCTTAGAGTTCACCAGGAGCTTTGTCTGCAGTACTTCGAGAACTTGTCGAGGAGGACCGTCTAGAGAACCTACATGAGAATGAGTTGTGTGGCAATTCAACGAACTGTATAACTTACCTGAACAAATGATTCAAATGGCTGTGACCACTATGGGACTTAACTTCTGAGGTCATCAGTCCCCTAGAACTTAGAACTACTTAAACCTAACTAACCTAAGGACACCACACACATCCATGCCAGAGGCAGGATTTGAACCTGCGACCGTAGCGGTCCCGCGGTTCCAGACTGAAGCATCTAGAACTGCTTGGCCACCCCGGCCGGCTTTACCTGAACACAAAATATCAAAACCAGATACAAGGATGAAAAAATCAATTACTGCCCGTTCAAAACAATACGGTGCCTTACGATTTTTAGTCAGTGGAGACAGTTACGAAACTCACATTCAAGAGGTCACCAGTGTACGTTGCGTTTATAGCCATTATAGGAGCTCCAAAAAAGCACATATTGAGAATCGTGGCCCCAAGTCCCACAGAGTTACTCTTTAAATTCATCACAGAACTCTCCCACTTCGCCTTCTTGGCATAATCATAATAACGTATGTTCCATAATAATTGATAGTTTACGTAAATTTTCAAACATATACGTATATTGTCGGTACTCTATTTTAACTGCCAGCCGTGGTGGTCGAGCGGTTCTAGGCGTTTCAGTTTGGAACCGCGCGACCGCTACGGTCGCAGGTTCGAATCCTGCCTCGGGCATGGATGTGTGTGATGTCCTTAGGTTAGTTAGGTTTAAGCATTTCTAAGTTCTAGGGGACTGATGACCTCAGACGTTAAGTCCCATAGTGCTCAGAGCTATTTCAATCATTCTATTTTAACTAGCAGTTTGTTTTGACTGTGGTTCGTCAGATGCTGAAGACATTTTGCAAGGGAAGTATAATAAGCGCTACAGTAGTACCTCTATTAACAGTTTAGCACAGCAGAAACTACCGACTTCGGAATTAGGACTCTAAAAACCACTTACAGTACGTGGGTCTAATGGGCTAGTTAACTTTGCGAAATTTAATTTGGGAGTGTTGGGTAGGCCTATTTGGATTCATCACATTAAGCCTTTTCTTACTGAACTCTGATGCAAAAAAGAAAAGAGACTCGTTTACATACTTATTAAGGTTATTATTAAACTTAAGCAATCGATTATTTGTTACTTCACAAAAGCCATCGGATTTCACAAAATCTAATGTTTTACTAATATTATCTCAGTCCTATGTCAACACAATGGGTTGCCGTCTTCAGCCTTAATACCAAACACTTTATTCTCATGTAACTTAACATTAAGATTGCTCAGTGTTGCACCAATAACATTCTGAGTACGAGCTCTACACCTGCCTTTTTGGACGACCGACTAAGTCTTTGCTGCAGTTTCTGTTTGTAAGAACTTCGAGATGTTGCTTTGTTGATAGGCACTTGTGGCTTCAGTTGTTGTTACTGTTAGACGTTAACATTACCACATGCACTTGGTGGCAGATCATAATTAATATCTAAATGTTTCTCTTCCAAACGGTAACCTGACATGTGATCCAAAAACTCAACTCCAGTCAAGACTACAATGTCGAAACCTTCCTTTCATAGATACGAAGCTCAGTGACGAAGAAAATGTGATGAGTACAGGGAATATGGATCACTGACGATTGAGAAAACATAACTTACTACAGCAGCGTGTATTTGCCTGTGCAGACTCGTGTTCACCTGTGCATTTCTTAAAGTGGCTTTGTAGCTATGGATAAATTTCATGAACTGTCACGCAGACATTGTGGTGGTAGCAGTTACTTTGAACAGCTAGAAGCATAAATTCTTGTTGCAGATTTATGTTGTTTACGAGGATAAAAACCTAAATATTCAGTTCCGACAGTTACTTCCTTTCTTCACAGCAGTCAGTATCTGTAATTCTAGTTCTAAATCGTTGGCTCTGATTTGCATGACGTATGACGTTTTGTGATACTATTCGCGAAAGATGCTCTTGCATAAAATGCTGTCATAAAGCCGAAAAATTATAGCCAAACGTAACATACCTGCAGAGAAACGACACTTGGAGGAACTGGCAGTTGGTCCTCAACAAAAACGAATATAACCTTTCTTGCATACATAGCAGAAAGATCGATTACTGTTTGAGTACTCGATTAGTGATAAATCACTGGAAATCACATTCGTTAAATATCTAGGAACTTCCAGCAGGAACGGCCTGAAGTTGTAGGACGACATAAATCTAGGTGCGGTAAAGGTAGTTTCCAGTCAGTGATTGATTAATAGTTTATTAAGGTAATGTGTTTCACCTACGAAGTACACAAATCCATCGTTCGATGGATTCTTGAGTCTTGGTGGTCACTCTGGGATCTGGTTCATCATCAGAGCGTTACGGAGATATCCAGCCAGCACAAAGAAACAAGAAGAGAGGAACTATATATTTAGAGAATATCTGCTGTTAAAATTCCTACAGCATAAGTTCCGAGATCACACAGTACATTACGTCCTCCAACATACGCCCTGCAGAATGATGATGAAGATAAATGAGATCAATTGAGCTGTTTCGAATGCTTAACAGACGTTCACACGAAATACAGTGACACACATAGACACATAAACACTCATACACAGATACATACATACTGGGTGATCCATTGATCGTGACCGGGCCAAATATCTCATGAAATAAGCGTCAAACGAAAAAACTACAAAGAACGAAACTTGTCTAGCTTGATGGGGGAAACCAGATGGCGCTATGGTTGGCTCACTAGATGGCGCTGCGTTTTTTTTTTTTTAAATAGGAACCCCCACTTTTTTTTACTACATGTTCGTGTAGTAAGTAAAGAAATATGAATGTTTTAGTTGGACCACTTTTTTCGCAATGTGATAGATGGCGCTGTAATAGTCACAAACATATGGGTCACAATTTTAGACGAACAATTGGTAACAGGTAGTTTTTTCAATTAAAATACAGAACTTAGGTACGTTTGAACATTTTATTTCGGTTGTTCCAATGTCATACATGTAACTTTGTGACCTTATCATTTCTGAGAACGCATGCTGTTACAGCGTGATTAACTGTAAATACCATATTAATGCAATAAATGCTTAAAATGATGTCCGTCAATCTCAATGCATTTGGAAATACGTGTGACGACATTCCTCTCAACAGCGAGTAGTTGGCCTTCTGTAATTTTCGCACGTGAATTGACAGTGCGCTGACGCATGTTGTCAGGCATTATCGGTGGATCACGGTAGCAAATATCCTTCAATTTCCCCACAGAAAGACATCCGGGGACGTCAGATCCGGTGAACGTGAGGGCCATGGTGTAGTGCTTCGACGACAGATCCACCTGTCATGGAATATGCTATTCAATACCGCTTCAACCCCACGCAAGCTATGTGCCAGACATCCATCATACTGGAAGTACATCGCCATTCTGTCATGCAGTGAAACATCTTGTAGTAACATCGGTGGAACATTAAGTAGGAAATGAGAATACACTGCACCATTTAGATTGCCATCGATAAAATGGGGGCCAATTATCCTTCCTCCCATAATGCCGCACCATACATTAACCCGCCAAGGTCGCTGATGTTCCACTTGTCGGAGCCAACGCGGATTTTCCGTTGCCCAATAGTGCATATTATGCCGGTTTACGTTACCGCTGTTGGTGAATGACGCTTCGTCGCTAAATAGAACGCGTGCAAAAACTCTGTAATCGTGCCGTAATTTCTCTTGTGCCCAGTGGCAGAAATGTACACGACGTTCAAAGTCGTTGCCATGCAATTCCTGGTGCATAGAAATATGGCACGGGGGCAATCGATGTTTATGTAGCGTTCTCAGCACCTAAGTTCCTGAGATTCCCGATTCTCGCGCAATTTGTCTGCTACTGATGTGCGGATTAGTCGCTATAGCAGCTAAAGTACCTACTTGTGCATCATCATTTGTTGCAGGTCGTGGTTGACGTTTCACATGTAACTAAACACTTCCTGTTTCCTTAAATAACGTAACTATCCGGCGACACTTGGATGATGTCGTCCAGGATACGGAACAGCATACATCGCACGCGCCTGTTGAGCATTTTGATCACAATAGCCATACATCAACACGATATCGACCTTTTCCGCAACGGTCCATTTTAACACGGGTAACGTATCACGAAGCAAATACCGTCCGCACTGGTGGAGTGTTCCGTGATACCACGTACTTATACGTTTGTGACTATTACAGCACCATCAGTCACGAAGCGAAACAAGTGATCCAACTAAAGCATTCATATCTCTTTACGTACTACACGAATCTGTAATAAAAATGGGGGTTTCTATTTTTAAAAACGCAGTTTATATCTGTCTGACCTATGGGAGCTCGCATTCTGGAGGACAACGGTTCAATCCCGCGTCCGGCCATCCTGATTTAGGTTTTCCGTGATTTCCCGCTCCAGGCAAATGCTGGGATGATTCCTTTGAAAGGCCGATTTCCTTCCCCATCCTTCCCTAATCAGATGAGACCGATGACCTCGCTGTTTGGTCTCTTTCCCCAAAACAACCCAACCTATGGGAGCGCGATTTAGCGGGACAACCATAGCGCCATCTGGTTTCCCCCTTCAAGCTAGACGAGTCCCAGTCACTATCAATGGACCTCCCTGTATATTCAATGACGGAAAAAATATCAACACAAAAAAATTAATTTAGAGTAATTAAATTTCTGGAATGCACTTATCTGGGTAACATATTTAAGTCATGCAAGATTATAAGTTAAAGTTCGCGTGCGACAAGCCATTGTAAATGTGTAATTCTGGTACATTAATAACCGGTGTAACCGCCAGAACGTTGATTGAAGACATAAACGTGCAAGCATTGTGTTTTCAGGCGCCATATGCCACTTTGAGGGATTGAGTTCGATGCCTGTTGCTCTTGGTCGGTCAATACAGGGACGGTTATATTGTTTGTGAATGACGCAGGGTGTGTGTTCCGATGATGTCGCGCACATGCTGGATTGGAGAGAGATCTGGTGATCGAGCAGGCCGAGGCAACGTGTTGGCTCACAACAGTGTTATGTGGATGAGGTTAATCTTGTTGGAAAATACCCTCTGGAATGCTGCTCATGAATGCCAGCACAACAGGTCGAATCACCAAATTGATGTACCAATTTGCAGTCAGAGAGCGTGGGATAACCCCGAGAGTGCTGCTGCTGTCATAAAGTCACAGCAATTCCATGGGTAGGCCCAGTGTGAATAACACCAAGACAGGTTGGTTGCAGGCCCTCTACTAACCAACACACGGCCATCGCTGGCACCGAGGCGGAACTAGCCTTCATCAGAAAAGTCAACAGCCCTCCACCCTGCCCTCAAAAATGGTTCAAATGGCTCTGAGCAATATGGGACTTAACATCTATGGTCATCAGTCCCCTAGAGCTTAGAACTACTTAAACCTAACTAACCTAAGGACACCACACGACACCCAGCCATCACGAGGCAGAGAAAGTCCCTGACCCTGCCCTCCAGTCAGCCCCTCTTTGACACCACTGTAACCCCAAATGGCGGCCTATTGAGGTCAGTGGAATGCACGCTACAGGGAGTATGGCTCGGAGCTGTCCTTGAAGTAACCGATTTGTAACAGTTCGTTGTGTCACTGTGGTGTCAACCGCTGCTCAGATTGCTGCTTCAGATGCAGTACGATGTGCCAGACCCATACGCCGAACACGATGATCTTCCCTCTTGGCACTGCCACGTGACCGTTTGGGCCCAGTCATATCGCGACCGTACATTTCCGAGACCACCGCTGCAAGCAATCATGTACAGTTCTACATTGTTGCCAAGTCTTTGGGCAGCATCGCAGAAGGAACATCCAGCTTCTCGTAGCCCTATTACACGGCCTGGTTCAAACTCAGATGTTGATAATTGCGTCTTTGTCGCCGTGAAGGCATTCTTGACTAACATCAACTCATCATGTCCAATCTCAAAGGTATTTAAAGCAGACCTGATTTGGGTCCTCATTGAGGACGTATGTTGCAAGTGCTACTCTTCACATGAAGAGGTACACGAGAGGAATTCATGGTGGGCCGCTCCAGAAGACTGAAGGTGGCGCTGCTAGCACCACTATTATCCGACTGGTGAGAAATTTAAATAGACATCATCTTCCCAATGTAGAAACATGCCTACGAATTTTCGTTTGAGTTGCACAATTCCTCCTTGGTGTTGGGCCTTTCTCCATCAATGTACGTACATACAGATAAACGAAAGTTTTATTTTTTCTGGGGAAATGGACAACATTGCCGCAGAAATGTATTAAAATAGGTATAGTGGCGGCCGGTGTGACCGAGCGGTTCTAGGCGCTACAGTCTGGAACCGCGCTACCGCTACGGTCGCAGGTTCGAATCCTGCCTCGGGCATGGATGTGTGTGGTGTCCTTAGGTTAGTTAGATTTAAGTAGTTTCTAAGTTCTAGAGGACTAATGATCTCAGATGTTAAGTGCCATAGTGTTCAGAGCCATTTGAACCAATAGGTATAGTTCTCCGGATTCGACGAAGATCTTCAGGAGGGTTCTCTGTTTATCAGGTGACTCTGGAACTATAAATACCCTTACAAATACCTCCACTCGGGAACCCTACTTCCAGGCTTGATTGAATAATAGTTATACGGCGCCCCGGCCAGCTCTCAAGTATCGGGAATCAAATACTAAAAACAAAGTATTCTGTTTGCGAATTTTGAATGGGAAGGTAAATTGTACTCGTACTCGAAATGTTGTTGTTGTTGTCTTCAGTCCTGAGACTGGTTTGATGCAGCTCTCCATGCTACTCTAACCTGTGCAAGCTTCTTCATCTCCCAGTACATACTGCAGCATTCATCCTTCTGAATCTGCTTAGTGTATTCATCTCTTGGTCTCTTAGACAATGTTTTCTGCCTTTTTCAGGTTATTGCTGAGATCACTTTTCAGTCAGCAGCTCGATGAGTGACGGTTGTGACAGTGGCGGTGGGGACACAGGCGGAGGCTGCGACAGTGGGGGTGGCTTCTCCGGAGGCGGAGACTCCTCCTGGAGTGGTGGGGGCGGCGGGGGAGACCACGGCAGCAGCGACAGCCACCACCACTCGTCCAGCCACTGGGACAGTGGCAACCACACATCCAGCCACTGGGGCAGCGCTAACAAGACCGAGTCCAGCACCGACAATAATGACTGGTGGAAGTCGTATGGGGCTGGAGCCGGAGCTGACGCAGGTGAACTGAGCTGTCTAATAGAATCACGGGCAGGGCGGAGCGAGAGCCACGTGGAAAGCGACCGCATCCCACGTGACCTGAGGTCGCTGCTCCACTAGACTGCGGCTGCTAAATACAGAGGGGTCCAAAACAATGTATCCACCGTTTAAAACTCCGTAACTGGCAAACTAATTGACAGAGTTGTCTCATCTTTGGTAGTGTAATAGTTTGTAGTTCCGGCAATAGCCCCACAAGCGTTGTATTGCGTTGTTTTGTTTTGTCAGGTGACACACGCCAGATAGCCAGTGTTTTGTTCTTAGTTGCACGCAGCCGGCCGGCCGTTGTGTCCGAGCGGTTCTAGGCGCTTCAGTCTGGAACCGCGCGACCACTATGGTCGCAGGTTCGAATCCTGCCTCGGGTATGGATGTGTGTGTTGTCCTCAGGTTAGTTAGGTGTAAGTAGTTCTAAGCTCTAGGGGACTGATGACCTCAGATGTGAAGTCCCATAGTGCTCAGAGCCAGTTGAACCATTTTTTGCACCTATTTACTCGAGTAATCATGGATGGCGCAAGGCTTACATTCGATGAAAGGAAGTCAGTTTTGAAGTGGTATTTTAAGTACGAAAACATTAATGAGGTTCGACTTCAATGGCGAAATATCAAACGCAGCCACTTACACGTTTAACGATTTGTCGCATTCGAGACAAATCTGAAGCCGAAGGCTGTGCTAAACATGTACGCAAACGACGATCTGGACGACCTGTCACAGCAACAAGTCCAGCTAACTCCCGTCGTGTGTTACAACAATTCACTCGCTCACCACAGAAGTCTGTGAGATAGAGTGCCCGTGAAATTGGAGTGAGTTGCTGAAGTGTTCCGCGAATTATGAAGACAGCAAAGTGGAAGTGCCACATCTACATCTACATCTACATCCATACTCCGCAAGCCACCTGACGGTGTGTGGCTACACGCAATGAACGAGGACGACCCAGATCGTAGAATGGAGTACTGCGAGATGTTTACTAACATGGTGCGCCAGGATGAAGAATTGGCAGAGATGATTGTGTGGTCTGATGAAGCACAGTTCAAACTCAATGGTACAGTAAATCGCCACAAATGCCTCTACTGGGCCGCCGAAAATCCGAACGTCCATGTAGACAAAGCCGTGAATTTACCAGGAGTAAATGTGTGGTGTGGGTTGTCTTACCGGGGTTTGATTGGGCCATTCTTCTTTGACTGCGCAGTTACCGGTGAGGTGTACTTTCAGAAGCTTCAGGCATCCATTTTACCTGCCACCCGAGTCTTGTATGGGGACGGAAGAGTTTACTTTCCACAAGATGGTGACCCAGCCCACTACCAAAAACATGTTAGGGCGTATCTCGACGAAAATCTACCAGGAAGATGGATAGGCCGTAGAGATGCTGTGGAGTCTCCACCATGTTCTCCAGACCTAACTCCTCTGGACCTTTACCTGTGGGGAACACTAAAGGACGTCGTTTATCGACAGAAGCCAAGCACATTGGATGAACTTCGATAATCCATCGTACATTCATGTGCAAATATCCAACTGAACATGTTGCAGTCAGTAGTTCGTGCTGCAGTTCGGCCGTATCGTTTGTGTGTGGATGTTAATGGTGACCATTTCGAAAACCTACAGTGATATCTTTAAGTTGGACTTTAAGCTACACTTTCACCAAAAATGTGACAACTCCGTCAATTAGTTTGCAAGTTATGGACTTTCAAACAGTGGATACATGTTTTTGGACCCCTCTGTATTACCTGTAGAGTTACAAGTTCCTGTACACTCCGCGCTCAGGGGATATACTACAACCCCTATTTATCGCTCACACATGGATCGTGAGGATAAGATTAGAATAATTACTGCACACACAGGGGCATTCAGTCATTCTTCCCGCGCTCCATACATGAATGGAACAGGAAGAAACCCTAATAACTCGCCCAATGGGACATATCCTCTGCCACGCACCTCACGGTGGTTTTCAGACTACATAGCAGATGCAAATGTAGATGAAGGTGTGACAAATCCTTTAACTTTGTCAGAAAATCGTGTTCATATTGATGAGCTGCCGTGGAATGTGTAAAAAAAGAAGCATTCATATGGTGTGCTAGATGCTATGAAAATTATTGGTTTCCATGTTTCTATGACGTTTATCACCCTGGCTAGTATGAGACCACATCTGTGGTATAAAATACCCGATAGTCCAACAAAAGGGTATTTGAAACTCATTTTTGCCCTAATACTTTAATTCGTTATGTTTTCTTAACTTAAACAACCTTTACTTACAGTCGATCATTAAGAATTCATATTTTCAATGAATACTGGAATTCTGCGTGCAGTACGTAATTAGAAACAATGTGAATTTTTCATAACAATGACGCTTAGATATGTGTCAGTTAGCATAAATTTGATGAATTTTACATTTAAAAGATGTATGTGTTCCAAAGAGAACGAAAAAAGAAAGATCGAAGTGAGACTTGAACCATCGATCCACGGAATGTATCATAACGCTACTGGTACAGTTACGAATTATTAACTGTAGTAAATGCAGTTGCTTAGGAAGTTTCAAAGACGATTTCTTCTGTAAACTTGAGAGAAACAATAAGAACTTCCACGTATGTTTTTCACTACGGATGACGAAGCAGCGTCAGCCATTTTCACACAGCGCGACACTAAGAACACAACAGAACAGAGACTGTGACTGAAAACTATTCTAGAAATAAAAACCACGTAGCTAATGCATGATCAAGAAAATCTTTAATGGCTATGAATACATTACAATATCTTAAAGTTTCATTTAGCGTTACTTAGTAATAAGATGTCTATTACATAAGTAGGACCTACTTACAAGAGCGTGACAACACGCCAGTGTACCTGTGCTACGGGTGCTGATCAATCATCGCGTTTGAGTTTGTTCACGTTATTTTTATTCTTATAATGAACAATGCATAATACAAAACAGTGTATTGTGTATTGGAGTATTTACATGTAAAAGTTACAGATCCAGCATAACTGTGTGTTCACCAACGTGTGCTTCTTGCAGACCTATTCATCTCCGTGTCCTCTATGACATTTTGCGGAGTATCTGAGGAGTTATGATTCGAAAAGCTTGTTCGATGCTTCAGAAATTTGATATGCAAATTGGTGGCGTCTCATACTAGGCCCCAAAATATAGGAATCTGAAACTTACGAATGACTGAAAATTAGGCTCTCCTTCTTTGCTCTCAGCCTAATCCTCCTCTGACTCGGTGCCTGACGTAGCCTATTTTTCTAACGCTCGGCGCCTATTGCCTGTGGTAATTGTCTTGCAGAGGTGTGGTCAGTTTAATATTTGAAGATCGGAAAGAGAAGTGCAGAGAATGCTTAAATATTCGAGCACCGGACCGCGAGGAAGGTCCATTCGACATGGAATGTAAAATGAGGATGTCACCATCGGAATAAAGGGATCTGTCTGAGTTTGAGTCAACAGTAGGTTGCTATGCCAGCAGAAGGTGAACTCCTGTCTGACTCCCACTGTCCGGTTCCTCTCTGATCGCTGACTGCCTGGTCCATCTGACAGCTTACCTACAGACAAATTCACTGACTGCTCACTGACTCGGCCGCAGCTCGTGGTCGTGAGGTAGCGTTCTCGCTTCCCGCGCCTGGGGTACCGGGTTCGATTCCCAACGGGGTCAGGGATTTTCTCTGCCTCGTGATGACTGGGTGTTGTGTGATGTCCTTAGGTTAGTTAGGTTTAAGTAGTTCTAAGTTCTAGGGGCTGATGACCATAGATTTTAAGTCCCATAGTGTTCAGAGCCATTTGAACCATTTTGAACTCACTGACTGTCTTTGCAACTCCTTCTGCTTAGGAGTTTTGTTACACTGTACCTTACACTATCCTCCAGGGCGATGAAATTCCTGTCATATCATCTTTCTATTAGCGAGGTCAATTTGTTATCCCACCCAATCACGTTGTGTAATCTCGCCTCGCAGTCTTCATACAGGTTGAAAATTTACGATCTTTCGACGGCTGACGTGTAACTTGGAAACTCCCCCTTCACTACCTGGTATAGCATCTTTGGAAGAACGTACACCAAGTTTCAGTCATATTGGTCCATTTATTTGTGTTTGGCATTCGTGTGAATCAAGGAAATCGAGTGATTGTCAAAAAATGGACGAAGAATAATTTCGTGTGGTGATTAAACTTACTTTATGAAAGGTAAAACATCTCAGGAGACTAAAGAGAAGCTTGATAAACATTACGGTGATTATGCACCTTCGATTATAACACTTTATAAGTGGTTTCAAAATTTTTCGGAGTGGCCATATGGGTACAAGTGATGCTCCAACGTTCTGGACGCCCTGTAGAGGTTACCACCCCAGAAATCATTGATAAAATCCATGATATGGTGATGGATGACAGAAGAGTTAAGGTGCGTGAGGTTGCTAGTGCTGTGGGCATCTCGATTGAACGGGTACATAATTTTTAGCATAAACATTTGGACATGAGAAAGCTGTCGGCAAGATGGGTTCCGCGATTGCTCGCGCTTGACCAAAAACGGAATCGTGAGAAGTGTTGCAAGGATGGTTTGCAGCTGTTCAGGAAGAATTCGCAGGACTTTAAGCGCCGTTTCGTCGCTGTGGATGGAACATGGATACATTACTATACTCCTGAGACCAAACAACAATCTAAACAATGGGTTACCAAGGGAGAACTTGCACCAAAAAAGGCGAAGACCAGTCCTTCGGCCGGAAAGGTTATGGCGACTGTCTTTTGGGATTCGCAAGTGATCTTCATCGACTATCTGGAAGAGGCTAAAATTGTTACAGGTGCATATTATTAATCGTTATTCGACGGTTTGAAAGCCGAGCTGCAAGAAAAACGCCGGTTATTGGACCGTAAAAAAGTCCTTTTCCATCATGAAAATGCACCAGCACACACCTCAGCAGTTGTGATCGCAAAATTAATGGAAACAGGATTACAACTCGTTTCAAATCCCCTTTTTTCTCCAGACTTGGCTCGCTCGGACTGCTACATCTTCCCCAATTTGAAGAAATGGCTGGTAGGACAACGATTTTATTCAAACAAGGAGGTGATTGCTGCAACTAATAGCTATTTTGCAGACTTGGGCAATTCCTATTATTTGGAAGGGATCAACGAATTAGAACAGCGTTGGACGAAGAGTATAAGCCTAAAAGGAGACTATGTCAAAAATAAAAAAGGTTTCCCCCAAACACGTAAGTAGTTTTTATTTTTGCACGGACTTTTCAAACGTCCCTCGTACTCTGTGATCTGCAGCTTCCTGGCGAATTGTACGCCGCTAGGATTATCTTCAAATGTTAGGATTTCTCAGTTGCCAAGAATGCAGCGACCTAATAACAAACCCACATATGCGTAACCTGAATTCTTTGCTCAAGTTTACCCATGTTTTGAGACTCAGCAGTGGCCCTCTTGCTGTCTGTCAGACTTTACACTGGGTACCGTTTTCTGAACAAAGCAGACACTTAAATTTGTTAAGTTTCGCGTACAGGTTGCAGCTGAAGCGTCCCTTCTTATTTTGAGCAACTGGTGGCGAAGAATTATAGAACTTTTGTACAATTCTTCATTAGTCTTGTACCGAGGTTAAGTTACATGGAACTAAATCATTCCCTATATTGAGCTGTCTGGTGAGGTAAGGTCTGAACATTGCGTTGGTCGTCTCAGTGGATGTAGAGGCTCTTATGAACACGCTCCATCCAGCAGCCTAAAAATTGTTCATTAAGGAACTCACGCGCATGTGTTGTGAAGTGTACTGAAGCTCTGTGCCGTCCGCGGTGGTCTCGCGGTTCTAGGCGCGTAGTCCGGAACCGTGAGCCTGCTACGGTCGCAGGTTCGAATCCTGCCTCGGGCATGGATGTGTGTGATGCCCTTAGGTTAGTTAGGTTTAAGTAGTTCTAAGTTCTAGGGGACTGATGACCACAGCAGTTGAGTCCCATAGTGCTCAGAGCCATTTTTTGAAGCTCTGTCTTGTAATCATATGTGATCCGTGACGTCCTTGTCTTTGAGTTAAGGCATTAACCACGTTTGCATTTCCAAAGAAGAATTACCATTCACATACACGTAAAAAAAAATATGGTCAGACAGAGTGCCACGACTACATCCAAGCCCATACAATAACATGAAATGAGTTATTTCGCAACATAACACTACCCACACTGTCTTATTGCGACTAAACATGAGCGTACATAGAAAGTGACGAAGACACTTCACGCCATGAAATTTGGCACCAGAAAGTGATTGTGAGCCAAGTGTAACAGAAACTGACAGTTTCACCAACGATAGGAGATGGTAAACTTACTCGAAGCGCAACAAAAGGGGAAAATTACTTGAAAGTGACAAATTAAATTTGAACACGTTCGTGACACAGTTAACTATATACAACACGACCACTCAGTGCTATAAATCGGACTTCCGAGTGTTATAAATCGCACCTTATAAGTCAGATTTCTCTAGAGAGAAATGCCTTTACCATCTATAAAATAATTTGCCTAATAAACCATAAATATTTAGCCCTGTGTGGTGAACCCAATGGTCCACGTAGTCTCAGCAGCAAGAAATCTCCGAGTAAATGCATCCTCTTTAACATTATAAAATTCTAATGGGGAACGCATGTGCATTGTAACCTTCACTTCAGCTCGAAGCAAAAGCAAGAAGCACACCACCCCTTCAAAGTGCATGAGAATCCTAACATGGAGCCAACTATATGTTACTGAAATTAGTAATACGAGGAAAAGGCATGAATTAATGAATTTGTGAAATCTAAATGCAATAAATAAACAGTATAATTTACCAGTAGATCAATAATTCAACTTCGTCATGGTGGCGACGAATAATTATCGACTGAGAATAGTTAATATTTTTTCTAACAACATCTCTGATTATCAAAGAAATAATGTCACAAAGCGCGTGGAATCTTGTCAATGAGTGGAAAAATACTTTTAAGTCACCTGAGTCCTAATACGGCGAAGGAATCCGGTCACCGTTTGTTCTGAATGTAGTAAAATGCGAACGCAGACACAATATTCTATGTGTGGAATCTGCATGCAAAAATACGTGAACCGGTGTCTTTACCTAACGTGATGCCTACCGTAATTTCTAGTCATATGAAGGCAATCACAATGCTTGCGGCTGGCTGTGATCTTACCATAATACCGATCCTAGGTGGTTGAAAGTCTTCATTTGCACTCTAGATAAATGTCTGCAAAACTACTCGCTAAAGCGTGCTGCACCGGACGACGAGCAAAATAGCATGACAGGCCAGAAACGAATTCTACCGTCTAGCGTTCCCATTGGCTCAGATGGCTCTAAGCACTATCTGAGGTCATCAGTCCCCTAGACGTAGAACTACTTAGATCGAACTAACCTATGGACATCATACACATCCATGGGCGTGGCAGGATTCGAACCTGCGACCATAGCAGCAGCGCGGTTCCAGGCTGAAACGCCTGTTACCATTTCCGCTTCTATGTCAATAGCTAAGTTATTTATTTTCAGATTTTTATTCAGTAAAAATGGAGATAAAGCCATGAAAAGAACTACTTTCCTAACCAATAATGCATAGGAACTTCTAAAGCCCCAGATATAAAGGAGATATCAAGCACCACAGGTACCTAAAGAGACCAGGAGGCATGGCCCTGCATTGCGTGGAACGGAGGAGACTGTAAACATGCCACAGTAGTTCGTAAGTTACTGGCTAGTTGCAAGCCCTGCATTCTCCCATCTGGCACCTATAGTTCTGTTCTTGTTATCCCTCGCTCCATTAAGGACAAGGCCACACAGACATGCGATCCTGAGGTTGTGAAATCGCGCAGTGTCAAGGTAGCATCGCCATACCCCGTTCAGCTATGCAACAAGCCGTCAAACTCGCGCCTCAAGGGGCGAAACCGTCAGCTACACAAGTGGTAGGCCAGAAAGGACTGAAGTAGTACTCCCGTGAACACTCCCTTTGTCCCTCGAGCCAAACAACACCCGAGTTTTCCTCTAACCAGTAAGGCTCGCAGAAGTCCACTAAGGGCAAACGGTCTTCTCCTTCATCAACTCGAAGATCCTTGACAGTATCGCCACATGATACCTTAGTCTGGCCAGCCTCCATGTCGCTGGTTCGCACGACCAACCGTTCTTCAGCGTTGGACTCCACAGACCAACAGCACAAGCAAGCCGATGTTTCTATGGACCACATGTAGCAGGATCTCCCTGCTTCTGTGCCCTGAAGTAAGGACTCGTCACCGGCTTTCACTCAGCAGCCGCTGAGGTGATACCCCTACATCTCTTCCTCATCATGACTCTCCTCCAATTGAACGTTCATGGCCTTCGGTCCCACAAAGGGGTTAACAGCTGCTTTTATCATTGCCGTGTCCCCTTTTAAATTGGAAATTTGTGATAAGCACTATGGGTCCAAACTGCTGAAGTCATTGGTCCATAGGCTTACACAATATTTAATCTAACTTAAACTAGCTTATGCTAAGGACAAAACACACACACACACACACACACACACACACACACACACACACACACACACACACACACACACACACATGCTAGAGGTAGGGCTCGAACATCCAACAGGGGAGCTGCGCGATCTCTGACAAGATGTCTCAGACTGCATGTCTACCCAGCACTGCTGTCCCCTTGTACTCTGCCTTCAGGAAACGAAATTGCGCCCTCACGACCACTTTGCGCTTTCACATTTCCATTCGTTTTGACCTTCCCCCTAAGGTCAGCTTCCCGTTTCATGGGGACATCTTGCTGCTCATATGGGATGACATTCATAGCCAACCCAACTCCCTGACTACCCGTTTTCAAGCTGTTGCAGTTCACCTTTTCCTTTCCCTCCTGACTTTTACCTCTGAACCATTTATGTCCCTCCATCATTCAATGTCACCAGGGCGGACTTCCTACAGCTTATTGGGCAGCTCCCCCCCCCCCCCCCCGCCCCTCTCCTCCATTTTTCCTGTTCGGTGACTTTAATGTGCATCATCCTCTTTGCGGTTTCCCAGGACCTGTCAGAGAGGTGCTCTCTTGGCTGGCCTTCTCAACCAACCTAACCTCTTCTGGCTTAACCCTGGAGCCCCCACTTTCCTTTCCAGCTCCTTGCGCACCTATTCCCATTTGGACTTATCCTTCTGCACTGCCCAGCTTGTCCATCATGTTGAGTGGTCCGTTCTTTCTGACACATACTTTGAGCCACCATTTTCCATGTGCTCTCCGTTTGCTGACTCCTACCCCATCCATGTGCGCGCCCAAATTGCAGCTTACCAAGGCTGACTGGCAGCTTTGCTCCTCCCGGGCGACCTTTGATGAACAAGATTTCCCCAGATGTGATGACCAGGTGGAATACCTCACAAACATTATCCTTACTGCTACAGAACGTTCCATTCCTCATACCTCCTCTTTACCACGCCGTGTCCCAGTCCCTTGGTCGACTGAGGCATGCCACGATGCATTTCGCTCATGGAGACATGCTCTCCACATTTTTAACTGTCATCCTATGATTGCGAACTGCATTCATTATAAACAGATGGGTGCAAAGTATCGTCGCGTTCTTCGGGACAGCAAAAAAGCTAGTTGGATTTCATTCACTAGTGTTTTTAATAGTTCAACCCCTTCCTCTGTCGTGTGAGCCAACCTCCAATGGCTCTCTGGGACCAAGATCCATTCCCCAATTTCCAGCCTGACAGTAGCAGATGATGTCCTCATGTACCCAATTGCTATTTCCAACACCTTGGACCGCCATTTTGTGGAAGTTTCGAGCTCTTCCCACTATCACCCTGCCTTCCTCCAAAGGGAACGAGCGGAGGAGGCTTGGGCAATACCCTTCTCTTCTCCAAATCGTGAGTGCTACAATGCTACCTTTACTTTAAGGGCGCTATATCATTCTCTCAGTCCATCCCAATCCTTTTCCCCAGGGAAAGACGCCGTCCTTATCGTCATAAACCCTATAATGGCCCGTATCCTGCCGGACATCTCTAGCTCACATTTGTTGACGATTTTGCCATCTATTACAGTTCTCCAAAGACCTGTCTCACTGAGCGGCGTCTTCAGCGAAGTATTGATCATCTTTACTCCTGGAGCACCGACAATGGCTTTCGCATTTTCCACTGACAAAACCGTCTGCATGAATTTCTGGCGACGCAATTGGTTTCTCGCACCATCTTTGTATCTTGTGCCTGTTGCCCTTCCACTAGTTGAAACTACGAAATTCGTGGGGTTCTTACTCGATAGCTCGATAGGAAATTCTCTTGGCCCTCCCATGTGTCTTACCTGGCAGCCCACTGCACGTGGTTCCTCAGTGTCTTACGTGTCCTCAGTGGTACTTAATTGGGTGCCGATCGAACCATCCTCCTCCGTTTGTACCTGTCCCTTGTCCATTCGAAATTCGACTATGGGTGCTTTGTTTAAGCGTCTGCACGTCCATCCATCTTACACTATCTCAACACTATCCCCCATTGTGGCATCTGTTTGGCCACACGCCCCTTTTACACTAGCCCGGTTGAGAGTCTGTATGCTGAAGTTGCTGAACTAGCACTGTCCAACGACCGTGACTTTCTTCTCAGCAGGTATGCATGCCGTTCGTCTGCCATGCATGGCCACCCATCCTATTCCTCCTTCTTTGATGATTCCTTTGATCGCCAGTACAGAATGCGTCCCACTTCTCTGTTACCTCCTGGAGCCAGTTTTCGGCACTTGCTGCGGTGGCTTAACTTCACACTACCGTCACCTTTTCCAGTGGGTGTGAACCCTTCACCAGCTTGGCTTCGCGAAACGGCCCATGTTAACCTTGGCCTCCATTCGCTTCCTAAGGACACTATTCCAGCCTCAGTCTATCCTCTTCAGCTTCACGACCTTCACATGGAACTTCGCGATAGTACCTTTTTATACACTGATGGCTCTCATACTGACCATGGGGTCGGGCGTGCCTTCGTCATTAGCACCCGTGTCTTTCGATATCAACTGCTGGCGCACTGCTCAGTATCTACAGCCAAGCTCTTCGCCCTGTGTCAGGCCTCGGAGTACATCTGGCGATACAGCCTTTTCCATTGTGCCCTCTGCTGGGACTCATTCAGTGCCCTTCAAAGAGTATGTACACTTTACACCGACCGTCCCCTAGTGCAGCAGGTCCAGCAAAATTGCACTTGCTTATTCTTGGTGGAGCCAGGGTTATGTTTCTGTGGGTTTCTGGTCATGTTGGTCTGCCAGGAAACGAGGCTGCTGACGTTGCTGCCAAGGCTGTAGCCTCATACCTGAGCCCATGATTTCCTATATTCCCTCTGATGATCTCTGTGTTGCCGTCTGTCAGGAGTTGGTGTCCCTTTGGCATTGCCAATGGTCCTCGCTTCACGGGAATAAACTCTGGTTTATTAAGCCTCTCCCAGTGGCTTGAATGATCTCCTCTCGGCCCTCCCGCCGGGAGGAAGTCATTTTAAGTAGGCTGCGTATTGGGCACTGCATTTTTAGCCATTGTCATTTGATAAGTGGCACTACAGCGCAACTTTGTACACATTGCCCCCAAGTTTTAACTGTCCACCACTTCCTTGAGAGACTACCCATCTTTTAACCGTTTACGTTCCTGCTTGGTTTTGCCGTCTGAGTTATCAGCAGTTTTAGCAAATGACGCGCAGGCTGTCAACCGCATTTTACTTTTTATCCACCTCTGCAATATGCCGATGGCCATTTAATTTTTAGTCTTGGGCCTCCGTTTCTGTATGGTGTCTTTTATTAGCCCTTTTTCCACGACCCTGTTTGTAGCTGTCTTCTATTTATGTCAATTGGGACCGACGTACAGTCGTTTTTTAACTCCTCTCTGTTTTCGTATTCTATAGTCTTGACTTGGACGCGTATTACGCCCTAAAGCAAAAGAAAAACCAAAAACCAAAGTCACAACAGGAAAGAAAGGGAAAAAGAGGAAGGTGTTATGAGTGTGGTCGAGCATGGGGTAAATCAATCAGGAAGTGGTGTGTTAGGTGTGATAAATGGACGTGCCCTGATCAGTTGAAAGGTGTTTGTTTGAAATGTTTTGACATTGTGGACTGAAATAATACATGTGTCAAAAAGTAATTTTCGAAATATTGATTTAACTGTTGTATTACTGAGCTCATATAAATAATTCAGAAACTACACTTCTTATTCATTTTTACTGTAATATAAGTTCATTATTGTCTGTTTTAATTAAAACAGGTTATTTGTGTATGTTATGATACATATAGCACATTCATGTGTAGAGTTGAGTACACAACCAATAATGTAGCAGAAATTCACGCGACTACTGCATGGTTAATATTTAGTCTTAACACTTCATTTAACTATAAATATTAATTTGTAGCATTAAATGACAAATTTCAATAATTTGCGATTTTTTCATTCCCTGTCATGCAGAGACTAATAGTCCTGGGGAAATAATGAAGAAGACCTTGCTTGAAGGTAATGGTTCCGAAATATTAAAGAAAAACATGAAACAGTGGTCTTTTAAACGCCCCCCCCCCCCCCCCACAGTGTGATTGCCCTCTCTCGAACTACTCCCAAATCATGGCCAGCTGAATTCTACCCAAGATCGCGAACCAGCCCGCGAGCAATACATTGCGAGTCCAAAGTCCGTGGACATCTTCGTAATTTGGAAGATTAAAGGGAAAATTGAAATGTGATGATGGAACCATAGGTTTGATGTGAGGCCGCTACTTTTGGAGTGAATGTCATTCATGGCTGCCAGCTTGAAATCCGCCATTTAGGACTCAAGTCATTTTTTTAAAATGGGAAGGGGGTGTATGACACATCAAATAACACTCGCTTGAGCTCTGGAATTGAGTGGTGTAATTTGTTTTTCTCCATCTTGTACAGTTTAGAGGTTATCAATGTTCAAAGTTGTGAACTTACCTTCATACCGACTGCTACAACACATGTTCTACGTGTTGTTCATCCCTTGCAATGCACAACTGTAGTCGCCGCAACCACTCTGACTGCACACGGAGGAGGATGTCTTCTGCAATTTGGTCACAGGCGTCTTATATGCATTCCTCCAGGTGTCTCAAATCACGGATGCTCTCAGCATACACTGTCTGCTTAAGATGTCCCCATGGATAAAAATCAAGGGGCGTTGAGTCAGGGGATCTGGGTGGACATTCCACGGGATCACGGCGACTAATCCACTTCCCTGGCAGTTGTTCCCCCAACCATCCATGGACGCCAGTGCCATAGTGTGCAGGGGCTCCATCGTGCTGAAAATAAGACGGGAAAACGCCGTAGCGTTCAGTGTGGAAGGGAACACAAGGTCCTACAGCAGCATCAGATACTGTGGTGCAGTTAAGGAGTTGTAAATGCAAAATGGTACAATGATGCTGGTGTCCCGTGTGCCACACCACACCATCACCTTCGCTGGACTATGTTCTCAAATTGGGACAATTGCATCTCTCCAATACCGACAATTATGTCGATTAACCCCCCTGTTCAAAGTGAAATACGCCTCGTCGCTGAACAGTGTGCCCTTGGTAAACGAAGGATCCAGTTCAGTAGCCCACAGGCAGAACTCCAACCGGCGATCAGGGTCATCCTCGTTAAGTCGATGTTGCATCTGCAGCTTGTAAGGATGCCACTTATTGGTGTGCAATATCCGGAGAACGGAGGTTTGGCTCAATTCACATGCTAGGGCCACACGACGGGTACTTCGTTTAGGACTTTTCACAAACGACGCAACAACCGCAGTTGGAGTTTCCTCATTGGTGGCAGACATTGGTCGCCCACTTCGTGCCCTATCGTGATCAGAGCCCGTCTCCCGGAACTTGGTGATCACGGAGGGTCCGTGCTGTGCGATACCGGTTCTCCGTCTGGGTCTCGTCTGTTGTAGTCAGCTGCCATTGTTCAGTAGCTGCGTTCCCCTGATATAAGGATGATTTCGATCTTCTGTTCACGTGCCAGACCCATTTTAGATCACCTGGAACAAAGAGAGACATGAGTCGCTATCAAGGTAACTTTGAACATTAATCACTACTAAACTGTACAAGATAGACAAATACAAATTACACCACCAAATTCCAGAGCTCAAGCGAGTGTTATTTGATGTTTCATACACCCCCCTTCCCATTAAAAAAAATGACTTGAATCCAAAACGGCGGATTTCAAGATGGCGGCCATGAATGCCATTCACTCCAAAAGTTGCGGCACCACGTCAAATCTATGTTCCCATCATCACATTTCAATTTTCCCTTTAATCTTCCAACTTATGAAGGTGTCCAAGGACTTTTGACTCGCCCTGTATAAAGATTCAAGCGCCATGGCTCAGCACCCCTCTCAGGAGGCGACAGTCTAATTATAACCACCCTGTATCCATTCTATGCATTATTAGACGTTTGAAGCTTGTTGTAGTGAAAAGTTTCCAGTGCTAATGAGTGGCTCCAGTGCACAGCCAAGTAGCAGCACTTGAACATGTGTTCTTCTGTTGTCAGGAACTGCCGACAACGCGAACTGGTCGAGCACCACCAATTACAATGATGACAGCAGCCAACGCAAGCGTGATAATCGTAGAGGAGGAGGAGGCGGTGACTGCTGCAACCTGTTATAGCAGCAGCAGCAGTCTCAACGCCATTGGTCAGCAGCGCCAAAGGATGTCATCAGCGCTAACTAACTCCTGTTCTTGGGAGTTTTGATTTTGCCACATCGAGACATGGAATATGTGGCTGGGCCCGTTTATGAACTTTCGTCTCCGATTAGTGAGACAGAACAATTTTGTACAAATATTTCGTCTGTGGACAGTCGAATTAACATAGAACATGCGTAGCATTTGTCTAGACTTGGGAATTCAAATTAACTACAGCAAAAACAAAGGACCAAATTAATTTAATTAAAAAAAAGCTGTTAGTCACCAGATTAATTGAAATGAGTTGTTTTGTATCCACAATCACTTATCCATTAGACTTCCTCAGTAGTAATGTCACTTTCTACAAGCAAATAGTTCAACTCGCTGCAGACTAGGCACTAATTACCATCCTTGGTCAGCTCAGACTGACTTCCTCAGTCTGTTAAGACTTGCTCTGAACCTTTACTGATTAAGATTTGTGTCTGTGATTGCAAAGTTAGCTGAGTGGCTACCAAGTAACCTGCTACAGTCATACTCTGTATTTCTGTTTCTTCGTGAGGGTAAGTGCTGTGTTCATTTATTCTGTAACCAACCAAAATATATCACAGTGATTTGTGGAACTTACGAACTAAACCATATTTCATGCTCAAATAACGGTAGGTGTGGACGTGTAGTCAAAGTTTTCTTCACTTTTGTCTCAAAACATCCGAAAATTTGATTTAGCCTTTAAAAAGAACTGTAGTTTGGCACTTGGTTTAATTCAGAACAAAAAAAAATCATTTAAGAGCAGAGCATCAGTGTTAACAGTCGCTGGTATACGTCAGTCTCTGCACTGTTGACGTGATGGTAAATCTGCTGGTGGGGAACGTCAAATTTTGTATGACATTAAAGCTGTTGGAGGCTCATAACTGACAGAACAATTAGTCTGTTTCAGTTTTCGTCTGACATTTTTGTGCTTCGTCTTTGCACAGAGATGTGTGTCTATTGTCTACTGTGATCAGTCTTAAAGAAAGAAAATTCCTTTCTGTCATCACCACATATAATAATTCCAAGTTTTCTAGTAGCTTGTCAGATATTATTATTACGAAGGATCTAGACCAGACATGATTACGAAATTTGGAAACTGAATTCCTTGTATGAAACTAAAAAAAAATGCACTTTGATACTGCTGTGGTCCACTCTGAAATATTGAACTTTTTTGTGAGAAAATTAGCTGTAGTTACACAATTAGATTAATGACCGATCTGTCTGGGATCTGGCAGTATTTTTCTCATAATTAGATTGTTTCACTTTACTATGTAGCTATAATGTGATTTGTATGAAATTATGTAACTCTTTCCAAAGTACAAGCCCAAGAAAGTGAGCATGATAATGGAGTGGAACCTCCAGGTGACTGTACACTTATTTCAGGAAGTTTATCATTAGCTTCTGTGGTAACTGTCGCTTTTCATAACCTCAGCAAACTCTTTTGCTTCTATTGTCATAGATTATCGATAGAACTTTGATTGAATCACTGTGAATGTAATGTTGTAAGACAAGAAAAAGTGCACTTTTTTATTGGAATGCTGGCTATGGGTCTTCTTCCATATGTTATTGTTACTTAATGTATTTTGGTCTTTGTATTTATGTATTTTTGTGTAGCTAACAATATTCTTTAACATGTACTACATGATTTCTTCGTGAATGCTCATCTTTCATATCCTAAATTCATGTAATGTGTCAATCTGCATCAGCAGGTGATCGAATGTACACAGTTTGTCTCTGGCTTGTACCTGAAACATGTATATCAGTATCGATGTTTGCCTGAATAGTTCAACCCAATGCACCTTCAATGTATGAATCTGCAATGATTTATTATAAATGTTCTAATTGGAAATCTCAAAATAAAAGAATATTCAAATGATTTTTATTTTTAATCAAAGTTAGGTTCTGCACTGTCTTTATACTCTGCTGAATTTACCTTCATCCTGCTGTCTGGAGTTTGGAACAAGAGGTAACCAGTATAAGCCAACATCTGTTAGTGTCTGTGCTTGTTATTACTTGCATTTCACTTATCTTTGGCTAATGTACTACCACAGAATGTGCATTATTTTGAAGTCGTATATTCTGGTTTACACATTATGTGCTTTAACGAAATAAATTTCTGCAGCTATTAAACTACCGTCTGAAATATTGTTCTATGAATTAGACTTCATTAGATAACAAAAGGCAGATAATGGCTTGTAACCGCCAGCTCTTACTGTTTACTAAAAGATTTGTTCTAAACATCATGAGCTGCATGTTAAATATTTACAGGCCAAATCAGTATTTGGGTGTATACCCATCATCAGTGGAATCTGATACAGAGTGACAGACAACTCTACGTACATTAATTTCTACAACGTGAAAACTGTACACAAAATAGCAGAAATGCAAGTCTACTTACAGCATCTATCTGTATAGCAGTGGCATATGTGCCACTTATAAATTTTAGTGTGTACAGCTTGATGTGCATCTAGAAAGCTAACAACCATATACATATACCTAAAACCCAGTTACAACAATATTAGTGTTAATACGACAGGATATGAATTTCATCCTACCTCGTAGTACACAAGTTATCAAATCTTACAGTGCTAATTCCTAATCACGTATAACATAAGTGTCATATAATATAAACATGGAACTGACAGGTCAAAGAATCTATATTGCCTGTTTTATATTCTTTCTGAGATTATTTATTTATTTATTTGGCCTCAGGGAACTAATGACCACTTAGCCAGTTACAGTTAATAAGAGATATGTACTACAAACCATAAATTGATGACATAAATTGATACATGTATAACAACAGTAATAATTAACACTGTTGTAGTGGCTCAAATATAAATAAATATATATGTATACATTTAACGAAAGTGTTGAACATGTTATGTATAAACTTTACATGGCACCACAAGTTAATGGATGAAATGAAAAAATAGGAGCACTATAAATACAAATATTCAGAGACTAAATTGACATAATTTTATATATATATATCAGTTAACACAGTTGCCAGTGATCGTATTTCTATACATATTTACACAGGGTGAATCACAAAAACTTTCGCTGTAAATATTGCGGAAGTGGAAAGTGCTATTGATGTGTGGTTTTCAAAAACGGTTCAAATGGCTCTGAGCACTATGGGACTTAACATCTGAGGTCATCAGTCCCCTAGAACTTAGAACTACTTAAACCTAACTAACCTAAGGACATCACACACATCCATGCCCAAGTCAGGATTCGAACGTCCGACCGTAGCGGTCACGCGGTTCCAGACTGTAGCGCCTAGAACCGCTCGGCCGCACCGGCCGGCTGTGGTTTCCACAGAACCAATTGGCAGTCAGTCGCCCCATATTGTTAGCCATTACAGATTGTAATACTACTTAGGAAGCCTATTTTTTGTGCAAACATACACATTTTTAAATGGAACAATGCCTATTGGCATTAGCAGACTAAAATTAGGATAATAAAAATGTCAGTAGTGTTTGTTGCAGGATTCTAGTATGATTGTTTCATGAGATATATTTTGAAAAGTCCCCATACTACCACTTGCACAATACCTGTGGTAGTACACACTAAAGAACTGACCAGTAACTAGACAACTGATCATCACATGTTGTGTTCAAAATGGCCACTGGCAGTGGCAATATGTCCTTCCCGCATGGTATGGACGACTGGTGCACATGGCACATTTCAGTGGAGAGGTCTGAGCAGGTTGCAGTAATACATCGTTGCAAAGCACTGGGTGTAGTTGGTATTGTCTTGTAGACAGCGTCTTTCAGCTTTTTCCACAGAAAAAAGTCTACACGCATCAAGTACAGGGAATGGGCCAGCCAAGATACAGATCCTTTGTGTCCAATCCAACGATCTGGAAACAATCACGAAGACATGCTGTAGTACTTAGGGCATTATGGGCTGGGTGGTCATCATGTTGGTATCATAGGTAGTCTGCAGACGAACATCTTCTAGCATCTGCGGAAAATGGTCTGTTAGGAGGCTGTGGTACTTTTGCACGTCTATAAAAAAAATGACAGTATGAGCTGATGGTTCACTATCCCACACCACACGTTTACACTCCATGGACACTGACATTCCATCTGAGGAAGCCAATGGGGACTGTCAACAGAGCAGTAGCGCAATGGTTTACCTGGCCATGGTTGGTAAATGTCGCTTCATCACTAAACAAGAGACATGTTGTTGTTACTGCTACATCTGGAGATCGATCAATATAGCGGTCATCAGCACTGACGGCGTGAGGCGAATGGGGCTATAATACACAAAATGAGGATAGCTTAATATACAACATAATACCGGACATGCTCCCTTGTAACCCTTTTTTTTTTTTTTTTTTTTTTTTTTTTTTTTCAGGAACACACGCGACTCCTCTGAATGGTACAGTGGAGCAAGCAAGTCAAGGCAGACCATTACAAACAATGGTATATGATCTGGACAGCCACTAACAGACAAGTCTAGAAAATAGTAAAGGGATGAGACAGTCGTCTCTAACATACTAAAAGCGTCGACCTAATAGCTTAGGTAAAGGTGAAAACAGAACACAGGCTCGTAACACATGCCACTTTCAACGCATTATCACCTAAAATTGAGGGCAAGTCTGCCAGTAGACCAGGATTATATAATATACAGTCGATTAAAATTAGGCGAACCGTAAGCAGCACACGCTTCGCTAACTGGCGGTTCTTCACATCTGAGAAGGAAACCATGGGTCAGGGGGCTGTGTCCTATCCACAGTCGTGTTAAACAAACTTCATCAATCCCAACAGTCCGGAAGGAGGTGCGCCATGGCCTCACAGTCGCTTTTATTGATCGCAACCTGTTTTCTGTTATGCCCAGCCACTCTTCCTCCCAATGACACATGACAGACATTCGCAGCCGTGACAGTGCAGCGTGCAGAAGGATAGGGCAGTCAGTTACGTGCCTCCTTGGCTGCGCCATCGATCAACTCATTCCCATGGATACCCACGCGTCCTGGTACCCAACAGAATGAGACCTCCTTTCTTTGTCTGTGCAAGTGGAGTAATGGCGTCGTGTATGTTTTGGACAGTTCTATCGGGTAAGTGCATAGACTGGATTGTCTACAACGCACTAAGCGAGTCAGAGAACATGGGGAATTCAGGTTTCGTCTGATCCACAACTTTAAAAATCACATAAAGTTCATTGTCAAAGATAGTTTCCTGCCTCTGAAGACAGAGGCAGGAAAAATGACAGAACATCCGACAGCATCTCCTTCTTAGGACAGATCTGTGTACACCACGTTACAGTCCTGGTAATCAATTAAAATGCTAAGAAATTTATCTTTAATAACATAGTCTGGAGTGAGCAATTTGTTGCGCTCTGTCAAATTTAAAATCATTCTAGGTTTCAATAACAACCAGGGCGGAGCTTCGCACCAATCCTCCCTCTGTATGTTTGGCGGAGATATTCCCATGTCCAACAAAAGCTGCTTTGCCCGTATACCGAATGGTTTCGTCCCTCGTAGACAAGTGCGATAGAGTCGTTCTAAGGATTCGCAGGTGTTAATAGCTGCAGGAAAAGCCAGCGAGGTCGGAAACGACCGGATCTTAGGCACCTGTTTAGCCACAAGGAACCGCCGCCGAATAGTTAATGGTGGCTCTCCTGCCTCTGGACACAAGCTCGGTATAGGGCTCGTCCTGTAGGATCCTGTGACCAATATGATGCCCTCATAGTGTACAGAGTCCAGAATCTTTGTGTATTTTGGTCGTACCGAGCCATAGACTGTACAACCATAATCAAGACGCGATTGCACGAAACACTTACAGAACTGGAGCAAGCAGGATCTATCTGCACCACAGTTCTTCCTAGTCAAGCAATTCACGACATCCAACACTTTCAGGGCTTGTGTATTGAGCTCCTTGAGATGTGGCAGCCAAGTGGATTAGCTATCAAATAAGATACTTAAAAATCACTGAAATGGATTATATTATTATAATTTTTTCCTCTCTCTCTCATATATATGGAATGGACAAGGTACAGTGACACAATACTACAAGTGGCTAAAGAATGTCTTGGAACAGTAGTGTGTAAAGGCAGGATGAAGCAAACAGCTTGGTGGAATGATACAGTCAAGGCAGTCTGTAAAAGGAAAAAGAAGGCGTATCAAAAATGGCTACATACTAGAACTCAGGTAGACAGAGAAAGTTATGTTGAAGAAAGAAACAAAGCCAAACAGATAATTGCAGCATCCAAGAAGAAATCTTGTGAAGACTTTGGAAACAGGTTGGAGACTATGGGTCAAGCTGCTGGAAAACCATTCTGGAGTGTAAGTAGCAGTCTTCGAAAGGGAGGTAAGAAGGAAATGACATGTATTTTGGACAGGTCAGGAAAACTGCTGGTGAAGCCGGTGGATGCCTTGGGCAGATGGAGGGAATATTTTGAAGAGTTGCTCAATGTGGATGAAAATACGATCAGCAATGTTTTAGATTTCGAGGTAGAATGGGATAGGAATGATGATGGAAATAGGATCACATTTGAGGAAGTGGAGAAAATGGTCAATAGACTGCAGTGCAATAAAGCAGCTAGGGTGGATGAAATTAAGTCGGAACTCATCAATTACAGTGGAATGTCAGGTCTTAAATGGCTACACAGGATTATTGAAATGGCCTAGGAGTCGGGACTGGTTCCATCAAACTGGACAAAAGCAGTAATCACACCAATCCTTAAACATGGAAACAGAAAAGATTGTAACAACTACAGAGATATCTCTTTAATCAGCGTTGTGGTAAAATATTCTCAGGTATTGTTGAAAGGAAAGTGCGAGTATTAGTTGAGGACCAATTGGATGAAAATCAGTGTGGGTTTGGGCCTCTTAGAGGTTGTCAGGACCAGATCTTTAGCTTACAGCAAATAATGGAGAAGTTTTATGAGTGGAACAGGGAATTGTATCTATGCTTTATAGATCTAGAAAAGCCATATGACCTTCTTCCTAGGAGGAAGTTATTGTCAGTCCCACGAGATTATGGAATAGGAGGCAAACTTTTGCAAGCAATTAAAGGTCTTTACATGGATAGTCAGGCAGCAGTTAGAGTTGACGGTAAATTGAGTTCATGGTTCAGAGTAGTTTCATGAGTAAGACAAGGTTGCAATCTGTCTCCACTGTTGTTCATATTATTTATGGATCATATGTTGAAAACAATAGACTGGCTGGGTGATATTAAGATATGTGAACACAAAATAAGCAGTCTTGCATTTGCGGATGACTTCGTTGTAATGGGAGATTCCATTGAAAGTTTGCAAAGTAATATTTAAGAGCTAGATCAGAAATGTCAGTGGGAAAGAAATATAAGCGGATTGAGTGCCAAATAGGAGGAATAAAGTTAGAACAGGTGGACGCTTTCAAGTACTTAGGATGCATATTCTCACAGGATGGCAACATAGTGAAAGAACTGGAAGCGAGGTGTAGCAAAGCTAATGCAGTGAGCGCTCAGCTTCTGCAAGAAGGAAGTCAGTACCAAGACTAAGTTATCTGTGCACCGTTCAATCTTTCGACCAACTTTGTTGTATGGGAGCGAAAGCTGGGTGGATTCAGGTTACCTTATCAACAAGGTTGAGGTTACGGATATGAAAGTAGCTAGGATGATTGAAGGTACTAGTAGATGGGAACAATGGAAGGAGGGTGTCCACAATGAGGGTGTCCACAATGAGGAAATAAAAAAAAAAAAAAACTGGGAATGAACTCTATAGATGTAGCAATCAGGGCGAACAGGCTTAGGTGGTGGGGTCATGTTACACGCATGGGAGAAGCAAGGTTTACCCAAGAGACTCATGGGTTCAGCAGTAGAGGGTAGGAGGAGTGGGGGCAGACCAAGGAGAAGGTACCTGGATTCGTCCACCTACGCTCAATGGAGCACGTTATCCTGATTTCATACGGGATACTCTACGTGTGCTGCTAAAACATGTGCCTTTACAAGTACGACACAACATGTGGTTCATGCACCTGCACATTTCAGTCGAAGTGTTCGAACGCTTCTCGACAACAGATTCGGTGACCGATGTATTGATAGAGACGGACCAATTCCATGGCCTCCACGCTCTTCTGACCTCAACCCTCTTGACTTTCATTCATGGGGGCATTTGAAAGCCCTTGTCTACGCAACCCCGGTACCAAATGTAGAGACTCTTCGTGCTCGTACTGTGGACGGCTGTGATACAATACGCCATTCTCCAGGGCTGCATCAGCGCATCAGGGATTCCATGCGACGGAGTGTGGCTGCATGTATCCTCGCTAACGGAGGACATTTTGAACATTTCCTGTAACAAAGTGTTTGAAGTCACGCTGGTACGTTCTGTTGCTGTGTATTTCACATTTCATGATTAATGTGATTTTAAGAGAAGTAATAAAATGAGCTCTAACATGGAAAGTAAGCGTTTCCAGACACATGTCCACATAACATATTTTCTTTCTTTGTGTGTGACGTATGTTTCCTGAAAGTTTGGTCATACCTTTTTGTAACACATATCTTGTCCACCCAAAATACACTCCTGGAAATGGAAAAAAGAACACATTGACACCGGTGTGTCAGACCCACCATACTTGCTCCGGACACTGCGAGAGGGCTGTACAAGCAATGATCACACGCACGGCACAGCGGACACACCAGGAACCGCGGTGTTGGCCGTCGAATGGCACTAGCTGCGCAGCATTTGTGCACCGCCGCCGTCAGTGTCAGCCAGTTTGCCGTGGCATACGGAGCTCCATCGCAGTCTTTAACACTGGTAGCATGCCGCGACAGCGTGGACGTGAACCGTATGTGCAGCTGACGGACTTTGAGCAAGGGCGTATAGTGGGCATGCGGGAGGCCGGGTGGACGTACCGCCGAATTGCTCAACACGTGGGGCGTGAGGTCTCCACAGTACATCGATGTTGTCGCCAGTGGTCGGCGGAAGGTGCACGTGCACGTATACCTGCGACCGGACCGCAGCGACGCACGGATGCACGCCAAGACCGTAGGATCCTACGCAGTGCCGTAGGGGACCGCACCGCCACTTCGCAGCAAATTAGGGACACTGTTGCTCCTGGGGTATTGGCGAGGACCATTCGCAACCGCCTCCATGAAGCTGGGCTACGGTCCCGCACACCGTTAGGCCGTCTTCCGCTCACGCCCCAACATCGTGCAGCCCGCCTCCAGTGGTGTCACGACAGGCGTGAATGGAGGGACGAATGGAGACGTGTCGTCTTCAGCGATGAGAGTCGCTTCTGCCTTGGTGCCAATGATGGTCGTATGCGTGTTTGGCGCCGTGCAGGTGAGCGCCACAATCAGGACTGCATATGACCGAGGCACACAGGGCCAACACCCGGCATCACGGTGTGGGGAGCGATCTCCTTCACTGGCCGTACACCTCTGGTGATCGTCGAGGGGACACTGAATAGTGCACGGTACATCCAAACCGTCATCGAACCCATCGTTCTACGATTCCTAGACCGGCAAGGGAACTTGCTGTTCCAACAGGACAATGCACGTCCGCATGTATCCCGTGCCACCCAACGTGCTCTAGAAGGTGTAAGTCAACTACCCTGGCCAGCCAGATCTCCGGACCTGTCCCCCATTGAGCATGTTTGGGACTGGATGAAGCGTCGTCTCACGCGGTCTGCACGTCCAGCACGAACGCTGGTCCAACTGAGGCGCCAGGTGGAAATGGCATGGCAAGCCGTTCCACAGGACTACATCCAGCATCTCTACGATCGTCTCCATGGGAGAATAGCAGCGTGCATTGCTGCGAAAGGTGGATATACACTGTACTAGTGCCGACATTGTGCATGCTCTGTTGCCTGTGTCTATGTGCCTGTGGTTCTGTCAGTGTGATCATGTGATGTATCTGACCCCAGGAATGTGTCAATAAAGTTTCCTCTTCCTGGGACAACGAATTCACGGTGTTCTTATTTCAATTTCCAGGAGTGTATCTCTGGAACAATAACAGCTATTGGAAACGACTTTCACCGGTTTCAATGTATGGCTAGGGCCCATGAATGTACATATTTGGAAACATTCTAAAGCGAAAGCATATGTGTTTTTTAACACAAACTTATGTTTTTTTTTAACTGGACCTCCTATATTTTTTCTTCAGAAATCCATAGCATGACAAAGCAGATACACAATGGCGTTGATTGCATCGCAATATTCCCATTACATCCCGAGATATTGAGACGTGAAGTTGACGCTTGAAAGATCCGACATGCGCTGCTAGCGCACGTCCTGAGGCTCGGGCGTGAACCCCATGCTGCCCGTAATCGCAGCAAAATGGCAGCAGACCGTATTATTCGTTTCGGACCTCTTGATATGTATGGAAGTGTGATTACGCATGTCAATCACATCGCGATTACGTCTTCTTTCAGTTAGACTTTGCAACTGACTTAGGCCTCCTGACTGTTGAGGACTGGTGCCTGTTCCCTACCTCTACTGCTTCAAGAGGCTCCTCTCCAATCAACTCTGACAGTTGGTCAAATCTATTGCAAATACACGAAGTTCAACTGTGTGAATACGTCATCTTCCCAGCTACCTTCTTGCCAACTGCCAGTTCCCATTCCCCACCACCGTTAACTCTTCTCAACCTATCTAGTTCCTCCTTTGCGCGTTGTAGCTGCACCTGAAGGGCACAGATCTTACGCTCCTGCTCCTCTATCAACTACAGATCCTGCATTACCAGGAGAGTATCTCGCTAGAATGCCCACTGACTTCCCCACTACATTCCCCCAATGAAAATACTTTAAACAAATGCCACACGCCACACCATAACCCACAACTCACAGACCTACGATAGAGCCCACACTTCTCACTCATGGTAAAATTTTACAGTTACTGAAAAAAACTATACACTTTACCTAAATTCAGTCACACCAGTAGAACTGTTTGTAGAGCTAACAATAGCGCTCTCGAAATTCTCTGTCTACTAAGAAAGCAACTACTTTTATTAATACTAGAATAGCACAACTAATACCAATACCAACAAAATTTCACAAAATTATTAGCTAAAACCAAAAATTCAACCTGCCACTGGAACACCCGACGAAGTTAAAAAACTGAATGAAAATTTTGCTGAAATATTTCACTATAAACAATAACAAACTTCAGCTAAAAACTAAAGCACGAAATTTACTAAACGTCTTCAACGCACAGAAAACTCTGGAAAAACACGGTGAGCGAACGTTTCCAAAAGTTTATTAAATCGTTATTTCGCCACAAACAGAACGAAACACCGCTGAAAACTGTCAAATTTAATAGCTGTATAACAGTGCACAAATAACTTTGTCAGTACTTAGCTTTATAACCGCTACGGCTGCAACTGCACGCCGCAAAATATAAACACACTTTGTCTCTTGGGTACTTCACTTTTTTGGTCAGATATTGTATAAAGTAAGATAGATAGGATAGGATATGGTGGATATGGGCGCTCAACAGTGTTGTAAAGTAGACTAATGTCATTCCTACCAGAGCAGCTTCCAGTTAAAGGTGGAACTTCACAAGATCTTACTTAAAGTGTTAAGGTAAACCCACAAGAAATGATTCTATGAAAACAGGGTAATTTTTAACCTAAGAGTTCTCTCGTTTAACCCAAGAGGTGATTTGTAGACGGTTTTTACGCATGTACTGTAATACTGAAATCGGAACTCAGCATAAACCAATTATTTTTATGTTTCCAGGATATGTTTCGCGATTGAAGATATGTCCCTCATCTGGAATGATGATGTAATGCTGAATAAGACTGATAGTGGAGATTCAAAATTGTATCGTTGCTTAGTTTTGTAAAGAAGAAAGGAAACACATCGAATAAAAATGTTCAGAAATTTATTTGCATATTAATAGGAATCTAAAATGCCCAATTCAGAATTATCTACATTTACATCTACATCCATACACCGCAAGCCACCCGACGGTGTGTGGCGGAGGGCACCCTGAGTACCTCTATCGGCTCTCCCTTATATTCCAGTCTCGTATTGTTCGTGGAAAGAAGGATTTTCGGTATGCTTCTGTATGGGCTCCAATCTCTCTGACTTTATCCTCATGGTCTCTTCGCTAGATATACGTAGGAGGGAGCAATATACTGCTTGACTCTTCGGTGAAGGTATGTTCTCGAAACTTTAACAAAAGCCCGTACCGAGCTACTGAGCGTCTCTCCTGCAGAGTATTCCACTGGAGCTTATCTATCATCTCCGTAACGCTTTCGCGATTACTAAATGGTCCTGCAACGAAGCGCGCTGCTCTCCGTTGGATCTTCTTTATCTCTTCTAACAACCCTATCTGGCACGGATCCCACACTGCTGAGCAGTATTCAAGCAGTGGGCGAACAAGCGTACTGTAACCTACTTCCTTTGTTTTCGGATTGCATTTCCTTAGGATTCTTCCAATGAATCTCAGTCTGGGATCGGCTTTACAGACGATCAGCTTTATATGATCATTCCATTTTAAATCACTCCTAATGCGTACTCCCAGATAATTTATGAAATTAACTGCTTCCAGTTGCTGACCTGCTATTTAGTAGCTAAATGATAAGGGATCTATCTTTCTGTGTATTCGCAGCACATTACACTTGTCTACATTGAGATTCAATTGCCATTCCCTGCACCATGCGTCAATTCGCTGAAGATCCTCCTGTATTTCAGTACAATTTTCCATTGTTACAACTTCTCGATACGCCAAAGCATCATCTGTAAAAAGCCTCAGTGAACTTCCGATGTCATCCACAAGGTCATTTATGTATATTGTGAATAGCAACGGTCCTATGACACTCCCCTGTGGCACACCTGTAATCACTCTCACTTCGGAAGACTTCTCTCCACTGAGAATGACATGCTGCGTTCTGTTATCTAGGAACTCTTCAATCCAATCACACAATTGGTCTGACAGTCCATATGCTCTTACTTTGTTCATTAAACGACTGTGGGGGAACTGTGTCGAACGCCTTGCGGAAGTCAAGAAACACGGCATCTACCTGTGAACCCGTGTCTATGGTCCTCTGAGTCTCGTGGACGAATAGCGCGAGCTGGGTTTCACACGACCGTCTTTTTCGAAACCCATGCTGATTCCTACGGAGTAGATTTCTAGTCTCCAGAAAAGTCATTATACTCGAACGTAATACGTGTTCCAAAATTCTACAACTGATCGACGTTAGAGATATAGGTCTATAGTTCTGTACATCTGTTCGACGTCCCTTCTTGAAAACGGGAATGACCTGTGCCTTTTTCCAATCCTTTGGAATGCTATGCTCTTCTAGAGACCTACGGTACACCGCTCCAAGAAGGGGGGGCAATTTCCTTCGCGTACTCTGTGTAAAATCGGACTGGCATTCCATCAGGTCCAGCGGCCTTTCCCCTTTTGAGCGATTTTAATTGTTTCTCTATCCCTCTGTCGTCTATTTCTATATCTACCATTTTGTCATCTGTACGACAATCTAGAGAAGGAACTACAGTGCATTACATTATGAAATCGAAATAATGTAGTTTTTCAAATCTGGATGTAAACGTTATATATGTTGATCAAAAACCAACCATGTATACACTGCGACTGGAAACGTGTTTCCGTTGGAAACATTATTTCCAGCAGTTGTACCGTCTCCTGGAAAGCCTTCTAAAAGCCATAATAAAATGTTACAGTACGAACACGTGAACTATGGCAATAACGAACAAGACTGTGCATATTTATGTATGTAAATGTTCTATCAACGATGGAATATTCTTTTTGAACTAGAAAAACTCTCCGACTTTATGTGTTTCGAACATAAAAATATTAATAATAAATATATATTTGTGTAACAAATACTAAGGATAACCAACACTATAAGTATATCATGTCATGGAATTTCTATACAGGGTGATTTTTTCCACCGAGTACAAACTCTACGGCTTGATCGATGTATGATATGGAACAAAAAAGGTCTAATGAACGTATGTCCGGAAGTACATGGTTTCCATGCTAGAGACTATTTATTCAATCACACATTGTTACAGAGGCTGTGGTCTAATACGCGCTGTACTATGCAACCACAGTTACAGTATGTGTTGAAAATGGTGTCCATGTGCCTCAACGCAAGCGTGTACGCTCCGTAGCATGCTCTGTTTCACACGTTCTCATTGGCCAGGCTGCATGCGAACAGTGTCAAAGGCAGCATAATACACTGCTCCAGTGTCTCCACATCTGGAATGGGCTCTGCATACATGATACTTTTAGCATGGTTCCATAACCAGAAATAGCACGCGTTGAGATCCGGTGAAGGAGCAGGCCATGCACCTAAACTCCTTCGTCTGATCCATCTACCAGGGAAGACACGATTGAGATGCGTCCGGACGCCAACGGCAAAATAGGCTTGAGGAAAATCATGTAGCAGCCACATAACCCTTTGAACCATCAAGGCGGGGGAGGCTAAGTCACCCGCAAGAAACGCCGATAGTTCCGGCCTGTTAGGCGGCGCGGATGAAAGACTGGTTCAAAAATACGGTCGCCAATTATCTCGGCCCACACATTCCGGCTGCATCGATGCTAATGATTCACTGTCACATACCATGGTGGTCCTGCTTACTATCCCACAGACGACTGTTATGGAAGTTTCAGGTACAACACTACGTAACTGAGGCGTCATCTGTGAATGGGATGGATAACACAAATTCCAGAATCGTGAAGCAACCACTGACAAAACTGCACCCGGTTTGGAAAGTCTGTCGCTAATAAGCCCTGCACAAGCTTAAGAGGTAAGGATAGTAACAATTGCCGTGGAGGTCATGGAGAATGCTCCCAGCGGTCGTCTGCCTTACTCTCTACTGGCGGGCCAACTGCCTGGTACTGAAACGGCGGTCGCCTTCCACAGTGTTAATCACATTTTCCTCCAAGTCTGTTGTCCGAACATTTCGGGAACGTCCTTCATGATTTCCTGCTTCCTGAGACGACCCTGTCTCACAAGGGGAAGGCCTCAGACACGGCCAACCGATTCGGGTCAAATTCGGCAGGTTGCTAGAGTACAACCTAAAACGAAGGATTCTCGACATATTTTGGGTCAACACCCCCTCGTTTTTGAGAGAATCACCCCTAAAGGTTATGACGATCGATGGACTCAAAATTGGAGGGATCGATAGGTAATTGTAAATAGAGCGTTTTTCAACATCAGGTATGTGGCCCGCAAACGCAAACTTTTCCAGAAATCGAGGAAACTTTTATAACTGTCGCTTCTGTACCCACATGGTAAACGCTTTTCGCCGACAGCGCAATGGCCACGGTAACTGGCTGAGAATCGAAGAACCCGGGTTCGAATCTCGAAGAAACCTATCGGATGTTATTCTTTTCGTTTGTATTTTTCATATCTCAATTGATAGGGATAGGAGAGTTAATAAGGTAAGTAAATCAATAAGGAATGATAATAATAAGGTAGGCAAACTAATTTCCAAAACGCCGTGCGTTAGTAAAGTATTAAACTATTAAGCCTTTTCACATGAAAACAACTAAGAGTAAGAGTGTTTCGAATTCCTCACGAGGGATGACAGCCAACCAAGCGACGCTTGTTTACAGCGAGGCACGGGACAGAGTGCACGCGGGGAGAGTTATGTTGTCCCGGTTGCCTCTTCGTCATATCACAGTTGTGAATCTGGAAGAGAGAAGGTGTCCAGCACGAGCCTTACAGAAGTCAATCGGAAAGAGTTGTTTTCCGTCATTAGGCTGCAGCGACCTCGCGGAAACATGTAGTGGTTTTTCCATCGTTAATGTGCCGAGTGAAATACGTTTTGTGAATGAATACAGTGTTATTCCGTAAGTAACATAGGACGAGTAGTGTATGTAGTTTGTAGTAATTAACTCGTCTGTTTATGCCGTAGTAACTAGTTATTATTTGTTGTACACATCTTTCAGGTGCATAATCTGAGTAATGGAGGATGTACACCCTTCGACTAGTGCTGTAATATATAGTTGGGAGCCTGTCACAGACGATGGCAAGCGGGAAGTTGCAGTCGCTGTGTTTTGGTTTGTAAAAGTGTTGCAATACAGATTCATTATCAATGGACTACCAGAAGCAGCCAGGTCTGTTTCTCGGCGTTCCAGATTGATAGGAGCGCTATCGTCGAGAGATTTTTGGAGTTGATGAACGAAATGACTTTTCTTGATTGTGAAGTGCTGTACCGTGAAGACGAAGCAGAAGGTGATTCAGTGGAAGATATCCCGACTAGTGAATCGCAAAATGGTCATAACACTTCGAAAATCTCCACGTCACTGGGAATATGTGCTTCATCTGTTCCCGATGAGTATTACGAACCGGTTACTAAACGATTTAACTACAGCGCTATACCCCTTGAAGTAAAGGTAAAGACAGTAGCGCTAGCCAGGAATCATCCAAATTGGAACTGACCATCACTGCAAAAAAATGGAGCAACAACATGCCTGAAAAGGAAGAAGGACTTGAAATTGTGGGAAAGTGATATCGTTAAAGGAGGCACAAGATACGACAAATACCAGGCGATAAATAAGTGGACATACGACCGATTTGTCGAATCTCGTTGATGTAACGAGACTGTGACAACGAGAATACTTCAGGAGTGGGCTGCAGGTGCAGCTTTTCAGTATACAGCCAACAAGGATTTTATGTTTGCTGCATTGTTATCTTGGGCAAGAAATTTCAAGTCTGAGTATAAAATTCGTCAACGGCACGTCACTAAGTACGTCTCTCATAAGGAGGTACAAAATATAGAAGATATACAAATAGTGGGGGCTCTTTTCAACACGCAAACGGCGTCATTTATGACCGGTTTTAATCGTGGTTACGTGATGAACACTGATCAAACATGATGCGAGTATCACGTGAACATTCGTCGCACGTTATCGCATAAGGGAGAAAAACGAACCTTTGTCGCAGTTGGTAGTGAAAACAAACTAACACATTCGTACACGGTGCAATATGCCATCACAGTCTCTGGAAAAATGTTGCCTAAGGTTTTCCTGTGTTTACAAGAAACAAATTTTACATTTGGTCCTCGGGTTGTAGAAGAGGTCAATCGTTTAACCGACTCTTTGAAAAATGTTTACATTACCTGCTCCAAATCCTGGAAACTGACGAATGCGATTTACAGAACATTTATTGAGAATGTTTTAAAACCAAACGTTTCTGACAACAAGTTTTGTCTAATATTGGATTCCTGGAGTGGACAAATTAATACTACAAATATGGCACAATGTTTATAGATGGCGAGGGTCAGCCGACGTCCATAGTAAAAGTAATACCGCCAAACTGCACACCTGTGTGCCAGCCGTGTGATGTTTATTTCTATCGCCAGGTTACAAACTTTATTTCCATTCGCAGAATTGCAGTGTGCTTCTGGAAACCCAGGTGGAATTGCACAACCGCACGGATGCAATAACCATTCACAGCATACTTCATAACCACCTTTTAGCACCGATTTTTTATTCAATGATATCGTATGCGTGGTACGCATCAAAATTAATTCCCGAAAAAGACATTTTTAAATGCAAACCAAGTTTGTTTTCCGCCGACTCTTCGGAAGGAACAGTGTAGCTGTCGAAATATTGCATTCATTAGATGTTCTTGGTGCTGTGAGTATATTTGTTTCAAATTTTTATATGACTAGTACCGTCCATCTAGTTGTTCGACGAAAAGTGAGGACGCGTAACAGTGACTGGAAGAGCCATTGTAAAGTGACCTGGAGTAACATTTTAGTTGTTTACTACCCCAAGAGGTTTGAGAAATTTATTTGCCTACCTTATTATTATCATTCCTTGTTGATTTACTTACCTTATTAACCCTCCTAACCCTATCAATTGAGATATGGAAAAATAAGAACGAAAAGAATAACACCCGCTAGGTTTCTTCGAGATTCGAACCCGGCTGCTCCAATTCTCAGCCAGTTACCTAAGCGACGATTGTATAAGTTTCTTTCCTCGATTTCTGGAATAGTATGCGTTTACGGATCCTATACCTGATGATGAAAAATGCTCTATTTACAATTATCTATTGATCCCATCAAATTTGAGTCGATTGCTCTTCATAACTTTTAGGGGTGATTTTCTACAAAACGCGGGGGTGTTGACTCACAATATCTTAGATTCCTTCGTTTTAGGTATTACACAAGCGACCTGCCAAATTTGTCTGACAAGGGGAAGGCCACAGACACGGCCAACCGATTCGGCTCAAACAGCGAAACAATGTTGCAAACATTGAATGCTGTGGTTGTTGTCGGCATGGATAGGTCTCTTGATACAACCTTGCTGCCAGCCGCCCGTTACCATTTGCTTTTCCGTAAGCAAACACCATGTCGGCAGGCTCTCGATTCGAATATGGAACTATTGTGTATAACGCGGTATAACATCCACTACAAGGTGAGTCAGCAAGAGAAGTGAATCGGACACAACATTACCACTGACTGTGGCATTAAAGGACGCAAAGGCATGGCGTTTGAGGAACAGTACCACCGTCTGTATACTGTAACTGTGGCTGCATGGTACAGCGCGTACGAAGTATGATCGAAAAACTGGTCTCTAGCGCGAAACCATGCATTTTCGGACATAAGTTCATCAGACCTCTTTGTTCCGTACCCTCTCTTCGATCAATCCCTAAGGTTTGTACACGGTGGAAAAACAAACCTTTATAATTGTGTGATAAACACTTGGATGAATAAAATAATCACTTTGGTGTCAGCTCTCGAACCTAATAGACGCTTTTGTATGAGGATACTTCTGAACAAACGATTTTGTTACTTATACGTGTTTTTTTCAGAATATGTATAAAAAATATATGCTCTAGTAATCTCATTTCATACCTCTCCCTCCATGTGAAAATAATTAAGTGGAAATAAGTAATTATCGCTATAATTCAAGTTTTATCATTGGCCATCTGCCATTCTTTCGTCGTAACGGCGCATCGGCAGGCTTTACGTGAAATACACTCCTGGAAATTGAAATAAGAACACCGTGAATTCAATGTCACCGGAAGGGGAAACTTTATTGACACATTCCTGGGGTCAGATACATCACATGATCACACTGACAGAACCACAGGCACATAGACACAGGCAACAGAGCATGCACAATGTCGGCACTACTACAGTGTATATCCACCTTTCGCAGCAATGCAGGCTGCTATTCTCCCATGGAGACGATCGTAGAGATGTTGGATGTATTCCTGTGGAACGGCTTGCCATGCCATTTCCACCTGGCGCCTCAGTTGGACCAGCGTTCGTGCTGGACGTGCAGACCGCGTGAGACGACGCTTCATCCAGTCCCAAACATGCTCAATCGGGGACAGATCCGGAGATCTTGCTGGCCAGGGTAGTTGACTTACACCTTCTAGAGCACGTTGGATGGCACGGGATACATGCGGACGTGCATTTTCCTGTTGGAACAGCAAGTTCCCTTGCCGGTCTAGGAATGGTAGAACGATGGGTTCGATGACGGTTTGGATGTACCGTGCACTATTCAGTGTCCCCTCGACGATCACTAGAGGTGTACGGCCAGTGTAGGAGATCGCTCCCCACACCATGATGCCGGGTGTTGGCCCTGTGTGCCTCGGTCGTATGCAGTCCTGATTGTGGCGCTCACCTTCACGGCGCCAAACACGCATACGACCATCATTGGCACCAAGGCAGAAGCGACTCTCATCGCTGAAGACGACACGTCTCCATTCGTCCCTCCATTCACGCCTGTCGCGACACCACTGGAGGCGGGCTGCACGATGTTGGGGCGTGAGCGGAGGGCGGCCTAACGGTGTGCGGGACCGTAGCCCAGCTTCATGGAGACGGTTGCGAATGGTCCTCGCCGATACCCCAGGAGCAACAGTGTCCCTAATTTGCTGGGAAGTGGCGGTGCGGTCCCCTACGGCACTGCGTAGGATCCTACGGTCTTGGTGTGCATCCGTGCGTCGCTGTGGTCCGGTCCCAGGTCGACGGGCACGTGCACCTTCCGCCGACCACTGGCGACAACATCGATGTACTGTGGAGACCTCACGCCGCACGTGTTGAGCAATTCGGCGGTACGTCCAACCGGCCTCCCGCATGCCCACTATACGCCCTCGCTCAAAGTCCGTCAACTGCACATACGGTTCACGTCCACGCTGTCGCGGCATGCTACCAGTGTTAAAGACTGCGATGGAGCTCCGTATGCCACGGCAAACTGGCTGACACTGACGGCGGCGGTGCACAAATGCTGCGCAGCTAGCGCCATTCGACGGCCAACACCGCGGTTCCTGGTGTGTCCCCTGTGCCGTGCGTGTGATCATTGCTTGTACAGCGCTCTCGCAGTGTCCGGAGCAAGTATGGTGGGTCTGACACACCGGTGTCCATGTGTTCTTTTTTCCATTTCCAGGAGTGTATAATTAGTCACATGATTTTCGGCATTCGCCCCCGAGATAACAGGAAAAATATTTTAAATATTTTTGCTATCAGGAAAAAAAAATTTTTTTGCAGAATAGTTTTCATTAAACATACACGACGAACGCAAATAAATAACAATACGAGGTTCAGGCTTGCTTATGAGTAAATCACTGACATAAAAATCTTGTTTTCACTGCCTTAAATATTATTCAGATCATAAATAACAGTATAAAAGGTGAGTGTTTAACAAAGAGTTTATGTAGCAATGAGAATTATAGTGCAACTGGGTAGGTGATTAGATCGTGTCTCTCTCTCTCTCTGCAACAATATTTATTTATCTGACATTAACTACTAAAGTTTTAAACACATCACCCGTGTTTTTGAGCTAGCGGTGTGTATGACAACGTAAGTAATAGTTACAGTCCGACCTAGTATCTTTACTCAGAATGTAGCAACACTGATGATTGGTAGCGTACATTTGGGCCGCTACTACAAGTGTGCGAAATACACGCGACGCCACGACTTGTAAATATTCTCATCTACTATTCGAAACGTAACAAACCGCTATCTTTTATACAAAAAATAAAGAGAGAGAGAGAGAGAGAGAGAGTTATATGAGTGTTTCGCAACTGTTTCCGAATATGTTTCTTGTCTTAGTTTCTGTCCACACTGGCAGCAAACAGTTCTTGTAGTGTATCTTGTAGTGTATCAGTCGACCACTCTATTACTGTCCCTGGGAGTGAGTGCGCTCCTGTCGGCTTACCCCGGTTGAGTAGTATTAGCGTCGTCTGCCACTCTGTTTGTCGTATTGGGCATTCAGGAAATTGTAATACGTGCTGCTGCACTATTAATGGTGGAAGGCTGGCGCGTACAAACTGTAAGGCGCCGTCGTCGTACCTAGGTGGAAACATAGGAGAACTGGCGGGAATAAATTGTACGGGAGCTGAATGGGGAAGACGACTCTGGTTTCTGTAAAATCACTCGGTAGTCAGACACCGATTTTGAATTTCTGGAAGATATGACAGCACTGTTTGTTTCAAAGAAAAAAGACACAAATTTCAGGGAAGCAATTATAGTCAGCCATAGACTTGCTCTCACTCGTCGTCGTTTTGGCAACGGGACATTCATCTCAGAACGTTGCATACTTATTTCACATTTCGAAGCAAGCTGTATCTCAAAGTTTGTGGAGCACCAGTCGAAGTTCTGAAAGATTATTTAAAGGTAATTAAAGGAAAAGCATCGTTAAATATGCATAGTATGGAATTTTTATTCCTGTGCTATTACTTCACATAATTCGTCGAAAACTACTTCTCCCTCAACAGTGTGGTCAGTGTTGGGATTGTTTAAGCATGTGACAGGGAATCAACACTATTTGTTGATGCCCCTGACACGTCCACACCCGCTACCGACTGCAGACTCTTGAAACAGTCTAACTGTTCTCGAATTAAAACATCATTTCGCTTTAGTCTCCCGCACCTGAAGTAGTTTTGTCAGCACACTTGCCACATACTGACCGTAGGCGCCTTATCCATCGGTATATGCCCGATCTTGTCGTTACAAACTGTTGATAGTAATTTGAAAGCCATGTTATGTGACCCATCTTGTTTCCCAACCACTAATAGATGAGCCGGCAACGTCTTCTTCGTCTTCTTTTTTACCTAGTGGCAAATCTCTCAAAACCTGAAATTAAATTTCTTCCTTTCAGCTACCAGCGACTGAAAAGGCTGGCGTGAAACATGTGTGCTCTCACAAATACTTGACTGCTGTTATTGTGTGGGAGCAACTGATGGGAAGCACATAGTGGCAGCGAATTTTACAATTACCAGTGGGCATTTAGCATCTCGCTGCTTGCTGTCGTTGACGCCAGCTATTGCGTTTTGTACGCAGATATTGGCTGCCAAAGAAGACTGTGTCGTCAAGAATGCGGTAGCAAGTGAACTAATTCACAAAAGTAAACGGATCGTGCCAGAAGCTGAATGCTCAACTGGAGGGACAAAGGCTCTACCATATGTGTAATTTACAGACACGTGAGATGACCCCAGACACTTCGAGATGCAATGACACTGCAATGATTGTTACTGCGCCCCAAAATATACCACGGAAAACTTCTAACAAACAAATACCGGGTGACCAAAAAGTCAGTATAAATTTGAATACTGAATAAATCACGGAATAATGTAGATAGAGAGGTACAAATTGACACACATGCTTGGAATGACATGGGGTTTTATTAGAACCAAAAAAATACAAAAGTTCAAAAAATGTCCGACAGATGGCGCTTCATCTGGTCAGAATAGCAAGAATTATCATAAAAAAGTAAGACAAAGCAAAGATGATGTTCTTTACAGGAGATACTCAATATGTCCAAGATCATTCCTCAACAATAGCTGTAGCCGAGGGAATAATATTGTGAACAGCACTGTAAAGCATGTCCGGAGTTATGGTGAGGCGTTGGCGTCGGATGTTGTCTTTCAGCATCCCTAGAGATGTCGGTCGATCACGATACACTTGCGACTTCAGGTAATCCCAAAGCCAATAATCGCACGGACTGAGGCCTGGGGACCTGCCTCGTTAACAGTAGATGTGGTAAATCCATACCGTGACTTTCACGTCGTGCAATGGAGTTTCCACGACAGTTCCAGGGTTTTCGGTTGCCTAAATTCTGCAGTTGTGAACGTTGACAGACCCTCGGAACGTGAAATGAGCTTCGTCGGTCCACAACACGTTACTCAGCCAATCGTCATCTTCCGCCATCTTTTGAAACGCCCATACTGCAAATGCCCTCCGCTTCACTAAACCGCCAGGTAACAGTTCATGATGCCGATGGATTTTGTACGGATAGCATAGGAGGGTACGCCTCAGTGCCAACCAAACAGTAGTGTATGGAATGCCGGTGCGAGATGCGACTGCACGAGCGCTGACTTCCCCGTGCATAGACGAACCCGCTACAGTCTCCAGTTCTTCCTGAACTGTCTCAGCAGCATTACGCCTTGTGCTCGGTCGGCCACTACGGGGTCTATTGTCTAAACAACCCGTACCTTCCAACTTCGAAATCATTCTCGCCACAGCTGCATTTGTCAACGGACCTTTACCCGTTCGAATCCCCTTCTTATGGCGATAGGATCGTAACGCTGAACTAGCACATTCCCCATTCTGATAATACATCTTCACTAAAAGCGCCTTTTCAGGTAACGTCACCATGCTGCGGCAGCTGGCCCATCTGATTCTCTCTCTCTCTCATTACAGCTCCTTTTATACACGATTGTCATGCGCAGTCACTGACGTTTTGCTGTCCAGCGCCATCTGTCGGAAATTTTGTGAACTTTTTTTTAGGTTCTAATAAAACCCCATGTTATTCCAAGCATGTGTGTCAATTTTTGCGTCTCTATCTACATTATTCCGTGGTTTATTAAGTTTTCAAATTTATACTGACTTTTTGATCACGCAGTAAATCAAGAACAAGTTTACAGATTTTTTTTCTGCCCAAAAGAAAGTTTACTGTGGCAAAATAACTGTGGGTAAATGTTGCTGTACACTACAACATACAAATAAAGACAAGCAAGCATAGTTTTTGTACCTCTTCCTCCACAGTTTCTGCAGTTTATTTTGGCCCATGAAGATCATCGAGAAACTTCAAAAGTGGGTAACCAAACCACGTAGGTGTTTATCCAGTGTCTGCACCACTGCTCTATAGTTTGTTTGACACTGCCTTACCCGTAGATACGCGACAATCGACCTTTTTTTATCTCTCTGGTTTTGCTGTCTGTTCTAAGTGTAACAGCAATTGTCTGCAGAGCATCATTTTGGTGGCATTAGTATCCTTGTCCTGCTTCTTTCGTATGTTCCACAACCAGTCTTCAGACTGGTACAGTCCTAGCAATTCGACAGCCTACTGACTCGTCCAAAACAACACAAACCGACCACGATATTATTGCACTAGGCCTCCTGTTGCCGTTATCAGAAACACGCAGTGGCAATTACAGCAAACAAGTACAGTGGTGGCTAAAGAAAACGCATCGTATTGCAAATGATTTCCAGAAAGTTGTGCATTTACTATCAAGTGGTTCAGGCTGGCCTCGTGGAAAATCACAACAATAACCTACTACAAGCCGACCATAGTGCCCTCATCCCTAGGTGCAATAAGGATCGAGGAAATCAGCTAGATGCTGTATATCTTGATTTTCGAAAAGCATTTCATTCAGTACCACACCTACGCTTATTGTCAAAGTACGATCAACAAGTGAAATTTGTGGCTGGATTGAGGACGTTTTGTAGGGAGGGCACAGCGTGTTATCGTAGATGGAAAGTCATTGTCACATGTAGAAATAAATGGAAATGAGCGTTCGCGTCATTGGCCGGGAGGCCCCTTACGGGGCAGGTCCGGCCGCCTTGGTGCAGGTCTTATTACATTCGACGCCACATTGGGCGACCTGCGCGCCAGATGGGGATGAAAATGGCGATGAAGACATCACAACACCCAGTCCCTGAGTGGAGAAAATTTCCGAACCAGCCGGGAATCTAAGCCGGGCCACCTGTGACGGCAGTCCGTCACGCTGGCCATTCAGCTATCAGGGCGTACACGTGTAAAGAAGTGTGATGGGACTCATGCTATTCATGTTATATATAATCACTTTGTAGATAATATTAATAGTAAAATCAGGCATTTCGCAGGTGTTACAGTTATCTGTAATGAAGTCCTATCTGAAAGAAGCTGCGTAAATATTCAGACAGATCTTGATAATATTTCTGTCTGGCGCAGAGACTGGCAAATTACATTAAACGCTCATAAATGTAAAATTTTGCACTTCCGAAACGAAAAAACGTAGTGTCCTATGACTATAATGTTTTAAGTTACTGTTGGTATCGGCCAACTCATACAAATACCTGGGTGTAACAGTTTGTAGGGCTATGAAATGGAATGATCATGTAAGTTCAGCCGTGAGTAAAGCAGGTGGTAGGCTCCAATTCATTGCAGAAGTGCAATCGGTCTACAAAGGAGATTGCTTACAACTCACTCGTGTGGCCCGGCCTACAGCATTGCTAAAGTGTGTGAGTCCTATACCAGACAGACCTAACAGGGGCTGTTGAACGTATGCAGAGAAGAGAAGCACAGATAGTTGTGGTGTCACCGCCAGCCTAGGTGGTAGCCTTTAAATCGGCCGCGGTCCGGTAGTATACGTCGGACCCGCGTGTCGCCACTATCAATGATTGCAGACCGAGCGCCGCCACACGCCAGGTCTAGAGAGACTTCCTAGCACTCGCCCCAGTTGTACAGCCGACTTTGCTAGCGATGGTTCACTGACTTCTACGCTCTCATTTGCCGAGACGGTAGTTAGCATAGCCTTCAGCTACGGTGACCTAGCAAGGCGCCAGTATCCGTACTATTGATATTGCGAATCATGTACCATAAAGAGCGACGTTCTCCATGAATGGATTAAAGTTAAGTATTCCACCAGCTACGTCCGTTTTTCTCAATTCTAATTCCCTTGTCATGTTCCAGACCTCACGCCAGCCTGCGTGAGCTGAGACGCGTGCATTTCGGCCTCCTTTAAAAAGACACGGTTGGCTCTCCTGCCAACCACAACAATAGTCACAGGTATTTTTAATACGCCACAGAGATTCTGAAGGAACTGAACTGGAAGACTCTTGGATATAGATGTAAACTACACTACTGGCCATTAAAATTGCTACACTACGAAGATGACGTGCTACAGACGCGAAATTTAACCGACAAGAAGACGATGCTGTGATATGCAAATGACTAGCTTTTCAGAGCATTCACACAAGGTTGGCGACGGTGGCGACACCTACAACGTGCTGTCATGAGGAAAGTTTCCAAACGATTTCTAGTACACAAACAGCAGTTGACCGGCGTTGCCTGGTGAAACGCCGTTGTGATGCCCCGTGTAAGGAGGAGAAATGCGTACCATCACGTTTCCGACTTTGATGAAGGTCGGATTGTAGCCTATCGCGATTGCGGTTTTTCGTATCGCGACATTGCTGCTCGCGTTGGTCGAGATCCAATGACTGTTAGCATAATATGGAACTGGTGGGTTCAGGAGGGTAATACGGAATGCCGTGCTCGATACCAACGGCCTCGTATCACTAGCAGTCGAGATGATAGGCATCTTATCCGCATCGCTGTAACGGATCGTGCAGCCACGTCTCGATCCCTGAGTCAACAGATGGAGACGTTTGCAAGACAACAACCATCTGCACGAACAGTTCGAAGACGTTCGCAGCAGCATGGACTATCAGCTCGGAGACTATGACTGCATCACAGACAGGAGCGCCTGCGATGGTGTACGCAACGACGAACCTGGGTGCACGAATGACAAAACGTCATTTTTTCGGATGAATGCAGGATCTGTTTACAGCATCGTGATGGTCGCATCCGTGTTTGGCGACATCGCAGTGAACGCACATTGGAATCGTGTATTCGCCAACGCCATACTGGCGTATCACCTGGCGTGATGGTATGGGGTGCCATTGGTTACACGTCTCGGTCACCTCTTGTTCGCATTGACGGGACTAAGAACAGTGGACGTTACATTTCAGATCTGTTACGACCCGTGGCTCTACCCTCCATTCGATCCCTGCGAAACCCTACATTTCAGCAGGATAATGCACGACCGCATGTTGCAGGCCCTGTACGGGTCTTCCTGGACACAGAAAATGTTCGACCGCTGCCCTGACCAGCACATTCTCCAGATCTCTCATCAATTGAAAACGTCTGATCAATGGTGGCTGAGCAACTGTCTCGTCACAATACTTCAGTCACTACTCTTGATGAACTGTGGTATCGTGTTGAAGCTGCATGGGCAGCTGTACCTGTACACGCCATCCAAGCTCTGCTTGGCCCAATACCCAGGCGTATCAAGGCCGTTATTACGGCTAGAAGTGGTTGTTCTGGGTACCGATTTCTCAGGATCCATGTACCCAAATTGCTTGAAAATGTAGTCACATGTCAGTTCTAGTATAACATATTTGTCCAATAAATACCCGTTTATCATCTGCATTTCTTCTTTATGTGGCAATTTTAATGGCCAGTAGTGTATTAACAAAATTTTAAGAACCGGCTTTAAACGATTGTTCTAGGAATATACTACAACCCCCTACGTATCGCGCACATGGTGATCGCGAGTATAAATTAGAATAATTACTGCACGCACAGAGGCATTCAAACGATCGTACGTGAACGCTACAGCAAGAAACCCTAATAACTGGTACAATGCGACATTCCATCTGCCGCGCACCTCACGGTGGTCTGCTGAGTATAGATGTAGATGCTGATGTTGATGCAGGCTGTGGTTGACTAATACACTAGACTCTTGCTAATCCGTCCATTCCTTGTGCATATGAGTGCCGGACTAGCGATAGCGCCGGATTATGAAGAGTGTCTTAAATTTTGTGTAAGCACATAAGGATTATATTTCATTGAATCCCAAGATATATTCATTTTCATGATACACTTAGTCCTTGAGTGAGTACATATACAGTAGTATCACTCACTATGGAAGACTTTTTTTAGTTGTCGGAATGACGATAGGCGACGGCAGTTTGTTTCATCGCACAACAGCTTTACGAGCATTACATCGGTACTGCATGCTTACGATTGTTGCATAACGTACTCCAGGAAGTTGCCTGCAACTTCAACACCAGCAACGTGAGATATCTTCATGTTCTCCCCTCTTCTTTATCACTTTTATCGTAACTTTCCTGTATACTTTGGATCGTCTCTTCGTCTGTTAAAATTTGGTCATAAACTGCTGCTCGTCCATCACTGCACTCAGCAGCAATGGCTTTCTGTGAAGAACCTTAGTTCAGCTTATCTTTAATTTCCACTTTCTGCTTGAAATACAGCATAAGATGTTTCCTTTTAGAAGCCATGATACCGAACCGTAAAGAAAGCCAGAATTTCAAACATGCATAGCATTGTTTAACATTATAGTTAACTACAATGCTCCACACGAGGATTCGTTACTGTGTGCGTCATCTCTGCTTGAACGACTAGAGACTGGATGTGGGCCGGATTACTAAGAGGCGGCAGTACTGAGGATTGGATTAGCGAGAGTTTAGAGTACTACTCTAAACAACAGATGACTCAACGCTACATACAAACATATGCTAGCGCCGGACAGCGGAGGCATGTCGTAGCTGGCAACGCTCTTTCATTTGAGTTACACGGTCACTACTACGGATGTATGTTTCCCAGTTTCGAAACATGTTTCCAAACGGTGTCCACATCAAGCAAGATTCAGATAACAGACGCTTAATTCTAATATGTTGTAAATAAAGTCGCCATTCCGTCACAATATAGAAAAACAATTTTGATGCGCTATGCTGTAGATTTCAGTCGTAATACAGTTAAAACGTTCACGAGTACATTTAACTCACAAGTGCTTTACTGAATCTACATTGCTCGGTAGATTGTAGTATAGTTTTATCAACATGTTGTTATTGTTGTGGTCTTAAGTCCTGAGACTGGTTTGATGCAGCTCTCCATGCTACTCTATCCTATGCAAGCTTCTTCATCTCCCAGTACCTACTGCGACCTACATCCTTCTGAGTCTGCTTAGTGTATTCATCTATTGGTCACCCTCTACGATTTTTACCCTCCACGCTTCCCTCCAATACTAAATTGGTGATCCCTTGTTGCTTCAGAACATGTCCTACCAACCGACCCCTTCTTCTAGTCAGGTTGTGCCACAAACTCCTCTTCTCATAAATTCTATTAAATACCTCCTCATTAGTTATGTGATCTAGCCATCTAATCTTCAGCATTCTTCTGTAGCACCACATTTTGAAAGCTTCTATTCTCTTCTTGTACAAACTATTTATCATCCACGTTTCACTTCCATACATGGCTACACTTCGTAGAAAAACCTCCAAAAATGACTTCCTGACAAATCTATACTCGGTGTAAACAAATTTCTCTTCTTCAGAAACACTTTCCTTGACATTGCCAGTCTACATTTTATATCCTCTCTACTTCGGCCATCATCAGTTACTTTGCTCTCCAATTAGCAAAACTCCTTTACTACTTTACGCGTCTCATTTCCTAATCTAATTCCCACAGCATCACCCGACTTAATTCGACTACAGTCCATTATCCTCGTTTTGCTTTTGTTGATGTTCATTTTATATCCTCCTTTCAAGACACTGTCCATTCCGTTCAACTGCTCTTCCAAGTCCTTTGCTGTCTCTGACAGAATTACAATCTCATCGGCGAACCTAAAAGGTTTTATTTCTTCTCCATGGATTGTAATACCTACTCTGAATTTTTCTTTTCTTTCCTTTACTGCTTGCTCAATATACAGATTGAATAACATCGGGAATAGGCTACAACCCTGTCTCACTCCCTTCCCAACCACTGCTTCCCTTTCATGTCCCTCGACTCTTATAGATGTCATCTGGTTTCTGTACAAATTGTAAATAGCCTTTCGCTCCCTGTATTTTACCCCTGCCACCTTTAGAATTTGAAAGAGAGTATTCGAGTGAACATTGTCAAAAGCTTTCTCTAAGTCTACATATGCTAGAAACGTAGGTTTGCCTTTCCTTAATCTAGCTTCTAAGATATGTCGTAGGGTCAGTATTGCCTCACGTGTTGCAATACTTCTACGGAATCCAAACTGATCTTCTGTAAAGAATTCGCGTTAGGATTTTGCAGCTGTGACTTATTAAACTGATAGTTCGGTAATTTTCACATCTGTCAACACCTGCTTTCTTTGGGTTTGGAATTATGTTTATGATATTGTAGCAGAGTACGTCCAACATCATGGTGGTCGATGGTTTTCGCGGACTAAAGACGCGATTGAGATGTTTTGTTTCTTTCAAGGTTTGCAGTGTTTCGTTAGACAGTGTTCTTTTTAAATTCCTGAGAGCAATTATTCCATGTTGACGTATAAAAACCTAAAATATTCTTCTTTTCAACAACAGTTTCTTTTCAAAAATATGTTTTTATTTCCGCGTGAATGTAACATCAAAGGCAAGCTCCAAATAAGAATCAACGTTAGCGTATGCAGGCAGCAAAATCACATTCCGCGGATTTTAATTTTGGCGTTCCGGTCAAGGAGAAAATTGCCACTCGAGTTTCGCAATATTCTGCTCTGTCGCACAAAGTGAATACCAGAAAACAAGTAACATTTTCTCGTAATCTTGCGGAGCTCTCTATCCTTATAAATCGAGATGTTTAACTGTTCTTACGAAACAAGGCCTACTGTAGAATCTCGTTTTCGCTTTTGGCACTGCCCCATCAGAAAAACAATCCAAAGGGATTGGCACTTTTAATTTGAGTAGCGCCCGTAAGGACAAAGGAACATGTTTCTACCGAAAACTGCTTTTTTGTCATTGACATCAACGATTAAACATATTGTCGTGTTCTGCCACAAACTGCTCACTCCGTCTTGTCGAAGGATGGCCAGTATCACAAGTCAGCAAAATTTTATTTTTTTCCTTTAACTGGCATGAAACCAACTAATCTATATGTTTTTGGGTGTTCTGATAGTTAAAATGTTAATGAAAATGCTAGATTAGCTCTCGTTTTGAAGTTATGATAACTTTACTTTATTGCCTACATGGGCTTATGCGTGTATCCAACTTGGTGTTATCCCTCCGAGGAAAGTCTCTGAAAGCACAACCGCTTTGCGTGGCGTTTGTAGTTTTCTGCTCGTTATCCTCTGACTTATGTCCAGCAGTAACCGGCTAACAATGATGCATGCCACTTTCCTCGGTGCGAGGAGTGTTTTTAAGTAAGTACCGTTTTGTAATTTAAAAAAAAGTCATGCTGGGACATCTCAATAATTTTATTTTTACATGAAAGCCTGTACCTTAATCTACTTTTCTACATTAATTCCGTCAATATTGAGGCACTGGTCATAACGGCGTACCAGTTTTTGAATACCCTCCTCATAGAAGTCTGCCACCTGACTTGTTAACCACTGCATCACCACTGTTTTGACTTTGTCATCGTCTTGAAGATGCTGACCGCCCAAGTGTTTCTTCAAGTGCAGGAACAGATGGTAGTCACTGGGCGCAAGATCGGGGTTGCACGGAGTATGATCTAGATTTTCCCATCGAAAAGATGTGATGAGATCTTTGGTCTGATTCGCCACATGCGGACGGGCATTGTCTTGCAGCAAAACGATGCCCTTGCTCAACTTGCCCCGTCTTTTGTTCTGAATTGAATGGCTCAGATTGTGCAATGCCTTACAGTAAGCTGCTGCATTGATTGTCTCATTACAAGGCAGAAATTCCACAAGTAAATACTCCTTTTCCGCCCCAAAAAACTGTGCACATAATTGTCCAGGCAGAAATTGTTTGCTTAAACTTCACTTTTGTGGGTGAATCTGAATCCCGCCATTCCATGGAGTGTTGCTTTGATTCTGGTGTGATGTAGGCCACCCATGTTTCATCGCCCATAACCATTTGGCTTACGAAATCATCACCGTCATTGTGGTACCACTCAAGGAAAGTCAATACACTGTCTAAACGTTTGGTTTTGTGCACATCCATCAACATTTTCGGTACCCTACATGCACACAATTTTCGGTAATTCAAGTGCTCGGTCACTATGCCATACAAAACACTACGAGAAACATTAGGAAAGTCATCCCACAAGCAGGAAATTGTAAAGCGTCTGTTTTCTCTCACCTTATTGTCCACTTCCTGCACCGAACTTTCATTACTGTCTGAATGACGCCCACTCCGTTGTTCATCATGCACATTTTTGCAGCCATATTAAATGCTCTCACCCACTCTCTTCCCATTCCATCACTCATAATGTTTTCTCCGAAAACTGCACAGATCTAACGATGAATATCGATCGCTCTTAGGCCTTTAGCACTAAGAAATCTTATAACAGCCCGTACTTCACAGTGAGCGGAACTCACGATTATTGGAGGCATCTTAAACGCTCAGAACACAAAGTAAACAAGGAAGAATCAGACTGTAATGGCGTCAGTGCGTAGACAACAGAGTAGGTACCCAGTGCGCATGCGCAGAACGCTGACCGCAGCGATGCGGCCGCGATGTGGCAAAACGGTACTTATTTAAAAAAACATTCCTCGTATCTCATTTCCATGTGCGAAATTTGCTGGTGGACGCGTTCTCCGAGTTCGTCGGTTACAGAACCACAGTTGTCAGAAAAGCAGCCCAAGTTGAAACTAGGTAATGTAACTTTTAGGGCATGTTGCACCCCAGTCTATTGTAGCAGTGCAGAAGATTTACCACAAGGTCCTTATAGTTTCCTGCCCTCTTATTTCCTAGAAAGTTTGTTGATACTTGAACAAAGGCATCCCAACTAACTTTTCATCGTCTGACAGGATGATGTTGAAATGCTTATCTGTATACAATTTGGATATCTGGGGATGCACGAAAATCTCCTCGTTTATTTTCACCTCATTAACATGTGAAAAATTCCCGCGCAAATAGAGAAATGTCTCCCTAGTTGTGTCCATTTTTCTTAACGAGGTTTTCAATTACACCCAGTTTTATATGTAGAGGAAGGAGAATTATGTTCTTGGATTCAGAAAGTGCGTCGTGCATAACAGCGTGAGATCCTGGTTCAAGCGACTGACGCTTAAGCTAATCTTTCTTTTTTGCCGCAGCTATCCCAGAGGCGCAGGAAGCAACAGAATGTGGTGTAGCCGTTTTGTAGCCCAAGTAACATGCCTATGTCTTTCTAATCCCCGGAAATGTGCCATTTGAATTTGTCACAGTTCAATCGTAATAACAATTGTTTCCTGTTATCATACATTTCATTCGTGTAATGTGAATACCCAGTCGCAATCGATGGTAACACGTTGCCATTATGCAGTAGCACAGACTTAAAACTTACTCTCGAGGAGTAAATGAACAACCTCCACTAATCACTTTTATAGCCAAAGCCCATAGCTGCCATTAGTCCCTGTACATCACTACAAAATATCAAGTTCTTTTTACTTTCAAAAAATGGAAAAAAATGGCATGTGGATAGCTCTTATGGAACGCAGTCACATTTACAGTGTTATTTATTTATTTATTTCATGTTCTCTAGATCTCGTATTGTGAGCACATCACATGATATGTGGAATGGGTCAAACCTACAAAACAACGAACATACAAAAAGATGCAAAACAGTCTTCATTACATATATAAAAAATGTTCTACTTAACTGCATATAGTTAATAGAAAGTTTAGGGGAAAAACAGATATTGTAATATAACAGCAGACTTCTTTGAGTGTTAATACAATATTTCATGTTTTAATTTGGAGAAAAATTGCAACCACATTTCTTTGTTAACAAGATGGATAATTCTATCTAAATACTATTTCCCATTTTGCGTCATAAAACTCTTCTAATATATAAACAAACATATTTAACAAATATTCTTTTAGTTTTACTATAAAAAGAGATTCATTTTCTCTTAAACATTTTATCTGGTCAGGGAGATGGTTAAAATTTTTGTTCCTGACCATTTGACACCTCTCCGAGCAGCTGTCAGGTTCTTCAGTTTACAATGAGGATTTTCTTTCCCTCTTGTATTATATTTGTGATAGTTCTTATTTGATGGAAATTGTGCAGGGTTCTTAATTACAAAACACATCAGCGAATATATGTACTGAGATACAGTGGTCATTATTTGCAGCTTTTTGAAAATGTTATGGCATGATGTCCTAGGGGGTACTCTGCACATAATTCTAATAGCCCTTTTCTGGGCCACAAAAATTTTCTTTGACAAAGCTAAATTTCCCCAGAAGATAATTCCGTAACACACAACAGAGTGAAAATACCCATACTATGCAGACTTCATAGTGGTTAAATCTCCAATGGAAGACATCATTCTGATAGCATACATAGCTGAGCTCAATTTTTTAGGGGCTGTTATATATGTAAGGACCAGTTCATTTTGCTATCAATATGTACTCCAAGAAATTTAGACACATCCATTCTTTCTATTGGTTAATTTCCACGCGTTTCATTTATTTCTCTCACTTTTTTGGTTTTTGTATGGAACTGGATAAAATTTGTCTTGCTTGAGTTTAGAGAGAGACCATTAACACTGAACCAGTTAGTCACTTCAGAGAGAATGTTGTTAACTGACTCCTCGAAATTAACATCTGATTTTCCACTCATGAAGATGGTGGTATCGTCAGCAAAAAGAGTAAATTTGCAAGGCAGTCTGGCACACAATGGTAAATCATTTATAAACATCAAAAACAACAGTGGCCCCAGAATTGAGCCTTGAGGCCAAACCACAACTAATAGAAGTCCATTCAGACTGAGCGGAGGTATCCCTTGACGCATCTGAGCTGCTTAAAATTACTTTCTGTTTTCTTTCCTGAAGATAAGATTGCAGCCAGTTTCCTGTGACACCCCTTATTCCAAGTAGTTTGGCTTTCTGCATGAGAATGTGGCGATCTACACAATCAAATGCCTTTGATAAGTCACAGAAAACACAAATTCCTATCATTTTTTGATTTAGACATTCAAGATTCCACTGTTGTAGCTGTGACGCCAACAGTTCAGGTTTACCTTTTGGAAATTCCAGATCTCTCACTAGGTCATTAAGTTCACACTGTGTTATTTTTTTTTTAATCTCTGCACACCCGTCGTTCCACAAAAAAAATCAGGATCTTTCGAAGAACAGGGTTTTGAAGGTGATAGTGCAGCGCTAATTTCACTACTGCCCTCGTCACTATCACAACAGGTGGGGTAGGAACAGGCATTCAGCCTGGTTGCGTAGCCGATGGTATGGTAGGATGTGTCAAGGAAGACTTTTTCTTCTTGGAAATACCATGTGTTAGTGGAGTTGTCATGCAAAAATAACAATCATTCACATAGTTTGATAGTTCTCGCCAGATCTTGGATGTAGCAAAGCCCGTGGAAGATCTTTCACGATTCACTCACCAATGAAAATTTGGGACGTAAGATCTGCAACATACGTGAGTAGCCTGAGGCTCGTCCTGATCCCCGATTTCACAGCCAAAGTACAGTCTGTATGCCTTCCTAATACGTGGCGTCATTGGGCCTCCTTTGCGGTTTCAGTGTAGCCTGTCCACAAATGTAGCAAAATTTGTCAGTAATGTTCACGCATTTGCGAGGCATATTGAATCAAAGGAATGACATTGAGCACACGCACCAACTACACTTCAATAACAAGTTCTTGTAGCACACGGACAGAACACAGCATTTTGTTGTTGTTATGGTCTTCAGTCCTGAGACTGGTTTGATGCAGCTCTCCATGCTACTCTATCTTGTGCAAGCTTCTTCATCTCCCAGTACCTACTACAACCTACATCCTTCTGAATCTGCTTAGTGTAGTCATCTCTTGGTCTCCCTCTGCGATTTTTACCCTCCACGCTGCCCTCCAATACTAAATTGGTGATCCCTTGATGCCTCAGAACATGTCCTACCAATCGATCCCTTCTTCTGGTCAAGTTGTGCCACAAACTTCTCTTCTCCCCAATCCTGTTCAATACTTCCTCATTAGTTATGTGATCTACCCATCTAATCTTCAGCGTGTATCAGTCTGAAACTGCGCTTTCCGCTCCTCCCTTCCTGTCTCCTTCCCCTGTTGCTATGAGCCCCGCGAAAAATAGCAACAAAATGCATACAGTTGTTGTTGCCTGAAACTTCATGACTCTATCATCAGCAGGATTTTGAAGCCTATATGGGAATGAATTGACAATTGATGTTAATAGATTATAATTATAATTAAATACATCCCATCTTTAAGTTGGAAACGACAGCTAATTCGAGTTTTTAATTGTAGTTTTCGTTATCAGCTTGGTCGATATACCGGTGATCAAAAAGCCAGCATAAATTTGAAAACTTAATAAACCACGAAATAATGTAGATAGAGAGGTAAAAATTGACACACATGCTTGGAATGACATGGGATTTTATTAGAAGCAAAAAAAAAAAAAAAGGTATTGCTAGACGTGTGAAAGATCTCTGCGCGTCTTTTGGTGATGATCGTGTGCTCAGCTGCCACTTTCGTCATGCTTGGCCTACCAGGTTCCCAGACCTCAGTCCGTGCGATTATTGGCTTTGGGGTTACCTGAAGTCGCAAATGTATCGTGATCAACCGCCATCTCTAGGGATGCTGAAAGACAACATCCGACGTCAATGCGTCACCATTACTCCGGACATGCTTCACAGTGCTGTTCACAACATTATTCCTCGACTACAGCTATTGTTGAGGAATGATGGTGGACGTATTGAGCATTTCCTGTAAAGAACATCATCTTTACTTTGTCTTACTTTGCTTTGCTAATTATTGCTATTCTGATCAAATGATGCGCCATCTGTCGGACAATTTTCGACCTTTTGTATTTTTTTGGTTCTCATAAAATCTCATGTCATTCCAAGCATGTGTGTCAATTTGTACCTCTCTATCTACATTATTCCGTGATTTATTCAGTTTTCAAATTTATACTGACTTTTAGATCACCCGGTAGTTTCAAGTATTTCTTTCATCCCAGTTACATTTGCCCTGCTGGCTAGTGCATTTTTTCCCCTCTGTGATTATATGGCAAAGCAATTTTAGTGGTTTTGTTGCCTCTCATATCTTCTACGTGACGCCTTCGTTTTATTCTGTATCCTTTTTTTATACAGTATATCTGTAACTGGCTCAGTGTTTAATTCCTGTCTAATATTAACATTATTCTCATCATATCGTAGCGAGAATCATAGCGGAAAACGTCATTTCAGACTGCTTCACTTTCTTAGTAACACCTTTTCAATCAATTCTGTCCTCCTTCGCCCTCTTACTATGAACACTGAGCGTGCACAGACCGCTGAGCCCCGCGCCTCCCACTATACATCGATTCCACTCTTTGACCCGTCATAACATACTAAATGAACGTTCATTACTATAGGTTGTCGCTGAAATAGGCCAGTCTTGATTGCCTCGCACACAACTGGGTAAAATGGTGTGACGTGATCCATCAGATCTGCGTGCTCCATAGATTTATTTAAGATCACGTCAACCCACATCATTTTCATTAAACCAAGGGCACCCACACCAGAGGGCAAGGCGGACGCGCCCTCCGCCTCCTACCCCTTACCACTCAGGGAAAGGAAAAAAATAGTGTGTAATCATGTGTTTTTATTTTTGAAAAAAAAGTCGATATCATGCAGATTTTTAATAGGATAGGAACTGGATTGGAAATGGAACTTTATTAATGCTACTTGCAACTCGCCTCTCGTCTTCCAAATTATTAAGATTACTTTACATCCCTCCCCTGTTTGCCCCCCCCCCCCCCCCCCCCTCCGGCACTATTGTATGGGCGCTCTTGTCATAAACATTTCATACCACGTGATGGCCCCAGGAGTAAAACTCTAAAAAAGAGCTTATTAAATGTTCTGTATGTCTTCTGCAATGGATAGAAATGAAGATTCGCCTAATATACTTATACAGGGTGTACATAAAGTCCGGGAACACTTTCAGTTATTTATTGCACATGAACCAAATATTGTACAGATATACATGTCTCATTTTGAAGAGAAACCCTGAAAGTTTTTTTTTTTCATGTATACCACCACAGCGTAATTTGGTAATTTGTCGATAGTCAGCGATAGCCGCAAACATGACAAGTTCAGGAGCGGAGCGAGCTGTTTCATAAAATGGCCTCCCCAGTCACCAGATCTCACTCCGTGTGACTTTTTCTTTGGGGACACATTTAAGATCTGGTGTATGCACCGCCTCTACCACGTAATGTAGCACAGCTCCGGGAGAGAATACGGGAAGAGACTGCCACAGTCTCCTATGCCATGCTGGGACGGGTATGGCAAGAATTTGATTACCGTATTGACGTCTGCCCGATCACTCGTGGTTCACACATCGCATGTTTGTAAAAAACACTTTCAGAGTTTCTCTTCAAAATGCAATATATATGACGTCTGTACATTGTTTAGTTCCTGTGCAATAAATAATTGAAAGTGTTCCTGGATTTTATATACAACCTGCATAAGTGAACATTCTTTTTTTGTATGTAGAAGAAACTCGATCTTTCAGAGAGGAAATTATGAGGTCTAAGTATGGAATGAAGACTGCTCTGAATAATTCTTCTACATTTTCAGATGGTTGATTTAATCAGTAGGTCGGCCTTGCTACCACTCGAGGATGTTTAAGTACAACATCCCGTTCTTCACAAATTTATTGTAGCTTTCTCGAAGATGACTGCGAACTCCGTCAAGGCATTAGAGCGATGTGATCGAAGCACACCCGGTAATTTATTTATGTGGTCGTGAACGGTCTTTATGTTTAATTTTCTTGTTGTAGTTCGTTGCACATGGGCTCGAATTTGGCAGAATACGCTGCAACATTAAGAGCGTCATAATATTTTGTGGACTTTCTGCAGTCATGTAGAGTTGATATGCTTTGATTTTCGTTTTCGAGTTTAATGCGTTGTGCAAAAGCTCTTCCAGAGCTCATATAGTACAAATACAGTTCTCACAAAATTTTCTGATACTCTTGTACCTTGTTGTTCAAAGTGTTTCACAGAAGGGAGAGGTATTCAGGATTCTATGTTTCCACAGCGCACTCTCTCTTCTAAAAAGAAAAAAAAAGTGTAACGTTCTTTCTTATCCCAGTAGCATTTCTCACTTCACAGATATCTGTCAGGTCATTGATGACAACATTTAATGTATGGCTTGCACGGAGGAAGAATAGGGCTGTAGGATATTATTTTTAATAATGCCTTGGACACCAATTGCATGACCGCCCCCGGTAGCTGAGTGGTCAGCGCGACAGACTGTCAATCCACAGGGCTCGGGTTCGATTCCCGGCTGGGTCGGAGAGTTTCTCCGCCCAGGGACTGGGTGTTGTGTTGTCCTAATCATCATCATTTCATCCCCATCGAAACGCAAGTTGCCGAAGTGGCGTCAAATCGGAAGACTTGCACCAGGCGAACGGTCTAATCCATGGGAGGCCCTCGTCACACGACAATTCATTTCACCGGCCCTCAGGGGCTCAGCATTCGTTTCTTAAGTACGGGCTTGGCGACCCAGAGGTTCCTGAGCTGGGGACTGGTGAGCGCCACCAGTTCTGTCGCCGTAAGCTCTGGGCAACTTCAGCAACCACTGTGGAGCTCGCCGGTGAAACGTTGTATGTCACAGGCAATGGGAATCCTAGCTTGACTGCTACGATAGCGAGGATGGAATAAACCTCTATAAAAAAAACCTCAGTCTCGAGATGTGCTGCGTGCTAATGAGATGCATGGCTCTAGAGATGGGACAGTCGATAGCGGGCAACCTCTGGGGAACCTGCCGCACCTCAGTGGTATAGGGCTTACCTAGACATACGGGGCTATGTCTAGGTGGACTTATATTTCCCTGCTTGCTCGTGGGACCAAGATGGACCTTTGATATTTTCCCTTCCTCACCCCAGCGGAAAGGGTGGGCCACTTTAAGGTAACAACACCCAATCTAACAAGAGAACTCGGGTATCCAGTCCTCAAGACGTGGGAGTAAATCAGAACAGTGCAGTAAAGAGTAGCAGAACACAGACTAGCAGAGTGTGTTTTTAGTAACAAAAGGAAAAGACGGAGGTTTCGAAAAAGTCTCGCCTTTCTACATCCAAAAGGGCTTAGAAGGAATTGCCAGGACTCTCAAATCTGTAAAGCGGTTGCGAAATGAGACGCTGTTGGTTGAAGCATCCAGTTACCAAAAAGTTGTTAATCAACAGCGAGCTAAGTGCCTTGGGGAACATGCAGTCGACACAGAGCTGCACAGCACCTTAAACTTCAGCAGAGGTGTTGTATCATGCAGGGATCTAGTTGCTATTCCTATAGAAAAAGTGAAGGGTGATTGGCCTCCAAACGGAATTGTTGATGTTCAGAACATTATGAAATAGGTGGATAGAGACCTGGTGAAATCCGACTCCTTCATTCTTACCTTAAATACCAACAAACTCCCAGAGTATGTCAAGGCAGGCTTTCTTCTAGTAACTGTATGGCCGTATGTCCCAAACCCAATGTGCTGGTTTAAATGCCATTGTTTTGCACATACCACCCTAGGGTGTAAGGGAGAACCGAGTGTGGAAACTGCGGTAAGGCCGCTCATGAAGGAGTTGGTTGTTCATCTCCTGCCAAATGTACAAATTGCTCTGGAAACCACCCTGTTTGGAATAGGGACTGCAGAATCTTTCTACAGGAACGTAAAGTGCAGGAAATGAAAATGGCAAAGCGTATGTCCCATGGAGAGACCAAAAAGATTTACAAGTCCATGCAGCCTCCAACATTTTCTATGTTGTTTGCATCAATCCTTCAAAAGCCTCCTCCAAAAAAATGGGTTCAAATGGCTCTGAGCACTATGTGACTTAACAGCTATGGTCATCAGTCCCCTAGAACTTAGCACTGCTTAAACCTAACTCACCTAAGGACATCACACAACACCCAGTCATCACAAGGCAGAGACAATCCCTGACCCCACCGGGAATCAAACTCGGGAACCCGGGCCTCCTCCAAAAGCTGATGCCGCTACCCAAACGGAGATTGTGAGTGTCAACACTAACACCTGCATCTGTCAGTGCACTTGCAATGCAGCTTGTGTTTCAAAGCCTGCAGCCCCCCTAGAATGGTAGGTAAAGGTACAGTGGCCAACTTGGGAGAGCCCCAGACATTTTCAACGTCTGAGGCTGTTCAGAAGTTCAGCACAGCCGTTGCTACTCCTGGACCAAAGTCAGCAAAGCCCTCCAAACAGAGAAAAGCTAATGCCAAGCAGCAACAAGTCAAATTCAATAGTAAACTGTTGGACCATGTCGATATGATTCTCCATTATGCTTCATCTGACTCTCCTCCAGAGCTAATGGAGTATGAGGTGTATAATAAATAAAACCCAAGCAGGAAGGAAAGTAACAAAGAAGTGAGCAAATAAAATGTCAACTAAAATGTATAATATCACTCTGAACCGTGAGAACAATAGTGTAACTGATCGCCCATGCATTGCAAGTCCTTTCAGTGTTACTATGCAGTTATAACAAATAATTTAATAGTCAGTGACAAAACAGATACTAGAAAGAAACAGAATGACAAAGTGCAGTTATGTTCCTCTTCAGTCTGTGTTTGTGGAACAACTCCAGATGAAATCATCTGTGTTGCATCTCCTCTTAAGAAAATGTTATCAGGAAGTGATGGTATTTGTGACTGTATCATAAAGCAATGTTTTAGAATCATGTCTCTGCCTCTTGCAGATATAGTCAATTTATCTTTTCTGATAAGCACAGTTCCAGACTGTTTAAAAATTGCTAACACAGTTCCTGTTCATAAGAAAGGAGACAAATCAAACATAGAAAACTATGGACCAATTACCTTATTATAAGGTTTTATTAAAATCACAGAAAAAGTAATGTATAATAGGTTAATGAATTTTTTGAGAAAAACAAAATTCTCAGTGCCATCTATGATTTATACACAATGTCCTGCAAGCAGTGGACAAAAAACAAAGTGCCACAGGCATTTTCTTAGACTTAAATGGAGTTGGACACACTGGATCACAACATACTGTTGTATGACCTGGCATTAGAGGCACTGCACTAAAATGGTTCACAACATACTTGACAAACAGGAAACAGGAAAAACAAATAAAACAGGAACTAAAGAAAAGTACTTGAATATGTCTCTCAACTGCAGAGCGAAAAATAAAAAAAAAAATAAAAAAGTGTTTCACAGGGATCCATTCTGGGCCAATTCTCTTCCTCCTCTATGTAAATGATTTAGACCTAAATCCTGAGTAACAAACAAACTTTTTTCCAGAAGACAAAAGCACTCATATAACAGGAAGCACCCCAAATCAGCTACACACAGCTGTAAAGAAAACTGCAGCACAGCTAAACTGATGGCTTGAGGGGAATAAACTACTGATTAACACAAAAAACAACATTCCTAAATTTCCATAGAAAAGGTGATTCAAGCAATACCGGTGTGATGATAAACTCTAACAAAATTTCATCTTCTCTGGAAACAAAGCTTGTAGGTATATGGCTTCAAAATAACTTCAGATGGCATACACTTATAAACGATATAAATTTAACACTAAATAAAATATGTTACAGCCTGCAATTACTCTCTGTTAAAGCAAATTTTAGCACTGTCCAAATTGCCTGCTTTGTTAAATTCCATAGCATCCTACTGTATGGAATTATATTCTGGGATAATATGCCACCTAGTTCATTCATTTTCCTAATCCAGAAAAGAAATGTAAGAGCAATGCAATATGTTAAACTAATAGATTCTTTGCAAACCACTCTTCCAAAAGTTGTCGATCCTCCCACTTCCCTTTATGTACCGGTACATACCAGAAATATGTATGTATGTTAGAAAGAATTTAGAAGGCAAATTAAAATTTTAATAGCCATGAGCATGACACAAGACAAAAGGAAAAGCTTTATGTCCAGTCAGTAAGGACGTCAGACTACAAAACTTCCACAACAAACAGTGATACACAAATTTACAATAGTCTTCGACTAAGGTAAAACAGAGAGGTGGCTTAGTGGTTAGCACACTGGACTTGCATTCGGGAGGACGATGGTTCACAGCCAAGTCTTGCCATCCTAATTTAGATTTTCCATTATTACCCTAAATTGCTACAAGCAAATGCTGGGATGGTTCCTTTGAAAGATCACAGTCGATTTCCTTCCCCATCCTTCCCTAACCTGGTGGGACAAATAAGCTCACTGTTTGGTCCTCTCCTCCAAATCAACCAACCAACCAACCAATCAACCAACCATAAGGTAAAAATCATATCATCATTCACACTTTCTTGTAAATCCCTAAGGGCATTCTTATTAAATGACAACTTCTATTCAGTAGCAGAATTTTTAGAACATTTGAGATACACGAGGCTTGAAAGAACAGCTACTGCAAGTAGTGCAAGCTCTTTTGCGGCTAAAGCTAAAATTTATTTACCTACTGAAATAATACTGTAGTTTTTCTGTTATTTTGTTTTGTGTGCCACGATCTGGGAAGATTTTTGGATGAATAAATAAACCAATAAACAATCAGAAAAATTAATAAATAACATAAACAGCAGCTATCTGGTAAAACTGTGGAGGCAGTAGCTTTTTTTTCCAAGTAGCACCTTCCTTAGTGATTTACTTGATAAAATTTAGATCACATAAGCATAAATACAGTTCATAGAGTACAGTATGCAGATTAAGTTTCTATGATGCCTTTGTCTCATATTAATGTATACCTTGACTCGTCTCACATCCTTGAAGGTTCTCCTTCTTGACAGGATCCATGGAACACAACAAATGAATGACTAAGTGAGTGAATATGGTTGTGTAACACAGACACTGAGAATATATCCAACATAATGTAGCTCAGCATACATGCTTATTCCTACACAGAATCTTTAGCAATTACAATTACAGATAAATGATATTGCAGTTCTTAGATTGACATGGTTTGTGAAGATCATTAATTTATAGGAGTGAAGAACAGGGAAGGGAGCAGCCACCCTTGCACAACCCTCCTGAATGGTATGACAATAAAGCCAAACAATTCACATGCATACGACAACAATAGTAACACTAAGTATGTTACTGGTGACACTTCATGAAGCTACCACTGTGACTCAGCAGGTGGTGGCAGTATTGCTATTATGTTGATGGGATACTCTCCAAGTAGCTTGGCATTAACAGCTTCTGTACCTTGGAACCTTAATAGTCTCCAAAAGGAGAGTAACATTTTGCAGCTTCTTGACAGATCTGAGTTGCTCTGCAAGTCCCTTGGGAGATTTATTGATAAAGAATGGTGACAGTTTTTAAAAAGGACTGTCTACATGGCAGAGGTGGAAAGTTCAACAGTGAGCTACACACTGGGCTAGTGTTATAGGTGTTGTAATGTGCTGAGGCATTATGAATATGGATACAAAAGAACTGCATAAGAATGGGAAAATGCAAGGGAGACTGAAGTCCAAAGCATTGTGAAAAGGATTAATGGGGAGCTCCAAAAGACGGCATCATTTATTCTGACATTCAATTTGCTGAAGTTGCCAGAGTATATTGCGACAGAATTTCTCCACCTTAAGATTATATGTTATATCCCAAATCTGATGCACTGCTTCAAGTACCAAAGCTTCAATCACACCACCACGGGTTGTAACCGTTGGGTTACATGTGGATGACTTGGCAGCGTACCAAACAGACAAGGTTTTCAATGCAATGCTCCACCCAGGAGTTTTAATTGCTCCCAGGCCCATCCTGTTTGGAGCAGGAACTGTCCTGTCTTCGCTGAATAAAAGAAGATTCATGACATTAAAGTCACCCAATGTGTCTCATAATCTAATGCAGACAAGGAATTTAAGGCCACTCAGCCACCAGGTTTTGTCAGGTCTTTTGCCTCAGCACTGAAGCAGCCTATCCAGGTCAGTGTTTGCACCCAGACTATGATAGTTGAGCCAGGAACATCTACCTGCACCCATAAATGCAGCTACCAGCCTGGCTGCTGCTCTTGCAGCCCAGTCATCCTATTGCTGAAGCATTGATAATGTGAGTGTAGATAGCAGACTCTCATGGCAGACATTGGAGGAGATCCAGCAGAGTGTTTCTGTCACAGCAGCCTTGCCACTGTCCCAAAAATCCAAGCTATAGACAAAGGCCAAATGGCCAAAGCAGTCCACTCCAAAGCCATCAGAACATTGTGACCTTGTTGCTGTCTGAGGGATCTGACTATGATCGTATCATGTCCCCTGTGCTTGTGTTTGCACAAAACACATTTTAAAGCATCTAACACCCCTATCCTAAGGGACTATACATTCTGTCCCAAGGATGATCTGACTGGGGAAGTGGTCAAGGGAGGGTTCACTTTGTTTATCAGTAACAACGCACCTTTCCTCTACTCTCCCACTAGCTACTGACCTGCAAGTGGTAGCAGTTGAAGTTCATGGATGTCAGAGGTTCGTTGTTTGTTCACTATATTTATCTCTGCATGATGTGACTGACCCTCAGGCTCTAAAAGTTCTTACTGAACAACTCCCCTGACCATTTCTCCTTCTGAGAAACTTCAATGCCCATCATATATAGTGGGGTTCGACCTTCACTTGTCCTTGGGTTAGTGTTTTGGAGAGCCTCATGATGTCTTATAAGCTGTGCATCCTAAATACAGGCACACACACTAATTTCTGTCCTGATACTGGGTCATTCTCATTCACTGAGCTCTCCTCCTGCTCTCCAGCCCTTGTGGACTCTGTTCAGTGTCAAGTCACTGATGACCTTCATTCCAGTGACCACTTCCCATGCTGTATTCACATAATGGATGGAGTTCTTTCTGAAAGGATATAGCCACGATGGATGATAAACAGAGAAAATTGGATGCTGTTTGACCAGCTGGCTGTTTTTGAGTGCATGACATCATCCAAGAGTGGGTGGACCACATCATTCTAGGAGGCCACCTGTGTCTTGTGGACTGATGAATGCCATTTGGTCATTCAGCTCTGTGTTGGTTTAAGGGCTGCCCAAAGGAGGGAAAGCTTGCAGTCTTTTGATTAGTTAGGGCAAAGGCTTGGCACATGATCAGAAAGAGCAAGAAAAGGCCGTGGACTCCATCAACCATTCTGCTCCTTTTACTATAGTATGGGAAGCCATCAGGAGGATTTCCACTAAAGCCAGTCGGTCACCTATAGCAGTGTTATTAAATCATGGATGTCTCCAAACAATATGTGGGGATATTTCACAGATGATGGCAGAGATTACTGACATTGCCAGCCAAGATCCAGTGTTTCATTGTTACCATGCCATCATGGAAGGGATGAGCTGGACTTCAGGTCTAACAATTTGGAATCCTATAACTGCCCATTTGCAGTGTGGGAGCTAGGTTCAGCACTGTCTGTGGCCCTTGATACTGCCCTCAGTCGCAACCAAATCTGATACAGCATGCTGTGGAACTTGAATCCAGCATCCAAGAAAATCGATATTCGATATGGCAGACAGGTAACTTCCCCAACTCGTGGAGGAAGGCAATTTTGACCCCTCTTCTCAAACCATGGAAGGATTGTATGTGTCCCAGCAGTTACTGGAGAGTCGCCTTAACAAGCTGTGTAGGAATGGCTTGGAGAAAATGTCGCTTGGTCTGGATGCTGGAGATTAGATAACTCCTAAGTCATTCTCATTGTGGATTCAGGAGAGTTTGATCCACTGTGGACAACTTGATCTTCCTAGAAGCAGCTCTTCAGGAGACTATCCTATGTAAACAGCACTGTGTAGGTATATTTTTTGATATCAGTAAGTCATACAATACTATTTGGAGTCACCTTGTTATAGGTCAGCTCCACCAATTCCATGGGAACCTCCACATCTTTATTCAATCCTTTTTATCAAAGCACATTTTTCAACACTGAGTTGGTGAGGTTCTGTCAAATAGTTTTGAGCAGAAGAATGGTGTTCCTCAGGGCAGTGTTTTAATTGTTACACTCTTCCATATTCATAAACAGCATCACGTCTGCTGGAAGAAGACCTGTACAATGCTTCTCATTTGTGGTTGATTTTGTAGGTTTCTGTTCTTCCTCCAGTATTACAACAACAACTCATCAGTTGCAACTGACATTAAAGAGGCAGGGGGATGCAAAGATTGGTTTCATGTTTTCTGTGGACAAATGTGTGTTTGTGTGTTCATTTTAATCAGTCTCATCATATTTTTAATTTACCTGCATTGTGTATGTGGAACACCGTTCTCCCTTTTGAACTCTGTGTGGTTTCTGGGCTTCAGTTTTGACTCCAAGCGGTCTTAGTTACCACACATGAAGGACCTGAAGACATTGGCCCAAAAGGTACTGAACTGTTTGAAACATCCAACCACAGTTCTTGGGGAGTAACCAGGATGTGTCTGCTCCAGTTTTAAATGTAGACCACAACTATGTAGCTATCTTCACAGACAAGTCTAAACACTGGGACTCTGTTGGTTGCTCTGCTGTTTCCCTATGTCATGTCCTACAGCTTCAATTGTCTCCAGAGTTCACTGTATTTGATGCCAAACTATCCATGAACTTGAGGGTGTTGGTGCAGATGAGATCTGCCATTCCTGCTAAATTCCTTTTCTGTTCTGACTCCCTGCATGCTGCAAAATCTCTTCAATTCTTGTATCCAGCTGGTAAAGCAATTAAAGATGTCCAGGATGCCCTCCTCTAGCTATAATGGCTGGGAAGGAGGTGTCTTTCTGCTGAGTGCCAGGGCACCTGGGAACAAAAGGGCAAACATAGCAGCTACTGAGGCATGTCTTGATCTTCAATTAGTTCAGTGCACCACCCCCGTGCATGCTCTTGCCTCACAGTTGAAGTACAGTGCATTGATAGGAGGACAAGTGGCTTCAAGTGACAGATGACGAGCTTCATCCAGTAAAGCCTACAATGTCACAGTTGTGTACCTCCTTCAGTCCATACAAACACCATGAGGTTCTCTTTGCTTGTCTTTGCATAGGCCACAGCCCTACGATATATGGCTTCTAGTTCCAGTGAGAGGGCCATCCAATGTCTGGTGATTGTAGTGTAAAGATCACTAAACCCCACATTTCATTTGACTGTGTTTTATTTCACCTTCAGGCATGTGAGATAGAGTGATTATGTGACTCAGCACAAATGAGGTACGAGTTAGTAAATGAGTGTTATTTTAAGGATTTCCTCCTCACTGTGTACAACAATTACAGATGCTTTGTTTGTTTTAATGAGGGCGAGGGCACTGATAACCTCGCTGCTGAGCATGCATAAGCTATAAACACACACACACACACACACACACACACACACACACACACACACACACACACACACACACACACACACACACACACACACACATTCACAGACCCATGGGCCAGCTATGCTGTATGCCTAGAGTAGCACTTCATCACTCATGAAGTATCAGGTGATACCTGGCAACATGCTTTTCTCTTCACTTATGCAGGGGCTGAAGCCTGTCGCCTCCTTAAGCAGTTAAATCCACAAGTAGAACTGCATGCTTTGACCAATGAACATTTGAAAATTTTCTTCTTAGAATATTTTTACTCGCAAGTTCATGTGGCAGCCAATATGAACAAAATGTGTGGTTTCCACAAACGGAGCAGACAGCTCAATTGCAAGTACTTTCCCAGTAGTGCTGTGTTTAGTTCCCAGTGCTAAGTGCAAACAGTCATATCCCAAATCACTGAATAGGTATATGATTCTGGTTCATTCCTCAATGAAGGGCTCTGAAATGACCTCTTAATATCAAGTTACCCATCTTTAGAAACTTGCCTCCCACTCATTTCGGCTTTCAAAGAATCTGTCCAGTCCTTGGCAGAAGTCCAATACTCATCACAGACGTTTGCAACCTGCCCCACATGCAAGGTCAGGGCTAAGTTCCACACCTTAAACCTACTGGTTCCACCTGACCAGTCTCCCTCTAGACAGTATGTCCCAGGTAACTGACACAACAGAAGTTACTATTGTGCAGCAATTGTTTCACCACGCATTAGCACCAGCAGTGCTACTTTCACTGTGAAAAGTGCAAAGCCTGTAGTACAATTGAACATAAGGCAGAGTTTTGCCAGTCCACACTTAAAATGAACGTTGATAGTGCCTGTCTGGACCCCTGGACTCTGACTCAGATGAAGCAGATCCTGTGCACAGCTCAGACGTCCTCCATGTGCAAACCATTCTGTCCATCTTCAATCAACTGATGACATCAGACACTGTAATCAACACCATCCCCATCATTTTCAAATACATACTGGCTCCTCCATCACCATCGTGAATTGGGACACATATAGGTGCCTTGGTTCACTGTCACTGAAAAACTTCACAAAACAACTGAAAAGCCACAGCATGATACCACTGAGGTAAATGGCCAACTCAGCACACAAATCAGGTATCAAGAGGTACCAATGCTGGCTTGTATTTTGGTGACCGATTTGACACAAGAAACAAATATATTGGGTTTAGATCTATTTAATGCTCTGGGTCTGGAAATCTATGATTTGTTCAACCGTATCCAACCTTTGGATGACACCACCTGAAATACTCCCTACCCAGAGATCCGAACAGGGGAGTAGTTTAGCTCCGGAATATTTTACTCCAGGAAACACCATCATTATCCTCTGTCTTCCAACATTCAGCAAATATAATAATGTGGTAGCCTTTCCATTTCCTTTACACACCGCAGTATCATGGCCGAAGAACCAGATTATGGCTGGTTTCACCCATGAGTCTTCGATCTTGATCCATCTGAAGCATCATTTGTTCTGTGCATCAAATTGATACTGGTGCCCGCTGCTGCCTGGTACCAGAGGAAGTTATGATTGGGTAAAGAAAGACGCCTAGCCCCTGAAACCTAATATCGCCAGGGTCAGAAAAAATAAAGAGTTGGCCAAGGATGGCCAGACAGGAAAGATAAAAGTGAGGAGCTTGGCATATGTAAGTGGAGGCAATGCCAGGACTCAGCTCAGGTCCCCATGGTTGCCAGCCTCATACTCACTAGGTGTGAGGAGTGTGTAGTGTGGAAATAGGAAGGGGAGTGAGACAAGGATGTTGTCTGTTGCCAAGTCTCTTCAACCTGTATGGAGAAATGCTGGCGAGAGAAGTGCTGAAAGGATGCAGAGACTTCAAAGTAGGAGGACGTCTCATCAACACTATGCAGATGACCTGGTAGTGCTCGCCAAAAATCAGAGACGGCTGCAACACATGATGAAAAATTTGGTGGAAATGGGAAGAAAATAGGAAATGGAAATCAATGTCAAAAAATCAAAAGTGATGCGCGTATTAAAACATGAGAAACACTTGAAGATAACTGTTGTCAATCGGGAACTGGAAAATGTGAATCAGTTCAAGTACCTGGGAAGTTTTATCACAAAGGATGCCCACTGCACCAACGAAATCCAAGCAAGAATCACCATGGCCAAAGCGGCTTTCAACAAGAAAAGGACTCTGCTGGACAGCAAGTTGAGTTTGGCATTGAGGAAAAAACCGATAAAGTGCTACATTTGGAGCATTGCACTGTATGGAGCAGAGACATGAACCGTGAGAAAGAAGAAGAAAAAATACTTGGAGAGCTTTGAAATGTGGTGCTGGAGGAGAATGGAAAAGATCAAGTGGACAAATTGCTTAAAAAATGATAATGTACTGCAAAGAGTAGGAGAGAAGAGAAGTATTCTGTGTTCAATTCTTCGGAGAAAGACCAACTGGATTGGACATGTACTTAGACATGAGAGACTCATACATGATGTCATCGAAGGGAAACACAGAGGAAATGCAGGACAAGGAAGAAGAAGAATTCAACATCTGGATGACATGAAAGATGGAAGGAGATACAACAAGCTGAAGGAAGAAGCTGAAGAAAGGGAACAGTGGAGCCAGAAATTCTCCATACGAAGACATGGACCTGCCACTAGGCAGAATACTACATCATAATAATCCAATCTTTTGTGACTGGTACTTAGCTTCAACAATTTTTTTGAAATACACCTCAGTATTCTCCAGCCAAATGACCTGTGTTCCAACTTTGAAGTGCACATCACCTTGAAGCCCTAAGCAATACAGGTTTTCAAGGCCCAAAATGCCTATTTCACCGTGAGGGACAAGCTTTGCCTCGATCTACAATGACTGAAAGAAGAAGGAATACTGACTCTGGTAGCCAAATGTCTGTGGCCTTTTCTTATGGTAACAGTTGAAAAATCAAATGAGTCTTTGTGAATTTGTGAGGATTTTAAGTCCATTGTCAATGCATAGTCTGTCATCAATGATGATGCTATCCTGAAAAAAGATGGCAAAACTTGCCAGATTCATACTGTATTCAAAAACTGACCTGAGAGAGGGCTACTTACTACTATTTTTGGATGATGTCTCCATGTGTGTCTTAGTCATTAATACCCCATTTGGAATTTTCCAATACAAATGTCTGTCCTTTGGCATTGCTAGTGTGCTAGAAATATTTCAACAATATTTGGAACACCTGATGTTAGGAGTTCTGAGCACAGTTAGTTGTCTTGATGAAATCCTTCTCACTGGTAGAACTGTGAAGGAATTTGCAGCAAATTTGGAAGTCTTACTCACAGTTCTTGAACAACTTAACCTAAAATGTAACAAAGAAAAATGATCTTTTCTTTTGCTATGAGACAAACATCCAGAGCACATTTTCAGTGCTTAAGGGAAACACACCGTTTCACACAATGTAGAGGTAATGCAAAAGCTGCCGATTCCTAGTGATATTGGTCAGTTGGACTACAACCAAAAATTCATTTCCCACACAGTAAAAACTGCCAAACTGCTCCATCAGCTACTTGATAAATATATTAAACAGCATTGGTCCCCCAAATGTGGTAAAGCTTTTGTGGACTTATAACCAGCATTCCTCAAGCCATTGTATCTGATCATTCATGGTCCTACAAAGTTACAGTTCTTTGTGACAGATGCATTGGACTATGGTATTGGTGCCTTTATTTCTCAAGCAGTTAACAAGATGGGACACATTATATCATTTGTCTCGAAAACTCTCATATCTGCACAATGCAGCCACAGTCAAATAGAAAAAGAGGCTTTGGCAATCATCTACGCTCTCAAAAATTTCTTGACAATGTATACAGTAAGTGTTTCATTCTTTTAACATGTCATAAGCCACTTCTGCCATTGCTTAACTTTCATACTAATGTAACTAACAACAGAGCCCAATGCCTGCAACATTTGGCATTGTTCCTCTTTCCATATATTTTATTTATTTATTTATTGTTCCATGGGACCAAATTAAGGAGAAGTTTCCATAGTCATGGAACAAGTCAATACATGAAATTATAACACAATAGTAGAAACAGATAAAATGAAATATAAGAAACATATTCAGGCAACAAGTCATAAGTATAAATAAAGAAAATCAACAATGTAACACTGGAATTTGCTTAATTTTTCAGCTCTTCCAGGAGCTCCTCGACAGAATAGAAGGAGTGAACCATGAGGAAACTCTTCAGTTTGGACTTAAAAGTGTTTGGGCTACTGATAAGATATCTGAGTCCTTGTGGTAGCTTACTGAAAATGGATGCAGCAGAATACTGCACTCCTTTCTCCACAAGAGTCAAGGAAGTGCATTCCACATCCAGATTTGATTTCTGCCTAGTATTAACTGAGTGAAAGCTTCTAACTCTTGGGAATAAGATAATATTGCTAACAACAAATGACATTAAAGAAAATATATACTGTGAGGGTAATGTCAGAATTCCCAGACTATTGAATAGGGGTCGACAAGAGGTTCTTGAACTTACACCACATATAGCTCGAACAGCACGTTTTTGAGCCAAAAACACCCTGTTTGAATCATAAGAATTACCCCAAAAAATAATACCATATGACATACACATATGAAAATGTGCGAAGTAGACTACTTTTCGTGTTGGACTGTCACTTATTTCAGATACAGTTCTAATGGTAAATAAAGCAGCATTTAGTTTCTGAACAAGATCCTGAACATGGGCTTTCCACAACAGCTTACTATCTATCTGAACACATAGGAACTTGAACAGTTCTGCCTCGCTTATAATATGCCCATTCTGTCTGATCAAAATATTGGTTCTTGTTGAATTGTGAGTTAGAAACTGTAAAAACTGAGTCTTATTGTGATTTAGCATCAAATTATGCTGCTACAACATCCTTTACCACTCAACAACACAACATAAAAACATGAACACTTTATCCTGTGTCCAGGTAGGGCAGAATCCCAACAATGCTGTGCCATAGATCTGCTTTCACACAGATTCATCCTTCCAGCCATGTGGCTTAACTGTAATCAATATTCCCCTCATGGCAGTGCATGAGTAAGATGTTCTCAAGTGTGTGCCAACAATAGGTGCTCACTCACATCATCTACCACCTCAGGATGGCCATGGTCAAGGTCCATCTGACAGATAAAACCCACTGCTTTAAGCATCTCAATCAAGTACGCCTTCACAAGGCTCATGTGGCCCTGACAGAAGATTTCTCCTTAACTTTTGTTTCAGATCTGGTCTGCCTAGCATCTGGGAACAACAGCCACTGACACTCTCAATATCCAGCAGCCTTGGGACTCATGGACACCAGTCTCAGCAGCTGATGAAGTCAACCAAGTTCAACACTTCCTCCAGACATCAGAAGCAGTGATGCTGATATCTGATGTGCCAAGATGTGTCATCATCTTTCCTCCAGCGGAGGCAGGGGAGGGATGTTATGTCTTGGTACACTAACCATAGATATAACACTACAGTGCCATGAGTTGCATACACACAAATTCAGGGGCCATGGCCATGGTACCATAAACAACTGCATCTGTACAACATCATCTGTAACACCAGGTGTGAAGACAATTCAGGATGCCACCAATGTAACTCAGAGCACTCACTTTGCCAGCTAGTAGCAGCAGCATTGTTCCTAGGTGGTGCAGCTAGTGTGAACCTATTTGCCTCCACTACATCAAAATGCCACAAACAGTCAGCAACCAGTTCATCCACCAGCTGATACTTAAGCCATTGTGTGCCCCACATCTGGCAGCTGAAGCCAGCTTGTCAACTTGGAAACGTCATAACAGGGCTACATGGAGCCACCAACACTTCTTGCTACACTGAGACTTAGCATCTTGACACTCATCCTTCCGTCTTTACTCTGTCCAAAACACAACTGGAGTAATACCTTTCCACAAATAAAAAAATTATTCAAAAGTAAAAACTTTTAATGCCTAGACCACAATTTTCAAATCACAATTAAAAGTCAATAACTAGCTTTTGTTGCTATCTGCAACCATCTTCAGATCTGTAACACATATACTAAACATAGCCTGAGAAAATGATGAAAAATCAAATGGATACAAAACAGTGGACAAAACCTGAGCAAAAATAATTGTCAGACAATTCCAGATGTAAAATTGGACATTTGATAAATCCATTTAACATTTAACAGCTCTCCATGCTACTCTATCCTGTGCAAGCTTCTTCATCTCCCAATACCTACTGCAACATACATCCTTCTGAATCTGTTTTGTGTATTCATCTCTTGGTCTCCCTGTATGATTTTTACCCACCACACTGCCCTCCAATACTAAATTGTTGATCCCTTGCTGCCTCAGAATATACTCTACCAACCAATCACTTCTCCTACTCAAGTTGTGCCACAAACTTCTCTTCTCTCCAATTCCATTCAATACCTCCTCATTAGTTGTGTCCTACCCATCTAATCTTCAGCATTCTTCTGTAGCACCATATTTTGAAAGCTTCTATTCTCTTCTTACAAATACTTTCACAAATAACTTCCTGACACTTAAATCTATACTTATTGTTAACAAATTTCTCTTCCTCAGAAACGCTTTCCTTGCCATTGCCATTCTACATTTTATATCCTCTCTACTTCCATCATCAGTTATTATGCTCCCCAAATAGCAAAACTCATTTACTACTTTAAGCATCTCATTTCCTAATCTAATTCCCACAGCATCACCTGATTTAGACTACATTCCATTATCCTCATTTTGCTTTTGTTGATGTTCATCTTATATCCTCCTTTCAAGACACTGTCCATTCCATTCAATTGCCCTTCCAGGTCCTTTGCTGTGAACAATGTCATCGGTGAACCTCAAAGCTTTTATTTCTTCTCCATGGATTTTAATTTCTACTCCAACTTTTTCTTTTGTTTCGTTTACTGCTTGCTCAATAAACAGACTGAACATCTGGGATAGGCTACAACCCTGTCTCACACCCTTCCCAACCACTGCTCCCCTTTCATGCCCCTCGACTCTTATAACTGCCATCTGGTTTCTGCCAAATTGTAACAAGCCTTCCGCTCCCTGTATTTTACCCCTGCCACCTTCAGAATTTGCAAGAGAGTATTCCACTCAACATTGTCAAAAGCTTTCTCTAAGTCTACAAATGCTAGAAACGTAGGTTTTCCTTTCCTTAATCTATTTTCTAAGATTAGTTTTAGGGTCAGCATTGCCTCACGTGTTCCAACATTTCTGTGGAATCCAAACTAATCTTCCCCAAGGTCGGCTTCTACCAGTATTTCGTCTGTAAAAAATTTGTGTTAGTATTTTGCAGCTGTGGCTTATTAAACTGATAGTTCGGTAATTTTCACATCTGTCAACACCTGTCTTTCGGATTGGAATTATTATATTCTTCTTGAAGTCAGGGTATTTCGCCTGTTTCATACATCTTGGTCACTAGTTGGTAGAGTTTTGTTAGGCCTGGCTCTACCAAGGCTGTCAGTAGTTCTAATGGAATGTTGTCTACTCCCGGGGCCTTGTTTCGACTCAGGTCTTTCAGTGCTCTGTCAAACTCTTCATGCAGTACCGTATCTCCTATTTCATCTTCATCTACATTCTCTTCTGTTTCTATAATATTGTCCTCAAGAACATCACCCTTGTTTAGACCCTCTATATATTCCTTCCATCTTTCTGCTTTCCCTTCTTTGCTTAGAACTGGGTTTTCATCTGAGCTCTTGATATTCATGCAAGTGGTTCTCTTTTCTCCAAAGCTCTCTTCAATTTTCCTGTAGGCAATACCTGTCTTGCCCCTAGTCATATGTGCCTCTACATCCTTCCATTTGTCCTCTAGCCATCCCTGCTTAGCCATTTTGCAGTTCCTGTTGATCTCATTTTTGAGACATTTGTATTCCTTTTTGCGTGCTTCATTTACTGCATTTTTATATTTTCTCCTTTCATCAATTAAATTCAATATCTCTTCTGTTACCCAAGGATTTCTATTACCCCTCATCTTTTTACCTACTTGATTCTCTGCTACCTTCACTATTTCATCTCTCAAATCTACCCACTCTTCTTCTACTGTATTTCTTTCCCCCATTCTTGTCAATCATTCCCTAATGCTCTCCCTGAAGCTCTATATAACCTCTGGTTCTTTCAATTTATCTAGGTCCCCTCTCCTCAAACTCCCACCTTTTTGCAGTTTCTTCAGTTTTAATTTACAACTCATAACCAATAGATTGTGGTCAGAGTCCACAGCTGCCCCTGGAAATGTGTTACAATTTAAAACCTGGTTCCTAAATCTCTGTCTTACCATTATATAATCTATCTGAAATCTGTCAGTATCTCCAGGCTTCTTCCATGTAACAACCTTCTTTTATGATTCTTGTACCAAGTGTTAGCTATGATTAAGTTATGCTTTGTGCAAAATTCAACCAGATGGCTTCCTCTTTCATTCCTTACTCCCATTCCATATTCACCTACTACATTTCCTTCTCTTCCTTTTCCTAGTATCGAGTTCCAGTCACCCATGACTATTAAATTTTCATCTCCCTTCACTATGTGAATAATTTCTTTTATCTCATCATTTCATCAATCTCTTCGTCATCTGCAGAGCTAGTTGGCATATAAACTTGTACTAATGTGGTAGGCATGGGCTTCGTATATATATAATGTGTTCACTATGCTGTTTGTAGTAGCTTACCTGCATTCCTATTTTCCTATTGATTATTAAACCAACTCTTGCATTACCCCTATTTGATTTTGTATTTATAACCCTGAATTCACCTGACCAGCAGTCTTGTTCCTCCTGCCACTGAACTTCACTAATTCCCACTATATCTAACATTAACCTATCCATTTATCCATTTCCCTTTTTAAAGTTTCAAACCTACCTGCCCGATTAGGGGATCTGATATTACAGCCTCCGATCCTTAGAACTCGTTTTCTTTCTCCTGATAACAATGTCCTCCTCAGTAGCCCCTGCCCAGAGATCTGAATGGGGGACTATTTTACCTTCAGAATATATTACCAAGAGGGTGCCATCACCATTTAACCATACAGTAAAGCTACATGCCCTCAGGAAAAATTACGGCTGTAGTTTCCCCTTGCTTTCAGCTGTTCGCAGTACCAGCACAGCAAGTCTGTTTTGGTCAATGTTACAAGACTATATCAGTCAATTTTCCAGACTATTGCCCCTTTTCAGGAACCATACATTTGTCTGACCTCTCAACAGATACCCCTCCGTTTTGGTTACACCTATGGCATGGCTATCTGTAACGCTGAGGCACGCAAGCCTCCACACCAATGACAAGGTCCATAGTTCATGGGAGAGTGGGGGGGGGGGGGGGGGGGAGGGGGGGAAGGTCAGTGTAGTATACACTATCTTAATGCTTCTCAGATAAAATACCATTCAAAATATGTGAATAAACACTGGAAAGCATCATTAGCTGTAATCGTGCAATAACATGCATTCGTAAGTACCAAAACATAACAATACATAGTGGAAAAGGTCACTGTCAGCACTGCCATGCACTCTAGAGAATTTTAGACCAGAAATCTCAAAAGGCTTACTCTATATCCAAGTTGATTTTAAAATATAAAGATAAAGTGATATCAAGTTAACCCTTTAACTGCTCTGGACGTTTTAACACGCGCGGTTTTGTACCTGTCCATGTGTGCTCTGAATGTGTTTACGCGTGCCACCAGTCCTTCTACCTGGTACTCTGAATGTGTATATGTGTACACATGGCATGCATAAACACGTTGATAAAAACATCAAAGAACAGAGTAGCGCTAACAAATGTAAATAACAGAATAAAAAACAGATCATGCATGAGAGCTAATGAGAAAAACATGAAAGTACAGCATAGCAGTAAAATGATGAATAACATACTGTAATTTTGCAGGTTGATGGTCACATAGGAAACTGTCCAGTTGCATGAGCAGATGTTGAATCAAAAGCTCATTACTTGTAATAGTATAACAGGTATTATCGTGAGAGCAGTATATACAACGGTGCCAAAAACTGTCAGCTGTTCCGAACTGTGAATATATATGCCATACAGTTCATAGTAATGGTTTCTATGCTTACAGGTATGGTACAAATGACAGTTTTTGGAACCTTTGCATATACTGCTCTCACAATAATACCTGTTGTACTATTGCAAGTAATGAGCTTTTGATACAATGTCTGCTCACGTGGCGACAATCCCCTATATGACTGTCAACCTGCAAAATTACTGTATATTATACATATTTTTACTGTTATGTTGTACTATGATGTTTTTATCATTTGACTCTCGTGTATGAGCTGTCTTTTATTCTGCTATTTACATTTGCTTGCACTACTCTGTACGTTGATGTTTTTATCAATTTAGTCTCACATATGATCTATCTTTTACATATGGCACGTTTCCAGTTAGCTAAAAGAGACAACTTCCCTGTCTTGTAGTTTATAACTTCATTTCCCTGTTCCTTTCATAGTTTAAAAATTAGTTGGCCTTAGGCACAAGTTACTTGGATTTTACTCATGAATTAATGCCAGTTACATAGGATCTGCTTCCTACTAATGGCATGTTGCCTGTTCCAGACATAATAGAGATCTCTACCTTGTAATCTTAACTTTGTGTCATGTTATCTTTATATTTTAAAATCCATTTAGAAGTAGAGTAATCCTTTTGAGATTTCTGATCTACAATTGTTTTGACAGGTCTACAAGATGGCTTGCTCACAGTGACCTTTTCACTACATATTGTTATGTTTTGGTACTTACAAATGAATGCTGCTGCTTGACTATGGGTAATGATGCTTTCCAATGCTTATTTACTGCCTTTTCATATTAACTTAGTTTATAATGCCCTGTTCAATGGCTTTGTCAAATGTTTACTTTTACACCTAGAACTGGCTCCCTATTATTTCTGCTCAGGTTTTGTCCAGTGTTTTTATATTCTACTTGATTGTACATAATTTTCTTAAGCTGTGTTTCCTACATGTGTTGCAGATCTGAAGAAAGTTGCATATAGTAACCAAAACTAGTTATTGACCTTTAATTGTGATAGGAAAATTATGTTCTGGGCATTACAAGTTTTCACTTTCAAAATTTTTTTTATCTAATAAACCACATTAAGTCCACTGTCTCTCTCCCCTACCCATGTTAGCTTCATTGACTCTTCAGCAAAGTTAATAAGACACCATAAACAATGAGTAAATGCACAGCATGTGGAATTTATATCAGAGCTACATTGTAACAATATAATGAAAAGGATAGTGCTACTCACCATATAGCAGAGATGCTGAGTCACAGAAAGGCACAACAAAAAGGCTGTCAGAAATTCAGCTTTTGGGCAACAAGGCCTTTGTGAAAACTAGACAAAACACACACACACACACACACACACACACACACACACACACACACACACACACACACACACACACACACACAAATGCAACTCACACACATGGCCACAGTCTCTGGCAGCTGGAGCCAGACTGTGAGCAGCAGCACATTATGGGAGAGGCAACAGGATGGGGTAAGGAGGAGGCTGGGGCACAGAGGGAGAGGGTAGCAGGGTAAGGGTGGGGGACAGTAAGGATCTGCTGGGAGTGTGCCCAGGGACAAGGTGGAGAGTGGGGCAGCTAAGTGCAGTCAGGAGGTTAGATGGAAGGTGGGGGAGAGGGGCGAGTGGAGGGGAGGGAGGGGGGTTAGCAGGAAAGGAGAGCATTAAAAGAACTGGGCGCATTGGTGGAATAGAGGGATGTGTAGTGCTGGAATGAGAACAGGGAAGGAGATAGATAGGTAAGGACACTCACTAATGAAGGTTGAGGCCAGGAGTGTTATGGGAATGTAGGATATATTTCAGGGAGAGTTCCTACCTGCTCCATGCAGAAAAGCTGGTGTTCGTGGGAAGGATCCAGATGGCACAGGTAGTGATGCAGTCACTGAAATGAAGGATATCATGTTGGGCAGCGGGTTCTGCAACAGGGTGGTCCAGTTGTTTCATGGCCACAGTTGGTTTCTCAAACAGCACTGCATCTGTTGGGATAAGTGATGCCTGTGAGCAGACTGGAATAAGTGGTGGCGGGAGGATGTATGTGAGAGGTCTTGCATCATCTAATACAGGGATATGTGCCGTAAGGCAAGGGATTGGGAGCAGTGGTTATGTAGGGATGGACAAGGATATTTTGTGGGTTCAGTGAGCAGCAAATACCACTGTATGTGAATGGGAAGGATAGAGGGAACCACAAGAGGTAGTTGAAATCCTTGCAGAGAATGTAATTCAGTTGCTCCAGCAGTTCTGGATTGTACTGACTGAGTCACAAGGGGAATGCTTCTCTGTGGCCAGACAGTGGAGCTTTGGGAGGCATTGGATGACTAGAAAGATAAGGCATGGGAGATCTGTAAACAAAAATGGACGTCTTCAGATCTGAAAGAATATTACCAAAAATGTTTAGTTTTGTTATTCATGCCGTTGTTATGCATCCATTTACATACACAGACCATTGTGCTACTCAGTATAGTGAATGATCACTTTGTCAAGGACATATTTGGGAATAAGTGTAATGGAAGTAAAAATGGTTATGGAAAATACAAGATCAAAAACATGAAATATAACATGCCGGAGGTGCAACTACCTCATTGAAGAAAATGTTCCATTGTAACATTATACATTGTACAATAATACCATGATTGTGCCAAATATGCACAGAAATTTCTGTTCAATTACATTAGGCTGTAGGATATTGCCGGCTGAGTTCATGTTGACAAGTGATGGCACACTCCCGGGCAGTAGTCGAACGGGCTATTTAGTGATTAGAAGTGCCACCATGTGGCAGCAGTCTTTTACATGATAACTTAGAAACATAATAAATAAATATTTTCAATGTTTGTATAATACGTATACAAAATTGAGCATAGATTTCGAAAATTGAATGAAAGTCAAGTGTAGATTTCTAAAATCGAATGCCAAATTGGCATTTAGAATATCAAGCATCTTGAAGTAGTGGTTATGCCATCACCTAGGTGATAATAAAGACAAGACTGAGCATAAATTTCGAAAATCAAACGCCTAATTAGAATTTAGAACATCAAACACCTTGAAGTTGAAATAATGTCATCATACACATAATAAGATAATTATTTATACCAGTTCAGTAGTTTACAAATTGGAGTATGGTAATTGCAAGAAACTCTACATAGGGCAGGCAACAGGTTAATTTTCAGTGTGATTCCATGAACATACTAACACACAAAATAAAACTGCATACAGAATACACATAACAACTACTAAACAAAAAATATGGACCTACATCAAAACATAAAAATGCTACATAAAGCTACAAAAGGAGTGTAACAATATCTGTTAGAGAACCTGCAGATATATAGTAATAATACTCGAGCACCAGATAAGATATAAAATGATCAAATTGAACTTAATCATGAAAGTGTTTTCAACGTCTTCAACAATATTTATGATATAACATTGGATTGCCAGTGTTTTCCCTTGTTAATATGCAAATAACAGGTCAATATTACTTCCTAATGTTGTTTGCTACATATGCCTTTTGATGTTTATAACTCATTGTTGTTATTTTTCTTGATCACAATTCCTATACTAAATATCACCTGGGCAAGGGGCTATGGTATGTATCATATTTAAAAACCAGTACAGCTTACATCTGAACTATGGCAATATATTATCCTGTATTAATGATGTAATTATTTTTACATAACGTCAGTGTTACACTAACCATGACCTAGACATGGGGCTACATATAATGTTGTGTGATATGGTACATCAGATTAAACTTAAATTTTTATGTTTACAGTTTTCATGTTATTATAGTACACTCTCTCAATACTGCTGTTAGTTAAAGAGATATTAGTATATACCTTTGAATATTTGTAATTCTTACTGCATAGTTCATAGAGCATAGTGCATAGAGCCTATTCCAAATTAAGGCATGTGTTATATAATAGAAAACATCATACAATACTCAACAGGCTAGGTCCTTTAAATGGCAATAACCGTAGATACCGTAACCTAGACATCGAGCTAGGTATCATATCATGTTACGTATACTCAACTTTGTATGACTGTACAATATGATCATCACTAGTTTCCTATAGAAGCAGTTGCTTTTCTTATAAGTCAATAATTGTATTTACCATGACCTAAACAAGGGGCTTTCCATCATATGTTTACACTGTAGCACAACAACAAAATTAAATAAAACTGTAGCTTACAGTTTATATGCACTTGTTATACACCACCTCAATAATGCTGAGTATGACAAGGACAACAACATGTTTCTGCGTATTATGTAGACCTTAGTATGCAATTCACACCCCTCAGCTCTGCCCTAACTAAGACCTAAATCATCTATCAGATGGTATCATACCATGCTTAATACTAATGTACGTTGTGATCATCACATAGTTCTTTACATATAGTTTGTATTATGACCTAGACCCAGGGGCTAAGTATTCCACATGATGGTTTGTATTATCATCTAGACCATGAGTTAACACCATTCAGTGCTCAACAAGCAATGCTACTGTGTTGCACAAGATAACAAAATTGCAGAATGTAAATGATATAAGAATATTTCTAACAGTTGCTTAAGCAGTGTGTACTATGAAATTGGTATTTTCGATATTACAAAGATTCATTCTGACATATATTAGTGGATGTAACATTGTTACATATGTTATTAATAGTATTACATAACTACGAGGGTCAGTCAAAAAGTAATGCCTCCTATTTTTTTTTTCTACGTTTAATTGTCAGGAAATTTAAATGCAATTACATAGGTTGAAAACCACAACATTGAGGATCATTTTGTCATTTTTCAATGTAATCTCCGCCCATCTCTACAGTTTTGGTCCATCTTTGAACAAGGGCATGTATCCCAGCACGGTAAAAATCACAGCTCTGCTTCCTAAGCCATTGACGCACGGATGTTTTGACGGCCTCCTCATCTTCAAAATGAATCCCACGATGAGCTTCTTTTAGTGGCCCGAACAGATGGAAGTCTGATGGTGCCAGGTCAGGGCTGTATGGGGGATGAGGCAAAACTTCCCATCCAATTTTGACAATCTCATCAGAGGTGTGACGACTGGTGTGTGGTCTTGCATTGTCATGCAAAAGAAGAACATCTGCCATTGATTTTGTTGGGCGAACTCGCTGAAGACGTGCTTTAAGTTTTTTGAGGGTTGTGACGTATTGAACAGAATTTATTGTGCATCCCTGCTCCAAAAAATCAACCAGAATCACACCCTCTGTATCCCAGAAAACTGTTGCCATAACTTTCCCTGCCGATCACACAGTTTTGAACTTTTTCTTCCTCGGCGAGCTTGTGTGACGCCACTCCATTGACTGCCTCTTTGATTGGGGTTCAAAAAAATGCACCCATGTTTCGTCCCTGGTCACAATTTTTTTCAGAAACTCATCTCCCTCCAAACGGAAGCGCTGCAAGTGTTGGAAGGCTATTGTTTTCCTTGCCTCTTTATTCTGATCGGTTAACATTCTTGGAACCCACCGTGCACAAACTTTTGAGTACCCCAATTGTTTAATAATCGTGATCACACTGCCTTTACTAAGAGAAATAATGCGACACACTTCATCTGCAGTCACCCGACGGTCACCACGAATGATGTCATCAACTTGCTGAATGTTGTGTGGAGTCACTGCACTCACCGGCCTGCCGCTCCGCTTTTCGTCAGTCAACGGTGTTTGCCCTTCAGCTTCCTTACAACGAAGAACCCATCGTCTAACAGTGCTGACATCCACTGTCACAACACCATACACCTTCTTCAGTCTTTCATGAATGCGTATGCGCGTTTCACCTTCTGCATTCAAGAATTCAATCACACAACGCTGTCTCAAACGAACATCGATGTCGGCCATCTTACAAACTTCTGCTGTGCTGCCACCTGTTGACACAGAAAGTTACTACTGCAGTGGATTGCAGAAGAAGGTTTGAGGAATGGCGCCAAATTCAAATTTTTCACTTAACTTAATTTTTTTAAGTAGAAAAAAAATGGGAGGCATTACTTTTTAACCGACCCTCGTAATATTCTCTATAGTTTTTTCGATTATTCTGCTTGTATAATGGTTCAACACTTTTTTAAGGTTGCTCACAGCATAAGTTATAATTTGGCTGATATAATCTTTTCACAGTGTCCCACATGTGGAGTGAGGAGATTGGCCAAGTACTACACCAGCTTGTATGTTGGTGGACAAATGGTGGATACCATTTTAATCATCTGTGACTTATTGAGGGTGACATTATGGTCAGCTTGATGTGGTAGTGGTGTTTATGAATGTGACTTTCAAAGATTCTTTGATCTAGTGGCCCAGTTCTGTGCAAGTGACTTGATGAATCTATACGGGCACTCTCTTATGGCCTCTTATCTTCTGTACAATGCCAAGTTTTACAATCAAATGGACAGCATTACAATGGACAGATCATTAGTTCTAGCAGTTGCAGACCTCTTCATGGAGAATTTTAAAGATATTGCCTTAGACATGTTGCCATTAAAGCCTAGTTGACTCTTTTGATAGGTTGACGAAATTTTCATCATTTGGCCCCATGGATGTGAAAAATTTGATGAGTTCTTGGCACACCCCAATGGCATTAACAGTAGTATGTAGTTCACTGTGGAGGTAGAAAAATACAATGCAATGCTCTTCCTTGACGTCTTTGTCTGACACAAATAAAATGGATGCCTTGGCTATAGCATCTATAGAGAAGCTACCCACACTGATCTGTACTTGCATGCCATCAGCCGTCATCGCCCAGCACAGAAGCCCACTGTTTTACAAACATTGGTGCATCATACAAGAATGATATCTGATGCTGATAACCTGCATCATGAGATGAGCCATCTATGCCTTGTCTTCAGAAACAATGGCTACAACATTCTTCAAATAAATGATGTGATTTCAAGCAAGAAACCCAATAAGACCACCTACAAGAAGCAGGCAAAGAAACTTGCTTTCTTCTGATTCTGTGGCTATGTGTCAAGCAAGATAAGCCACCTGCTGAAAAGATACAAGATAAATATATCTTCAGCCCTCTGACAAAAGTTGGTAAATTAAAGACATAGCAGGTTTCAGAACACCTGGGATCTAGAAAATACCTTGTGAATGTGGCCAGACATACATCGGACAAACATTATGCACTGTGGAACAATGCAGGAACGAGTGTGAGAGGTTGTATCACATATGCTACCATGAGAAATCTTCTTTGGCGGAGCATGTATAAGAAAACAGTCATCAGATGAAATTTGATGAAACCTCTGTTGTGGCTTGCATTAATGGCTTCTTGGACTGTGTGATTAAAGAAGCAGTTGAAATGAAAATCACCAATAACACACTTAATAGAGATGGCAGAGTGCAGCTCAGACCAACATGAGATTCAGTGACCATAAAGTGAAAGCAAACAAATTGAATGCAGAGTCAATATACACCCATATATGAAGATTATATGAGCACCAATGGCGTTACAGCTGACAGCTAGTGTTTATAAGAGAATACCAGCAGCCCACTGGCAGTAATACCACTTGACAATGGCCAAGGAGTGCTTGGCCTATAGCTAGTGTAATTTTAATAACTTGATGCAGCTGGAAACCTAAGAACTCACACCGGACTCGCATTCGGGAGGACGACGGTTCAATCCTGTCTCCAGCCATCCTGATTTAGGTTTTCCGTGATTTCCCTAAATCGTTTCAGGCAAATGCCAGGATGGTTCCTTTGAAAGGGCACGGCCAATTTACTTCCCAATCCTTCCCTAACCCGAGCTTGCGCTCCGTCTCTAATGACCTCGTTGTCAATGGGACGTTAAACACTAAGCACCACCACCACCACCTAAGAACTTTTCATTCTATTGTATCAACTATTTCTATTGTTACTTGTACGTATGACATTTTGAGGTAATAATGGGTCATGTAGCATTGAAATGGGTTACAGGTCTTAAAGATTTAATTAGTCACTTGACACACTGGGCTTTATGGCTAATTGAATTTTATTTTGAGGTTGTGCATCAGCCAGGGAAATCACATGATGTTGTGGATGGACTAGTTTGCAAAATATATGCCATTGAACATGTCGGGCGGGGAGCATGGAAGCGTACAAGTAACAAAGCTCAAGCCCTGATCTGGCTTGTCAGCAGTTTGCAAGGCAAGCACAATTCAGCAATGCTGACAGAATGCTGTACAAGCAAAATGAGGTGTGGTCATTGTATGGTTGTACCAGCAAGTTTGCAGAACGAGTTACTGAAGCAGGCTCATAATACCATTTTGGCAAGAGGTAGTGGCTGATCTGCAACAGAGTGCCGAGTTGCAGAAAATTATTGGTGGAAGATGCATAAACATGATGTAGAGGACTACAAGTATGTAATTCCTTGTGCACAAACAGTAAAGCTGAGTCATCAGTGAGCTCCATTACAAAGGTTACAGAGACAGACCGACGATCCCAAATGTATGATGTGGACATTTGTGGTCCCTTTGTACAAACAGCAACAGAAAATCGCCACATTTTAACTACAATGGATCATTTCTCATGTTTTGTGGGCATGATGGTTGCAACAAATCAACAGCCAGAAACAGTGGATACTGAAGTTCAGAATGCCAGAGACCATGATAACTGAGCAGGACACTAACTTTATGTCTTACTCAATTAAGAACCTGTGTTGGCCAGTGCACTACACCACAGGGGAAGACTGAGAAACTAAACAGGACAGAAAGAAGAATACAGAACTATAAATGGTAATAATCATACTAGTGATAGGGATGCTTAAATTCACTATGTAGTAGCAGTGTATAACTATGAGATCCATGAGAATACAGGCTTGTTATCATATGAAGTTGTTTTTGATCACATGGTGACTTCCTCTTTTGAAACATGCAATCCACCTCAGGAAAAGATATATTCTCCATTCTGAATTTTGCTGAAAGATTAAAAAAGTAAATACGAGGGGTGCCCTGAAAGTAAGTTCCGATTGGTCATGAAATGGAAAACACAGTGAAAAACCTACGAAGCTTCACACACATGTGTTGGGCAGTGTCTCCAGTATACCTGTCAGTCACACTGTGTCACTCTTTACAGTTCTGAGGGCATAATGAGCACATAAAGATGCCTCGAACAACAATGTCTCCCACCAAGTATGGGTGCCTGTTGAGAGATTTCGCCTGAGTTTATCAACCTCACATGACTTACCTGTCAAGCATTTCCTTCTTCATGACAACTCTCAACCACAAATTGCAGGGACAATGAAGACACTCCTGCAGCATTTTCACTGTGAAATGTTTGATCACCCACCATACAGCCCAGATGTGGCTCCCTCTGATTTTCGTCTCTGCTCACATGAACATGAAGATAACATTTTGGCACAGACAATGAGCTGCAGAGCAGTAGAGAGAATTGGTGGAAAGCACAGGCAGCAGCCTTCTATGACGAGGCTGTGGGGAAGTCGGTACAACGCTACAGCAATTGTCTAAGTTTGAGTGGTGAGTATGTAGATAAGTAGCTATATGATGCAGCACTGATTTTCACTGTGGTTTCAATTCATGACCAACATGAGCTTAATTTCTAAAGAACCCTCATAGAAATGTCCTAGAATAGTAGGAAGGCACCCACAACAGAAAAACAAAATTCCCCAAGTACTATGATGGGCAGTGGTTAATGTTAACTAAACCATACATTCCAAGAAGTTCATTTCACATTGCCAAGGACCTTATCAAGTAGTCAAGATGCCATCTTCACTTAACATGAAACTGCACCTTTCAGCCTATACCACAGGACGGACTCATCCATTTCAGTGTGCTCCAGAAGCAGTGCCTCAATTCCTGTCAGTTTCTTTCGAAGAGGAATTGAGGGCTGGCTGACAACCTTGGGGCATGAAAAGGACAGGTAGGCTAACAGAGGATTTGCTTATCCCATAGGAAGTGGTCCAGATCCAACCCATGACTAGTTCACAGAGAACAGAGGGCAGCAGCTCTGGCTCCAGTCACTGAGTGCAAGAAAAAGGAGAATGTAAAAGCTGTTAATTGTGGTGATACTGAGCCTGTTGGGCAGAATCAAAGTGGCAGAAGCTCATAAGGAATGTCCTTTGACTAGTGATGTACTATTCATGCAGTAAGCAGTATAGTAACATTAGAACATTACTGGACATTGAGGATGGACTTTAACATATGGGTAATAGAAAATGAAATTCATGAACTGGAAGCAATCTTTGGGAAATTGCAATTCAAGATGCAAGACAAAATGATGTTGAATGACAATCACGGGAATATCAGTATTGCAGTCAGTCTTAGTATATTTACAGCAGCAGCTGAACCAGACTATGTAGTTGGTCCTGTGTGTTGGACAGAAGAAGAGCTGGTTAGATTCAAGAAGCAGAATCCTGAAGACAGTATTTGGTACTGTTAATGCAGAAGACTTAGAAAAGATAAACATGTTGCCATAACAAGTAGATGTTAAAGATAACCAGGGTAAGATTGAAAAAAGGCCATGCAGCTTGTTGGTCTCGCAAAGGACGTAGTAAATAATACCCTGGTAAATTAGATTTATGCCAGACTATTGAAAAAGTTGTAAGTTATAGGTTAAAATTGCAGAAAACAATCCACAGTCTTAAACATGAATGTCTCCATCAGGGAAACTTGCAATGATGACCAAGACTTGTTCTTACAAGTCTTGGTCTAGGCCTAATAACCTTCAACCACCACCATTAACTTCAAAGTTAGATTATGAGGAACCTGAGCTACAATCAAAAGAATACTATGATCATCTGCCCTTCTTTCATATAAACATAAAGCAAGTGAGAAATAAACTGCATGATCTGGAACTAGTTTTAGAAGACTTGTACTTTGATATTCTGTGCCTAAATGAGCACTGGCTTAAAGAACATGGATCCAAGATGTATAGTTCTGCTGGTTTTACATTTTTAACTGGCTATTTTAGATCAGTTATGGAAAATGGAGGAGTGTCAATACTTATGAGAAGTGATCTCAAACATATTGTTATGATTATAAATCTTAAGGATTTACTGCATGAAGGAGAAATTGAAATTGCTGCCATTCACTTCCCTAAAAGCAAGATTGTTGTAGTATCTATGTACTGGGGCCCAAAAACTGGTGCCAAAGTTATTGTCCAACACGTACATAATCTCTTAATGCATTTACCTATATATAAGGATCATAAAATTTAAACACTTGGTGACATAAATATAGATGTGATGGTGCAAAATTCTAAAAGTAGATTACTACTAGATACCTTCAACTCATACAGTTACAATTGCCTTAACTATAAGCCTACCAGGCAGAACAGCTGTCTAGATAATGTCATATCAAACATTGGCAGAGATGGTGTAGTCTTAAATGTTGTTAAATCAGTGCTCTCTGACCATGATGGAATTTTCCTGAAATTAATGGGGTTAAAAAAATCATGCTCAACCAACAGAACCCCAGACAGTGAGGCAGATAAACCCATCAAATGTAACAAATCTCATGCAAAGACTTTTGACCATTGATTGGTGTAATATTGTCGTGGAGAATAAGACTAAGTGATGCTTTTGATTATTTTTTAGATATCATTACCACTGTCTTTAATGAATATTGCCCCCTCATCACTAAACACAATACACTAAATGAAAGGAGAAAACAGAAAAGTAATGTAACTAACTGGTATACACCTTACTTAAATAACTTAAGAATTCTGTTGAGAATATTCTATGATAAATCTTGCTCAGATAATGAATATAGACATTCATATGCCAAATTAAAAAAGCTTTACAGAAAAGATATAATTTCTGCAAAGGAAAAGCTAACAACTACATTTCTCAGGCCAGTAACAAATGTAATGCAGCATGGCAAATAATTAAAGCAGAAACAGAGTTAATTGCAGAAAATTTACCTGTCTCTCTAAGTGCAGATGAATTTAATAGTTTCATAAATTCTGGGGAATTAGCTATAACAGATGAAAGAAATTTAGTGGACAATGAAGACAGACTTCCCAATTTGTGGGAAATAGAGTTGCCAGTAAACTTGCTAAAATTTTGATGGAGAAATATTTATCCTAAGGATATACTGAATGTAGTCAAATCATTGAGCAACTCCAGAACTGAGGACATCTATGGTTTACATAATTTTATCATAAAGAAAATAATGAACACTGTATGCAATCCGCTGTCTTACCTAATCCATAGGACGTTTACAAAAGAAACATTTCCAGACTGCCTCAAACTGACAATTGTCTTGCCCATATTCAAAAAAGGAGACAGAAATTTACTCCAAAATTACAGACCCATTACAATAGTACCTATAACATTCAAAATTATTGAAACATTAATGAAAGACCAATTAAATGATTTTCTTGAGTCTTACAATCTCCTAAACAGGGCCCAATATGGATTCTGAAGTGGTCTATCAACAATAAAGGCAGTTAGGAAGTTGTATTATCAATATTACATCGTTTTGAAAATAGGGAACACACCTATACAACTTTAGTAGATTTAACCAAGGCATTTAACACTGTCCCACATAAAATTTTAAGCCCGCCATTGCTTGCGTGGATAACATTGTCATCAACATGACTTTCCTGCTCAATATTGTCTGACAGGGCTGGATTGAGTTTGCGCCATTTTCAGTACCTTTCTGTTAACTCTCCAGCTGTTAGCTCCAATCATTGTTGGATTTCAGTTATAAAACATAAATTGTTATATTATTATAGTCTTTACATTATTATAGTCTGGGGAACACTGGTCATCCACGTGAGCACTGCTGCCACAATCTGAAACAAAGTAAGTTTATCTTACTTTATTGCTTTCCTAGATTCAATGTGCATAAATTTAGGCTTATTGAAACTGATTGCAGTTACCTTCCATGTTACCTAGTATTCTCTTTATTTTTAGCTTTTGGAAGAAATATCAAAGGCAAAAAAACCTCAGACAGAGTTCAGTAGAGATCCTTGTTATAACTTCAAGTTGAACCAATATATGTCAAGGAAGACGCAATACATGAAAGTCACAGGTCAAGTAAACAGAGCAAGATGTGTGTACACTGTAACAGTCAAATCATAATTGAGTCTGAGTCTAGCGGCCGCTGGCTGGCTGGCCACTTAGGTGGCGCTGCTGCTGCATTGCTGGCAGCCAGCGCCACACATAGAGGGTGCACGTAACTGCACGGTGGCACTTTGAAAGATCGGCGAGTCACAACACTTTTCCCCCCTTTGAAGTTTTTGCACAGGTCTTGATGGAGGTGGCCTGTAGATTGCTAACGTCCATAGGTGTTGTTTGACTGGCCGTAAAGTCTCGAGGAGGCAGCTTCCCATACGGACAGAAGTGTCCCCGATGATAAAGGGTAGAGATGACAGGAGACGTGAGGGTTGAATCTGCTGGGGCACCATGGACCAATCTGCCCGTTGCGGCAAGTCCAGTTGTTATAACAGGAGACATGGGCGATGTGTCTGCGTCCGTAGGAGAAGGAGGTGAGTAGAGTTGTTTCGACAGATGATGGTCATCTGGTTCCTGCATGGGCACATCTCCTGATGGCATCAGTTCTTGTGCTGGCAATGATATGATGGTGAGAACTGTGTTGTGAGTAATGAGAGATTCCAGTATCCCAAGCATCAGGTAGTGCCAAAGGTGGTGTGGCGGCATCCGGAACAGGCGTTGCTGGCACACGAGGCTGAAGCTGGTCCCAATGACGCACTGCAACACCCGTGTCTATCTGGATTTCATATAGGCGTAGGCCACGGTGTCGTAAGATGTGGCCAGGACTCCACTTTGGTCGCCTGACATACCCCCGTACCCATACACGGTCGTCGGTGGTGAACCGGCCAAACAAAGGCACCTGTGGCAATGACGTGAAAGGCCACAGAAGATGAAGTAGCGTGCGGGTCTGTCGGCCATGTAAGAGCTCAGCCGGGCTGTAGTCCCCCATGGGGGTGAAACGGTAAGAAGCCAGAAATTGGAGAAGTGCATCATTAGCAGCGGAAGAAGTCAGGAGTTTACTCATCTGAGCCTTAAATGTGGGAACCAGTCGTTCAGCCTCACCGTTTGACTGTGGATGGAACGGAGGGGCTGTGACATGCATGACGCCGAGACGGGCACAAAAATCCACAAAATCGGAAGTGGCAAATTGCGGACCATTATCAGTAACAAGAGTAGAGGGAAGGCCTTATAAAGAGAAAATGCGAACTAGAACACTGGTGGTTGCCACGGAGGTAGGCGACGTGCAACGGACAACAAAAGGAAAGTTAGAGTAGATGTCAATAACGAGAAGCCAATAAGTACCTAAAAAAGGTCCCGTGAAGTCAGCATGAATACACTCCCAGGGCTTCTCAGGCGAAGGCCACGGTGACAAAGACGACTTTGGGGTGGTGGCCTGTGATGCACAAGGGCCGCAGGCAGCGACCATGTGTGTGATTTCACAGTCGATGCTGGGCCAGTGCACATGACGGCGCGCCAGAGCTTTTGTGTGAGAGATACCCCAGTGCCCTTGGTGAAGGAGGCGCAAGACCGAAGCACGCAAAGACGCACGTACCACAACAAGCGGCGGGTGAAGCATTTTCGATGGAAAGGAGGATAACACCATCCCTGGCCGTGAGGCGGTAACACAAAGCGTAGTAGTTCCGCAACGGATCAGAAGTCTTAGTGGATGGACGATCTGGCCAACCCTTCTGAATACAGTGTAAAACCCGGGAGAGGGTAGGGTCAGAACCCGTAGCAGCCACCAGCTGGTCCCCGGTGATGGGGAACCCACCCACCACCTGCTGCTCGACAACATCCAGGTGGAAACACAAAAGTTCGTCACTATCGAATGCCAGATCAGAACCCATTGGAGGGTGAGGCAGTGCATCAGCATTCACATGTTGAGTCGTCGGCCGGAAATGAATCTCATAATTGAAACAAGACAAGTAAAGAGCCCAACGCTGGAGGCGGTGTGCAACCTTGTTGGGAAGTGACGATGGATGAAACAAGGAAACAAGTGGTTTGTGATCTGTAACAAGATGAAATTTGGATCCATAGAGAAAACACCAAACTTACGAAGAGCATAAATAATGGCCAAAGCTTCTTTTTCAATTTGAGAATACTTTTGTTGGGCATCCCTGAGCACTTTGGAGGCATAAGCAATGGGTCGTTCAGAACCGTCAGAGAAACGGTGCACAAGGACTGCACCGACCCCGTATTCAGAGGCGTCCGTGGCAAGAACAAGATGTTGGCCAGGTCGATAAGTAGCCAGGCACAGGGCCTGTTTCATCATAGTCTTCAATTTCTGGAAAGCCGCATCACATGACGCGGACCAGTGAAAAGACACGTTTTTATACAACAGTCGATGCAACAGCTGAGCCACCGAAGCAGCAGACGGTAAAAACTTGTCCTAGTATGCTATTTTCCTCAAGAAGGCCTGCAATTCCTTAACAGATGTAGGGCGAGGAAGGGCATCGATCGCAGAGACAGTTTGCTAAAGCGTACGAATACCATCCCGAGAGAATTGAAACCCCAAGTACGTGATAGATGGCTGAAAAAATTTTGATTTCTTAAGATTACACTTACGACCGGCAGTCTGTAAGACATGAAAAAATGTGCGGAGATTTTGAAGATGTTCGTCAGTAGTGGAGCCAGTGACAACAATGTCGTCCTGGTAATTTATACACCCAGGGACAGTGAGCAATAATTGTTCCAAGAATCGCTGAAAGAGAGCAGGGGCACTGGCAACCCCGAATGGCAATCGTTGGTATTGATAGAGGCCAAAAGGCGTATTAAGGACCAGAAACTGCCGGGAAACAGCGTTGAGAGGAAGTTGATGATAAGCTTCTGACAGGTCAAGTTTAGAAAAATACTTGCCTCCAGCAAGTTGAGTGAACAATTCTTCAGGTCGAGGGTAAGTGTCAATAAGGCATTGAGCATTTACAGTGGCTTTGAAATCGTCACAGAGGGCAATATCACCATTTGGCTTAGCAACGACAACGGCAGGAGACGACCACTCACTGGACGTGACAGGAAGCAAGACCCCTGAAGCAGTGAGACGATCCAGCTCCCGTTTGACCTGATCACGAAGGGCCACAGGAATGGGCCGAGCCCGAAAAAACTTAGGCCGAGCAGTGACTTTGAGCGTGATATGAGCTTCAAAGTCGTTTGCACGCCCTAGCCCAGGAGAAGAAAAGGACGAAAATGTCGTCGACAAGGAATCCAATTGAGCATAAGGAATAGCATCAGAGACAATAGTGACAGAGTCATCTATGGAGAACCCAAAAAGATTCTCCGCGTTACTATGGTCGACCACAAATACAGGAACAGTGTGAATGACAGATTTATAAGATACCTCAGCATCAAATTGTCCCAAGAGAGAAATCTTCCGTTTTTTGTAAGTCCGTAATTGCCTAGTGACAGGTGACAGGATTGGAGAACCCAACTGAAGATACGTCTGAGAATTGATGATAGTGGCCGCAGAACCAGTATCCACCTGCATGCGAACATCTCGACCAAGTATTTGGACAGTGAGGAATAACTTCCTTGAAACGGAAGAAGTACAATTGATAGACAACATAGAATCAGAATCAGCGTCATGTTCATGAACATCATGTATGCGGTCGGATTTGCAAACGGATGACACATGACCTTTTTTTTTTTTTTTTTTTTTGCCCAACGTTGTGGACAATCTTCTCGTAAATGTTTCGTAAAACACCGCCGGAACCAAGAAACTTGCCGTGGGTTTTGCTGCAGTTTCTTAGAGGTTTTCTTACGGCTAGGCCGAGGCTGCGCTTGGGAGCGCACTGCGGCCACGGCTGCCGGAGGGGACACGCCACACGCTTCATCAACATCGCACAGAGGTTGTATTTCCCCGACGTCGCCCCATGCCTCTACGTATTTGCGCTCCAGCAGCGTGAGGAATTTCAAGAGACTGAGCGATGGATAGGACTTCATCTAGAGTCGGATTTGCCAGCTGAAGGGCAAGGAATTTCAAGAGACTGAGCGATGGATAGGACTTCATCTAGAGTCGGATTTGCCAGCTGAAGGGCACGTTGCCTAACTTCTTTGTCGGGCGCCGATCAGATAATAGAATCGGCGTAGGATTATTCGTGAATTTCAGTAACAAATTGACACTTTCTACTGAGGCCGTGAAGTTCAGCAGCCCAAGCGCGATAGGACTGATTCGGTTGTTTTTGACAACGATAAAAGGCAACACAAGAGGCTACCACATGCGTTTGCTTTTGAAAATAGACGGACAGAAGTGAATACATTTCAGCAAAGGACAAAGTCGCAGGATCTTTCAAAGGAGCCAATTGCGACAACAACCGATTCATTTGAGGTGAAATCCATGAAAGGAACAGAGACTTGCATGTTTGTTCGTCCGCGACATGAAATACCAAGAAGTGCTGTCGAAGACTTTTTCGTAATCAGACCAGTCTTCCGCCGTCTCGTCGTAAGGAGGAACAGGAGGTAGAGACAACGACGAAAGACGCCCCGGATTTGATGCCGCGACGAAATCACGAATCGCATTTGTGAGAAGCGTTTGCTGTCCCATGAGACCTTGCAATAGTTGCTCCAGAGTAGCCATGGAAACATGGAAAAGAAAAATCACTACTTCGTCGCCAGTTGTTATAACTTCAAGTTGAACAAATATATAGGGTGTTACAAAAAGGTACGGTCAAACTTTCAGGAAACATTCCTCACACACAATGAAAGAAAATATGTTATGTGGACATGTGTCCGGAAACGCTTACGTTCCATGTTAGAGCTCATTTTATTACTTCTCTTCAAATCACATTAATCATGGAATGGAAACACAAAGCAACAGATCGTACCAGCGTGACTTCAAACACTTTGTTACAGGAAATGTTCAAAATGTCCTCCGTTAGCGAGGATACATGCATCCACACTCCGTCGCATGGAATCCCTGATGCGCTGATGCAGCCCTGGAGAATGGCGTATTGTATCACAGCCGTCCATAATACGAGCACGAAGAGTCTCTACATTTGGTACCGGGGTTGCGTAGACAAGGGCTTTCAAATGCCCCCATAAATGAAAGTCAAGAGGGTTGAGGTCAGGAGAGCGTGGAGGCCATGGAATTGGTCCGTCTCTATCAATATATCGGTCACCGAATCTGTTGTCGAGAAGCGTACGAACACTTCGACTGAAATGTGCAGGTGCATGAACCACATGTTGTGTCGTACTTGTAAAGGCACATGTTCTAGCAGCACAGGTAGAGTATTCCGCATGAAATCATGATAACGTGCTCCATTGAGCGTACATGGAAGAACATGGGGCCTAATCAAGACATCACCAACAATTCCTGCACAAATGTTCACAGAAAATCTGTGTTGATGACGTGATTGCACAATTGTGTGCGGATTCTCGTTAGCCCACACGTGTTGATTGTGAAAATTTACAATTTGATCACGTTGGAATGAAGCCTCATCCATAAAGAGAACATTTGCACTGAAATGAGGATTGACACATTGTTGGATGAACCATTCGCAGAAGTGTACCCGTGGAGGCCAAATAGCTGCTAATAGTGCCTGCACACGTTGTACATGGTACGGAAACAGCTGGTTCTCCCGTAGCACTCTCCATGCAGTGACGTGGTCAACGTTACAGCCGCAACTTCTCTGACGCTGGCATTAGGGTTATCGCCAACTGCACGAAGAATTGCCTCGTCCATAGCAGGTGTCCTCGTCATTCTAAATCTTCCCCAGCCGCGAGTCACAGGCTGGAATGTTCCGTGTTCCCTAAGACGCCGATTAATTGCTTCGAACCTCTTCCTGTCGGGACACCTTCGTTCTGGAAATCTGTCTCGATACAAACGTACCGCGTTACGGCTATTGCCCCGTGCTAATCCACACATCAAATGGGCATCTGCCAACTCCGCATTTGTAAACATTGCACTGACTGCAAAACCACGTTCGTGATGAACATTGACTTGTTGATGCTACGTACTGATGTGCTTCATGCTAGTATTGTAGAGCAATGAGTCGCATGTCAACACAAGCACCGAAGTCAACATTACCTTCCTTCAATTGGGCCAACTGGCGGTGAATCGAGGAAGTACAGTACATACTGACGAAACTAAAATGAGCTCTAACATGGAAATTAAGCGTTTCCAGACACATGTCCACATAACATCTTTTCTTTGTTTGCGTGTGAGGAATGTTTCCTGAAAGTTTGGCTGTACCTTTTTGTAACGCCCTGTATTTCAAGGAAGACGCAACACATGAAAGTCACAGATCAAGTAAAGAGAGTAAGACGTGTGTACACTTTAACAGTCAAAGCATAACTGAGTCCGAGTCTAGCGGCCGCTGGCTGGCTGGCCGCTTAGGTGGTGCTGCTGCTCCATGGCTGGCACTTTGAAAGATCGGCGAGTCACAACAATCCTAATGTATGGCTGGAATGGTTCAGTGAGCTGTGAGATGAAGATGCTCACAGTGACAGCGCTGACTCAGAGACTGAGGATTGTGTTCATGAAAGTGGTCATGATTCAGGAACAGAATAATAAGTGTCAGAAAATTATGAATATATGTCACATGAAGAAGTAACTCAAGAGGATGCATTTTTTTTTGGGGGGGGGGGAGATGGAATAACTAAAATTTAAAGATTAAAACAGTCATAATCGCAACTTTTTTATTTTTGTTGGAGTGACCAGTTTCGATTCTATTTATGAACCATCTTCAGACTCCAGAACGGTGGATGGACTCCATGGAGCAAGTTGCGCCCACACTCGATGCCGGATGCTTATTCCAGCATCGAGGGTGGGCGCTACTTGCTCCACGGATTCCACCCACCTTTCTGGAGTCTGAAGATGGTTCTTAAATAGAATCAAAACCGATCACTCCAACAAAAAAAAAGTTGCGACCAAGACTGTCCAATCTTTAAATTTTAATTTTAATAGATCGCTGATAACGTTTTTAAAAAAAATATGGAATAACTAAATGGAGTAAAAATAAATATCCTACAGAGGTTAGAAGCAGATGTTGTAATATTATTACGCATTTGTGTGGACCAAAAAATCAGGCTTGTTTAAAAAGACAGAAATAGACATTCTGAATTTGTTCTTGGATGAAAACGTAATAAGCATTATCACAACATTCATTAATATATACATCAATGCAGGTCGTGTTAACTTCCCTAGGGGAAGGGATGCTAAAGAAACAGATGCAATAGAGATCAGAGCTTTCATTGCTTTGTTATACCTGTGTGGATCTTTGAGATGTCGTAAGAAGAGTATATCGAAATTGTGGGATAATTCAAAGGGAAACAGACTTGAATCTTATTATTTATGCATGAGTGAAAACCAATTCAGATTTCAGTTCAGATGTCTGAGGCTTGATAATATCCATGATAAAGGTCTTCGCATAGAGATTGACAAGTTGGCTGCTATCATAGAGGTACTTGAACTATTCATGGACAATTGGTTAAAATGGCTCTGAGCATTATGGGACTTAACTACTGTGGTCATCAGTCCCCTAGAACTTAGAACTACTTAAACCTAACTAACCTAAGGACATCACACACATCCATGCTCGAGGCAGGATTCAAACGTGTGACCGTAGCAGTCGCGCGGTTCCGGACTGCACGCCTAGAACCGCTAGACCACTGCGGCCGGCTCATGGACAATTGCCAAAACTATTATTCACTAGTGAATATCTTACTGTTGACAAACAGCTTTTGGCATTTAGAGGAAACTGCCCATTCAAGCAATATATTCCTAACAAACCTACAAAGTATGGATTAAAAGTGTTTGCTTTGGTTGATGTAAAAACAGCTGCACTTGAATTTAGAACAGAACATCGGTAAGCAATCAGAGGGACCATATAATTCCAGTAATTCAGCTGAAAATATTGTTCTTGGAATGGTCATACCAGTACAAGGTACAATCAGAAATATTGCTGGTGACAATTGGTTTACCAGTTTGTCTTTTGTCAAGAAACTTCAGGGGAAGAAACTGACTGAGCCATGGCGGCTTGTGTTGATGTTGCTCCCTGAGTTACTACCATAATGAGTTGCTGACTTGCTTCCATCAGAGGTAGCACCAGCACTTATTGATACTAGTACTACTGTGCCATCTTTGGTGTGACCGCTATATTTCCGTGTGTGGTGTATGAGGCAGTTGGTTGGTTGCGACAGAGCAGCAAGAAAGTCTCTGCTTATCGATACTAGTACTGCTGTACCATCTTTGGTGACGCCACTATATTTCCATGTGTGGTGTGTGAGGCAGTCGGTTGGTTGTCACAGAGCAGTGAGGAAGTCTACGTGGTGCGAGGTCAAGCCGGGGTCGCTGGCAGCGTGCATGGGTGGTCGGATTTGTGAGGCACTAGCTGTGAGAACTGCAAAGTTCGTCTCCCACCGAACCTGGATACTGGAGTTGAGTAATCAGTTAACCTGTTATGAAACCTCAACTGCTGTGACATCTCTTCATTCATTGCCAGATGTTGCTTCGTGGTCCATTCCCGCAAGCAGCAACATATGGTGTGCTGGAGTCGGCAAAATGTTGCAGCTGTCTTCCTGTATGGTGTTTAACTATTGAATTGATTGTAACTTATTAGTTAAGTGCACCAGCGGTATTTTCTGCCTTGTGGTCGTTAACATTCCAGTTACCTGCCCTGGTCATTAGCATAGTTTTCCAGCAGTGTGTTTTCCTCGCCATGTCGACGCTGTCCCGCACAGCGTGTAGTTCAACAGTCTTGGTGTTGTTCACCGACCCTTGGGACACTTCTGTGCACCACTGTTCTGTTGTTTTGAATTGTGATTTTCTTTTAGTAGCAAGTACTGTGCGAGGCCTTCAGCCGTGTATTAATTTAGTTTGTTTTAATGTTCAGTATGTGGCCTTCAGCTGAAGGCCTTCAGTCGTCTTAAATTAAAGGTTGAAAGGTTATTTGTATAAAACCTTTAAAATTTTCTTGCTGAAATTCTTGTTATGCAGGTCTTAAGCCCTCAGTTCTTCTATTTTGTAACTAAGGCCTTCAGCCATAAGTATTCCTTAAGGCAATTTTAATAATTGTGTTCTGGCCTAATGCCATATTGTTTCTGAATTCTTTTAAGGGAATGTGTGATTAAGTGTTTTAGCAAAATAAAGTTTGTATGTTTTTGCAACTACCAGCAACTGATTTGGGTCACTTTCCACAACCTGATCCTCTCTGTCCTGCGAAAACAGTTTTCAACTGGTAGCAGAGCGTGGTTACGTTTATGACATTGCCATTCCAGTTGGTGTTAGTTTGAATTTTATTTCTGTTAGTGTTGCACCATATTGTAAGCGTTGTTGATTGTTTCAGATGCCTTATATGAATGACAGTCAGGCAGTGCCCAGGTATCTGCCTGTTGAGGAAGGACCACCTTGTTTATGAGTTGGTGAAAAGGCTAGCCTATTGAGGGCAGTGTTCCGGGCTTCGTGGCCTGCTTGCGTGTTACTGGTTGACGTCACGCCAGCGGTGGTGGGTGAGACAGAAGCAGCCTTGGAACATTTGTTTAGGGCTGTTAGGGGCCTTGAGCACACAATTGGTGCTTTGGAAGGCACTCAACCTAGTGACAGTCAATTGGATCGGGCGCGGGCACAGTTAGTGCATTTAACCAATCAGATAGATTTGGACATATTAGGTTTGCAAGATCATCATAAGAAATTAACTATCTAGTTGGGGTCTTTGGTTAATGCATTGCAGTTTAAGCTCACACGTCTAGAATTGGATGGCAGGAGGTCTAAAGAGTGGGACGTGCTATATCAAAGGGGAACCAAGAGCCAGCCCAGGGGTGTTGTTGTTGTATCTTCTGTGAAGTTAGACACAGTATTTGCCAAATTACCTAATCCTTGGGCGTATTTCTTTCGAGAGATTACTGAATTAGTGGTAGATCAACTTGAGCAGGTCAAACATGCTGCTGCCTTTCGTGTGCCACACCAAGTAGCGATCCTGAACAGCATTGTCCGCAAAATGATAGTCAGGTCCTGCAGAAAGTGTCATCACTTCTGTCTTTAAGCTGGTCGTAGGTTGTGTTCCAAAAATGAACAGCATAGCGACAGAAATGATGACACTTTCTGCAGGACCTGACCATCATTTTGCAGGACAATGCTCAAGCACATTCAGTGCAAGCTGTTACTGATTTCTTTGACTGATGAGGCTGCTAAGTGCTGTACCACCTGCTGCACTCCCCTGACTTAAACGCTCGTAAGTTCATCTCGTTTTCTAAACTGAAGGAAACACTTCACGGCATTCACTTCAGAACTGCTACAAATTCGTCGGGTAATAGACCGCGCCGCTAGAACTGTCAGCACAACTGGCAATGCTAAGAGTATCCTGTGACTTCTACATCGCTGGCAACGGGATATACACAATGCTGGATTGTGATCTTCAGTTCAAAGACTTCTGTGATGCAGCTCTTGGTTGAAGGTCAGTAAAACTTTGAAACATGTATCTATTTTGTACGAGCTGTAAATAAGTAATTTCCACTATTAAAGTTCCAACCCTCATATAAATCATCAGGGCATCTCCTTCCATGTACTGATACTGTCTCCAGTAAGGTTTGTAATTTCACTATTTGATCTGAACCATATTTTTTGGTTAATCTGGGAAAACAAATTACATAACATCCAAAATTTCCGCTTTTACCAGGGCCATGTCGATTTTTCTGATTACTCCTGGTTTATGAAAAAGAAAGGAGAGAATGTAGCCTCCATATTTTTTTCTTTACTACTTTGTTATCAACAAAAAATTATTTTGTCTGAAGATTTTAATTATATTTTTATTTCATTTTTGACAACAGAAGAGATGCTGATGACTGCATTCTTGATTTCTGGCAGGGAGATTTACAAAAACTTTCCTAAGGGTATTGAGTGCACACGACCTATTTTTTTCTCTGATCTGCCACTAATGGTCCACTATAATTAGTTTTGTAAAAATTTTTAGGTCTCTGAAAATGTCTAAAACTTTCTGTAGATATGTTGCTGTCATGTTGTTGAATAAGAGTAAAATTCTTTCTTGTTTTTCTGGGGTGATCTTAAGGTACGGTAACCTAAGTTGTTAAATACCTAAGATGCCGATCGCTTATCTGATAATGTATTTGTTATTGCATCTTGTCTTTTGCTAGATGTTATTAAATGTTGCGTCTCCTTGTGGAGATCTTCTTCTGGTAAGTCATGGATTGCATTGGCAATTTATGCCAAAATTCTGTGTTTTCTGGAGAGGTCATACTGACCTTTCTCGCCGTAATCTCCCTTTAAATTTTTATTTGAGGAGAAATTAGTTTCTTCCCTTAAGGTTTACTCGAACTACTAAGATACTGGTTGTTAACCAAAGATGATTTTCAAATGAGAGTTTTGTTGTGGTTATGTTTAATAGATGTGGTGTAGCTTTCGTTTCAGATCTTTGTAGCATCATTGTTTGAATGTTGTGACAGCGCCATGTGTTGATTGTTTAAAAATCCGGATACTTGCTATGGACGAGTATAGGAAAATATGGTAAGGTTGAAGTGATGTTAGATTGTTTTTTTCCCGGGTAATATCACGTACAGAAAAATGTTTGTGCATTGTGTAATACGGGCGTACATATTTTACATGTTGTGGAAGAATGTTCTTCAATTTATCGTAACTTTATGTTTTGAAATATGGCCAACATTTTTTGATGTGTTTTATGGTAAAGCTAGACAAGTAGCATTTGTTACCTTATGTGCATCTTTCATTGATAAAAAAAACTCTGTATCCCTAATGCATTGGAAGTATTTTGAGGAAACGTGACATTGAGCTACTCATTAAGGGTTTGTGTTTCTTTCATACTTTATAAGGAACGAATGTCGTCATTTTGCGAAAGAGGGTTACAGAAATGTGCACTCTCTGTTTGTAGCATTTCTTTGCCTGATTAACTCATTTGGTGTATATAATTGCATTCATTCACAGTGTGTCAGCTGTTATGAAATAATTAATTTGTTTTGCATACGTTGATCACGCTTCTTTATGTCAATAACAGATCTGTTGCAACAGGCATACAAGCATAATAACAATTTCTACAAAGATTAAGACTTAGACCTCTACGGGGAAAAAAGCGTGTAACAAGGAGTTGTAATTACACATTTTCAGGTAATTAAAATCGGCTACGATAGTAGTAATAATGATAATCGTAAAATAATTAACTGAGGAAATGTGTGAGTGTAGGTTACTTACCATTGTTGCCAATCGTGTCGTTCACCAGCCATACATGGACAGATGGCGTCAAGATTACAATAATATTACCTCTGTGACATGAATCTCATATTATAGTTTACACTGAGCTACAAAAATGGATTGTGATCTTTAGTGCAAAGACTTGTGTGATCCAGCTTTTGGTTGTCTATACTGTGCATGTATCCCTGAGTAAGTACTATGACCTACATCCTTTTCAACGTATTTATGGAGTTCATCTCGTGGTCTCCCCCCTATAATTTTAACACCCGAAACTTATCTCCAGTACTAAGTTGGTGATCCACTGATGACTCACAATATCCTATGGTTACATGATCTACCTGTCAAATCTTCAGCATTTTTCTGCAGCACCATATTTCAAAAGCTTCTATTCTATTCTGTAAACGGTGTATCATCCACATTTCACTTCCAGACAAATAATTTCAGGAAAGCCTTCCTGATAATTAAATCTAAATTCCGTGTTAACAAATTTTGCTTCTTTGGAAATACATTTCTTGCCTTTGCCAGTCCACAGTTTATATCTTCTCTACTTCAGTTGTCATTTATTTTGGTGCCGAAATAGCAAAATTCATCTTCTACTATAGTGTCTCATTTCTTGATCTAATTACCTTAGGATTGTTTGATTTAATAAGACTACATCATGTTACCCTTGTTTTCTTTTGCTGGTGCTAATTTTATATCCTTCTTTCAAAACACTGTCTATTCCATTCAACTGCTGCTCCAAGTCTGTTACTGTCTCTGACAGAATTACAATGCCGTCAGCAAATGTCACCATTTTAATTTCTTCTACTTGAACTTAAATTCATCCTCCAAATTAAACTTTTGTTTAATGGTTACTGAATGTATGAAAGGAATAGGCTACAACCCTGTCTCACTCCCTTCTCAACCACTTATCCCCATTCATGCCCCTTGATCCATATAACTCTCTGGGTTCTATATAAGTTGTATATAACCACACACTTCATGTATTTTATCCCTACTTCCTTCAGATTTTCAACTAGAGTATTCCAGTCAACATTGTCAAAAGCTTTCTATAAATCTACAAAAGTCATAAATATAGGTTTGGCTTTCCTTAACCTATCATCTAAGAAGATGTGTAGTCTGTACTGCCTCACGTGTTTGTACATTTCTCTGAAATCTACCACTTTTCCCATTCATCTGTAAATAATTTGTGTTAGCATTTTGCAACCATAAACTATTAAACTTATGAAATATTCATACCTCTCAGCACCAGCTTTCCCTGGAATTGCAATTATTAGAATCTTCTTGAAGTCCGCAATTATTACACTTGGGTCATTCCAAGACTATAAATGATTTGATAGCCATTGTCTCAGATTTTGATAGAACTTAGCATTGTTGTTTCTTTTATGAATCTGATTAAGGGAACGAAATATTTCTTCTTTGTCTCAAACCATATGGATTTAACAGTGTGCTAAAGTTTCTATAATTTAACGAGTAATTAAAAGTTGCAGCAATTTAGACATACAGAAAAACAGTTAACAAAAAGTATTGTAATTATTTGTCTAGAAACAATGTACGATTAATCCCCTATCAGGAGTCAAAAAAAGAGGTCTCGCCCATATTGAAAACTCTTTTAGGGCCGTATGACATATCCTTAATATTCAGAGTTTCAGATACTTCTCGGAACCAGTTTCTTATTTTTCTCCCCAGTAACAGACTCAAGCTCCATTAACATTCAGCACCTTTTTGTGAGAAAGTTTCCTCTCTCTTAAGACAACTGTATATAAATTTTTTTGCGGGTTGATTTTTTGCAGTCGCCTTAGAACTTAACAGATTTTACATTTTCAATGAGTTTATGCCTAGACATACATAGTTTCCTTGGTAACTGGAAACCCCAAACAGATCAGACCTAAGTGCATAATACACCCCCCCCCCCCCCTCCATGACAGAATTTGGCTGCAGTGCCTTGTAGATTTTCAGGGAGATAGACTAGAAATGTTATTTCTTGTTGCCCTGGAGCATTATGTAGCTTGCTTGCAATAGCAATCTTCATTCCCTCAAAACCTTCCAATGCATTTGTAACTTCACTGAGAGAATACTGAAATCTCTTATTCTTTGGTTGCCTCAAAAACCTTGAGTTAAAAAATGTTATATTTTCATGATTTGTATCGCATGTTGTACTATTTTGCAGGGATAGCTAAATTAATATGAGATACTCAGGCAAGGCCATGAGCTAGATCTATCTTGATATAAAAATACCAGAAATATTTCAAGTAATCCTGCTTACACGAAATTTGTCTAGTTAAAATATAGAACAACTGTGTATTGTGATGTTTCAAGTAAATTCCTAGAGACATTCAAAACAGGACACACATGTGTCTACATGAAGTATATTTGCAGTTTCATATATGGACAGCTATATAATGAAAATTTGTGCTGGAGTGGGACTTGAACTCCGATTTACTGCTTTATGCGATAGGTCGAATTCCGGACCCAAACTTCCATATGTAAACGTTCATGCATCACAACTTGCACTTGTACACTTACCGTAACTCCCATACAGGGAGGGGGGCATACATGTCTCTACCATGGCCTTAACAGAGAACCAAGAATAGTGTGGGTCTATTAATGACCATAGAAGTACAATAGTTTATGGGTTGTACCATATTTAAAAGCCTGAGAAATGTAACTATAAAACTGAACTTTATCTCCAAACTGATTAATTTTCTTCTGGTGATTTATTTAAACATGTACAATATGAGAAACTGGTTAAGCATTGCTTAAAGAAAAACTCTACAAAATTCAATTTCTTCGACACAGCCCTATTCAGAAAATTGTGCATCCAAACAAGAAAAAACCAAGAAGTCATTCTGTATCAAATTGAATAGCACATTGTGTCTTTTATGATAAGGGTCATTCCATGTCAGTTCAACCAGGGGCTCCAGCTCATAGCCTCGGATTTGACTGAAATTCAGTACACTAATTTTACCATGTGTGGAACACTCGTGTACAAAGTATTAGTTTCCCCTGCCAATTAGCTCCAGTATTATGACTTGTGAAAGAAGGTGGTGTGACCCGGAAGTTGCAACCCGCATCTGGCAATCTATCTTCAGACCCAACTTCAGGTCTTAATAACTTTGGAAGTATTCCACACGCAACCCAGTAACATCTATTTAGATAACACACTCCATGAATCAAAACACCAACAACATATTTCTGAGGGAAAATAAAAAATTTCAAAATGTGGTTAAAAAATGTAATACGTTAAAAGGTTCATATTGTAGGTGCCCTCTATGCCACATATAATTCACAAAAAAAGGGAATTTTTGTTGTTGTTGTTGTAACCTTAATGTGGCCTTAACACACATAGAACTCATCATTCCCATATCAGTCACAAAAACTGAGTTACATGTGCACAAAACTACAAAAATTTGAAAAATTACCTGAAAAACATGGATTTTCGAAGTGTGGTAGCACAAAAGGGACAAGTGGTATCCAAGACAAATTTCACACACTGTATAAGTAGACCATATAAGCAGACCTCAAAATTTCAGCGTGTTGTTGCAACACATTTGTGTACGAGGGTCGGTCAAAAAGTAATGCCTCCCATTTTTTTTCTACTTAAAAAAATTAAGTTAAGTGAAAAATTTGAATTTGGCGCCATTCCTCAAACCTTCTTCTGCAATCCACTGCAGTAGTAACTTTCTGTGTCAACAGGTGGCAGCACAGCAGAAGTTTGTAAGATGGCCGACATCGATGTTCATTTGAGACAGCGTTGTGTGATTGAATTCTTGAATGCAGAAGGTGAAACGCCCATACGCATTCATGAAAGACTGAAGAAGGTGTATGGTGTTGTGACAGTGGATGTCAGCACTGTTAGACGATGGGTTCGTCGTTGTAAGGAAGCTGAAGGGCAAACACCGTTGACTGACGAAAAGCGGAGCGGCAGGCCGGTGAGTGCAGTGACTCCACACAACATTCAGCAAGTTGATGACATCATTCGTGGTGACCGTCAGACTTCCATCTGTTCGGGCCACTAAAAGAAGCTCATCGTGGGATTCATTTTGAAGATGAGGAGGCCGTCAAAACATCCGTGCGTCAATGGCTTAGAGAGCAGAGCTGTGATTTTTACCGTGCTGGGATACATGCTCTTGTTCAAAGATGGACCAAAACTGTAGAGATGGGCGGAGATTACATTGAAAAATGACAAAATGATCCTCAATGTTGTGGTTTTCAACCTATGTAATTGCATTTAAATTTCCTGACAGTTAAACGTAGAAAAAAAATAGGAGTCATTACTTTTTGACTGACCCTCGTACAATGGAAGTTGACGTGTATTTGGTGATGTGGCCATTGTTCCACAACACAGTTTTGTGAAAACATACTGTAAACTGTTCTGTCTCTTCTTATCCTCTCCCACAACTATTTAATCACTCAGCAACAACATATAGACAAATTAACACAACCTATAATTAATGTTTACTGCACCTTAACTGCTAAAAACCAGCCCTCAGAGGCTCAGCATTCATTTGCTGGGTACGGGCTTGGCGACCCCGTGGTTCCTGAGCTGGGGACTGGTAAGTGCCGCCAGTCCCCTGTCACCGTAAGCTCTGGGCATGCGGCGCGGCGGTGGAATGTTGTGTGTCTCAGGGAGTGGGGAACTTGGCTTGGCCGCCCGGATCGCGAGGATGGAATAAACCTCTATAAACAACCCCTCAATCTCAAGGTGTGCTGCGCGCCAATGAGATGCATGGCTGTTGAGGTGGAACAGTCATTAGCGGGCAACCTCTGGGGAACCTGTCGCACCTCAGTTGTATAAGGCTTACCTGGGCATGCGGGGCTCTGTCTAGGTGGACTTCTAGTTCCCAGCTGCTCGTTTGACCGAGATGGATCCTTCGAAATCCTTTTTTCCTCCTCCCAGCGGAAAGGGTGGCCGCTGGAGGGATCTTAACACCCAGTCTCTGAAAAGGCCCGTGCAGTCAGTCCCCCTGACTGCAGCACATCTTTGACAAGTAAAGTCTTTAGTAACAGGATGCATTCTGGTGCTCAGAATGTGTTTCTCATTGTGAAACGGAAGGACGGTAGTTTCGAGAAGGTTTCGCCCTTCTATATACAAAAGGGATTGGAGGGCATCTGTGGCTCCTTGAAATCGGTGAAGCGCTTACGTAATGAGACCTTGCTAGTGGAAACTTCCACCTCCCAGCAAGCAACTAACCTCCAATCTGCTAAATGTCTCGGAGAGTATGCCATAGACACTGAATTGCACAGCACCTTGAACTACAGCAAAGGTGTTGTGACATGCCGGAATCTAGTTGACATTCCCAAGGACGAACTGCAATGTGAGTGGGCTCCGGAAGGTATCGTTGATGTCCAACACATCATGAAGAGGGTTGATGGCAATCTTGTCAAATCCTTCGCCTTTGTGTGAGGCCTTATTTCCCGACCCCAATGCGCTGTTTTAAATGCCAGCGTTTTGGGCATACCACCTAGGGTGTAAAGGCGAAGCGACTTGTGGCAACTGTGGTAAGGCTGCTCATGAAGGAGTTGCTTGCTCGTCTCCGGCTAAATGTATTAATTGCTCTGGGAACCACCCTGTTTGGGTTAGGGACTACCGAATATTTTTAGAGGAACGCAAAGTCCAGGAAATCAAAACAACCAAGCGAATCCTCTATGGTGAGGCCAAGAAGATCTTTAAGTCGATGCAACCTCCCACTTTTGCTCCATCTTTTGCATCGCTGGTTCAGAAGCCTACTCCAAAAGTCGATGCCTCAACGCAGACCGAGGTGGTGAGTGTTGGCACTAATACCTGCAGCTGTCAGTGCACTTGCAACACAGCCAGTGTTTCAGAGCCGGTAGCCCCTACTCGAACAGCAGACAAGGGTATAGTGGCGAACTTGGGCCAGCCCCTGTCGCCTCCAACAGCTTAGGCTGTTCCCAAGCCCAGTGCGCCAATTACCACTCCCACATCAGCTCCCCCAAAGCCCACCAAACCACAGAAAGCTCCTGTACCGCAGCAACACAGAGTCAAATCCCGTGGTAAACCGTCTGACCATGCGGCTGTTGTTTTACGTGAGGCTTCACCTGACTCTTCACCAGAGTTGATGGAATACGACGTATGTGTGGGGCAATCAGCTCACCCCACACCTGCCCCTCCACCTGCTGCAGTCTCCCCGCCCCGTCGGAGAGACGGGATGAAGGTGCTACCCCCAACATAGATGGCTCCCATACTTCAGTGGAACTTGCAAGGGTTCAGGACGCTTGTGGAGGAACTTCGTCTACTCTCTCAGGTTAGACCACTGTGTCTCTGTCTCCAGGAGACTTATTTCCATCCCTCATACTCCCCTGAGCTGCGAGGCTATACACTCCACAAAAAGGACGACCTGCGTGGAGAGAGAGCTAGAGGAGGTGTAGATATTTTCGTCAGGGCGGACTACCATTCCTCGCCTCTCTCGCTTATGACGACTTTACAGGCTGTCGCTGTGTCTGTGCAAGTACGTCATCCACTGACTGTCTGTTCACTTTACTTGCCCCCACATGAGGCACTTGATGAAGTGGCCCTCACCGACCTTCTTACACAGCTCCCCCAACCATTCATTATTTGTGGTGACTTTAATGCCCACAATGTGCTTTGGGGCTCTGCAATTACCTGCCCCAGGAGTAGAGCAATTGAGAGGCTTCTCCTGTCATCCTGTGCATACTTGCTCAATGGAAGACAGAGTACTCATTTCTGCACAGTGACTGGGTCGTTCTCTGCCATTGATCTCTCACTTTGCTCTCCAGCTCTTGCCGCCAGTGCTCACTGGGAAGTGGTCGCTGACTTGCATGGCAGTGATCATTTCCCCATCTGGATTCACCTGCCAGATGGCGTGGGCCCCGAAAGGAGACCACCACGATGGGTGCTCAGTGGAGCTGACTGGACACTTTATAGCCAGTTCGCCCAATTCTAACACTGTGCGACTGTTGAGACGTGGGTGGATCATATTACCGAAACGGTCCACCACGCCGCTGCAGCATCCATTCCACAGTCCATGGGCCCCCGGAAGAGGCCACCTGTGCCTTGGTGGAGTGCCGACTGCCGCTCTGCCATCAGGACCAGGCGTGCGGCTCTGCGTCGGTTCAAGTCTCGGCCGACTGCTGAGAATCTTGCAATATTTCGGGTGGCGAGGGCAAGGTGTCGCCACATTACTCGTGAGAGCAAGAAGAGGTCATGGTGACAGTTGCTGAACACCATTAATCGTTCCACCAAAAGTTCCATTGTGTGGGAGACCATCAGGAGAATTTCTGGCAGAGGAGGGAGGTGTCCCATAGCTGCTGTACTGAATAACAGCACTCTCCACACGGATCCGCGAGACATTGCCCAGACTATGGCAGCGTATTTTGCCACAGTTACTGCAACAACCAGTCAGGATCCAGATTTCCAGCGCCATAGGGCCTTTGCTGAGAGATGTAGTCTGAACTTCCAGTCCACATCTCATGAAGTTTACAACTGCCCATTTTCTATGTGGGAGCTGGATTCTGCATTGTCTGGAGCTCGTGACACCTCCCCTGGTCACGACAGGGTCCATTACAGTATGCTATGGCACCTCACAATGCGCAACAAAGAAATCCTCCTCGCACTTTTTAATGGAATTTGGGCCTCGGGTCACTTTCCTGACGCGTGGCATGAGGCAGTTTTAATCCCTTTTTTAAAACCTGGGAAAGACCGCACGAGCCCGAGTAGCTACCGTAGTGTTGCCCTCACTAGTTGCATAGGGAAGACCTTGGAGCGGATGGTCAACCGCCGCCTTGTTTGGATGTTAGAATCCCGGCAACTCCTTAGTCGCTTTCAGTGTGGGTTCAGGAAGTTTCGATCCACCTTCGATAACCTGGCCCTACTGGAGGCGGCTATACAACAAGCTTTCCTACGCCGTCATCACCTTCTAGGTGTATTTTTTGACATTGAGAAGGCCTACGATACCACTTGGAGGCGTCTCATCCTGGAGCAACTTCACGAATGGGGTTTTCGGGGTTGTCTTCCTCTTTTTATTCAGTCTTTCCTCTCGCCATGATATTTTAGATACCGAATTGGTGACATCCTGTCTGATCGCTTTGAGCAGGAGAACGGTGTCCCTCAGGGTAGCGTTTTAAGTGTGACTCTCTTTGCCATCGCTATTAATAGCATTACGTCCATAGTGAAAAGTCCTGTCCAGTGTTCTTTGTTTGTGGATGATTTCTCTTTGTTTTGCTCTTCTTCAAGCCTTGCAACGACAACTCATTAGTTGCAACTTACGATTAGACGTTTGGCTGACTGGGCGCGGAAGAGTGGTTTTAAGTTTTCCACCGAGAAGTCTGTATGTGTTCCTTTAACCGTTCTCGTTCGATTTTTTCCCCTTTCCTGAGTTGCGGATGAGGGACACTATTCTCACTTCTAAAGACACGGTGAGGTTTCTGGGGCTCATTTTTGACTCGAAGCTCACGTGGTTACCTCATCTTAAAGACCTGAAAAGGCGGTCGCTTAAGGCTTTAAGTATTTTAAAATGTCTTAGCCACAGTACATGGGGAGCTGACAGGACTTGTCTGCTCCAGTTTTACAGGGCGTTTGTGCGATCTCGGCTCTATTATGGGTGCACGCTGTATGGGTCTGCGAGGCCTTCTTACTTGAAGATGTTGGATGTTGTGCACCATGAAGGGCTTTGGTTGGCCACTGGGGCATTTTGAACTAGCCTCATACCAAGCCTCTGTGCAGAGGCTGGTGAACCGCCACTTCCTATGCGGCGACGGCTACTTACGGTGCGCCAGGCGTATAAAACTTTGTCCACACCATACACCCCTGCATACCCTGCCATTGCTCAGCCTCCTCTGGCACTGTTATTTCATAACCGGCAACGTGCGACGCAGCCCTATGGGATTCGAGCACAGAATTGCCTCGCTGCGATGTCTATGGCTGGTCTTCATGTTTTGCGTTGCGGTTGGAGCAGATCCCCCCCTTGGCTCCTCCGGAGACCCAAACTTATTTTAGATTTGACTAATTTTAAGAAAGATCGCACATCAGATTTTACATTCCAATGTCTGTTTTTTAACATTTTAGATGCGCATCACGGTTTCACTGTCGTGTACACTGATGGCTCCAAACAGGAGAATTTCCTTGGCTGTTCTGTAGTGTTCCCTGATCAAGTTACCCGGATTTGCCTCCCTGCTGAATATACCGTTTTCGCAACGGAGCTCCACGCGATCCTGAAGGCACTGGAGCAGATGAATCGTGTTTGGGGCGATCGATTTCTTCTCTGCTCCGATTCTCTTTAGTGCCTTACAATCACTGCAGAACCTGTATCCGACTGAGGCGATGGTCCAGCTGATACATGACCAACTGTACTTGCTCCAACGGCGAGGTACAGAAGTATCCTTCTACTGGGTGCCTGGTCATGTTGGCATCTGGAGCAATGAACAGGCCGATCGGGCTGCCAAGGAGGCCTGCAGAGAGCAGGGTGTGGTCCAGTGTCCTATTCCCTTGCAGTCAGTCATCGCTGCACTCCACAGGTAGTGCATGGAGTTGTGGGAGGACGAATGGCTGGCTGTGACGGCCAATAAACTGCGGTTGATAAAGTCAACCACTCGGCCATGGCGTTCCTCCTGCCGGTTGCTCAGGTGGGAGGAGGTGGCCCTCAAACGTATTCGGATAGGGCACTGTCCTCTCACACATAGCTTTTTATTATGGCGGGAGTGCTTGTGGTGTGCACATCTCTGTCCGGCACATTTTAACAGACTGCATTTTATTCCGTGATGCACGGGCAGAAGCACAAGTTGCTGGGGATCTGCCTTCTGTTTTAGCTAATGATGAGACGTGTGTGTCTAGGGTTTTTAAGTTTTGTGATGTGTCTGGACTCTGGCCTAAAATTTTAGCAGAGTGGCTGACTCCGCCCCTTTTTTCCTTGCGGTCAGCCAGCCACTTCCATCTGCTACATTGTTTTAGCTTCTTCTATCATTTTCTTCCTGTGTAGTCCATGTTTTACTGCTGACGCTCTGCTTCATCCCACACTTTAGTGTGGGTGAGCACATGTTTTTCGACGATTATTACCCATGTTTTCTGTTCTGTTTTATATTCCTGTTCTGGGATTTTTCTTGACACCCGTCTCACTAAGTTACTGAACGGGCGCTGAAGACCTTGCTGTCGTGCGCCCAAAACCCCTCTACCACTACTGCTGCTAAAAAGCTTCGAACGGAAGTTCTCCCACACTTATTGCTACTATACTTTGTACATTGAGCGGCAAATTGTACTGTCTTCCTGACACTGTGATAGGAACTGGAACTGTCATAAGAATATGTTCAAAAGGAATCCAACATCTGTCTGCCAAACGTGGCTAATGAAATGATCTTGCTGGTACCATGAAGTTCACAAATACATCACCTTTTGCTTCACAGCACTCTGCAACACATCCTAAGTACCATTTGTTGTCATAAACAGCATTAACATAGCAACTTGGTTGTATGTTGCTGCTTTTGCTTCTGAATCTTGAGTCAGACACACTGTGAAGACACACATTATGCATGAACCTATAGTTATAACCGGACAGTCTGCTCATCTGCACATTGTCAGAGTCCCCTGGAGAGAAGTGATGATGGCTCCTTGTGCCTGCAACAGTTTTAACGTGTTCTAGTCTGCTTTTTAGTAACTCTTAGACTGATTTCACCTCATCTTTCGAAACATAGAATGATTGTATGCCAGAGGTATTTTTCTGTATCCAGGTAAATAATTGAATAGGTGTTAGAATGTGACTTTCTGTAGGGTGCTGCAGACTAGCTCGTGATGCCATGCGCTTAATGGTATCACCAATACCATCACATACATTTTTACCATGACTTGTTGCGAAAAAATTCCATTCTGCGTGAATCTGAAAATCACTGTAATGCATGCATAAATTTTTAAAATTTTTACAGTTTTTGTACTATCTTGATGCCCCAGCACTGAAGTATTTCGCAAAATGTATGTGAGGCAGCTTGTTTTTCACATATGCCATGAAAGTGTGAATGTAGGCATGAAGTGCAATGGCATCATTAATTAAACAGTCACAAAAAATGCACAGGTTCATGACAGACACATCACCTGATTCACCTCTATAGTAAATTGCAAATGGCTGGAGAGTTGCTTGACTGCTGTCCCTATGGTATCCTTGGATGGCATCTTGAACTATAAATGCATAATTTTCAGAAAAGTCTTGTGTTACTATAATTTCATCTTGTCTCAAATTATCCTTACAAAACTTGAGATAAGCCGATTGTGCTGTTGCTGTTAAGCTGTGTGTGGTCAGTTTGTCCATTTTTTGACAACACATTTCAACAAAATCTTCCACTGCACTTTGCTTTGTTTCAAGACTTGTGCGATCCATGTGTGTCCACCATAGTTTGTTATTCATGTGTTCTGCAAGATTTGCCTTACCAGGACACTTTTCACACCTGTGTATCATGCACTGGTAGGAACTGATGTCACACACTAGCAGCTTCATTACACCTCTGTAATCCAGACTAGAATCCTTTATAGCAGCAAACATCAGCTTAGCATTTTATGGGTCTCACATATACAAACATTGTGTGTTCCCCTTGCACTTACAGGCACAACCCAGTTTGGCCGAAGATTGAAGGAAGATGATAAACCTACTTTGGTATTGGGATACTTTTCCTTGAATTCTACATGTAGTTCTGATATGATGCATAGCAACAGTCTTTTTTGCACCTGTACACGTACATTTCCCAATTTCACTGTTACATAGTCTTTTTTTCCAGGCATTATTCGGCTGTAGTCATTATTATCATAAAATTCTGACACTAGCACCTTTATTTCTGAACTCAGTTGCTTACCCTGAGCCTGCTGAAGTTGTGGAAGCGCTTCTTAAGTTGCTTTTATTTTCCTAGCTTGCTTTATCATACATCTAGAAACATTGAATTCCTTTGCAGTGTAGTCAATAGATTATCTGGACGGTGCAAGGGTAAGCATAGCTACTTTGGAATGACACATGTTCCTTTCAAATCATGCACAATTTTGTCCAAATCGTAACATTTCTGGTATGATTTGTGTTCATTTGGAGCAGATAGTTCTTCCTCTTCCACCATTAGTGTGTCAGCTATTTTGTGTTTTAATTCCATTTGAGCTTTTTGTAGTTTTCTTCTACCATACCTGGGCCTGTCTCTTTTCGTAACTTTGTGCGTCTTCGTGGGAGACGAACCAAGAGCAGTCACTGAAGTATTTAATTGCTCATCCGCTGTGGTTGTAGGTGGCTAATAGTATGTGTCACTGTCATGTAAACTATCAGAATATTCTTCATTTCTTAGCAGTGTGACACACCTGCAACATAACTTTTGTCCTGGTTTCACGTTAAGTCCCATGCATTGATTCACTTTCAATACTGATTTTATATCAATTTCTCTGAGGCTACACTTCACTGTCTTCTTATGAATCCGAAACGGATCAAAGCAACTTCTTTGTATGAAAGAATACTAATCCAAAAACACTCTCATGTGATGATAACAAACACTAAAGTTTCCTGGAACTGTACTTCTTGTGCCCACGGGGTGTATCTTGGATCTCCATAGCAACAAATCTTGGTCCAATTCATCCAGATCATACAGTACAAAGCGAATGCCACATTTTGTTCCATATGTTGTTTTATGACATTCAGATGCTTGTGCTCTACCAATACTGCAACTTGTTTGAAGAAGCACCACTAGTACACTCTTCTGCCTCCGTACTGACTTTCCACAACAGTACTGACCAGTCTGAACTAGAATCTTAAAACATGAGTAAGTTGTAATTGTTGCTTGTTTCCTTTGTTGCTCCTGCCTAACAATGACTCATTCTGTCTCTGAAAACTACCATTGTTTAACTTTCTGTTGCCTAATGGTTCCCAACAATGTCTGCATCATCTCTATTACTTGCTAAATTGTGTTAAAAGAAATGTAACGAAATACATCTCTGTCAACTTTTATTGTACACAAATGCCTTGCAATAACAAGTTGAAATTTTGCCACATGTTATATTATGGTCTACTTATGCAGTGTTTCAAATTTGACTTGGATATCACACTTAGAAAATCCATGTTTTTCAGGTAATATTTCAAATTTTTGTATTTTTATATGCATGTAACTCTGTTTGTGTGACTGATCTGGACAAGATGAGTTTTGTGGGTGTTTAGGCCACATTTAGCTTACCACAAAAAAATTATACCCTTTTTGAGTGAATTATATGTGGCATAGAGGGCACTTAACAATATGTACCTTTTAACGTATTACATTTTTTAAATCACATTTTGCAATTTCTTATTTTACCTCAGAAATATGTTGTTGGTGTTTTGATTCACAGATTGTGTTCTGTAAGTGGATGTTACTGGGTTGTAAAAATTTCACTGGACTCTATGGAATTGTTCCAAAGTTGTTAAGACCTGAAGTTGAGTCTGAAGATAGATTGCCAGATGAGGGTTGCAATTTCCGGGTCATGCCACCTTCTTTCACAAGCTATAACTCTGGAACTAATTGGCAGGGGAACTTACGGAACATTTTCTCTAATTGATTGAATTGACATGGAATGACCCATAAGCTATTGTAAGATTAGCCAGTAGGCTATACAAAAGAAGTTAAAAAATTCATAATTACACGTAAGTGGCTAGAACTGGAGCCTTGGCCCTAATTATGGTTTTCAATTTCTTTAACCCAAATACGGAGACCCACGCTAACAGTAATATCATCGAAAGGGAAAAGGATAATGGAGTAACTTTTTATTCATTCTTATTCCAAAAGGTAAAAATTAACTGGTTTTTCACTCCTTCGTTGTTTATTACTTCACAGATGAAAATAATGAACAAAAGCCCCTGCAGGTTCGGGGGTTAGAATAAGCCCGAGGTATTTCTGCCTGTTGTAAGGCGACGTAAAGTAATCTCTTACATTTTGGCCTTCAGTTTTATGGTCCCCTTTAGGGTTTTACCTCCACACTTCTTAAATTTTTCCAAAGTGCAGGCCATTTGCAGAAGGGCACCTTACACACTGCATCACGCTTTAAGGTTATCTGCACCTATTATTGTCACGGCTCTGCAACTCCACTCATAATCCAGCTGTTTGGCCGAGGACACATTTTGGATGCATAATCTCCGTCTGTTGTCCACAGTCCTCTTTTGTCCCCTTGATAATACTGGATTTTGTTGATCCCAGTACTCAGACCGTTAGCCAGTCAATTGTGGTGGAGCCATCATGTACCCACTTCTTGGTAGCCCTCTGACAACACTGGGTTTGCACTACTGATGTCTGAGCTGCAAACTCCCCACTTACGTCAAGGAGTAGTAGCCCATCGTCTTGGGGCATCAGGACTCCATGCAATGGCCATCATGCCAGGTGGTCTTTACTGTGGCTGGGTGACACCCAAGGGGAGAGCCGGGGCTGGCATCTTGGCAGATGATGGATCCAGTATGACGCAAACCAAGTTATCTTTTGCTGTAGACTGAATGGCCGCAGCAGTCTGTAAGATAGAGGGAGGTTAAATTGGAAGAACATAGGTTTACAGAAAGAAGAGAGCCATATTCGCCTCATTATTTAGTGTTCAGCAGATTCGATAGGGCTCCTTTCTGGCTACAAAGTCAGTCTCTCTCTCTCTCTCTCTCTCTCTCTCTCTCTCTCTCTCTCTCTCTCTCTCTCTCTCTTTTTAGAATGCCTGGAGGATAAATTCGGGGAAGTGTGGCGCTGTCCAAAGTGCGCAGCGGATCAGTCGTGATTCAGAAAGCATCCGCAGCTCAGTCACTGTTACTCACCTGTGTTCTCAGTGTGCTCACTTCATCTGGTGCGTGTATAGGGGACCTAAAGGTAACGGGGTTGCTACCAGTGCCTCCATCTTGGCTTTTGAGGGTGATTCGCTGGAGACTGAATGGCCCCAGCAGTCTGTAAGATAGAGAGAGGTTAAATTCAGCGCTGAGAAGTGTTACCCCAAATGGTTCCTGTCCCTAGCTACACCATTGGAAGGACGTAGGGTTACAGAAAGAGGAGAGCCATATTTGCCTCATTATTTAGTGTACAGCAGATTCGATGGGGACTCCTTTCTGGCTACAAAGTCTCTATTTTTATTGTAGAATGCCTGGAGGATAAGTTCGGGGAAGTGTGGCGCTGTCCAAAATGCGTAGCGGATCAGTCGTGATTCAGAAAGCATCCGCAGTTCAGTCACTGTCCCTCATCTGTTTTCTCGGTGTGCTCACTTCATCTGGTGCGTGTATAGGGGACCTAAAGGTAATGGGGTTCCTATCAGTACCTCCATCTTGGCTTTTGAGGGTGATTCGTTACCTGAAAAGGTCAAAGTGATGGTCTATCACTATGATCTAAAATCTCCCATGATGGAGTGCTAAAGTCTGGAAATTCGGGTACATGTCTTCTCTGTGCACTTCCAGCCCCACATGTTAAGACTGTAGATGTCCGTTGTATCCGAATACTCCATTTGCCCCTCCTCGCGGAAAATTTATGGTGTGAAGGACCCTATACCAGCTGACTTACGAAGAGGCTAATTGAAAATATGACGTTACACCCCATTGTCATCTTCACACACTGCAACTAGAACGACAATACCCTTGCTGGCAACGGCAGTCCCCTCGCCTCTGCCTCAGAGTCTCTGACTACAGTCCACCCCATTGGTGGTTGGGCGCATTTCTTTTTCCGTTGCTCCCAAAACCATCTCTTTTTGGCAACAATTCTTCCCTATAGGTCTCCACCAATGCAAAAGTAGATAGCAACCAGTGGCTGAAGGACGAAGGAGAAATTGGTTAAGGCACATGAGACCCTGATGACGACCACCACTCCCTACAAGTTCAGTATCAAGAGAGTATATGCTTGGTTACCACAGGTGCCAGCTTTTTTTAAATTGAATATCTGTTTCCTGAAAGGGAAAATCATTTTAAAAATTCATATTTTTTAAGAAACATAAGTTGATCATGGAGAGAGTTTTTACCTTTACATATCTGCTTCCATTCTAAATTTTAAGAGGGTTAACTTTGTTTCTGACAGCTCTCTTGTGGACTGTACTTTTTGTTTGACGTCGTTTAGTAAATGACATTTGCTGTCAGTAACTTTCTCGACACAGAGTTTATCCATTACACAGCAAAATATTAAAAAAATCTAAAACAGACTAAAACTGGTCACACTAATCACAATTATTATTGTATGCTGTATTATTTAGAGGCTGAGTGCAACTGTCCATTGGAATAGGTCATTCATGGCTATACTTTCATACTGTTTCAATATCAAGAAAAACAAAATTTCTCTAAGACTTGCCTTTGCACCCTCCTACCACCACCTATACCTGCCCTGTAACTGGGAAAACATTTATTATCAAAGGGAGAGTCAATGGTGAAGCTACATGTCATATACCAGCTGTTATATAAACATTGTTCAGCCTTTTAAATTGACATGACTACCACCAAATTATCTGTTAGAATCAATAGGCATAGGCAGAAGGTGTTTACTGGCAACAGACAATATCCTGTGTAGAGCACATGCCACAACATACTCAATCAGTTCAGAACAATACATAAATAAATTTCTTGCCTGCACATTAAGCAAAGTACTCCGTTTTTATTACATATTACATATTAATTTCACTTTTCAAGTTTTTAAACCAAAATAGATGTTGTTAAACAAAAGGAAATGTAAAGCCAACACAATGTATGCATGAATGTGAATTTTGTTACAAAACTTCCTGGCAGATTAAAACTGTGTGCCGGACCGAGATCGGTCCGGCACACAGTTTTAATCTACCAGGAAGTTTCATATCAGCACATGCTCCGCTGCAGAGTGAAAATCTCGTTCTGTGAATTTTGTTAATTGGTTGGTTGGTTTGGGGAGTAGAAAGACTAAACTGCTGGGTTATCAGTCTCTTTTTTCCAAGGTCAGTCAGGTATCCTGGCTGATCACAAGGATAAAAAGTATGAGACAGACACTCTACAACACAGTAAAATTTCCAGCCTTAAGCACAAGGCTAAAGAAATAGAAATGACAAAGGAAAGAAGATGAACAGATGACACCACAGGGAGCAAGAAATAGTTAAAATTTAGGTAGAGTGAAGGTCTGGGAGAGGGAGCCACACACACACACCCTTAGATTGAGCGATAAGAACTCCCCTCTCGAATAAAACGTAAAAGTAGATCAACTGTTGAGGCGCTGTCTCCTAACACCTTAGGTAGCATGCCTGGAAGATTAAAAGACAGTATCAGGGTACCTACATTGAGACAGGCCAGCAAAATGTGGACTACTGTCAGTCGAGAGTCGCAGCAGTCCTTGCAACGGAGGAGGTGACCGTGAGTCAGCCAAGTAAGGCCGATTTGGAGCTGTCAAAAGACAATGGAGCCCCTGTGAGTGCTAGCGTGGATGACCTCCACATGTTCATTGTCTCCTCGATAAGATGTAGTTTATTTGGTGTACTTGGGGTGTGCCATTTGGTATTCCAGATCCTGAAAACTGTAGGGTGTAAGACCGATTAGAGACCAGTCTCTGGTGTGTCAATCCTCCCGGGTCGGTTTATCGCTTTACCGGTAGCCTTTTTCGCCAGCCTGCCAGGAAGTTAATTTTTCACAATTCCAATATGGCATGGGGTCCAGATGAAGGCCACTGAACATCTACAGTTTTTGGGGGCATAAACAGACTCCTGGATAGTCATTACTGACAAACTCCTGGATACTTACTAACAAAGGATACCGAGGGAAGCACTGGTTGAGAGCTTGTAGGCTCCTTAAGGAGTCACTACAGATGAGGAAGGACTCACTCACGTAGGAGGAAATATCCTCATGGGCACAATAGATGGCCACCAAGTCTGCAGTGAAAACACTGCAGCCATCCGGCAAGGAGCACTGTTCATTACATATGCAAAGCCTATGTGGCCATCAACCATTTAGCCATGAGTGAAAACTATTACTTAAGCCTGGAAATCGCCGAGAATAGAGAAAAATTGGCAGCGGAGGGCCTCAGTAGGAACTGAGTCATTCGGGCCTTGCAATAGGTCAAGACAAAGCTGTGGTTGAGGCATGGACCATGAAGATGTACATGTGTGGAGCTGCAGGAAAGTAAGTAGAAAGAGATGGAATCCCTGATCTGGGCAGCCACTGCAGGAGATGGATCACCATGCTAAGGAAAAGGAGACGGTAATGAATGTTTATGCGAGCTGTGAATATTATGTAGTATAAATATTCCGGAGGTAAAATAGTCCCCCATTCGGATCTCCGGGCAGGGACTACTCAGGAGGATGTCATTATCAGGAGAAAGAAAACTGGCGTTCTACGGATCGGAACGTGGAATGTCAGATCCCTTAATCAGGCAGGTAGGTTAGAAAATTTAAAAAGGGAAATGGATAGGTTAAAGTTAGATATAGTGGGAATTAGTGAAGTTGGGTGGCAGGAGGAACAAGACTTCTGGTGAGGTGACTACAGAGTTATAAACACAAAATCAAATAGGGGTAATGCAGGAGTAGGTTTAATAATGAATAAAAAAATACGAGTATGGGTAAGCTACGACAAATAGCATAGCGAACGCATTATTGTGGCCAAGATAGATACGAAGCCCACACCTACTACAGTAGTAAAAGTTCATATGCCAACTAGCTCTGCAGACGACAAAGAAATTGATGAAATGTATGATCAAATAAATGAAATTATTCAGATAGTGAAGGGAGACGAAAATTTAATACTCATGGGTGACTGGAATTCGGTAGTAGGAAAAGTGAGAGAAGGTAACATAGTAGGTGAATATGGACTGGGGCAAAGAAATGAAACAGGAAGCTGCCTGGTAGAATTTTGCACAGAGCACAACTTGATCATAGGTAACACTTGGTTCAAGAATCATAAAAGAAGGCTGTATACATGGAAGAAGCCTGGAAATACTGACAGGTTTCAGATAGATTATATAATGGTAAGACAGAGATTTAGGAACCAGGTTTTAAATTGTAAGACATTTCCAGGGGCAGATGTGGACTCTGACCACAATCTATTGGTTATGAATTGTAAATTAAAACTGAAGAAACTGCAAAAAGGTGGGAGTTTGAGGAGAGGGGACCTGGATAAACTGACTAAACCAGAGGTTGTACAGAGTTTCAGGGAGAGCATAAGGGAACAATTGAAAGGAATGGGGGGACGAAATACAGTAGAAGAAGAATGGGTAACTTTCAGCGATGAAGTAGTGAAGGCAGCAGAGGATCAAATAGGTAAAAAGACGAGGGCTAGTAGAAACCCTTGGGTAACAGAAGAAATATTGAATTTAATTGATGAAAGGAGAAAATATAAAAATGCAGTAAATGAAGCAGGCAAAAAGGAATACAGACATTTCAAAAATGAGATCGACAGGAAGTACAAAATGGCTAAGCAGGGATGGTTAGAGGACAAATGTAAGGATGTAGAGGCTTATTTCACTAGGGGTAGGAGAGATACTGCCTACAGAAAAATTAAAGAGACCTTTGGAGATAAGAGAACCACTTGTATGAACATCAAGAGCTCAGATGGAAACCCAGTTCTAAGCAAAGAAGGGAAAGCAGAAAGGTGGAAGGAGGATATAGAGCGTCTATACAAGGGCGATGTACTTGAGGACAATATTATGGAAATGGAAGAGGATGTAGATGAAGATGAAATGGGAGATACGCTACTGCGTGAAGAGTTTGAAAGAGCACTGAAAGACCTGACTCGAAAAAAGGCCCCCGGAGTAGACAAGATTCCATTAGAACTACTGACGGCCTTGGGAGAGCCAGTCCTGACAAAACTCTACCATCTGGTGAGCAAGATGTATGAGACAGGTGAAATACCCTCAGACTTCAAGAAGAATATAATAATTCCAATCTGAAAGAAATCAGGTGTTGACAGTTGTGAAAATTACTGAACTATCAGTTTAATAAGTCGCAGCAGCAAAATACTAACACAAATTCTTTACAGACGAATGGAAAAACTAGTAGAATCCAACCTCGGGGAAGATCAGTTTGGATTCTGTAGAAATGTTGGAACATGTGAGGCAATACTGACCTTACGACTTATCTTAGAAGCTATATTAAGGAAGGGAAAACCTACTTTTCTAGCATTTGTAAACTTAGAGAAAGCTTTTGACAATGTTGACTGGAATACTCTCTTTCAAATTCTGAAGGTGGCAGGGGTAAAATACAGGGAGCGAAAGGCTATTTACAATTTGAGGTTCGCCGATGACATTTGATGATGGTCGAAGTAGAGAGGATATAAAATATAGATTGGCAATGGCAAGGAAAGCGTTTCTGAAGAAGAGAAATTTGTTAACATCAAGTATAGATTTAAGTGTCAGGAAGTCGTTTCTGAAAGTATTTGTATGGAAGTGAAACATGGACAATAAATAGTTTGGACAAGAAGAGAATAGAAGCTTTCGAAATGTGGTGCTACAGAAGAATGTTGAAGATTAGGTGGGTAGATCACGTAACTAATGAGGAGGTATTGAATAGGATTGGGGAGAAGAGAAATTTGTGGCACAACTTGACTAGAAGAAGGGATCGGTTGGTAGGACATGTTCTGAGGCATCAAGGGATCACCAATTTAGTATTGGAGGGCAGCGTGGAGGGTAAAAATCGTAGAGGGAGACCAAGAGATGAAGGATGTAGGTTGCAGTAGGTACTGGGAGATGTAGGATCTTGCACAGGATAGATTAATATGGAGAGCTGCATCAAACCAGTCTCAGGACTGAAGACCACAACAACAACAATTGGCAAGTAGTTGTTGCCACCTGATCTGCAATGGAGGAACCCCAGCTTCCACGAGTAGGCTGTTCAGTGGGCTTGTTTGTTAAGCCCCCATCACAAGTCGAACTCCACAGTGGTGTACAGGGTCCAGCATCCACAATGCTGACAGTGATGCTGTACCATATGCCACGCTCTCAAGACAGGACTGTACAAGGGCTTTGTACAGCGGCAACATTGTAGGGCGATCTGCACCCCAGTAAGTATGGTTCAGGCAGTGGAGAATGTTAAGATGTCACCAGCACTTTTGCTTAAGCTGACGAAGATGGGGAAGCCAAGTTAATCGGGCATCAAAAACCAGTCCTAAAAAGTAATATGTCTCCACTACGTTAAGTCACCAAGATAAAGTTCTGGATGTGGGAGGACAGAACAACGATGACAGAAGTGCATGACGCAACTCTTGGTGGCTGAAAACTGAAAGCTGTGGGCGAGGGCCCATGACGGTGCCTTTCGTATGCCTCACTGCAGTCGATGTTTGGGCAAGTACCAAAAGTAGATGAGCAGAAAGAAATACAAAAGTCATCAGCATATAAGAAGGGTGATACGGAGAACCCTACTGCTGCTGTGAGACCATTAATGGCCACTAAGAAGAGTGTGACGCTCAGTACAGAGTCCTGTGGTATCCCATTCTTTTGGATATGGGGGAAACTGTGTGAAGCACCAACTCGAATTCTGATGGTGTGGAGGGACAATAGTTCTGTATGCAAATCAGGAGCAGGCCTCAGAGACCCCACTCGTGCAAAGGAATGAGGATGTGGTGTTGCCAAGTGCTATCACAGACTTTCGTCAGGTGAAAAAAGACGGCAATAAGGTGGTGACAGTGGGAAGAGGTTGCTCAGAAGGCAGACTAAGTTGTCAGTGGCGAAAACTGCTCTGGGACGGAGCCAAAAACCTCCGAGGCTCAATGAGCCAACACAACTGCCGGATCACCATACGTTCGCACAGCTTGCACAGAATGGAGGTGAGGCTAATAGGATGATACATAGCCACATCTCGGAGGTTCTTACCAGGTTTTAGCACTGGAATGATGATAATTTCTCGCCACTCCAAATGCAGTTGAAGATGGCGCTGGTAATTTGCTGACAGATGTTTAGTCATTTGCTGAGTTAGTAGATTCTTGGCATCTTTACCATCTCCAGTAATATTGGTACCACCCCACAAAGAGTTATGGGCATTAAAATCACCCAGAAGTAGAAAAGATGGGAGGAGTTGGGAAATTAGTGCAGCCAATACATGGTACAGTACTTCACCATCTCGAGGAAGGTAGATATTGCAGATGGTACTTTCCTGTGTTGTCTTCATCCTGACAGCAACAACTTCTAAAGGTATTAGTAGGGGCACAGGTTCTCTGTAGACAGAGGTCATGACATATATACATACTCCACCCGACAACCAGTAAAATTTTTGTAATACAACTGATAGCCATGAAGGGCGAGGGTACGCAATGCTGACTGCCAAATTTCCTGAAGGGAATTGCAGAAAGCTGTTGTAACGCTTAAGAGTTGCTATAACTCAGCCAGATGGTGGAAAAAACCACTGCAATTCCTCTGGAGGATGCCACTTTCTATGATCTGGGAAGGTATGGAGGGAGAAAGGAGGCAATTTAAGCCTTAGGGTCACCTGCTGTCACGGGATGGGTGCGGGTAGGCCTATCCATTTCCATTGTAGCTGAGGCATTGGCGAAATCTAGGTCCTCTGCGAACGCTAGAATCTCCACTTCATCCTCAGATGAGGAACTTGTAGGGAGTGGTGGTATCAGGGTCTCATATGCCTTAACCAATTTCTCCTTCGTCCTTCAGCCACTGGTTGCTATCTGCTTTTGCATTGGTGGGGACCTAGGAAGGGAGAGTCCCAAGGGCCCCCTTCCATGCAAGAAGAGCCAGGGCAGGCTGTTGCTTTTCTCCAGATAAGGGTTGGGGACCAATGTCCCTGGCGTTTAGGGAAGAATTGTTGCCAAAAAGAGATGGTTTTGGGAGCAACGGAAGAAGAAATGCGCCCAACCACCAATGGGGTGAACTGTAGTTGGTGACCCTGAGGCAGAGACGAGGGGACTGCCATTGCCAGCGAGGGTATTGTCATTCTAGTTGCTGTATGTGAAGATGACAATGGGGTGTAACTATTCATATTTTTAACTAGCCTCTTGGTAAGTCAGCTGGTACAGGGTCCTTTACACCATAATTTTCCTCTAGGAGGTGCAAATTGAGTATTCGGATACAACAGACATCTACAGTTTCAACATGTGGGGCTGGAAGTGCACAGGGAAGACGTGTGCCTGAATTTCCAGACTTTAGCACTCCATCGTGGGAGATTTTAGATCATATTGATAGACCATCACTTTGACCTTTTCAGGTAACGAATCACCCTCAAAAGCCAAGATGGAGGCACTGGTAGCAACCCCGTTACCTTTAGGTCCCCTATACACGCACCAGATGAAGTGAGCACACTGAGAACACATGTGAGTAACACATTCTTCCAATTTAACCTCCCTCTATCTTACAGACTGCTGGGGCCATTCAGTCTACAGCAAAAGATAACTTGGTTTGCTTCATACTGGATCTATCATCTGCCAAGTTGCCACCCCCGGCTCTCCCCTTGGGTGTCACCCAGCCACAGTAAAGACCACCTGGCATGATGGCCATTGCATGGAGTCCTGATGCCCCAAGACGATGGGCTACTACTCCTTGACATAAGTGGGGAGTTTGCAGCTCAGACATCAGTAGTGCAAACCCAGTGTTGTCAGAGGGCTACCAAGAAGTGGGTACATGATGGCTCCACCACAATTGACTGGCTAACGGGCTGAGTACGTGGTGCATCAAAATCCAGTATTGTTAAGGGGACAGTAGAGGACTGTGGACAACAAACGGACATTATGCACCCAAAAGGTGTCCTTGGCCAAACAGCTGGATTATGGGTGGAGTTGCAGAGCCGTGACAATAATAGGTGCAGATAACCTTAAAGCGTGATGGATATGTGATGCAGTGTGTAAGGTGTCCTCCTGCAAATGGCCTGCACTTTGGAAAAATTTAAGAAGTGTGGAGGTAAAACCCTAAAGGGGACCATAAAACTGAAGGCCAAAATGTAAGAGATTACTTTACGTCGCCTTACAACAGGCAGGAATACCTCAGGCTTATTCTAACCCCCGAACCTGCAGGGGCTTTTGTTGATTATTTTCATTTATGAAGTAGTAAACAATGAAGGAGTGAAATACCAGTTAATTTATACCTTTTGGAACAAAAATGAATAAAAAGTTACTCCATTATCCTTTTCCCTTTCGATGATATTACTGTTAGCGTGGGTCTCTGTATTTGGGTTAAAGAAATTGAAAACCATAATTAGGGTCAAGGCTCCAGTTCTAGCCACTTTCGTGTACTTATGATTTTTTTAACTTCTTTTGTATAGCCTACTGGCTGATCTTACTATAGCTTATGGGTCATTCCATGTCAATTCAATCAATTTGAGAAAATGTTCCAGCTGATAGTCTCAGATTTGGCTGAATTTTAGCACATCAATGCTACCAAGTGTGGAACACTCATGTACAAAATTTTAAGTTCCCCTGCCAATTAGTTCCAGAATTATGGCTTGTGAAAGATGGTGACGTAACCTGGAAATTGCAACCCGCATCTGACAATCTATCTTCGGACCCAACTTCAGGTCTTAATAACTTTGGAACTATTCTGCACAGTCCAGTGAAACTTTTACAACCCAGTAACATCCACTTACAGAACACAATCTGTGAATCAAAACACCAATAACATATTTCTGAGGGAAAATAAGAAATTCCAAAATGTGATTAGAAAAATGTAATATGTTAACAGGTATATATTGTAGGTGCCCTCTTTGCCAAATATAATGCACTCAAAAAGGGTATAAATTTTTTTGTGGTGAGCTAAATATGGCCTAGACACACACAGAACTCATCTTGCCCATATCAGTCACACAAGCACAGTTCCATGCACACAAAAATACAAAAAGTTGGAAAATTTCCTGAAAGACATGGATTTTCTAAGTGTGGTAGCACAAAAGGGACAAAAAGTAGACCATAATATAATATGTGGCAAAATTTCAACTTGTTATTGCAAGGCATTTGTGTACAATAAAAGTTGACAGAGATGTATTTGGTTACATTTCTTTTAACACGATTTAGCAAGTAATAGTGATGATGCAGACAGCTTGTTTCAGATAAAGCTGCAGCAATTGTTGGGAACCATTAGGCAACAGAAAGTTAAACAATGGTAGTTTTCAGAGACGGAATGAGTCATTGTTAGGCAGGAGCAACAAAGGAAACAAGCAACAATTACAGCTTACTCATGTTTTAAGATTCTAGTTTAGACTGGCCAGTACTGTTGTGGAAAGTCAGTATGGAGGCAGAAGAGTGTACTAGTGGTGCTTTTGTTCAAACAAGTTGCAGTATTGTAGAGGACAAGCATTTGAATGTCATAGAACAACATATGGAACAAAATGTGGCATTCGCTTTGTACTGTATGATCTGGATGAATTGGACCAAGATTTGATGCTATGGAGATCCGGGATGCACCCCGTGGGCACAAGAAGTACAGTACCAGGAAACTTTAGTGTTTATTATCATCACATGAGAGAGTTCCTGGATAAGTATTCTTTCCTACAAAGAAGTTGTTTTGATCCATTTCGGATCCATTGTGGGGTGCATCTGGCTATCAGTGCCTTTCGCACTAGTCCGATCAGCAGTCTCCTCGCAGAAGTGGGGATTCCTCGTCTACAAATACGATGTAGCCAACTCTTGGTTTCTTATACAGTCGCCATTTGATGATTCCCTGACAACCGCGTGTACCCCGTCCTCTTTGCAAACAAGGGACAGCTCTCTCCTGGTACCCGCCCTTGGGTGGGATTTCCAGTTGGAATGCATCCTATTCAACTCTATTGACATCTACATCTCCACTCTCTGGAATGTGCCTCATGTATTTGCTCTTGCATTGCTTCTTAGATGGTGCGTAGACTGCGAATTATGACTGCCCCTATGATATTGCGGCATCTTGTATGTTTCATCCTTGAAGACTTCCATGGTGTTACCATCTTCTACTCTGATGGTTCTAGAATGCTGGATAAGACAGGATACTCTTTTATGTCTCCTATTGACATGGAACACCATTTACTGCCAGGATCATGCAGTGTGTTGACACCAGATCTGTAGCCATTAACTGGCTTTCCATTTTATTACTCAGGCCTTCCTCCACAATGTTTTAATGTGTAGCAATTCACTGAGCAGCCTGCAGGCTATATACCAATGCTACTCTCATCATCCTTTGATTCTCTGCTATCCACAACCTTCTCTCTACTGTTGGCCGTGCTACCTGCTCAGTTGTCTTTCTCTGGGTCCCAGGTCATATGGGCATTCCAGGGAATGAACTGGCTGACCGTTTGGCTAGAGAGGTAGATGCTTGTCCCCATTTTCTGTCATGATTCCAGATGCAGATAAGTGAATACACATCAAATCTCTCTTTGCCCAAAAGTAGAGTAACATCTGATGCACCAATGCTCTCATTAAAAAACTCTGCACAATCGAGGGGCCTACTGCTGTTTGATGTTCTTCCTTCTGCTCCACATGGAAGGAGGCCACAGTCTTATGCCATCTACACTTCAGTTATACTAGGCTCACCCATTGTTTCTCTTGCGTAATGAGCTACCCCCACAATGCGGCTATGGAGCTAGACTGACGGTATCCCACATATTGGTGAAATGTCCCCTTCTTTTGTCCCTTCGTATTAAGTATAGCCTTCCAGATTCTTTGTCTTTATTATTAGCAGATGGTTCATGGATGGTTGAAATGGTCTTCAGTTTCTTACATGAAAGTGGTTTTTATTTTCAGTTATAAGGTTTTGCTTTACTCCTGGAACCATGAAAGGGTGATTATGGTTGGGACCTATCTTCATGTTTTGTGGGTTATAAGGTTTTGCTTTACTCCTGGAACCATGGAAGGGTGATTATGGTTGGGACCTATCTTCATGTTTTGTGGGTATGGTTCCCATGACCACTCTCCCCTTGGAAAGACTGCTCATTTATCCCTCTGTTTTTCTAGTTTTTAGATTTGACATGCCCTTTTGTGCATGTGTGTTTTTAGCTTCCTCGCTTTATGGTTTGACTCCTCTGACTGGATCCACTCGCTTTTAGCGGACATCTCTGTCTTATGCAAGTAGTTTTTGTATTGCAGGACTGATGACCTCGGCGTTTAGTCCCCCAATGCCTCCATCAATCAGTCAAATCAATCATTCTTAACATGATGGAACACCTTGTGTTCATCCTGCAACTTGTCAACTGTTGGGACTAGAATGCCTCCCACCAATGTGTCCCATTTACAAGAAGGAAAAGGCAATCGAAAAATAGAAGACGTTTGATCATTTACCACAATCTGATGCTAAGAAATGAGTTACGAATGTCTTCTCCCTGTTATTATAATGACTAGTTTCGTGACAGCTGTGGAAAAATCCATACACATCAACCCGTCGTCACACTGCGATGAAATCCCCTTGATCTGAGGCAGAGTTAACCATTTTATCATTTTCTGTCTCAGCATCAGGAACCTAGATCCTCCAGTCTCACCGATATGTTGCATATCCTGCTGGAGGGGGGGCACACCTCTAGGGATCTCTCCTCCTGAAACCAAATGGATTCAAAGACCGATACCAATCAGCAGCCAAAGTAACCACAGGCTGCGGGCTATAGAGCCGCTCGCTCATCCCAATCTTAACTTGTAAAAATCTTTGCAGACTTCAAACACTTCCAGGAGGAGGAGGAGGACAAGTGAAGTAAGGAAATAAAATTCTCTGTTGCTTAATATGATGCAGCAACTCCCCAACCGTTGCTCCTTCTCCTCCTCAGGAATTTTAATATGTGAAATCCACTGTGGTACAACTCCACAGACATTTTGGTATGGGTTTCCTCAGTGAACAGTTTTGCTTAATGATTTTCTGCGACAGATTCCCTAGCAATTACAGTGCGCATGGTCAGTTTTCAGCCATTGCTCTTATGCTTTACCCACCCAGTGTAAGTCACTGTATTACAGTATCCATAGTGATTCTTCTGACGGTGATCACTTTCCTGGGTTCTGTCACTCTCATTCCAACCTGGGTTTTTTCTGACTTGAATATTTTGACCATACTGTGTCAAAGGTAGGTCAGTTGTGTTACGGGTGCCTCCTGCTGCTTGCTGAGTCTCAGGGGACATCAACTGTCTGCTGGCCATGTCTTTTTCTTTTATCTTGCTTTATTTTTATCTGTATCTTTTTGATCTTTGCTATGTTTTTAGCCTTTCCTTTTTCACATGATTGACTTCCCCTCCAACGATATAACAGGATATTGTTTATTTCATCACTGTTTCACCCCTGTTTCACATCACCTAAAGCGGTGGCAACATTACGTTTTTAGGGTTTGTTTTGTGAGCAAGGGGTTGGTGACCTAGCCAGGTCCCTTAACCTCTATGCAACCAACCCAACTGTATGATCCTGCAGAGGGCTTTTTTGCATTTCACAACCACAGACTGCACTTCATCAAAGTGGGATACAGATTTGCCAGTACCAGAGGTTTATGATACATCACCCGGTTATGACTGAATCATAGAATATTTCATTGATAGAAAGCAGATGGTACATTCTCCTGAAACCCGACAATGACATATAAAACGTGACAGTATAAAGCATCACCACCTCTCCCGAGAGACGTGGCATTCTAGTTAAAACACCAGACACACATTTGGGAGGACTATTGAAATCCCCATCTGGATATCCAGATTTATGTTTACTGTTGTTTCCCAAATTAATTAGCGTAGATCCTGTGATGGGTCGTATAAAGAGAAGATGGCTGATTCCCTTCCGTGTCAGGGCTTGTGTTCTGCCTCTAATGACCTCATCAGTAACAGAATGTCAAATCCTTGCCTTCCTTCATTGTAAGTTCCCCAGTAGTTACAAAAGAAGTGAGCTTGACATAAACCAGCTGTATAAGAAAGTACTTGGGTCAAATGTTTAACCTGGCTGTTGCATTGTAAACCAAAGTTCCTTAGTTTCTATGTACATCTACATGTATACTCTACAAGCCTCCTTACAGTGTGTTATGGAGGTACTCCTGGCATTACTAGCACCTAGTTAATCTGGTAGATTAAAACTGAAGAAACTGCAAAAAAGTGGGAATTTAAGGAGATGGGACCTGGATAAACTGAAAGAACCAGAGGTTGTACAGAGTTTCAGGGAGAGCATAAGGGAACAATTGAAAGGAATGGGGGGACGAAATACAGTAGAAGAAGAATGGGTAACTTTCAGCGATGGAGTAGTGAAGGCAGCAGAGGATCAAATAGGTAAAAAGACGAGGGCTAGTAGAAACCCTTGGGTAACAGAAGACATTGATGAAAGGAGAAAATATAAAAATGCAGTAAATGAAGCAGGCAAAAAGGAATACAAATGTCTCAAAAATGATATCGACAGGAAGTGCAATATGGCTAAGCAGGGATGGCTTGAGGACAAATGTAAGGATGTAGAGGCTTATCTCATTAGGGGTAAAATAGATACTGTGTACAGGAAAATTAAAGAGACCTTTGGAGAAAGGAGAACCACTTGCATGAATATCAAGAGCTTTGATGGAAACCCAGTTCTAAGCAAAGAAGGGAAAGCAGAAAGGTGGAAGTAGTATATAGAGGGACTATACAAGTGCGATGTACTTGAGGACAATATTATGGGAATAGAAGAGGATGTAGATGAAGATGAAATGGGAGATATGATACTGCGTGAAGAATTTGACAGAGCACTGAAAGACCTGAGTCAAAACAAGGCCCCCCGGAGTAGACAGCATTCCATTAGAACTAATGACGGCCTTGGGAGAGCCAGTGCTGACAAAACTCTACCATCTGGTGATGTATGAGGCAGGTGAAATACCCTCAGACTTCAAGAAGAATATAATAATTCCAATACGAAAGAAAGCAGGTGTTGACAGATGTGAAAATTACCTAACTATCAGTTTAATAAGTCACAGCTGCAAAATACTAATGCGAATTCTTTACAGACGAATGGAAAAACTGATAGAAGCCGACCTCGGGGAAGGTCAGTTTGGATTCCGTAGAAATGTTGGAACATGTGAGGCAATACTGACCTTACGACTTATCTTAGAAGAAAGATTAAGGAAAGGCAAACCTACGTTTCTAGCATTTGTAGACTTAGAGAAAGCTTTTGACAATGTTGACTGGAATACTCTCTTTCAAATTCTAAAGGTGGCAGGGGTAAAATACAGGGAGCGAAAGGCTATTTCCAGTTTGTACAGAAAGCAGATGGCAGTTATAAGAGTCGAGGGGTATGAAAGGGAAGCAGTGGTTGGGAAGGGAGTGAGACAGGGTTGTAGCATATTCCCGATGTTATTCAATCTGTAGATTCAGCAAGCAATAAAGGAAACAAAAGAAAAGTTCGGAGTAGGTATTAAAATCCATGGAGAAGAAATAAAAACTTTGAGGATCGCCGATGACATCCCAAATCTGTCAGAGACAGCAAAGGACTTGGAAGAACAGTTGTACGGAATGGACACTGTCTTGAAAGGAGGGTATAAGATGAACATCAACAAAAGCAAAACGAGGATAACGGAATGTAGTCGAATCAAGTCAGGTGATGCTGAGGGAATTCGATTAGGAAATGAGACACTTAAAGTAGTAAAGGAGTTTTTCTATTTGGGGAGCAAAATAATTGATGATGGTTGAAGTAGAAAGGATATAAAATGTAGACTGGCAATGGCAAGGAAAGCGTTTCTGAAGAAGAAAAATTTGTTAACATCGAGTATAGATTTAAGTGTCAGGAAGTCGTTTCTGAAAGTATTTATATGGAGTGCAGCCATGTATGGAAGTGAAACGTGGACAATAAATAATTTAGACAAGATGAGAATAGAAGCTTTCAAAATGTGGTGCTACAGAAGAGTGCTGAAGGTTAGATGGGTAGATCACTTAACTAATGAGGAGGTATTGAATAGAATTGGGGAGAAGAGGAGCTTGTGGCACAACTTGACAAGAAGAAGGGATCTGTTGGTAGGACATGTTCTGAGACATCGAGGGATCACCAATTTAGTATTGGATGGCAGCGTGGAGGGCAAAAATCGTAGAGGGAGACAAAGAGATGACTACACTAAGCATATTCAGAAGGATGTAGGCTGCAGTAAGTACTGGGAGATGAAGAAGCTTGCACAGGATAGAATAGCATTTAGAGCTGCATCAAACCAGTCTCAGGACTGAAGACCACAACAACAACAACAGGTATCTGAATATAAGGTGTATGGTAAGGCAGTGAATCTCTTTAATTTCAATTCTTCATTTGTGTGGCCATAGTGTCTGTAGTTGCTTTATAATTCTTGAGGGTATTTTTGGTCTGTTGTTGCAACTACAGAAATGCGTGATTTTTTTTTCACCAGATGTTTTTCACTTTATTGAGGTGGGCTGTAATTAAGTTATTTACATTTTGATTTGCTTTTTAGATTGAAATACAGTTCATTAAGAATAGGTAGATTCGTACTTAATGGTGATTTTTTGGCTGATTTCTCGCGGTCTGCTAGCACATTTAAATTCATTTTGTCACAAGTCTTGAGGAGCAGACAGGTTGTGCCCACTATGTTTTTAATGTGGTTCTGGCTAGATTTTGGGTGCATGGTACACAGGTCAGTGAGATGTATGTGTTTTGAGATAGATATGGCAGAACTTCAAGGTTATGTGAACAGTCCAATGTGCTCCTTCAATTTTCAGTAATTTCACAGGGAAGGCTGGCTAAACCAGCTCATTTTGTAAGCCACATTTCTCCGAGTTGTTTAACCCTTTATTCTGTTACTGTATCACTTAACAGATGTTATTGATGGACGCACTTTGAGGAGATTTTCTTGCACGTAGAATTGTTACTTTCAGTAGAAAGACCAAAATTCAAATATTATATATGAGGTGTACAACTTTGCTTCCACCATCTTTCCCCAACATTTGAGGCTTTAATGAAACAAAGTGGGTATACATGTAGCATTCAAAGTATTTTCCATTGTTGGCAACTACTTTCTCCCATCTTTCGGGCAGTGTATGAATCCTGCATTGAAAAAATTGTTCATCATTTGAAGCGCTCCACGAATCAATCCAATAGGTGACTTCTTCATGAGATTTGAAGTGTTCGTCAGCCAGGCCATGCGCCATTGATCTAAAGAGGTGATAGTCAGAGTTAGCAATGCCTGGAAAATACAGCGGGTGTGGTAGGACTTCCCATTTTGACACTTCCAAGTACATTTTGACCTCTTTCACAATGTGGGGTCGAGCATTGTCGTGCTACAAAATCACTTTATCCTGCCTCTTGCTGTATTGCGGCCGTTTGTGTTTTAATTCTCTGCTCAAATGCATTAATTGTGTTCGATAACGAGCACCTGTGATTGTTTCACTTGATTTTAACACCTGACAGTACACGACGCCAAGCGGGTCGCACCAAATGCAGAGCATGATCTTGGAGCCGTGAATATTTATTTTGGCCATCGACGTGGAAGCTCGGCCGTAATATCCCCATGATAGTTTGCATTTAGGGTTATTGTAATGAACCCATTTTTCATCCCCAGTCACAATGCGATGCAGAAATCCCTTCCATTTTTGCCTCTGAAGCAACTGTTCACAAACACACAAATGACGTTCAACGTCTCTTGGTATCAGCTCACACAGGACCCAAGTTCCTTCTTTCTGAATCATGCCCGTAGCCTTGAGACATTTTGAAATGGCTTGCTGTGTCACTCCCACTAATTGTGCCAATTCTTCTTGAGTTTGACGTGAGTCTTCACTCAGCAATGTCTTCAATTCTGCATCTTTGAAAACATTCTCTCTTCCACCACTATGCCGCTCTACGACGTTAAGATCACTGTTCTTGAAGCGTTGAAACTGCTCACGACATGTTCTTTCACTAATAGTGTTCTTACCATATGTACTTTAGGGCATTTGGTGAGACTCGGCCGCTGTTTTCTTCATATTGAATCAAAACAGTAACACCTCCCGCAAATGACGAGAATTAGGCTCGTAAACTGACATTTTAAATCAAGAACAACTTTATGATGCAGACACAAATCAACTAATGTTTGAATGAGGTTATGTTGACTGAGGTCCAAGCTAACTGCCTGATGTCTGCGATCTGTTTCTTTTGACCACTACTTACCGTTGTCGCCATGTGCCGGCAAACGGCGGAAGCAAAGTTGTATACCCTGATGATGATGATGTCACTGTGAGAGTAAATCCGTGATTTAGTCTGCAGTTGGTGAAATGTTTAATTTTTTTTGCCAGTTAATGATTATAAGCATTGCCTTTATATGTGATGAAATAAAGCTTTATTGTGATTCACATTTCGATTAGGTCCACTTCTAACTGATAGTGTTATCCATATCACAGGACAAAATAACATGAAAGTATTCTACTTAGTAAACCACATTCATATTCAGTCTAATCTTTAGATGGAAGATAGCTTTACCAGCTCCTCCATATATACTTTTAATGTTGACCTTTGTGTTTCTCAATTTCAGGAAAAAAGTGGATGCAAACCCAGATGAAGGATTTGTGTTTTCTGATGAAATATGGAAGAAGTACTATACAACTTCCAAAATTCTCAACAACACTTTCAGATCAATTGTAGAATTTTGCTCTGAAGGTGATACCAGCAGTGAGACAGTACAGGCTGCTAAGAGGGCTCAGAATTTAAGACAGCTATGTATAGTGTATAAAAAGAAAATTAAATGGGTAAATATAAGCTTTCAAAATTTTGAGTAAAAAGAGAATGATACTTAAGATGACAGAATGTTAGATTAACTTATTAAAAATTATTTGTTTCAGAAAAATCCAACTGAGCGCAGGTACCTCAATGTACTCCACCCTGTTGCGAAGTGTCCTGAGAAATCTCTTATGGATGCTGTGCAGCATGAGGTTTATTGTTACTTGTATGACAAATTGACTCATTCCAATGCTAGATACCCTCTTACGAAAGAAGAAAATTCGCTCTTCAGTGTAAGTACTAATTGCTTATTGTCTTCGATAATTTGGCTTTCAAAAGTTTCTTTAAAATCGAAATTAAATATCCAATGACAGGGAATGATGGAACGTTATTACCAATTCTCTCTTTAACGGAAATACCACAATTAAAAAAAAAAAATGAACTATCCAAACTAATCACACAATCACATGCACTATTATGTACGAATGTCGATGTTTGGACAGGGGCTCCGCAGTAATCTCTGAATGTTTTTTACCTTTGCGTACACCCCTCACCCTCCACCCAACATGTGACAACTGTCTAAGTTCATCCAAACCATCACTGCTTTCTTTTCTACAAAGTAATTTCAGTTACTGAGTTTGTTCATAGATTCTGTAGGATTATAACTGTCTTTAATTTGTTTGCCACTGAAGAATTTCCAGTCTCTGATATAGTGCTTTAGTTGTTTCCAACCGTATGTGTGCAGCTGCTGAATGTCCTACTGCGTGACTTTCTCCTCAGCAGGTATGCATGCCATTTGTCTGCCATGCGTGGCCACCCCTCCTATGCCTCATTCTTTGATGATTCCTTAGATCATCAGTATGGGGCTCGTCCCTCTTCTCTGTTACCTCCTGGAGCCCGCTTTTGCCACTTGCTACGGCGGCTTAACTTCACGCTATCTGCAACTTTCTCAGTGAGTGTGAACCTTTCACCACCTTGGCTTTGAGAAGCGGCCCCTGTTAACCTTGGCCTTCATTCGCTTCCTAAGGACACTACTCCAGCCACGGTCTATCACCATCAGTTTCACTACCTTTGCATGGAACTTAGCTATAGTACCTTTGTATACACTGTAGGCTCTCGGACTGACCTTGGGGTAGGGTGTGCCATCGTCATTAACACCCGTGTCTTTCGATATTAGCTTCAGGCGCACTTCTTAGTATTTACAGCCGAGCTTTTCGCCTTGTTTCAGGCCAAGGAGTACATCCAGCGACACAACCTCTCCAATTGTGTTCTCTGCTCAGACTCACTCAGCACCCTCCAAAGTCTCTGCACTGTACACTGCTCATCCCTTAGTGCGGCAGGTCCGGCAAAACTTTAACTTTCTCATTCTTGGTGGAGCCAATGTCATGTTTCTGTGGGTCCCTGATCATGTCGGTCAGCCAGGAAACGAGGCTGCTGCCAAGGCTGCAGTCCTCTTACCTCAGCCTGCGATTACCTCTATTCCCTCCTATGATCTCTGCATTGCCACCTGTCAGGAGTTAGTGTCTCTTTGGCACCGCCAATGGTCCTCCCTTCACAGGAATAAGCTTGGGCCTATTAAACCTCTCCCAGTGCCTTGGACGACCTCCTCTTGGCCCTCCCACTGGGAGGAGATTATTTTTACTCAGCTGCGTATTGAGCACTGCCTTTTTAGTCATTGTCATTTGCTCAGTGGCACTGCCCCACCACTTTGTATGTAAGCATTTCACCCAAAATTTTAACTGTCCGCCACTTCCTGCTGGAATGCCCCTTTTTTTACCAATTTACTTTCCAGCTTGGGTTTGTGATCTGATGTATCAGCCGTTTTAGTGAATGACAAGCGTACTGTCGACCGTGTTTTACTCTTTATCATCCGAAGCAATATGGAAAAGGCCATTTAATTTTTAGCTTTGGGCCTCCATTTTTTTCCTCGTGCTTTTTTAGCTGTCTCCTATTCTGTCCATTGGAACTGACATATAGTTGTTTCCCTCATCTCTGTGTTTGTGCTCTATAGTTTTGACTTGGGCGCATATGACCCCAGTTTTTTTGCGACCAAAAACAAAACAAAACAAACGTGTGCACTAGTTAAATGTTCATCTAAATGTTTAATCATTATTTTTGATATTACATGATGTTAATGCATTATTTGTTGACGACTTCAGTTGCCACATGTTATATACCTCCGTAGTACGTAGCAAAACATTCCGCGGCATTCCCATCACCTGCGCGGTGTGTGGTCAGTAGTACAGAATATTTTTTGGACTTGAAACTATGTTTAGACTAATGTGATTCCAAACATTTACTTAACGGATGTTACCTTCAGTCCTGCCAACAGAAATAAGAAATCTTTGTAATGTTAAAGATGATCTAGGTCTCCAAAAGCCAAGTGCGCACAGTATTCCATGTAAATGTAGCATATCTCACATGGAGCAGATACGAGGAACATCAGTGGAACACCTGCCTTGAAAACACAAGCAAGTCAACTGTCATCAAGCACTGTTTTGAGTATGTCATGAAATGAAATGAAATGCAATGAGAGCAGTATCACGATGCAGATGCTTAGTTTTTGGAACATCTTAATTGAGGAGTCTGTTAAACTAAAGGTGTTTGAAGGTCAAATAGGGCTAGAGGTTGGCATTTCACTTTATTAATAACTCATATGCTGTCACATCCAGCAGAGATGGGAAGCTTCAAAATTAACTAGCAACTGGCACTGTTCTGTGCATCTAATTGGATTGGCTGTTCCAAGGAAGCTTTTAATATCAACCAAGGCCATTTGGTTTCATCGCCACAGCCACAGTGCGGGAGATACTTAATTGTGAGTTGCATTGATTGTAGCTATTAAATTTGTAAATGAAGTGTTTTGTTGTTAGCTTTTATTTTAAACAGAAGTATAGTGTTTTTCTGTTGCAGTTTTAAGATGGAAGAACATGACATGGAGAAATAGGAAGACTCGTTTGATGGAAGGGAAAACGAAAATTCTTGAGAAAGTTGAAGGTCATTGTGAAATGTGTTGTACAGTGTTTAGAGATACCTATGTCCACACGGAATACCGTACCGAATACCATAGTTAAAAACAGAGACTTGATCTTGGAAAGTGTACATAAAGATCTCCAAATGCGCAAAAGAAAAAAATATACCAGTTACTCAAAATATGTAGAGCTGGAAAAATATAAAAATTGCTTTCAGATAGCAGGAGTGCTTCAGATATCTTGATGAATAGCATGGTGTTACATGAAAATGTGTTGAAGGGTGCTATTATACTTAGACATGAGGATTTCTTTGCATCTAATGAGTGGATCGAGAGATTTAAGAAGTGGTGTAATGTGGTCTACGAAACTGTGTGTGGGGAAGAAGTATGAACTTAAAAAGACTGTCGGTGAATGGAAGACTGTAAGTTAAAAGATCATAACAATGCTGTGAACCTAAGGACAATTTCAACATTCTTCCAAATGAAACACTTGCTTCCAAAGGCAAAAATTACCATGGACGGAAACATAGTAAGGTCCAACTTACAATTAAGTTACACACCAATGTTGATGCCTCTGGAAAGTTGAAGCACATATGTGGTTGACTAAGCAAAGAAACTATTTTGTTTTAAAAAAGTGGAAACTTTGCTCTCGAGCTGCAATGTCAGCCATAAAGCTGTATGATGTCAGAATTATTTGAAAAGCAGTTACATATCCTTGCTGGTAAAATAGGAGCTTACAGTAGAAAAAGTCTTCTATTTGTGGATTGCTGTCCTCCATGCCCCGAAAATGTAAATTTAAGAAATTTGCAGATAGATTTCATGCCACTGAACTGCACCAGCAAGTTGCAGCCCATCTCCAGCTGCTTTTGAGAAAGATTATGGATCTTACCTACCAAATCTGTGTAGTGATATGACTGTTAAAGTCTCATCACTTCAACATGCATGCAGTGCAAGATTTCCTCCATGTTGATGTCACTGTTGTAACTGTTGAAAGTGTGTCAGTGGAAGATTGGTCAGTTCTGTTATACAAGAAAAGGATGGCAGTGCAGGAATTGACAGAAGTGTTAGTGAAAATTACAATGGAGTGACTTGTATTCCTGATGTACATTCAGTGGTGAGAAGAAGTATATTACTGTTGCAAATTTGGACAGCAGCATTTTCCATTATATTTATGAAACTGAAAAGAGTGTAGAAAAAATTCACTAAAATTTTCTCTAGATTTTAATGAAAAACCGCAGATGTGTTTATTTGTCAAATTTATGTAAGAATATTGATTTCAAATTAAAGATCAGTACAATTAAAAAAAATTGCTTAGTTCTGTTTTACAGAGTACAGTAAGCTCTAGATTAGCCTACCCACGAACAGACTATCTGTGGACTATTTCTCACCCACCCCCCTCCTGACCCTCTCTTTTACCCAGGAGCCAGTGATCGATAATGTCACGTTACAGTATGACTGTAGTAAACAATATGTGCTTGAACGCCTCAAGCTTGGGACTGTATTGTTGTGTTGGATAGTGTAGTCATTTGGTTTCTGTTAGTGCTGAACAGAAAAGTGAAAATTTGCTTTGCTGGCGAACTGGAAATAATTCACAAACTCGAAAAAGGCAGTATTCATAGCAGAATCTGACATGGATTTACAATGGGGGTGAAATTACAATCTGTGATATTCTGAAAAACAAAGACGGAATAATTCAGTTTGCTAGCAGTTCTGACTCGGCTAAAGGCTTGTCAAAGTGGAAGGCTATGAAAATGTCTACATATGCAGGACTGGATAAAGCCATGTTGGAATGTTCTCAGCAGAAAAGAGCAGAGGGCACACAACTATCTGGCCAAATATGCACCAAACAGGCACAGTTTTTCTTCAAAAGTTTGGGTACTGAAGGAGATTTTAATGCACCTTCCGGCTGGTTAACAAGATTTAAACAGGGGAGATTGCTGTCCAAGCTGAAAATTTAAGAATAGATAATAAGGATGCTTCTGAATTTTGTAATGATTTTCAGGAGTCTATTGCATGAGAAAATTTAGAGCTGGGGCAAATATACAATGCGGACAAAACTGGACCGTTTTGGAAGTGTCAACCAACAAAGACTTAAACTTTTGAAGTGGAGCATAGTGCACCTGGTTATAAACCAAACAAGGAAGGATAACTGTGTTGTGTTATGCTAATGGTATAGGATCACATAATGGTAAGCTTGGTGTAATAGGTAAAGCTAAAAAATCTCACTGTTTCGAAGGAAAATAAATGCACAATTTACCAGCCCATTGTTTTCACCAGAAAGCGGCCTCAGTGGACCGCACAGTATTTTAGACATGGTACCATAATTGCTTTGTGGTACAGGTGCAAGAACATTTAATGTTGAAGGGTCTACCTGCAAGGACTGGATTGTTTCTAGGCAAGGTACCATCACATCCAAATGAACTTGTTCTGAAATCGGATGATGGGATGATATTAGTAAAATATTTACCCCCACCCCTTGAGTGACAGCCTCAATTCAGTTAATAGATCAGCATGCCATGGCTACCATGAAGCAAGTTAGTTGGTTGCATGTTCCATTGACCAATCACACGCTACGGTAGCCATTATGATGTGGAACGTGCCAAGTGCACAAGAAATGCACATATGAAACAAGATTTTTTAATATATATATTACAATACTGAGTTAAAGATTAATATTTTTATTATTTAGCCCATTCTCTTAAATGGCACAACATGCATCTAGTACATTTGTAAATTTATTTATTCCTATTCAAGAATTCATCTATGGTATAGAAGGACTTGTCAAGGAGATATAATTTCGATTTATTTTTGAAGCTATTACTGCTGTCTGTCAGACATTTTATTTCATCTGGTAATTTGTCGAAAATTTTTATAGCCGCATATTTAACCCCTTTCTGTGCCAAAGATGGGTCGTGTAAAGGATATTGTAAGTCTTTCTTTTTTCTAGTATTGTAATCATGAATGTCACTGTTGTTTTTAAACTGCTCCATGTTGTTGAGAACAAATTTCATTAGTCAGTAAATGTACTGGCCTACAAGATGTGTGACTATGAACCCCACACATTATTCTAGCCACATTCTTTTGAGTGGTGAATACTTTTTGTCTAAATGTTAAGTTACCCCAAAATATTATTCTATATGACGTCAGAGAGTGAAAGTATGTAAATTATGTTAGCTTACTAATTTCTATATCCTCAAAATTGGCAATTATCCTGATTGCAAAAGTTGCTGAACCTATTCACTTTAGAAGATCCAAAATATGAATTTTCCAATTACGATTCTCATCTATATGTGCACCCAAAAACTTAGACTGCTCTACCCCATGTACTGACTTCTGTAGATATATTTATTGAAGGAGCTGTAAATTTTGCAGCAGAAAATTGTATGTTCTGTGTTTTTTCAAAGTTTAGAGAAAGCCCATTTGCAGAAAACCAATTAATTATTTTTCCAAAGGCCTTATTTGTATCATTTCCAATGGGAGTTTCTTTTACTGGATTAATAATGATGCTTGTATCATCAGCAAACAGTGCCAATTCAGCTTCTTGTTTCAGATGGGAAGGGAGGTCGTTCACATATATCAAGAATAGAAGGGCACCCATGATTGAACCCTGTGTAACACCTAATGTAATGTCACCCTAGTTAGATGAACTGGCAAACTTATTTAAATCACTTGACCCATATAAGGAAACTTTTTGCTTCCTGTTCTGTAGGTATGACTTAAACCACTCATATGCTATTCCATTTATACCATAGAATTGTAGTTTCTGTAACATAACGTCATGGTTCACACAATCAAAAGCTTTGGACAAGACACAGAAAGTTCCTATTTGTGACAGTTTACTATTTAAAGACTATTATGTGGACAGTGAAATTGTATATTGCTGTCTCAGTGGAACAAGATTTTTGAAATCTGAACTGTGATTTACTAGGTATCTCATTACTCTTGAGATGGCTTACCACTCTTGAGTACATTACTTTCTCGAAGATTTTTGAAAATGCTGTAAGCAAGGATACTGGCCAATAATTATTGACATCTGTGGTGCCGTCCTTTCTGTAGCGATGCCTGACAATGGCATATTTTAACCTGTCTGGGAAAATACCTTGAGTTAGTGATGCATTACATATGTGACTCAGAACATCCTCTGTAATTGCTCCACATTGTTTTAACATCTTATTAGAGATGTCGTCTATTCCAAAAGATTTTTTTTTCAAAGAATCAATAATTTAACTTATTTCACAAGAGGTTGTTAGGTGGAACTTAATCTGACTCATTTTTTTTCAAAACAGACTCTTCCATGTACTACCTAGCTTTTTCTTTTGAGCTGTTCTCACCAATTTTTTCTCCTACACTTAAGAAATAGTTGTTAAATACATTAGCTGCTTGTGTACTGTTGGTTAGGATCGGTTTGTTCTCTTTGACAGTTATACTACCTGCCACAGTGGTTACTTTTCCTGTCTCCCTTCTAACAACATTCCATATTGATTTGATTTTATTGCTGGAGTTGTTAATTTCTTCTCTAACATACAAATTTCATGATTTCCTCACGACTTTTCTCAGTATGTTACAATAATTTTTATAGTGTAAAACTACTTCTGGATCTTTAGTAGTTCTTGCTGTCTCATACTGTTTTCTTTTTCTTTCTGAACACTCTTTAATACCTGTAGTAATCCAAGGTTTCTTTGAAAAGTGTGTGGTGTAACATTTAGTGATTTTCTTGGGGAAGCAATGTTCAAAAAGGGACATAAATTTATCAAGAAATGTGTTGCATACATCTTTAGCATTTGGATCAGTATATACATCTCCCCAATTAACATTTCTTGAGCTTTCTCTGAGGTGCTATATAGATGACGAGTTAAGGGACCTAACACTTTTACTTAATGGTTTCCAAACTGTACACCCTGTTAGGTTTTGTGAGTTAATCAGTTATGCATCATCGTCTCACTATACATTTACCACAGGGAAAGCATGTGTTTGTTTTACATACTCTTTCTGTACAAATACATTATCTATTAGTGTGCTACTGTCTTGAGCTATATGTGTAGGGAAATTGATCACTGATTCTAAGTTATATGTTGTTAATAACATTTCTAGTCCACTTTCCCTACCAGAATTATCTAGAAAGTTTACACTGAAATCACCACAGATTAATAACTTCTTCTTTTTGTCTGACAGACAGCATAATAGGTGCATTTATGAACAGCTCCCAGTCTCCTAATGGGGACCTCTACACTGTTGCTAATATCAATACTACATTATCTAACTGAAGTTCACATGCACAAACCTCAAAGTGCTGATCAACACAATATTTGCTTACTTCTACAGTTTTGCATTTATACCCTTGTTTTATGAAAGTAGCAACTCGTCCTTTATCCATCCTAGATCTAAAAGTGTAAGATGCTAAATTATACCCACTTACACTGACACTATCCATGCCCACAGTTACATGGTTTTCAAACAGACAGAGTATATCAATCGCATTCTTGTTTTTGAGATCATCTAAATGCACTAATAGCTCATCTACTTTATTTTTTATTCCCCTGATATTTTGATGAAGTAAGTTGATACTGCCCTTAGCTTTACCCCTATTTACTGTACATGAAGTTTCTTTTATTCTATTTATCTTGATTGTCATCTGTCTGGACTTCGGCTTTAACCTAAAAAACCTGTCTGCCTGAACCCATTAACAACACGGATCACCCCTTGTGTGATTGTGGACCCCCTCACAGTTTCTGCTTATAGAGAAGCTAACTTATTTTTCCTCATCCTATTCAGGGGCAGGCCATGTGTAGTGTATCCCCACCTACCAATAGCATTTACTGGAACAAGATTTTGCTGGTGTCTGGAGCATCCTGTTCAGCTCAGTGTTAAAATGCCTTACAGCAGTGTTTACCCAGGGTCAATCATGGCGCCGAAAAACCTCCACAAACCCCACATTTGTGTGCTCAGTTTCTGCTCCTATTTTATCCAGATCGCTCCTAATACTGTATCTTGGATTCGTAGCCAGGCTGTTTCCTGCACCCCTCCAACTATAGTTACCTGATCTTCCTTCTCAAAGTCCCTGTATACCTGACCTAAGGTAGAGGAAATCTGGTACAAAAACTTATTGATGAGAACAGCTGTCTTCCAACATTTTGGAAACAACTGACTGTGCATTCGCAATTAATGAATTGTCAAAATAAGGTAAAACAATCAACCTTAGCCAAGTCGCGGAAAAACATTATTAAAATTGATGAAACCAGTGATCCAATGACAAAGAAGAGTTCTCATTAGCCTGTTAGCTGCTGTTTTGAAAAATAGTCCAAGGTGTGAAACTCTTGACAAGGAAAATATTTCTGAATGGTTAGACATTGACCACACAAATCAAGGTGCTATTGTTCATCGTGTACGAGGGAAATCCGAGGAGGTGAATGACAGTGTTGGAGATGACAACATTCCCTAGTTCCAGAAACAGTAATCAGTCATGTATCAGCACTTCAGTGGGTCGAAGGGTTACTGGACTACCTGGAACAACAAGAAGATGCTCACCTTTCTGACAAGTTTGCATTGCATAAAATTTGTGATGCGATGTCTAAAAGACAAGTTACCTCACTGAGACAGATATCAATGCAGGACTGAGTTTGTTTCAAAGTAGTGTAGTGTGATGTGAAATTGACGTTCACAGTATTCTTTGTAAGTACAGTATTCTCATATGTAATATGATGAATAAAGTAGAATTTATTATAAACATCGGTTCAGTGATTTTAATTATGACATTGTTATTAATTTTTGTTTTTGAACAACTCTATTACATTACCATGTACTTCAATTGTGGGTTATCCACGGAATTCAGTTATCTGTCATTTTCAAGTCCCCAATTACCATGGGTAATCAAGAGTACACTGTATACACTTAAAAAGTAATTTTCTACCTTTTACATCTTACACCATATTTTAAAAGCTCTCAGAAAAATGTAAAAGTGGGGTTCTGCATCAGAACACTTCCGGTTGAAACTTCTCTGTATTGCCAAGCGACCACACTTCTAATTGCTAACATTTTGGCCAGTTTGCTGTAGCAGTAGAAAACCATGGCCTTAAATTCCAGTAAGGGCTACATAGGTTGTGATATATCGTGGACATGGATACTGAAGCAGAGTTACAGTCCTTCAAGCCATACTTCTGTGTAAGCCGTTCAGTTAACTGCCCCACTTGGAGCATCAATTTCCCAGTATTTTTAAATGAAAAGAAAATCCAAGGAATTACAGAGACCAAGAGAATTTTTTCGTACTGGAGAAAAAAGAATGCAAGGCACTATGACCTCCTGTTTTCTCTACTTCTGTTGCTGCCAATCTCAGAAAAGCTATAGTTGTAGTCAGTTCTGCCATACAAAAACAGACAGTAGATATTAGCAAGAGTACATGTACATATAATAATGACCATGCTCCTAGATATGCAGCTACTTCTAAACCATTTCCAGCAGAGGTCACTACCAAGGTGCAGAGGCAACCTTCAACTGCAAAGGTAGACACACAAAGCAGATTAATCTTATCCAAATAGCTTATATCACAACCATAAGTGGCAGAATCCACACAGTCAAAATCCAAAGAAACGTGTCAGAAAACCATCAGATAACAAGAGGTCAGTGTTATGTGATGAAGATAATACTGAAATGGAACTGGATGCATATGATGACAAGCCGAAAGAAAACTCTCCTCTGATGATGACTTCTATATTGTGAAGAAACGTAAATGGTTTAAGAAGTAAAGCTGTTAAAGCTTGTTTTGTTCATACAAGAAACTCGTGTCAAACATTCGGACAAACCTGTGTTTATGGCTTACATCACCCATTGGAAGGATGATACAGGTGATGAGACGACCAAGAGTGGAATGGCATTATTTGTCCACTGTACATGCCGTTGTGTATATGTCACTCTCATCACTCAATTTCCAATGTAGCATTCAATTTAATGCAACATTAAGGATAACAGTGCACTCCCGGCATCTTCCACCACAGGAAAATTTGGATAATGTGGTCTCTAAGATCATCATCTAAGAACTCCCTCATCTCTTTCTCCTCCTCGGAAACTTCAGCATGCATCACAATCAGTGGGCCTGTACATACACCTGTCCTAAGGGTTGAGTAATGGAGGTGTTCCATCTTGTTGAATGATGTCTGCTTCCTCAGTTCAGAGGAAGTAACACATTTCAGCACTGCAAATGAATAATCCACAGTCATTGATGTGTCACTTTGCTTTCCTGCACTAGTTGATATTGTCCTTTGAGAAGTGACAGAGAAGTTGCATGCTAGTAACCATTTTCCCTTTTGGATCTATTTGCCAGCTAAATCAGCAGGTGCCACCAAACAGCCTAAGTGGATGTTTAAAAAAGCCTACTGGATACAGCACAGCAACCTGGCTATATTCTAACATCAATTGAGCATGCAGGACATGATGGAATATGTGATTACCACCACTCATAAGGCTGCTGCTACCTCTTTCGTGACGTTGCCTGTTAAACCAGGCAGAGGGCCAGTCCTGTGGTGGAGCAAGGAATGCCATCCATCTCGTGACAAGTCTTGAAGCCTTTCATGTTGCTTTGGCAAATGTTTAGTGCGCAGTCAGTCAGAGCAAAAAGCAGTCATGGAAATAATTAGTACAGTCTGTTAACTCATTCACACCCCAAGAAGAAGGGGATGAGAAGAGTTAGTAGAAAAGCTAAAATGCATCTTCTACAGTAGCCATAGGGGACAATTATACTGTAATCACTACATCTGAAGCTGTAGCCCATACAGTGGCAACATACTTTGAAGTAAATTACGTGTAATGTCCACACCACATTCCAATGCAAACAGGAATTAGCTGACAGGACATGATTTGACTTAAGCTTCAGTAACATTTCAGGGTACAGCAGTCTCTTGGATATGGAGGTTTTACAGCATGCACTGTCTGCAGCTCACAATGCAACACCAGAACCAAAGTTCTCTACAATATGTTGTGATATTTGAATATTCATTTCAAGAACTGTCTCCTCACACTTTTTAACTGAATCTAGTCTGAGGGTCAATACCCTGATTCTTGGACATTTGCAATTATGATTCCCTCTCCTGAAATCTGGGAAGGACCACATCAGCCTAAATAGTTTTTACAACTTAGTATTTTGCAATGGTACACAGAATTCACTTAAACAAATTATGAACAACTTCTTAGTATCAATTCTAGAAACCAGAAAGCTTAATAGTAGTGATGGTGTAACAATTCTAAACTTACTTCTGCAGGAGGTTGAGTAGATACAACACACACACAGAATTAGTATGTCACAGTGAAGTCTTTGAGGCAGAATACTTAGCTTTAGAAATGATCCCTGTACACATAGATGACTTTTATTTATTACTGTCCATGTCATTTAACAGTTAGCACATGGTTATACACAGAATGAAATCTTACATCAAGGTACAGCTGACTATAACATTGATACACTGTTCTGACTTGTAATAGGGTAAAATTCGAACTGCTGGATCTGGTGTAACACAATGCTGTCATCATAAGCGATAATTGACTGGTACTGCACTTATGTCAGCATAAGTACTCTTACATCAGTGGTGACGTATAAAACGTCTTGATAATGTGTCTACACCGACATCTCTCATTTGTTGTTGCTGCGTCAGGCAGCGTCTTTCCTTTCTTCTGATTCCATCATGGTTTGCCATGGGACCTCATTTTTTTGGGCGACACCACAAATGCTTTTCAACAAATTTTATCCAGGCGAACTCTTTAATTAGAGATAGTTTGAAACAGCTTTTTTTTCTGCATATAAATGTGTAGTGAATTTTCGATTATTGGTATTGCATATCATCTGATGAAGCCCACTTCTGAAAAAAAATAGGCATAAGAATTTTAGGACTCAGCTGTGGGACGTAGCATCTTAGAACAAAGAAACATGTACATTTGTCTTCCAGCCAGCACGTAAAGAGAAGCGAGAGGGCAAACAGATGAAGAAGAAGTCTGCTAAGAAACAAGTAACTATGGTAGCATCCACACCACTCTCTACCAGTTTAGGGACTCAGTGTGAGATGGAAATTTTAGCACCCCCAAGGACCTCAATCTCGCTGACATCTCGGCAGCGATGGTCATAGCCACCAGCACTCAGCTGGTGGCTGCAGATGATTCTGAGGTGTATGCTGCCTCGTTGGTTCTTTCATGCCTTCCCAGGCTACTGAAAGTGTCATCCCTCAGTATGATTGTGGTGCTTATTTTCCCCATCTTGCGGAGTTATGACAACTCTTAAGCATTATATATGGCTTTTGTGTTGCCCTTTAGAAAACCTGGTTTCTAGCAGTGCGGACCCCCATCCTTTGTGGCTATCAAAATCGTAATGCGTGTAACAGGATGTCAGATAGAGTATGTATCTATGTCCTTACCTCTGTATACAGCGAACCTGTGCTCCTTCAAACACCTTCAGAAGCTGTGGCTATCAAGGTAGGAAACTACCATCTGCATCATGTAACTTCCCCCAGATGGAGAAGTACCACAAGATCTATTGATTGCTGCACTAATTTCTCAACTCCCCCCCGCCTTGTCTACTTCTGGGTGATTTTAATGTCCACAACCCTTTTGGGGGGTGGAACCAAGCTTACTGGCCGTGGTAGAGATGGTGAGAATCTACTACCGCAACTCGACCTTTGTCTCCTAAATACAGGTGCCGTGAGCGTGGCACGTGACACACAATCTGCCGTTGATCTCTCAGTTTGCAGTCGTGGCCTTCTATCGTCTAACCACTGGAGAGCTCATGACGGCTTGTGTTGTAGTGACCACTTTCTGCTCTTCCTGTCACACCCCTGGCGTCACTCACAGGGCACTTGCCCAGATGGGCTCTTATGAAAGCTGACTCTGACACTTTCTCCTCTGCTATCACCATTGGGCCCCTGTTGCATGGTAACATTTATGTGGTGATCCAGAATTTTACTACAATTCTTGTTTCTGTAGTTCAGTCGGTGATCCCTTAGTCCTCAGGTTGCCACCGGTGGAAGACAGTGCCTTGGTGGTAGCTGAAAATCATTGTGCCCATTGGGGATTGTAGGCAGTCCCTACAATGTCATCAGTGCCACTCATCAATGGAGCACCATGTTGCTTTCAAACGACTCCATGCCCGGATCTGTCAACTAATCAAAAAACAGAAGCAGGAGTGCTGGTAACAGGATGTCTCCACCATTGGAACACGAACCTATCCTTCCCCGTTTTGGACTAAGTTCAGACGCCCTTACGGTTATCAGACTCCTGCAGGTGTACCTGGAATTTCCTCACATGGAGCTGTACATACCAATCCAGATGCAGTCACAGAGCATTTTGCCAAGCATTATGCTCGTACCTCTACATTCGAGAGTTACCACACTACCTTTTGTACCTTAAAGCAATCTTTTACTACTGCCGCCCTGAGCTATACAATGTTCCTTTCAGTGAGTGGGAATTTCTCAGTGTTGTCCGGACGCAACACCTAGGCCAGATCACATCAATTGCCAAATGATTAAACATTTGTCAGTTGATAACCAGTGCCACCTTTTTGCCATCTTCAACCACATTGGGAGCGATAGCAAATTTCTATCATAATAGCATTATTCCAGAGCTAAGACATGATAAGAACCCACAAGATATGGATAGCTATCACCCTATTAACCTCACCAACATTCTGTGCAAGCTGATCAAATATACGGTGAACCAGCAGTTGTCGTGGTTCCTCGAGCCTGGGGACCTTCTGACTCCATCCCGGGGCAGTTTTCACCAAGGTCGCTCCACCACTGACAGCTTGATTACCTGGAGTGGCAGCAACACACCCTTGATACATTGCATGAGTGGGGTTTCCAGTGGCCTCTCCCAATTTTTATACAGAAGTTTTTGTCACTCTGCACCTTCTGAGTTCAGTCAGTGCTTCACACAGTTCCTCCCATAACCAACTGAATGGGGTCCTGCAGGGCTATGTGCTGAGCGTCACACTCTTTTTAATGGCCATTAACGGTCGCACAGCAGCCGTGCGGTCCTCAATATCACCCTTCTTATACACTGACGACTTTTGTATTTTCTTTTGCTCATCTACTATTGGTGTGGCTGAACGTCGACTTCAGGGCGCCGTACCAAATGCACAGTCATCGGCCCTCATCCAAGGCTTGCAGTTTTCAGGTGCCAAGACTTGCGTCTTGTACTTTTGTCGACTTACTGTTCACCTGCACCCACAATGATATCATGTTGACTATCTCCTTAACGTAGCGGACTCTTATCAGTTTTTAGTGCTGGTTTTCGGCAACTGCTTAACTTGGCTTCCCCATCTTCATCAGCTTAAGCAAAAGTGCTGGCAGCACCTTTACATTCCTCAATGTCTGAGTCATACTGACTGAGATTCAGATCGACTTACACTGTTGCAGCTGTACAAAGCCCTTGTACAGTCCCCTCTTGACTATGGAGCCTGGCATATAGTTCAACATCACCAGCAACATTGCAGATGCTGGATCCTGTCCACCACATTGGAGTTTTAACTTGCAACGGGAGCTTTCCAAACGAGCCTTGTAAACAGCCTTCTCATGGAAGCTGGGGTTTCTCCAATGTGGATCAGGCGACAATAACTGCTTGTCAGTTGTACTGCGCATATTCATAGCTCACCTAAACATCCAGGTTACTGTCTCTTTTTCCCTGACACGGTGAGCCATCTCCCGCAACATCGGCCCATATCAGGGATTACAATTGCAGGATGTGTCTGGCCTCTTCTCACTGAACTCTAGTCTTTTCCCTCTACCACTTCTCCTCCGGCTCTGCTCACGCCGATAACATAGATGACAAGTATAATGCTTTCGTTAACATATTTTTCATGAACCTTGAAAGTTGCTTTCCATTAGAACATTCTAACGGGGTACTAGCAGTAAAAGGCAGCCTGGGTGGCTGACTAGTGGGATAGGTATATCATGTAGAACAACGTGGGAATCATATCAAAATGTTAGAAGTAACCACACTCGAGCTACAGTATTTTAAGGTGCTTAATACATTGATTGCCATGGTATAGTCGGGTTACCGACCCCTAGGGGCCATTTACTTTTTTTCCATATCCTACTTTAGTTTGCTCCAAGAAAACTTGTTAAATGCAAATAAAGTGAAAATATGGCATTTTAGTACTCTCTTTGAAATTTTGAAGGTGGCAGGGGTAAAATACAGGGAGCGAAAGGCTGCAATTTGTATAGAAACCAAATAGCAGTTATAAGAGTTGAGGGGCATGAAAGGGAAGCAGTGGTTGGGAAGGAAGTGAGACAGGGTTGTGGCCTCTCCTCGATGTTATTCAATCTGTATATTGAGCAAGCAGTGAAGGAAACAAAAGAAAAATTTGGAGTAGGTTTTAAAATCTATGGAGAAGAAACAAAAACTTTCAGGTTCGCCGATGATATTGTAATTCTGTCAGAGACGGCAAAGGACTTGGAAGAGCAGTGGAACTGAATGGATTGTGTCTTGAAGGGAGGATATAAGATGAACATCAACAAAAGCAAAATGAGGATAATGGAATGTAGTCGAATTAAGTCGGGTGATGTTGAGAGTATTAGATTAGGAAATGAGACACTTAAAGTAGTAAAGGAGTTTTGCTATTTGGGGAGCAAAATAACTGATGATGGTTGAAGTAGAGATGATATAAAATGTAGACTGGCAATGGGAAGGAAAGCATTTCTGAAGAAGAGAAATTTGTTAACATCGAGTATAGATTTAAGTGTCAGGAAGTAGTTTCTGATAGTATTCGTATGGAGTGTAGCCATGTATGGAAATGAAAGATGGACGATAAATAGTTTAGACAAGAAGAGAATAGAAGCTTTCGAAATGGGGTGCTACAGAAGAATGCTGAAGATTAGATGGGTAGATCACATAACTAATGAGGAGGTGTTGAATAGGATTGGGGAGAAGAGAAGTTTGTGGCACAACTTGACTAGGAGGAGGGATCGGTTGGTAGGACATTGTTCTGAGGCATCAAGGGATCACCAATTTAGTATTGGAGGGCAGCGTGGAGGGTAAAAATTGTAGAGGGAGACCAAGAGATGACTACACTAAGCAGATTCAGAAGGATGTAGGTTGCAGTAGGTACTGGGAGATGAAGAAGCTTGTGCGGGATAAAGTAGCATGGAGAGCTGCATCAAACCAGTCTCAGGACTAAAGACCACAACAACAACAACAACAGTACCTTTTTAAAAAATTTTGTGTGAGTTACGTATGACTCACATGGTCGCAGAATAAAGGTACCAGGTGTGTCATTTGCTGTCGGTTTTTCATTCCACAGCATTATTTGTGTACAGTTCCATTATTGCTTTCCTGCATTGTTGCTACAGTCTTTATTCATTGTTGTTTGCTCCTTAACAAAGTGGTATTGTGGCAGAAGAAAATCTCTTTTAAAAGGTATGAAGATAAACAAAGGCATGTAAAGCAGCTTTTAGATGAAGTTATGGACATAAGTGATGAAGATTCTGTGTCTTTATTTGGTGATAGCCCAGACGAATTTTTACCAGAGGAGACCGGAGGTGAAACTGGAAGTTCTGATGATGGAATCACATCATTGAAGGTAGGGAGAAGAGTTTGATGTCCACATTCAGTCAAAGAACCAGACTTCACAGATGTAAAAACCAGGCAACAAAGCACCTCTAAATATCTTAGTGCCATAGCTACTGCAGCTGATTCAGGTTCAGTTGAAGTAAGTGTAATATCAGAAAGTTGTGAAGATGAAAATGACACATTTAGAACAAATTCTAATGAGATTGTCTGGGGGCCAGTTAGGGGTAAAAATATGAAAAAATCTACATTTATTCATTCCAGTTCTGGTGTAAATGCTTCTGTTGCACTAACTCTCAAATGCAAGTCACCATATGATTTTTTTTTTCAAATATTTTGTAACCAATGAAATTTTAGAATTTGTGAATCAACAAATTAATTTGTATGCAAAACAAGTCTTAGAAAGTCATTCAGTAACTGTTAATTCAAGATTGACAAAGTGGACTGATGTCAGCAAAACTGAAAATGAACAATTTTTAGGATTTTTGTTATGGATGTCACTAAATGTAAAACCGAGGATCTCAAATTATTGGTCAAGAAATATTCTCTATTACGACAATGTAAAAAGTGTTATGTCACACAATCATTTTGAACTGCTTTTACGTATGTGGCAGTTTTATGATGACAACCAGTGCCCACCGGGAAACTGCTTATTCAAAATTCAACCTCTTATTGATAAATTACTGCAGAGATTTCAAAGTGCAGTTGTACTGGAGATAGAAGTTTGCATTGACAAAACACTTGTGCCATTTTGAGGAAGACTTAAGTTTTATTCAGTATATAAAGAATAAGCGCCATAAATTCGAAATTTAATTGTTCAAACTTTGTCTAAAGGGTGGCTTCACCTGGAATATGAAAGTTTACTGTAGCAAGAATGCAAATCTTGGTGTTCCTCTTGCCACTTCTGTTGCTATGAGCCTTATGAGTGGATTACTAAATGAGGGCAGAATCTTATATACAGACCATTTTTACACGAGTGTTCATCTAGCACTCCAGCTTCTTGAACAATCAACACATTTAGTTGGTACTCTAAGATCAAACAGAAAACTGATTTCTCAAGATGTTGTACAGGAAAAATTGAAGAAGGGGGAACACAAAGCAATCTAAAGTACCACAGGTGTAGTAGTACTGAAATGGAAAGATAATAGGTATGTTCTGCTGCTGAGTATTGTTCATGGAGAAGAAGAAGCAGAAGTTGAAACCAGGAAGGGCATAAAGAAAACACCAGCAATTATAATTGACTATAATCAGTCAGTCTTTCATAGATCTTTCTGACCAAATGAAGTCGTACTCGCATTGTCTAAGGCGGGATGTGAAATGGTACTGGAAACTTGCAATTGACTTGTTGACAGGGTCAGCACTGGTAAATGCTCATATGATTTACCGATACATCATCAACAAGAAGATCTCAATCACAGAATTCAAAGAGGAAGTGACTTTGAGACTACCCCATGCAGAAGATGCCGATGAGCCTGGGACATCTCTCACCAAATCCACTGTGTTACATGCAGATTATGCACTTGTGAGCATGGGAGCAGCCAGGCGTAGGTGTACAGTGTGCTATAAAAATATGAAGAATGAATTTGGACGAGAGCAAGCTGTCAAGAAATGCATGTAAATGTAAGAATCACAACTCATAATTTTGCGTAGAGTGTTTTTTCATAAAGGACAGTGCACACAGGTGTTAGAGAAACAAAGTGGAATGATCCAAATATTTCAGTTTCACTTTTGTTGCAATTAGAGTTGAAGAATCCAAATAAAACGGTATGTGATTAACAATCTACTGTGTAAGTAATATGTCAAACTAAATAATAAATAAATAATAAAAATAAGAAAAGTCCAATACGACTGAGTCATGTGAGTTATTTATAACTCACGAATTCAAATGTCAATAACTACTCTTGAAAACTGTAGGCCACAAACATGATTTGTTACTGGGGCCATAATCTACAACAACACCGAGTCACAGCATGCTCCTGTGAGTTACAACTGCACCACAGAGCTTTAAATGGAAAAATGTCCGTGAGTTGTATTTACTTCATGTGATCCGAAGATAACACTTCCTGTCTGTTATATTTAACTCACTTGGTAGTCAAGGTGTTTTTATGAAGGCAAAGGGTATGTGGTACACAAATAGAATAGCTAATTCATAGGATGAAATTAAAACCATATGGTCAGTCGTGAAGGAAGTGTCCGGTCACCAGCACAAGATCGACAGTATGAAGTCAGTTCATAGTAAAAATATTTCTGTTACTGATAACTCAGATATATGTGCAGTATTTAACAATCACTTTCTGAGCATTGCTGGTGAATTAAATAAAAACTTAGTTACTACAGGGAATTATATAACTCACCCAGAAAACGTCTTTCGAAGACTGTTGTCTGAAATACTCCTCTATGATACTGACAAAGGGTAAATTGAGTCCATAATTAAATCACTGAAGACTAACGACTCTCATGGATATGATGGGGTACCTAGCAGAATATTGAAGTACTGTGATGCACATGTTAGCCATGTACTTAGCCATATTTATAATTTTTTCCTTTAAGAATGATCTGCTTCCTGAATGATTACAGTATTCAGTAGTAAAGCTGCTTTATAAAAAGCGAGCAAGAGATAATGTAGACAATTCTAGACCTATTTCTGTGCTGTCAGTGTGTGCTAAAGTTATTGAAAAGGCTGTATATGTAAAGATAATTGATCATTTTATTTCACATAATTAGCTATCACATGTACTGTTTGGTTTTAGAAGTGGTTTAACAAAAATGCTATATTCTCTTTTCCCTGTGAGGTACCAGATGGGTTACAGAAAAGGATGCAAACACTAGGTATCTTTTTTTTATTTAACTAAGGCGTTTGTTTTCATCACAAAATATTGCTTCAAAAGTTGGACCATTATGGAATACAGGGAGTAGCTCACAATTGATTTATCTTGCACTTTAACAACAAACACCAATAGGTCACACTATTCACAGTGTTGAGAATGGGTGTGATGTGGGGTCTGAGTGTAGCACAGTTAAATGAGGGGTGCCCCAGGGTTCGGTGCTGGCACCATTCTAGTTCTTCATTTATATAAATCATATGCCATCTAGTATTACAGGTGATTCTAAAATATTTCAGTTTGCTGATGACTATAGCTTTGTAGTAAAGGATGTGTGCAACATTGGCACTGTTATAGATAGTGCAATTCATGACATAAGTTCATGCGTTGTAGAAAATAAGCTAATGCTAAATCACAGTAAGACCCAGTTATCACAGTTTTTCACACACAGTTCTACAAAACCCGATGTTTCAACTTTGTAGAATGGGCATGTGATTTGTGAAACTGAACGTTTCAAATCTCTAGGCATTCAGAGAGATAGTAAACTATCATGGAAAGCCCATATTCAGGATCTTATTCAAAGACATAATGCTACCATTTTTACTATTGGAGCTGTATCTGAAGTAAGTGTTAGTAGTGAAAAGTAGTCTGCTTTGCCTATCTTCATTCGCTTATGATGTATGGTATTATATTTTGGGGTAACTCTTCCCATTTTCAAAGTATATTTTTGGCCCAGAAGCTGGCGGTTTGGGGAATAAATTGTGTAAGTTTGTGAACATCTTGTCGACTCGTGTTCGTTAGAGTGAGTGTTCTCACATTGGCCTCTCAATATATATGTATTCTTTGCTGTCATATCTTGTTGCTAATATCAGTGTATTCCCAAAAATTAGCAGTTTTCACTCAGTTAATACTAGGCAGAAATCCAATCTGCATTAGGAACCCACTTCCTCGACTCTTGTGCTGAAAGGTGTGCAGTTTACTGCTGCATCAATTTTTATTAAGGTACCACAAGAATTCAAAAATTTTAGCAGTAATCCACGTGCTTTCAAATCAAAACTGAAGAGTTTTCTCATGGGTCACAACATCTGTTTTTTGAGGAGTTCCTTGAAAATTAAGCTGATTCCTGTGTTGCATTGTTGACTGCGTTTACATCAACTTGTGGTTTATCTTTTATTGGGTTCATAAATGTTTTTTTTTTCTCTTATTTTATGTTGGTATTTCATGTACTGACATGTTCCATGAACTTGGAGATTTGCTCATCAATTTGGTCCCCTGGAACTAGATGTGTAAAATTAAAACTTACAATAAAAACAACAACAAGGACTAGATTTGAACTATTCTTGCATACAAGATATGACTGTGGTGTTGTTTTTGTCCCAAGTGTACAAGCCACTCAATTAAGACATTATAAAATGACTGAAACAAGAAAGCACAGGAAGTTCTTGTACAGAGGTTAGTCTGCCTTCATTCTACAAGGAGGAAGGTAATGATGGTCTGCCTTCATACTACAATGCGGAAGTTAACGATATCGGATGCTGTGCATTTTGCAAGAAGTGTGGGGGATTCCACACAAGAAAGCACAAAGTTTGTTTTCATCAGATACTTACAGACAATGTCATGCAAGAGAATAAAAGATTTGTTGCTGAACAGTGGCAGCAAATATTGCGATTAGGAGAGAACAGTGACTACTTTAGCTTCAAAGCATATGTTGAATGGTGGTGTTGCTGCCTTCTGTCTGTCCATGACAATTTATTAAGTTTTGCAGGAACAGATGACAGAAAACAAGAATAAAGGGAAGATGGGATGAACCAAAACCTTTGCCAGTTTGTACAATATCAAAAGTTATTGAAGCAATAGACACAGTTAAGCATTAGTGTTGAGTTTTGAAGTCGACAAATAAGTGGTGAACATATTAACTAAGATGGACAAAACCATATTAAAAATAGGGCAAAATAAACAACTATTGATATGTTTATGAAGCATCTGCGAAGACAGGGCTGGATTCAGTATAATTAAGCTAAAATGAATGATAGATTAATAGTTGGTTAAAATGACAATCCCTATTCAGGTACCAGGTGTGATGTCCCGAACATGTTTTCGAAGGGTGCATTTTGAATTACAGTTTGTTGACATAACATGTCGGGAATTGTGGCGTTAAGAGATCACATATTTCCCAAATATAGTATCCACAATTCTGCATTTTCGCTGATGAGAAAATCAAATCATTATCAAATTAGTGTCCCCCTCCCTACCACCACCACCACCATCACCACCACCACCATCGCCACCACCACCACCACCACCACCACACACTGTGATCGTTAAAATACATGTTCCTTTCAAAAATGTGCTAACAAGACACCACTGAACAATTACAGCAGAGAACATTAGCAAAATTTCTTTAATTGCTTGTATAATAACTCCTTAAGACACACTGCTACCAATAGTAGCACATTTGGGTGACAAATGTAAAAACATCATCCTACATCATGATTTACACTGATAAGCCAGATCATTGTGATCACTTGCTTAATAACTTGTCTGTCTGTCTTTGTTACAAAATACATCACTGATTCTGCGTATCCGGGATCCAACAGTTTGTTGGTAGGTTTATGGAGGTATGTGGCATCACTTGTCCAGGCACAGGCCATGTAATTCGCTTAAATTATGTTCTGCTTATTTGCATATGCGGTGATGGCATCCAATCGTGACCCAGATTATAATGGTATGGCAACAAGAGAAGCAGTGCAAAACTGGATTGTGCACTTTATTTTTCTCTTATTACAACTGACTTACTTGAAACGTTCAGCTGATCCTCTTCTCTGGATACGTAGCTACGTCGATCTCCACAACTTCTTCTTCTTCTTCTTCTTCTTCTTCTTCTTCTCTCTCTCTCTCTCTCTCTCTCTCTCTCTCTCTCTCTCTCTCTCTCTCTCTCTCTCTCTCCCCCCCCCCCCCCTCCTCTTGAAATAACTAGGTGCTCTCATAATACTTTCAGTTCTGTTCTGGTATATTTCCATTTCCACAAGTCTCACGTAAGTATATAAATTCTTGCAAGTCAATTGCTTCTTTAACCATCAGATACAATTAAGTATATTTACAATGTGGTGAGTTTAATAACCACCAGAAATTCAAAGACAGTTCTTGCTTCTAGAAAGTCTAACACCTGAATTAAGAGTCTCTAGTCAAATCATATTTCATTTGTTCCTAAACACTACAATCATTAAACCAACAAGGAGTAACGCATGCTTGCTCCTTGTACATCACATACAGCTTCTATGGCACAAGTGGCAAACACTTGTCTGCACCGATCGACCTCCACGATTCCAGTATTCTCCTGATACTCGTCCATCCTGCACACACAAAAACCGTTGGTAGATACACCTCCACTCTCCCACATTCATACTTAAAATATCGAGTGTTTAAGATGGTGGAAGACCAAGTGTCTCTAGAATTTATCCCAAAATTCTCAAGGCACTACATATCCCTCCCCTTAGCTCGAACACACTATATTTTATACATATTTATTATGTACATTAATGTCTCCCATAACGCTAATTCACTTTTTAATCAGTATACATTAGTATTTTAGTAATCGTGTACTTAATATCTAGCTCTTCTTTCTTTGTTTTGAGAATAACTATCTGAGCATTTCACCTACTATTGGAGTTAGCACTTTTGTGTCTAGGAACCGTGTGGATAACATTCTTGATTTCCATTCACAAACTCCAGGTGTCATAGACACTTAATTATTATAAAATTCTTTATTCTACTTCTCTGTACTGCTTTTTCTTTAGTACATATTAGTTTCCTTATCTACTGTAGCTTGTAGTCTGGACGAACTGTGGGAAAATGAGTGTTCTTTCTGACACTCTGTTATAAAACATAACAATGCTAGTGGAATGGAGAATCCAAATTTACCAGAATAATCTCTACAAAATTTTGTGACTTTTGTCACAATACTGTCCTTTCCCCTCCTTGGTGCCCCTGTTTGCACAGTATAGGTCGGCCTTTCTTAGGTCCGCCTACCTGCCCTGCTGGATGCGCCCTCCTTATCTTCCTGGGTAGGTCTCATGGTTCATTACCCTCATTTACATCTTTATGTACACTATAATTAAATACTGTCTGGAAACTAAATCTGTTTCACATTTAACACTCACTCCTTAATACTTCATTTAATCCCCTAGAGTCCTCCATTACGCTTCCACTCCTAGGCTTTCATTATGCACCACATATATATTATTCAATATATCATATGTTTACTTGTCCCACTATCCTACAGATCATCAGAACAATGTTCGACTGACATTCCTGAATAATTATCACAATTAGTTCCTCCCTGGCTTATGCTCATTAGTTCCTCCCTGGCTTATGCTCATTAGTTCCTCCTTGGCTTTTGCTCTCCTTAACTACTCTCACTTCCTTCTTATGTATCCCTAATGTTGAATTATCATAGTATTTATATCCTTATGTACATATGTGATATAGAATCATCATTGTTCTTATACATATATTTCCTATATATACATATTAATAAATACCTACATGATAGTTTTTTCAAGTAATTAGGCGATGTAGAACCATCACAATAAACAGCCATGTGTGCATATTTCTCTATGTGCACATTCTTTCCCCCTACAACACTTGATGGTTCTTACATCAATTTTATCTGTACTTTCGTTGTTTGCGTCTTCGTGTTTCATTGTGTGTATGCGTAAGTGTGTCTGTGTATCCTGATTCTTCGGCCTACTTATATGAAATAAATTGAAGGTAATTGGAAACCACAGAAAATGAGGACTTTAGCAACAGAAGTATATGAATATGTAAAGAGGGAAAGATAGACCGGTACTCAGATGAGAAGTAAGAAAGGAAAAAGTAGAAAAGGTTGCCAAGTTTGAAGAAGAGAAAGAAGATAGCCCCAAAGACAGGAAACCCTTCCCATCCCCCTTCTCCAAGATCCCTACTTCGCTGCTACTTTAGTGAGAAGCCGGAGGAGGTATGGTGTTAAATGTCTCCTACAGAATGGACATTCTCACCGTCACCTTTGAAGTCCCCAAAGAAAAATCTTAGCAACCCGTATGGAACGGCAAATGGTGAAGAATCAGTTACACTTGTCTGAAAGATGTGGTGTGTGTTTGGTGTTAGTTATGCTTTTTACTTACTACCAATGTCTTCCAAAACTAATACAAAGTCTCCCCTTTACATCAAATTTCAGAAAAGGTATAAAATGTTCTATAAAAATAGAAAATTATACACTACAATCAAATAGTTGTTCAGTTAATCACTTTACACTATATTTCATACACACATAAAATACTCTGTTCAGTTTATGTCGTCTAGACATCACTCGGTTTAACTAGTATCATCATATTATACCTTTCTCTCAAATAATATTTTATTTGTTTCATTTCGTGACTAGGGATCACTGTTCATCTGTGATTCTCTTTTAAGTTTCCTACTTTACTGTCATATCCATTTTTCTATGTACTAAAATTATAGGATATTTAAGAATTCAAGAATAGATTACAGAATAATTCAAGATTTGAATTCTTTCCATAAATTATCTATGCCTCTCTTAGTATCATTAAGTTCGGAAGATAAAATCGGAGACACGTTGTCGGAGGTTACTCTCGCGGCAACTTTTCTGTCTATCATCTCTTCCACCTGTTCATCCAGATTACTGATATTTATTATGTCTGAAGTGGCTAGTTTCTCTTTAAAATTTCTTTCTACATTATCAACTTATATAGTGTGTTAACACCTGCAATTTGCAATTGGACTATTGGTAATAATTTATCCCATTTCTCAACACTCTCCTTTAAGGTGTGTAATTTATTACAGTATCAAACGTAACATTACAGCCACTTTGAAATGATCCTAGTTTTTCGCTCAATTCAGGCTCTACGCTATTACATTCATGTTCAATATCAAATCCTAGTTTCTTTGCCAAATCCTAAAATTGGTTACTCTGTGTCTGACTAAAGTCAGTGAACAGCTGATTGACGTGGCTACTTAAAGAGCTGGTTAATTCATCCTTCAAATCTATTTTAAAATTTTCCACTTTTAGTGGTTAAAATGTCAAATTAAGTCTTCAAATTTCCCATGCCTTCACACAACTGACTAAATTCCTTATTTTGTTTGTCTGCTTTTGCACTTAACAATCATAAAGCTTTATTCTGAATGTCCAATTTATTATTTACTTGAGTATTCACTGTGTCTATTTCTCTACTTGAATTAGCACTCTGTGCATCAAGCTTTTCACTTTAAGTGGCACTTCGTGCTTCTTGTTTTTCAGTTAAACTCACACTCAGTTCATTCCTCAAAGAAGCATTTTGAGCATTCAACTCTGTTTTCTGTTCATCTAACTTAGCATTCAACTCTTTTCTTAAAGAAGCAATTTGAGCGTTTACAGCTGCTGAATCTGTGCGCTGGGCTTCAATTAAATTTACAATTTCAGACCTGACTGGCATTTCCCTAGTCACTTTAATAGCTGTGACTGGTTCTGCTAGTTGCTGTTTGTGATCTATATTCTTTCTAGTTTTAGATCTAGTGATCATTAAAAAACACCTCTGAGCATAATAACTATACTAACAGTCTATTATTGAACAGTGTCCTTAACTTTACATTCGAATAATTATTGTCTTTTGCTCACCCGGTGTAGAGTCTTAGGCTGTGTTAGTGAACAGGTGTGGAATCGGCGCTGGTGAACAGCATGGGCGCAGGCAGCGTCAAAGGTTAGTTTCAGCATCGGTGTCGGTGAACAGATTTGTAGTCAGCACCAGTGAGCAGCAGTTGGTATCAATTTCTGGTTACCGCATCCACGCCCTCGCGATCTATATGAGGGCTGCTTACTCTTCACACTGGATCCTCGTTGTCGAATGGATCTTGTCGTAACTCTTCTTAGTCTAAACAGTTGAGATTTTCCTTATTTGTTCTTTTTGTCTGGTATTCATCCACTTTCACCCACTTTGCCGTTTATGCAGAATCCAACTCTGCGAAACAATTTCTCCGAACCCTATGTTCTGTGAAGAGTCATGGATGTGCAACCATTTAGTACCTAGTGGTAGTTTCACTGTCCTACATCTTTCCGTAGATACTCATGACAGTAGCATGTGAACATTTGACCAGCTTCGCCGTTTTCAAGATACTTGTTGATAGGCTCTGTGTAACAATAATCTGCCCTTTGTCAAAGTCATTTTTCTCGTTGGATTTCTCCGTTTGCGCCCATATCTTTGCTAGGATGATCCCCCATCCATGTCTGTTCCACTTGCGTACTTTGTTACCAAATCATGTGGCTGCAGTACCAGCAGGCGGCATCCAATGTCATTGTGGGCAGTGGTCATAATGTTTTGGCTGTTCAGTGTATATATTTTCTGGAAGGCAGATTTTCGGGCAAGAAATTGAGGAAAAAGGAATGCTGCACCCAGCACAGGTTTGGAAACATTTAATCTGAAGTGCCTCAGTCATTGCTTATCTCTTTTCTTCTAGTGAATTACATTTGCACTCCTCTATGAGTTACCCCTCTCACACATAATTCTAAATGACTTTTCATTTCTCTTGTGACAGCACCTGAAATTTTTATCTCATCTTCATTTTAACTAGAGAAGTTCTACCAAAGTGCATAAAACTTTTTGTGAGTTAATTTAGTGTCCATGTGATCCTTTCTGTTGTGTATAGTTAGCGCATATATGAGATATATATCTAAGAAATTATCATTTTTGCCACAGACATTGCACCAGCAGGTGTTACAAGAAAGACCTATGTTTTACAAATATGTTGAGAACATATGGCCTACACATCAAAAGAGATGCAAGAATATACATCCAGAAATAAAGAAGTATGTGGATACAGTATGGAAGGTAATGTTCATTTTATATTTTAAATTGAGAGTGTATGCATTACCATTTAGTTACTTTGAATGCTGTGCCAGACAGTTGTGCATTAAGTGTGTATTCTCCTGATATTTTTTTTCTTCAGCCTTAGATATTTCGAATTGTTAATATCATTTTAATATATGTAATACAAACTTACTTTCTTTCTTTCCGTCTTATTGTTGTAAATTCAGTTCTGATGATTCTGTTTCTGTACATTTTTAAAATCCACCCTCTTTTGAGCTTATCCTCCATTATTCTCTATGTATTATCATTGATTCCTTAATGATATTAATTTCTTTCTTGAATCTGAAGCCGGCCGCGGTGGTCTCGCGGTTCTAGGCGCGCAGTCCGGAACCGTGCGACTGCTACGGTCGCAGGTTCGAATCCTGCCTCGGGCATGGATGTGTGTGACGTCCTTAGGTTAGTTAGGTTTAAGTAGTTCTAAGTTCTAGGGGACTGATGACCACAGCAGTTGAGTCCCATAGTGCTCAGAGCCATTTGAATCTGAAATTGTTGCTCTCTATTGTAGGTAATTTGTAATATCCCACGTTCTTCTATTGTAATGTATTTTATGTTACACTAATTTGTTATATGTATGTCCCTGGCATAGCTCGAGAACACTTACAATAATTTCATCTAAACAAGATGCACATCAAGGATGTTCCCAGCAAACACAGATAGCACAGAATAAGCTCAATTTTAAAATATGTAATTAGGGTAATGAACAAAAACTTAATTAATAAGCTGAGGAAAAATTGAAATATTTCACGAAAAGCTGCTGTAAATGAAGTTTCAAAAATGTCATCTGTTCAAGACCTAGCTATTTTGCACATAAAGAGATACATTGGTGTGGTATTTGAATGTCAAAAAGGCTTCCTTCGAATAAAGTATGTTAGGAAGCAAACGAGGGATCGGTAAGATAATGCTTTCCGAATAATACTTGAAGTTCAAAAATGGAAGAAATCAGTCAGATATTTTATGAAATGATTTGTGTAAAAGAAATAAGTGGATCAGAGAAACGTTCCATGTGCCTTTGTATGATGCTCAAAATCATGAACAGAAAATGAGGTGCACCAAACATTTACCTAAAATTTTTTATGCCATGCTTTTAGACAGATCATTACACAAAACGTTTGACTTTCTTTTCAAAAATTTTGTAAGTTTTACTTTTACAGACTATTTAGAGTAATTGAAATGCTTGGTCTTAACACTGACTGCTGATGGATTGCGTTTGCAACATCAAATATCTGTAAAATTTAATAGTTCATTGTAATTTATTAGGAATTAAATGTGTGTGAAAATCAAGTTCTTTGGCAAGACCTTAAAAATATACTTAGCGATACAGTGTAAACGGTATACATAAAACTTAGTACTCAAAACCATAACTGAGTCACTAAAAATATTAGAATGGCAGGGAATCGAACCCAGAACCTTTCCCTTACATGTAATTATTAACTGTATATGCTACCCCTACAAGACAGCTAGCTACTCTCTAGTGGTATCAATCTGTGCGCTTATGTTAGTATTTAGCGTAGTCAGTCATGTAATAGTCATTTCTCCGCATTTATTGGCTGTTAAAAGTGCTTGATCATGTAAAAAAAAAATCATATGTAATTTATTGATGAGATAGTCGAATGCTCCTCTGCTCATTCACGTGTATTCGAAGAACTTGTCTGGTGATCTTTGTAGTTGACGATACTTATGAAATTCTCCATGGAGATTCTTCCCTTTGTAAATTTCATGCATAGCATTCCTTTTCACTTTATTTTCTTAAGTAAACCTAACTCTGTAGCCTTACTCTCCAGCTACAGTAATCTACATGTTAAGGACACCGTTTTATAGAAACAGCTGGTTGGTGCGAGCAGCCATCTTGTAGCGTGACATGGTCGCTCGCACACAGGACACCCGAGGTTTTCGCCCGATGTTGCTGCTTGTCACTGGAGTGTCACGTATCCAGAAGTCGCTCGCTTCTGTCGCTCATTTAGGACACGGCCTTAGTTGTCAGAGTTGGCGTATAAAAGTCGTAACATGTAAGCGTAACTCTTGAATGGCTCATTGAGTGCAATGGCACATTGGAAGATATCGGAATCATTTTCAGGATGCATGCGCGTGTGTGAGAATGAAGAGGCTGACATATTAAAATAATTGAAACCAAGCTACATACATTAGTGTTTATAACCATTGTTTTTGGGCTTGCAAGACTGTTTGGAGATAATTGTGGTGACATTTAACCCCTAGAGATGGGGCTGATAGTAGGAAAGGGGGACACTTACTACATAACTTTGAGTACTTCTAGTAATTTCAACCATATTTGGTATAGGTATATATCTGAAAAAGAAAATTACTTGAGTCAAGGGCATCCGCAGCACACCTGAGAATGGAAATAGAAGCTTGTGACATAGAGAGATAACTCGTATCGACTGTTTTATGTTACTTGCTCAAGAGTGGGTTTACTCTAAAATTTGTTTATTCTTGTTCCTGGAGGGGAAACTAAAAATATTGCATATCATCAAGTCTCGTGTTAATTTAATATTTCAATACATTTTTAAAAGATTTTGTTTTATAATTTATGTGCTGTATTTTTAAGTTTAAAAATGCAAATGAAAGTAGTTTGTTTATTTTCTGTTCATAAATGTAATTCATTTTCCTATCTACTGGCCAATGCTGGATAATCTGCTAGTTCTGGTGTAAGTTACAATATAATGAAAGGGCTTCAGCTGCCAGAGACTGGCCACGTGTGTGTGTGTGTGGGGGGGGGGGGGGGGGGGGCATGGGTGCGTGCACGTGTGTGTGTGTTTGCATGTTGTCCATTTTTGACAAAGGCCTTGTTGGCCGAAAGCTAACATTCTGACTGTATTTTTGTTGTGCCTTTCTGCGACTCAGCAGATCCGCTACATGGTGAGTAGCAATTATGCTTTTCATTATATTGCTACAGTCCATCCTGGATTTTCCATTGTCTTTTGTAAGTTACAAAGATAAGATTAAATTCTGATTTTAAATGAAGACCTTTGTTGAAAATTGAAAATACTTGTAATTTAGACCAATATAAATTCAAGAACAGTAACAAATAAACATTTCCAATAAAGCTTTCAGTAGGCTAGCTGTGGTAAAAAGAAAAGGTGCTAATTTCAGCATCAGTGTCTTAAAAGAAAGCAGTTTTGTCTGCAATTTGTCAAATAATTGAAATTTTGAATTGTCACTAAGCAAGTGTTCAACAAAATAATTCCACTAAAAATAAGTTTTATATGCTTGGTGAAATCCGATATCAGAGTAGCAGAGATTTCTTTGTACTAGAACAAAGTAAATCTCTTTGGGCTTTGATGTAAAGTTTGAATGACCTACAGAATTTTGAAAAGTTTTGGCAATGGACATAGCAAATACATGATTTTCACACATACTGTGGTGGGGCCACAGTGGCAGACCGTTGTGGCTCTAAGGATGGACATGGTTCAGATGTGTTGCTACTTAGTGAATCTTGTTTTGTTTATGTGTCTGTCTGCGACTGAAACTATCTGTTACACAGTGTTAATGAGTGACTACTCTTACTTCATCCATTGTCTGTATTCCATGTAGTACTTTCCAGTTTTTCATAGTTTTATGTTGTACATGGAGTATAGGTGTAGTGATATTTAACTGCTTTAAAAATAACTTAAAAATGCTAATACAGCAGAGTCCTGCTAATCTGAACCCCGGTAATGTGAAAATTCGGATAATCCGAACATGCAAAATGTTAGTCTAAGTATGGAAAACTGCTGTATGTACACACCATTTTAATTTACACAGTACAATAAACATGTATTGGAAAAATTGGCAAGAAAACATTAGGTTTAAACAATGCATAACAATGAAAGAAAAGTGGACATTTTATCCCTACTTTCTAGATGACAAAACCTCAGTCATTCTTTTGTGGTGTAATGAAGACAGTCTGTTATATGACGCATAGTTGTGTCATCATCTTATAAACATCAAATCAGCAGGTGTAGCAGTGGGCTGTTGCTCCAAATAACGTAGCGCGAGGTCAGTGGCTTCTGCTGCATCATTGTGTGGCACTAGCTCTTCTTTGTCGCTTTCAGGCTCATTGTCACTTCCGTCACAGCAGTCCACTTCTTCCTGGTCTTGAATCACAGCAGCAACTAAATCAGCATCAGTAAGGTTCTCGACACATGCCCCATCCGCTACCATCCACTCATCTACGTCTCTTCACTAGCTTCTTCACATCCAGGGGATTGTATGTACCATTTGTAGTAGATTTTCCTCTTCATTTTCAACTAGGTTGTCCTAAAATTCAAAAGATGTCCACAGTTTTATCCACGATTTTCTCAGAGTATTTTCTGCAATATTCTGCCATGCCTCAGCAGCACAATAAACAACATCCTTCCATTGGTCTTTCTTATTTTGTCCACTAAAGGAATGCTATCATATTGGGTCAGCATTCTTAAAAATTGTTTTCTGTAAATCAGTTTTAATGTTTGCAGTATGTCCTGGTCCTTCGGCTGTAGAAGTGGTGTAACATTCGGCGACAAAAACTTCACCACAATTTCTACATCACTTAATTCCTCAGTGCTGGGGTGAGTTGGCACATTATCAATCAAAAGGACTGCACGGGGAGACAAATGATTTTCCTTAGAAAACTGTTGAACAGAGGGAACAAACTGGCCGTGAAACTATTCTTTGAACAGCTTACCATCCATCTGTTCTTTTTTCTGGTTACGATAATGTACGAGCAGGGACTTCAAGTTGCAGTTTTTTAAAGCTCTGGGCCTAGCAGATTTGCCGCTCAGCGTTAAAGGCAGCTTGTGATTACTAGCAGTGTTGCCACACGCTAATAAAGTCACATGATCTTTGCACATTTTAAAACCAGTAATTTGGTCTTGTGCTTTTGATGCCTGGCTTATTGTTGACAATGCCCTAAAATTAAGGCCAGTCTCGTCAGCATTATACATTTATTATTTTTTCAAACTCGCCCAAGTATTCCTGTGCTGCATCATGTTCAGAAGAAAGCTTCTCTCAAGTAATTGTCAGCTGATGAATTCCATGACGTTTTTTGAATCTATCCAATTTGCACTAAAAAACTCATCACCATTTATTAACTTGTTCAGGTAAACAGCCTTCTCCTGAATCAGTGCTCCACTCAAAGGAGTTCGCCTTTCTCTTTCCTGGATAAACGAAAGGTAAAGAGTTTCATCCACTTTATCATACTGGGACGGTTTAGAAGTCTGCCGAATTTCGAGTGTTTTTCTCAAAGACATTTCACAGGACTGTTCAAGCTTCATTCGGTTCTTCTTCCAATCATAAATGGTTGCTTTGCCAGTTTAGATATTCTCACCATTGTGTATTCGCTTCAAAGCATTCAGTTTTTCTTTGAGAGTTAATGTTGCATGTTTCCGTTTACTCAAGATGAAAATACATACACCACTACACCTGAACGAATACAATACAACTGTTACACGTGCCAGTGATCGATAACTAACATAACCAAGCACTTTGCGAGCCATTGATCTCAGACACTACAAAGGTCTCAACAATGCTCAACCCCAAGGGCAGTGAGTGAGAGAGGGAGCCATTGTTCCCACACTTGTTCCCATTTGTTACAATGGTGGACCTACTTATCTGCTTGGTATACTTCATTCTAGAAACGCATCACCATAATTCCGACTAAACCGAACAAATCGGTAATCCGAACAAGGCCTGGTCCCAATTAGTTCAGATGAACGGGACTCTACTGTACTACTTAAGAGAGAGCCCAGAAGTAGACAAAATACATTTGTTGTTAACAAATGTGAATACAGCAAGTTAAACAATATTGTATTGCTATTAATCTGGACGAATAGCTCATGACAGTTCACGCACTACAAAATTAGCATTTATTGTTTCTGCTTATTAAATTGCAGTGTACTTGAAACAGTTGCTAAACAGGGAACACTATTGCAATAGTCAATTGCTATATATTACAAGAATTACTTTACAAAAATCATCTACCTGTTCAAGGTGTTTTTTAGTTTCTTCAGTGTGTTTGGAAATCAAGAATATTTTGCTGAAAAAATGAATTTTAATGGTGTAATTATAACATCAAACAGTTGGTTCTAATATTGTGTAAGAAAGAAAATATGTAAGAGGAAAGGAAATTTTAAATAGGTCCAAAAGGTTTGATTTTGGGTCGTTATTTTCAATTTTTAAATGACCTTTTCGACAAAGAACAAATAGATTCAGTCCCTTCTTCTAACTGTTATAGTCCACCCACATGTGCTCAATAACATTTCAGATTGTCTCATTGTCCCTGTATTTGCATTCTGATCTAAAACACATTGTGGTTTCTAAATTTTTTATTACTTTTTTTTTCTTTATCGGTCTTTAACATCTCACATTTCTGTTGTGTTAGTTAGTGCACATTTAGACATCTCCTTTGTTGCAGCCACTTTGTGGAAAATATCATACCACTGGACATAAAGTGGACCCTTAGTTCCAGTATCTTGTGAAGTTTTGGCATATTGCGCTTGTTCCTGCAAGCAGTACGACATGCAACTGTTACATAATCGTAGTGTGTGTCCAGATTCCAAATAGATTGTCCTGTGTGTTTGCCCTGTGTATTTTTTTTCCTTCATATTGTGGAACAGACCTGTTGTGTTGCATCTATTTTTATACACATGAAAATTTTAGATATAGACAGGCCAACAGACACAACACAAAAGGTTTTGTTTCAATCTTATTTATTTTGGGTGAAATAAATAGTTTTAACAATAATTGCAATATGACAACAATAGGCTTTCATGAGTCCAGAGCTCATCATACAGTTGAAGTGCACTGTGGAGTACAATGATAGATATTGTTGACTATATTCCTTACTTAGAATAAAGTCTCCTCAGGTTCTGGCAGAATTGTGTAGTGGGACGTTCTCAAAATTAATACGACACACTATGGGGTCTAATTCACTAAAACTTACCAGTAACATTCTGCAAATCCTTCACCTTTCCACTGTGATAACTAAGGATGCATTTGCCATTATGCAAGACCTGTTGTGCTTTTATGCTATTTTATCTAGTCGTAAGACAGAAACGTCCTCGGAAAGACGCAACGAAATCATTTAGATGTTTGTTTTGTGTCCCGAATCCAAAATACCAAACACATGCGTAAATGCAGGATAGTTGCTTTATCCAGTCTTGGTAAAACACACTTGTTTAGTGAGCATTTCACCTCTATATTTAAAGTTGTGAAAGTCAAAAGAACTGTGTAAATAATTTGAGGAGAAAAGGTAAAAACTCACTGAATATTAGAGTCGTTGAGTTATGGAAAGGCACATAAAAAAGACTGAAATCTTTGCTAACTTTTGGATGACTCCTTTTTTGACTTGAGTACACATACATAACGATACTCGTATACCTGTGTGGCTACATTATGCCAGCTGAGTACACTGTGCTGGACTGCCATTCTACAGCTTGATCCAGCTCAAGGGTTATATCTGGTGGAGTGGACGAGATGTGAAAGGCAGGGAGTGGGAGGGAGGATTGGGGAAGGGTTGCTGACAGTTGGGAGGAAAGCAACAGGTGCATGTGATAGGAATGTGACACAAGCACCAACAACAGCACCAGTGAGGTTGGTTAGTGTGCAATGACGATGACTGGTGGAGTGGATTGGAAGGAGGAGACTAGGCGGAAGAGGGTGTAGATGTAAGATGCATGAAGTTAGGACCCTGGGACAGTGTGGAGGTGGATATGGGACAGGCTAGCAGAGTTTAAGGCCAGGATCGAAGGATGTGTTGCAAGGACATCTTCCATCTATGCAGTTTCAAGAAGTTGGTGTTGGGGGAAAAGATCCAGATGGTACAAGTCATTAAGTATCCTTCTAAATCAAGCGTGTTGATTTGAGCAGCAGGTTTTGTCAATGGGTTGTCAACTATGCTCTTCGCCAGTTTGGCATTGGCCATACATCTGGGTTAACAGCTGGGTGCTGATCATGCCCATATTAAATGCCACACAGAAATTGCAGTGGAGCTAATTTGGGCTGCTTTTACAGGTGGCCATGCTATTGATAGGATAGGATAGGATAGGATAGGATACGATAGGATTGGATTGGGATAAGCCTGTGACAGGACTTAAGTAGGATGTTTTGAATGGGGGGGAAAATACATGATGACCATTTACAGGACTACAACCTACAGTACTATGACGTTGGAAGTGTATGTGTTGTAGTGGTGGATGAACATATTACATATTGTGGATGGACAGTGGAATAATACACGGGTAAAATATTCATAATTTCTGGGCATGATAACAAGTAGTTAGCAAACAGTATGGTTCAGTTGCTCCATTGTAGGATGATGAGGGAGTTGGTTCTTGGCAGTGCATGGTGAACTGGGGTCTATACGTATGTGGCATCCCCTGCCCTGTATAGGATATAGCTATCAAAAGGTAGGTATTGTGTTGATGGTTAGTGGGTTTGATAGGATAGTGATAGCTATCAAAGAGGTGGAGGTTTCGATGAGTCAACACCTCCACTATTCGGTGAGTTTTTACCTTTACTCCTTAAATTATTTTCATTTAATCAGAACTTTCCGTTACCATATAGCTGTTGTGAAACAATGGTGTGATTTATGATACTTGATGAGGTATTGGCTAAGCTCTGTACCTAAACATTGTATAACAGTTGTTACTATTTTTGACTTCTGAGAATAAGTACCTGTTCTCACTTCTAAGAATTTATACCTGCTTTACTTCTAGTGAATTTTTTTCACAACTTCTTCCTCATTGTGACCCAAAAAATACCATTTTGTCTATCTGAAATTTACGTAAGTTACATGGGTAGGCTGTGATGGATTCCTGGAAAACAGTTGTATGCAAAGCAGAATCAAAAACAGAAATGAGACCACAATAGATTATGCACATATAAACAACCAAGTGGCCTGAAATTTGAACAGGTACTGAGAGTTTTGAGCAGAAATTGTGCTGTGTATGTTAACACCTTCGCAGAACACAGGTTTTTGAAAATAACTTCTTTTGTGATGTGGGTAAGAACATTCAAGATATTATTTTGTGATGACTTTGTATGGCTGTGTGATAATAGAAGGGTTTGAGGATACTAGCACTCAGCGCACGAGCGATAAGAGACAGCATCTCTGAGGTAGTGATGAAGTGGGGATTTTTCCCATACAACCATTTCATGAGTGTACTGCGAATATCAGGAATCCAGTAAAACATCTAATCTCCAACATCCTGCAAGAACAGGACCAGTGATGACAGGAGAATCATTCAACACAACATAAGTGCAATCCTTTCACGAATTGCTGCAGATTTCAATGCTGGGCCATCAACAAGTGTCAGCGTGCAAACCATTGAATGAAACATCATCAATATGGGCTTTCAGAGCTGAAGGCCCACTCATGTATCCTTGATGACTGCACGACTCAAAGCTTTACGCCACGCCTGGGCCCCTCTACACAGACATTGGACTGTTGATGACTGGAAATATGTTGCCTAATCGGACTAGTTTCGTTTCAAATTGTATTGAGAGATGGACGTGTATAGGTATGGATACAACCCTGTGGCTCCATGGACCCTGGACTGTTCAAGCTGGTGGAGTCTCTGTAATGATGTGGGGCATGTGCTTTTGGAGCGATACAGGTCCCCCGATACACCCATATACGTCTCTGACAGGTGCCACGTACGTAAGCGTCCTGTCTGATCACTATATCCATTCATGTCCATTTTGCATTCCGACGGTCTTGGGCAATTCCAGCAGGACAATGCAACACTCCACACATCCAGAATCACTACAGAGTGGCTCCAGGAACACTCTTCTGTTTAAACATTGCCTGTATACAACAACTGGCCCATGTGGTAGCATAAAGGTCACTACAATTTCATTTAACTCATAACTGATATCTATATTCTCCTACAACCCACCAGTCAGTCATAGTCATACACACATGCCATAAACATCACCCTTCTCAGGTTGTGAATCTGAATATTATCCTACTGTTTCTGAGGTGTTGGCTGAGTGACCGACATTTCTTCTTTCTTGGTCTTTAAAGTGAGTGTGATATGAGTTCGCCCATTACTTTGAGTCCAGAAACGTGTCGTCTGAATTCCTTTCACAGGATTAGTTTGTTTCGACCATTCTTCTTTTTTCTGTTCACAGAATTTTTTGATTTCCTCTTTGGTTAAAAGAATGGGGCCTGTGGATGTGTAAGATTTCCCTCATAAAATCCTTAGCATTCTGAATCGCAGCTGTATTTGGTCTGGAAATATTATATTTTGCAGCATGGTGCTTGAGCAGGCCACCTACACCATCATAACTCCCCTTCCTGTGACCAGTAGTACTGTATCCCAGTCAATTGGCACAAGCAACCTGCTGACATCCTACTTATGTCTCAAGGCACCATTATCCAGCCCCTGTCCTACACACAGTGTTCCTCCTCATCAGCCCCTCGTAGCACCCAGACCCTGCCTAGCTGACTTTTTTAAATTCCCACATCCCCAAAAACTCCCTACCAACACCCCACCAAATACAGGTGCAACATTCCAAGAACACTGTTGTTAACATTTCCAGCAAAACATTCAGTCCCACAGAAGTTTTAGTCCTATCCAAAGGCCTTACCTTCAGCACTGCAACCAAAGTTAACCATGCTGAACAAGTTGATCGCCTACTCACCTTGCCCCAATCTCTACAATGGAAACACTTCTTTGCCACCAACCCCTCCAACCAGAGCCAACAAAATCCCAAAGTTGAACCCTGCCTCTCCCAGTTTATACCACCATACAACCATGGTCCTCTCTCCCTGCCACATAACCTCCCCTGGTCAACTTCCATTGCTTCCTAAGAACATCAATCTTTCAGCAGAAGAAAGGACAACCATGCAAAACCTCAAAACAAATTGTTGTACTGGTAGACAAAGCTTCCACTACTGTCGTTACGAATCACAGTGACTACCTCATGGAAGATCTCTGCCAGTTATTTGACTTCTCTACCTAAGAACTCAGCCAGAGTGTTCCCACCCCAAATGTCCAACATCTGCAACCCCTGCCCCTCCCAGAATCTCTCCCCTGGATCCATTCCCCCACCCCCGCCTCTATGACATCCCACACACAAACCAAACTGTGGCAGGAACAAAGTAGACCACCCTGTGATACAACATGTGGCAGGACATAAGGTGCTGATTTCAGTGGCTGCTGCACATCCCGAGCCATCTGGATCCTCCCATCCATCAGCTTTTCTGAAATGTGCAGACGGGAGTTACGCTTACAATAGAATGCTCTGTTCCCACAATTATCCCTATCATACCTCAACCTACGGTAACCTACTCCCCCCACACCCTCCTTCCAATACTTTTCACCCCATTTGCCATATCATCTCCTCCCTATTGATGTCTCTCACCCTCCTTGTGTGTTGCACTCAGCCGATGCACCCCTGTCCCCCACCACAAGTGCTTTGTCCATCTTTCCTTTTCCTGCTCCTTTCATTTTCCACAACTGCTTGCCTCCCTGCCCAATAGATTCCTGACACTGTGCCTGTTGGCAGTCTTGTTATTTCTCACCCCCTCCAGATTGCTGCTTCTGGTCTGCATGACAGCTGCATCCCAATCCAGTCTGCCGTAGATGGCAGTCATGTATGCGTGAGGTGTGCTTGCTTGTGGTGTGTGTGTGGGGGGGGGGGGGGGGGGGGGGGGTAGGCTTTGGCTGAAATCTAAATTTGTAGCAGTCTTTACATTGTGCCTGTCTGTAACTCAGCACACCATCTTTACAGTGAGTATTAATCTATCTTTTCTCTCATATTGTTGATGTTCCAACCTGGAGTTTCCATTGTTTAATATTGCAACTGAAACTACAGTATTTGTTGTAAGTGCCCGCAGGCATCATTTTATGAAAATAACAGCTGTTAAAGTAGGTTTTCCAGAAATTCATTAACTAGATGGATATAAAAAGTTCTTATTTCTGATATAACGTATGGTGATTCAGTTTAACACTTTCTGATAGCTGGTGAAAAAAATTTGTTGCATATATTTTACTCTTTTCTAGATACGTCTGTCTTCTGTTAATACTTATCCTCAGAAGTATTGTAATGTGAAAATGCTTCCACTGGTATTTTCTGGGAATAGGAAACTTGTCAGAGCGCTCCCAGCACCTAAGGACTCTTTTTCATCGGTAAGAGATATATTCTGGCTTTTATAATTCATTAAAAATAAATTGCAAAGTTTTTAATTTCTGTTGTTGTTTGATTTAAGTGATGTTGTATGTTGCTGTATTATGATGGATAACATGAGGAGGTAGATCTAACAATAATTGATATTTAGTTCAAAAAATAATTGTAGGTTGGGCGTTTTAACTCCAAAGCTCCTTCTCTGCTTTGTGTTTTTTAAAGAAGGGATGCATAACTTTCAGAAATTAGGTCTCTGCATTTTTTTCTAAAATCATTATTTTGACATATTTGACATTTCTTTGTGTGTGTGTGTGTGTGTGTGTGTGTGTGTGTGTGTGTGTGTGTGTGTGTGTGTGTGTGTGTGTGTGTTCTTATTTTGTTGTGTTTAATACTATATCTATGTTCTATAATGAACCTATGAGTTGAAATTTCAGGGATAGCCAATGGAAAAATGATTTGAAAAGTTCCAAAATTTGTTCAAATTATATGCTTTATGGAAGTGAGAGAAGAGTTTTGAAGAACATCAAAAAGCAAATAGATGTTCGTTGTAGTCACCTGGTTTAAAACAGTAATATAGTGTCTAAAGATGTGAAGCAAATGATTTGATTTGTAGGTGGTGAGAATAAAATTGATATTAAGTGGTACTGAAACTTGCAGACAATGGGGCTTACCAAAGTAAAAAGTGAGTGTACTCTATGATGAATGCAGAACACCATGTCGGTTATGGCTTTGCCCTTTAGTTCTCCTCCCTGTCTCAGTCTCCGCCGAGTTTCATTATTGTGTAGTCCAGGGGCGGGCAGGAATCCTGCACGTGTGCAGTGCACTTGCATGTGTGCAGTTAACAGGTATTCTCCGTGCACACCGGGGCAGGTTGGTCACCCACTTCTCTCCCCTCCCCACCATACTCTCTCTCTCTGCTCCTTCCTCTGTAATGCGTTTTGTTTCCTAGCTTGCTTTATTGAATGAAGGAGTAATGTTAATAGGAGTGCTTGAAAGAAATCGTGGTTTTAAAGAGTACCTATTACCTACGATACATTTTATTTAATTATCACAGCTGGAGTTTACAATATGTTTAATGTCTGGAAAAAAATTTCTACATACAGATAAATGCAAACAGTTGCGTAAATTTTCATCACTGATATTTGCTCTTAACCGAGACTTATTAATTTTCATGACAGAAAAAAATCTCTCACAAACGTATGTCGAGCCTAACATTGACATTATCTTCGCGGCTTCACGATGGAGACGAGGAAACTCTTGCTGTGGAAAGTCTATTATACATTTTGTCAAAAGGAACTTGTCTCTCAGATTAGAATTACACTGTAGATCTATTAATTCCATTTGCAAACTGGGATGGAATTCCTCTTTTATTCATCTAAGTACGGAAACATATTATTTGCAAATCTGTTCTCACACAGTAGACAGAGTGGGGAAATGTGCTGCATTACCTGATGAGAGCTGTCGTTCCCACAGCTCAAGCTTGCCATTTCACAAATTAGCTGATTTTCTTCTTGCGAACTTGTGTTCAATGCATTCATGTGTCCAGTGTTCAATGCATTCATGTGTCCGGTAATGCCCACTAAAAATGTGAGGTCGGCAACCCTCACTGGATCTTCTAACTTGGGGTCATACCTTCCTTTGTCCTTTGAAAAATGTTTTATTGGTAATCTCAGCTCAAAAAATCTTTTGAGAGCATTACCACGGTTAAGCCAGCAGACTTCACTGTGGTATGGTATGTCACCGCACGCTTCCCCAATTCTAGCTAAATATGTGTGAAGCTGTGTGTGTTTAAGCCCATGGGATCTAAAATAATTAACTGCCCAAATAACCACTTGCATGAAGTCCCCCAGTTTTGCTGCTTTTGTGCAGAGTACTTCTTTGTGCAAAATGCAGTGAATGCTGTACAATGATTCTTCTGTTTGCTGTAGCTTTTTTCTTAATAATACAACAAATCCCATTTGTTCCCCTTTCATTGGAGGTGGTCCGTCTGTTGTCACTGACACCAAACGTTTCCACTTTAAGCCAGCTGAATCGACAGCTTCTTCAACGGCTTTTAGGATGTCTGCACCGGTGGTCATGCTTTTTAAAGATATCATACCTAAAAAGTCCTCAGTTATGTGCAGAGCAGTGTCCACACCTCGGACATAAATCACTAATTGTGTGGTGTCTGAAATTTCTGTGGACTCATCAAGTACAATGGAAAAAATCAATAAACTCCTCCACTGCACTCCTTAATTGACAGTACATGTCACCTGCCATGCCACTTTTACGACGACTTACAGTATGTCGAGAAAGAGTGATAGCTCGAAACTGATTTGCATTCAGTGGGCAAAGTAAATCAGCAGTGTCATTGATGCACTTCTTTAAAAACTCACCTTCAGCAAATGGTTTTCCAGCTCTTGCTATATGAAGCCCAATCTTATAACTTGCGCATACTGCTATACTATCAATGTTGTCATCCTGAAAAATTGAAAACAGTGCTCCATAAAATGTTAAATCGATTAGATGAGAGAAAGAAAGCCGCAGATCTCTCGTGACAACAGCAACTTACATCGGATTCATGTAGTATCGTCAGATAGCTCTTCTTAAGCTCAGTCAGTTTCACCATCCGCTCAGAATGTGACGTCAAAATGGTACTTGTACCTTTGAAATTTATTAAACATTTCAAATTTTCACGTTTTTGCACAAAGAAAAAATGTTTCTCCCATTCCTTTTTAAAAGATAGCAAATCTCCACTTCTCCGTTTCCTTGATTCACTCTGCATTTTCCGGTTCTGGAAATACAACGTTCACTAGTAGTGGTTGCTTCTCATCAACATCCGCAGCTTAGCCTGGTATTACACTGCCGCAGCCTGCCAGCTGTTTCCTCTGCCCCGGTCAACGATTGCACACGAGCAGCACATATGCACCGCTGTGCGCTCATGAGCCGTGTGCAGCCATTAGTTCACTTGGTTTTTTTTACGGCACAACCACCAGAAAGTCTAGCCAGGTATTCAGTCTCAGTGTGACTGTTTCTTACATGAACCGAATATTTTACCTTAAAGAATTAAAAGAGAAATCAAAGGAGTGCCGTGAAATTGCAGTCAGTCACTTTTTGTTAAGAAAATGGTGTCTGATGTTCAGTGAAGAAAGAACTTAACTGATGCAGCACATATAACAGGTAACATTATTACAAATAACACGAAAGAAAGAGTTCACAAATGATTCATAAGTACATGCATCTTACATTGGATTGATTACGTAAGTTAAGGTTAGCTTATTTCATCACAATGTTACAGGATTGAGTAATAAGGTAGAAGTTCTGATTGTCTGTTAAAAAAAAAAAAAAATTATAGGGATCTGGAAAGATAGACATCCTGTGTCCATCTGAGCACCACATACCTGCAGGACTACATAAATTACATATAAAAGATTTCACTCTATTATCTCACTCATGCAGAACTTAATATGGGAAAAAGAGGACTTGTTACATATACTAAGACAGAACATAAGCTCTAAAAGATTGAGACAAGCAGATTTTTTAGTGATCAGCACATAGAAGTGTGTGCTTGTGAATTAATACTGAAAAATAGTTAATTTTTAACTGTATCTGTATATAGATCCACACTTGAGATTTTGAACTGTTTGAGAAATCTGGATTTCTTACTATGCTATCTGACAAGCAGCAGCAAGTAGTTTATAATCTGTGGTGACTTAAGTGTAGACACGCAATCACGGCACTAAAAACAAACATCAGATGTTGACAGACACATTGTAATGAATAAAATGTTTGCTCTCAGAAGAAATTAAAGAAATCACCAGCTCCCAAGCCTTGTCCAGTTGAAAGTCATAATCATGATTTATAAGACTTGTGCTAGACATATTTCCACAGATTCTTTAATTACTGGCTCCGGGGTCAAGATTTTTGTGGCAGAATAATCCATAGCGTGTGCTATGGTAATACACAGCACCCAGTCCATGCCTGAAAGAGAGGAAGGATACTTGCACGTGTATAATTTGAGCTGGTTGTTGTATATGGCATTTGTAAGTAATATGACAGTTAAACCAAATCAGTTAAACATAGAACTTCAAAGAGAAAACCGAACAGTCATAACTTTTGTGTCTTCTATAAAGTTTTTCATGCAAAAAGTTGACCCTCGGATAGCACAGTTACAGAAATTTCCTCAAATACAGTCAGAACTGTTGAATCAACAAATGTCATAGGGCAAGCGATTCCAAAGAACTATTCAGCCAACCTGACAGCACTGAAAGCAGTGGAACCTTCATAACTCATCCCTTCCAAAAACTGGACGTGGAAGATATTTCAAGCAAACTGAACACTCTTTTCTCTTTTAGTGAAACTGAATTTGAAGAGGAAATAATTTGATTTCAGTATGACATTTCCATAAAGTCTGAATACAATGAAGACAACTTTTGGAAATTAACGAGTGAAAAACCTTCTCTATGGTTTACCAGGGACTTTATATGTTCTGTATTTTTTGGCAGAATGATCCTTTCAGAGAAATGCCACACTAGTTGGATGTGCTGTGTCATTTGTGCAACTTTGATGGTATCAGTGGTCATGTGAACATTACACACCTGTGGGCAAGGTTCTGGATGTCCATGCAGCCCAGACACCTGTCAGGATCATCATGTTATAAGGGCATCTGTGGCAGATGTTACAGCTACCACAACAGAGATGAGAGGGCTTATGAGCCGAGATATGTCAACATAAACTGTTGCGAACCAGTTATTAACAGTAGCACTGTGGGCATGCACACCTGTAGCCTTTCTTCCACTCACCCCACACTGCAGTATCCACAGCATGATTGGTGCTGTCAAATGGTCACTTGAAAGATGGATTGGCATGCTGTGATCTTCAGTGATGAAAGCAGAATCTGCCTGCATGCAAGTGATGATTGTTTGCACATACACCATAGACCTGGTGAGCATAGTCTATAGAGTACATTTGTTCAAGACACACTGGTCCCTCCACCCCCCTGCGGGTTCGGGGGTAAGAATAGGCCCGCGGTATTCCTGCCTGTTGTAAGAGGCGACTAAAAGGAGTCTCAAACGTTTCGGCCTTATGTGATGGTCCCGTCTTGGGTTTGACCTCCATATTTCAAAATTTTTCCGCAGAGCGAGCCGATTGGGGAAGGGCGCCTTACATGGTGCACTGTATCTGTCGTGCATTGAGACCTTTAGCCGGCTTTCTCGTCGTTGCAATGGTGTCCTGCTCGTTTTCCATCTCTTGGGCGCGGATGTGTCCCTGGCTGCGATTACCAAGCTGCAGTGTGCAGTGTTGCTTTTGGCTGCGACGACAACGGCCTTCTACTTTTTTGCACCTAAGATCCAGCATGGTAGCCAGTCCGTTGTGGTGGGGCCGCCACGTACCCTGTTAGTTGTAGCCCCCTGACAACACAGGGATCGCTCTACTGATGCCTGCGCCGTTAACTCCCCATGTATGCCAAGGAGTAGATGCCCATCTCCCTGGGGCATTGGGATTCCCGGCAATGGCCATCCTGCCAGATGGCCTTTGCTGTGGCTGGGTGGCACCCGTGGGGAGGGCCCTTGGTCGGTGTAGGTAGCATCAGGGTGGATGACACGCAATGAAGCATGGCACATCTTCTCTTGCTGGTGGCCAGCCACCAGCAGTCTCTAAGCGTTCGAGGGCCCATTTTAAAGGTAACGTTTATGGCGCCTAAATCGTTACCCTCCCTCGCCACACCATGGGAGGAGCGAAAGTCATTGACTGAAAGTGAGACGTATACACCCAGGTATCTTGTCTGTACCAGAGCTGATGGGGAATCCTTTATATCCGTGAAGCCTCAGTTCTTTGTCGAGCATTTAGAAGACAAGTTTGGGGAGGTGGAGGGCTTGTCCATAATGCGGTCCGGATCGCTGTTGATAAAAACGGCATCCTCCACCCAGTCACGAGCCTTGCTCGCCTGTAATAAGCTGGGGGTGTCTCCGTTACTATCATGCCCATAAAAGTTTGAATATGGTCCAGGGCATTATCTTCCACAGGGATCCCCTTTTACAATCCGATGACAAGCTGCATGGCAACTTGGAGCGACGAGGTGTCCATTTTGTCCGGCGCGTCCACCGGGGTTCGAGGGATCATCAAGTTGCCACCGGTGCCTTCATCTTGGCCTTCGAGGGGGATACATTACAGGAGAAGGTCAGGGTGATGGTGTACCGTTGTGATGGCAAGCCATATATCCCTCCCCCGATGCGGTGCTTCAAGTGTTGGAAGTTCGGCCATATGTCTTCACGCTGTGCTTCCAGTCTCATCTGTCGCGATTGTGTTTTACCATCCCATCCTGATAATCCCTGTGCCCCACCTCCCATCTGTGTGAACTGTGGAGAGCACCATCCGCCTTGCTCGCCGGACTGTCCAATTCTGCAGAAGGAGCGGAAAATAATGGAAATCAAGACCCTCGACCGACTGACGTACACTGAGGCAAAGCAGTAATATGATCGGCTTCATCCAGTGCGTATTTCATCTTATGCCGCAACTGTCACTCCTGCTACAGTTCCATCAGCTCCAGTCAGCTCTCAGAGTCGAAGGCCCACACCTGCCCCCTTGATGGTGGGGGGCACTAAATTTCCTGTTGCTCCTGCTCCATCTCCTTCAGGAGCAACACCCCACCAACCATCGGCGACATCAGTTCCCCCTTCCCAGCCGGAGAAGTGTAAAACTTCTTCGGCTCCTCTCGCCAGAAAGGGGTCCCTTGGGGACCTCCCTTCGCATGTTCTGACCGGTCCAAAAGCAGACAGCCGCAAGTGGCTCAAACAACCACCGGTCCCTGGTCGTAGGGCCTCATGGTCGTCGTCTGTCCCTGAGACTGACCCAGTGAAGCCCTCCCAGCCTGAACCACCAAAGGCACAGAAGAGAAACAGAAGAAGAAGAAGAAGAAGAGGAAGAAATTCCTCAAGGCTAACGACATTGCGGTGGCACCCGTCCCACCGCTTCCTACAAGCTCTGCGTCTGAGGATGAGGTGGAGATTCTGGCGTCCGCTGAGGACCTCGATCTCGCCGGTCCCTCAGACGCCATGGAAAGCACTGTCACAGGTGCTCAGTTGGAGGCAGCAAGTGACCCAGCGGCGTAATCTGCCTTCCCAGTCCCGTCACGCCTTTCTCAACCATGGACAACACCATCCTCCAGTGGAACTGCAGTGGTTTCTTCGACCATCTAGCTAAGCTCCGCCAGCTTATCAGCCTTCACCCTTTCCTCTGCATTGCTCTGCAGGAAACTTGGTTTCCGGCAAGGCGAACCTTCGCCCTCCGTGGCTATCGGGGTTATTATAAGAACCGGGCAATTTCTGAAAGGGTGTCTGGTGGCGTCTGCATATATGTCCTGAACTCTCTTCACAGCGAGTCTGTCCCTCTCCAAACACCTTTAGAGGCTGTCGCTGTTCGGGTGTGGACACCACAGGCTGTTACCGTCTGCAGTCTTTACCTTCCACCAGATGGTGATGTCGCGCAACATGTCCTGGCTGCACTGATAGCCCAATTGCTGCCACCTTTCTTGTTACTGGGCGACTTTAACGCCCATAACCATCTGTGGGGTGGGTCAGTGGCAACACGTCGAGGCGCCATCGTTGAGCATTTATTGGCGCAGCTCGATCTCTCGATATTAAATGATGGTCCCTTCACACACTTCAGTGTGGCCCATGGCACATACTCCGCCATTGACCTTTCCATCTGTAGCCCTAGCCTCTTACCGTCTGTCCAATGAAGAGTGCATGATGACCTGTGTGGTAGTGACCACTTTCCGATCTTTCTGTCACTGCCACAGTGTCAATCTTCTGGGCGCCCTAGCAGATGGGCTCTGAATAAAGCTGACTGGGACTTGTTCTCCTCCACTACCGCTATTGCGCCTCTTTCTAATGATGACATTGATGCAGTGGTTCAATCGGTCACCACTGGCATCGTTACTGCCGCCGAATCTGCCATTCCCCGTTCTTCTGGGTCCCCTCGGCGGCGGACTGTGCCTTGGTGGTCGCCTGAGATCGCTGAAGCCATTGAAGCTCGCTGGCGGGCGCTCCAGTGTCACAAGCGAGATCCGTCAATTGAACACCTTATCGCCTTCAAACGGCTCCGTGCGTGAGCCCATCGCATTATCCGCCAATGCAAGCAGGAGTGCTGGGAACGGTATGTGTCCACCATTGGCCTCCATGTCACTCCATCGCAGGTCTGGGCCAAGATTCGACACCTCTATGGCTATCGGGCCCCTGTCAGCGTCCCTGCTCTCTCACTGAATGGAGCAGTTTGTACTGACTCCGACGTCATTGGAAACCGCTTGGCAGAGCACTTTGCCCTGATCTCCGCATCTGCCAACTATCCCTTGGGCTTCCGCTCCATTAAAGAGCGGATAGAACGTTGGAGTCTTTCTTTTCGCATCCACCATCCTGAATTGTACAATGTTCCATTCAGTGAGTGGGAATTTCGCAGTGCCCTCGGTGCTTGTCCTGATACCGCTCCTGGGCCAGATAGCATCTACTCTCAGATGCTGAAACACCTTTCAGTGGACTGCCAGCGACGCCTCCTCGACCTTTACAACCGCATGTGGGTCGAGGGTGAGTTTCCGTTGCAATGGCGGGAAAGTCTTGTTGTCCCTATTCTGAAACCGGGGAAGAACCCTTTAGAGGTGGACAGCTACCGTCCCATTAGCCTCACCAACGTTCTTTGCAAGCTGCTTGAACGGATGGTGAGCCGGCGCTTGAATTGGGTACTGGAGTCTCTGGGCCTTCTGGCTCCGTCTCAGGGTGGGTTCCGTAAAGGCCTCTCCGCCGCCGACAATCTGGTGAGCCTGGAGTCGGCAATCCGTTCTGCCTTTGCCCGCCGTCAGCATCTGGTCGCTGTCTTTTTCGATATGCGGAAGGCGTATGATACGACATGGCGTCATCACATCCTTTCTACGCTTCATGGATGGGGTCTTCGGGGCCCTCTGCTGATCTATATCCGCAATTTTCTGTCGTATCGTACCTTCCACGTGCACGTCGCAACCTCATATAGTTCCTCCCAAGTCCGGGAGAACGGTGTGCCACAGGGTTCTGTTCTAAGTGTCTGTCTGTTTTTAATAGCCATTAACGGGCTCGCTGTGGCCGTGGGAAATTCTGTCTCCGCTTCCCTGTATGCTGACGACTTCTGCCATTATTACAGCTCTATTGGCATTGCAGCTGCTGAAAGTCAGCTACAGGGCACAATCCGCAAGGCGCAGTCTTGGGCTGTAGCGCATGGTTTTCAGTTTTCCACAGCCAAGACCTGCGTTATGCATTTCTGCCGGCGACGCACTGTTCACCCAGAGCCGCAGCTTTATCTTGACGGCGAGCTTCTTACAGTGGTGGAGTCACATAGGTTTTTAGGGGTGGTTTTTGATGCCCGGTTGACTTGGCTGCCTCATATTCGGCAGCTTAAACAGGCGTGTTGGAGGCATCTAAATGCTCTGCGATGCCTGAGCCACACCAGATGGGGCGCCGACCGATCTACTCTCCTACGGCTTTACCAAGCGTTAATCCAGTACCGTCTGGGCTATGGGAGTCTGGCTTATGGCTCAGCATCCCCATCTGCGTTACGGCTGCTGGATCCAACCCTCCACAGCGGGGTACGCCTTGCCACTGGTGCCTTCCGGACCAGCCCTGTGGACAGCATACTTGTGGAGGCTGGTGTCCCTCCACTGCGGTTACGACGCCAACAATTACTGGCTGCTTATGCTGCCCATGTTTTTAGTTTGCCCGGGCATCCAAATTATCGCGTACTGTTCCCGCAGTCAGTCGTCCATCTGCCAGAACAACGGCCCCGGTCGGGTTGTCCGATCGCCTTACCTGTCAAAGAGCTTTTTTCCGGGCTTGGGTGTTTCCCTGTACCACCTACTTTCCGGGCACCTCTGCGTACACCCCCATGGGGTGTGCCTCGCCCTCGCCCTTGCCTTCGGCTCGGCTTGGCACAGGGCCCGAAGGACTCAGTCCCTCCGGAGGCCTTCCGACGCTGCTTTTATTCCATCCTGGTCACGTATCAGGGCTCTGGCGTTGTCTACACCGACGGTTCGATGGTTGCAGGTCATGTCGGTTATGCACTAATTCTAGGGGACCATTTTGAACAACGTTCGTTGTCGGCTGGCTGCAGTGTTTACACTGCTGAGCTGGTCGTCATCTTTCGTGCCCTAGCGTATATCCACTCCTGCTCAGGTGAGTCCTTCGTTATCTGTAGCGATTCTCTGAGCGGCTTACGAGCTCTCGACCAGTGTTTCCCTTGTTCTCGTCTGGTGATGGCTATCCAGGAGTCCCTGCATACTCTCGCCCGTAGCGGCAGGTCTGTGGTCTTTGTTTGGACCCCAGGCCATGTTGGTATACCCAGCAATGAAACTGTTGACCGCCTGGCGAAAGAGGCCACCAGTGCGCCATCTCTGGAGATTGGTCTCCCTGCGACTGATTTGCGGGCAGTCTTACGCCGTAAAGTTCTCTCGTTTTGGGATGCTGAATGGCGCGGTCTGACCATCCCTAACAAACTCCGTGACGTCAAGGACACGACGACTGTGTGGCACTCCTCCATGCGAGTCTCTCGCAAGGAGTCTGTTGTCCTCTGCCAACTGCACATTGGGCACACACGGATGACCCATGGCCACTTATTGCGCCGTGTGGACCCCCCTCTATGTCGCTGCGGCTTGGCATTGACAGTGGCCCACGTTTTGTTGGACTGTCCACTTTTATCTGTGCTCAGGCAGACGTTTGCGCTGTCTGACACGCTCTCTGCTCTTTTATTAGATGACTCTGCCATGGTGGACTTGGTTTTGTGTTTTATTCGGGCAGGGGGTTTTTATCCTTTAATCTGAGTGTTTCTGTTTCATTTTATTGTATTGTGTTGATTCTGGCCTTTGGCCTACGATTTTAAACTGAGTATTTAATGTGTTCTTGGTGGTTGGCTTTTCCTTTTTTATCCCTATGGTCAGCCAACCACGGCCACACTCCGTGTGGTTTTACTTTGTTTTGTATGTTCTTTGTCTGAGTATCTCTTGTCCTGTGTTGTCTGCCGTCTTTCCTGTTGTTCGTTTTTCTTCTCTTTGGGTGGTTTTAGTTTTTTGGAAAAAGGGACCAATGACCATAGCAGTCTGGTCCCTTTAATCCCCCAAACCAACTAACCACTGGTCCCTTCCCAGGCCTTATGGTCCAGGGTGTGATAAGCTACAAGTCCCATTCACCTTTAGTGTTTCTGGAGGGAACACTAACTGGCACTCAGTACATGCAGAATGTTGTTAGACTTGTTCTTTTGCTGTTCTTGCAACAGGAAGGTTATGTGTTGTTCCAACAGGATAAAGCCTGCCCACACACTGCCTATGAAAGATCACTCTGCTTTACAAGATGTGCAACGATTTCCCAGGCCAGAACGATCTCCTGACTTGTCTCGAATTAAACACCCGTGGGATATGTGACTCGTCAACCAACAACTGTTATGGAACTATGTGTACAGGTTGAGAAGGGGTGGAGTAACATTTCCCAGGACAGTATTCGCCATCTGTATGTTTGACTGGATGGCAGAGTCACCACCTGTGTTGCTGCCTGTGGAAGCTACACCACGTACTAATATGGGTGTTTTAGCATGGGTTGATACCTGGTACGTCTTATCCATTCTGTAAATGTAATCATTTCATGTACTCCATATGCACTGTTGCAACAATAAATCTTGAGTGAATTGCAAATATCTAAATGGGAGAAAATTTGATCCTTTGATTGTTTTGTCATTTAGTTTCTCTGTATGGTGAATTGACTTTTTACCTAAGATTGGCCACTTACATTGAATCTGAAATTGTCTTGCACTCTTAATGATCCATTTGGTTTGCGAATTGTGACTTAAAGATTTGGAGTGTTGGCTTGGTAAAATTGGAGTGACAACTCCACAGGGAGCTCACATCTCTTTTGTGAGTACGTAATTGGCCACTATAGGGCTCCAACTCTTGCAGCTCCACTTCGCTTTCTGTGCTGCAAGTCTATCCTTCTACTACAAGGTGCTACCCAGAATATCTGAGACTTTCATCGTACCCATCAAACAAGTAACAGTACACCACTTTGCTGCTAGCTGTCTGACTGTGAGGTACACATTTTAGCTACTGTTAGCTTCATCTTGGGTGTATGCAACAGTGAGTTTTAGTTTGCGTCTGAGAGCATGTTTCAATGCTTCTGCAAATTGTGAAATGGATAACGTGAAGGAGCAATGGATTTGCATCAGTTTCTATTTCAAATTGAGGAAAACTGCTGCTCAAATCTAACACAGTTTGCATGTGGTGACTGCTTTGAAGGGGACAGGGGACATTAGGATGCAAGTGTAGTTTTTCTGAGTTTTACAGTGAAATTCTCGGGTATTGTGGGTAGCACCTCATGTTCTTTTCTCCTCTCTGCCATTGGATGGTCTTCTTGATACTGATTGTGCTTGGATTTGGTCTGTGATTTTGTACATTCGTGTTGTTCCCTTCCGCCATTCGTCAACTTTTTATTCTTAACTATATGTTCCCCCATTGTTGCGTTTCACCTGCTCTCTCTTTCCCAAATTTTACTTAAGTGCAGATTGCGCAATAAAGGTCACCCAACACAACATATGTTCCACCCTTTATTCAGGGTGTATACAACCTGGGATATCCATGAAAAACCTGGGAATTTTTTAGGATTCCGGGAATTTTTCATTGTTTTAATTTTCAGTTAATTTTTTGTAATTTTGACTGGTAAGAACGAATGCTCTAACAAAGGATATTACTGTATCCCGCTACTGCAGAATAATACTTCAATAATAAAACATAAACGAGAGAAATAAAACAAAAATGAAAATAACTTAAATTGCAGAGGAAATGCGCAATATACAACAGCGACACACAGTGCTCCTGCAAGCGTGTGCCAACAGCAAAATGTGTCAAATGCTTTAGGAAGAGGATGCAATGCTTCATAACAACAAATTGCCTCCAATGAGCGTGAAGTCACAACTGTTTACATTAGATTCGTTTTAGCAGTTACGAGCGGACTCTTGCGCACGCATAGTTCAGTTAGGTTTGAGTAGTAGATTCTCCCGCTTCTAGCTACAGGAATGTGGCTATCGGATGTGCAAGTAGTTGCAGCGAGCAGTTAGATGCTAACGGCAAAAAGGGGGCGCCAAGTTCATATTCTGGAGGAGAAAAAATACTTGTTTAACAAAGTGCCTAGCATCCAGTGCACGTATGTCTATCGATTATTTTGAAACGCTTCCCTGTTGGTTTTTGAACACATTTGAAGTTGATTTCTGAATGAATCATAAGTTGATTTTTGAATGCGTGCATAGTCTACGTGATGCCTCTGTCAGGGGAATCCTCGTCACATCTAGAAATAAACTTTCCGCAGACGAAAGCGGTCAGGGCTATATGAGCTGAGTGGAGTACAGCCAAACGGATGAATGCCAATCACTGTCTGATTATGTGGTTTATTGGTTTTGTGAATGATCAGCATTGTTTAATTACTAGCAAAATCCATAGATTCAGACTACCAAAATGGAAATAAACTACTGACACGAATAACAGGTGAGAAAGATTACGTACTATCTTCTTGGTGTACCCAAGAAAATGAAATTTTGGCAGAAAATTTTTGGCCAGGTCGCTACACTAGTAAGGCCCAGTTGTACAGTCCCCAGCTAGCAGCCACTTAGTTATATTCTGGAAGTAATGCAGAAAACGTGTTGTACAAACATGTAATAACGCCTAACCGGTAAACAATCGCGGGATAACTAAACCTGTGATTCTGGCAGGGTTAGTGAAATTAATTGGCAGACACATTTTGACAATGGTAGGAATAGCTGCAGAAGTGGTGATGACAAGATTGATTGTTAGAAGGAGGAAGGAGAAGAAACGGGGACATCACTCAAATTGTGAAAGAATGAGACAATTCCAAATTTATTTAAAAATTTCGTAATACTAGTTTTCGATGTCGTGCTTAAGAAGCTGGTGCGTACGAATGAAATGTGAAACTATTTCCTAAAATAAAGCTTTTTGCTTGTAGTAGGCCTAATAGGCATTTGATATTGGCACCTCGTGAATTATATTCTGTCATGTTATAAAAATGGCCATTTGTGCCAAAATAGTCTCGTTTATTTGGTGTGTATTACGAAATAGCTCCAATATTAGAAAGACCCCTTGTGTTTTATCTAGCAGACAGTGACAAAATAGACGTAATCAGATCGAGAAAGCACACCAGTCTTAGGTATTATTTGTGTTAACAGCTTTTTCAGTAGTAGCTAACGACATTTCTATTTTTCATGTAGTGAATTGTTTGATGAGCTTTGATGAGGTAATAGATTCTTTCGCAGAAAGGAAATGGTGCCATGTAAAGCTGTAGCAAGATTAGAGAGAAAAAAATGCTAGGAGCTAAGGATAGAAGAAGTGTGTACTTTCTTGTGTGCCTCTTTTCTTGACTGTTTTTGTGTATCCTATATTTAATTTTATGTCACACAAAACAGCAAGTTATTAGCTAATAGGCAATAAAGAGTGCAAATTTTCTGAAGAGTTCTTGTTCTCCCAATAATCCCATCCGCTATTAATTGTGAGATTTTTTTTAAGCTGGGCAGGATGTCAAACTGGCCGATTGGGAGCAGGACAGGCACCACAAGACATTTCAACTTCCACTGCCCTGAATATAGTTTGATGACATCCAGTACAAAATTACACACGTTTCAGTTCCACAGAGCGAAACACAGTGACTTACGATAGAAGAATGCTTTATGAAGATGCGTGGCACTGCACTTTGGCACACTTAAGACCAAATAACATGTCTTACATTTTCTCGAACACATATATTTTATGTTTCAGACTTATCAGAAAAATGTGCCATGCAAGATGAGCATATTTTTGAAAATTTGATTTGATCTACAAATATCGTAGATCCGAGGTGGGTGCGCAGTGTTTACATTTAGCGATTTTGCTCTTTCCCCTTCGTTTACTCTAAAGTCAAATGAAAAGGAAACAGATATCTGTGGCTGGGAGCTATCAAGTGAATTAAAATACATTCACGTAGTTACGGAAGGCTAAAATATGTCATTAGTTTCAGATTTTATTCTATTTCCACCTTTCCGACTGTCAAACATTAATCGCCTTGCAGAACAGTGTAGTTATTTTTGTCTGTTTGCTAAAGAAATTTGACGTTTAATAACCTTTTCCTCAGAGGCAGTCAATATATTTGAAACAAAATGTTTAAATCCACAGTACTGGTTAGTTTTAACTGTTCTGGTTAGTTTCAACTGTTCGCTGCATTTCAAGTGCACGTTTTCATCTTCTACCACGTATGGCGTTATGTCATAATAAAGAACCAAACATGATATAATACAGCAGTTGTGTTCCAAGAAAATTTACATCCCGAAAACCACACTGAAAGGCTTAATATCAGGTCGAGGTCTACTTGATTGGGAATCTGAACATACAAATGTGCACTTTCAGCATGCACTTTAAGTGTGCACATTTTAGTTATAGCTCACGAAATTCTGATGCTCTTGGAGTATCCTCTGATGTCTTGTTTTTTTTTATGACATAATGTATGATCATTCAATGTTTTACGTGTATATACATACGGGCTTCCTGCGTCATGGTAGCTGCCCAAGTGCGGTGTCGCCTGTTATCTTGCGCGCTCTGGCAACTGCTGAAACGAAATTATTTCTAACAGGTCGCTACAGAATATTGCGAATGGTGGTTTGAAAAGCGTTACTTTCAAAGTAAATATCCTTTTACATAAGTTGAACTATGTGCAAGAATTTACCACGAATTTCTTAAATCACAGAGCGTTTGACTCTCATTTAAAAATCAGCTGTTTGATGACAAGCCATTTACACGAATTTCGAACTCTGAAGATCAGACATTTGTCATTATTAAAAATTTTACTGGCACATTTGTGTGATTCTTAAAGTGTAACACGCGCAAAAAGGATCAACAGTATATTCGAAATCATAGCTTCTCTTGCAGCTTATTAACTTTAGAGACCAATATTATATGTGAAAGCTTTTCTTTTCTTGTAGCAACAGTATGTATATTAATTCAAACTATTAACTTTCCCTGTTTGTGTGTTCGTGCTACGTAACAGTGATGTTGCTGTTGACTGAATACATCATGTGTCCTATGCTCTGAATATCTGCTGTCATCGACTGCCGAGATCACATGACATGAGCTTTGACTGGCTTGCAGAAACGCATCGCAATCCCGATTTCAATTATTCGGAAAGTAATGTGCGGTGTTTGGTGGAATTCCAATACGTAATAGGAAAATACGCAACGTACATGTTGTTGCACATAAAAGATATTTCTAAAACGCGTCTTTTTCTCTGAGTTTCGTTTTCTAAAGGAGCGTGGCGGAAGCTGTGGCTGCAGGTAGTGTCACACTTGCGTTCATACCCTGCCATCTAGCCTTCACTCTGATGGAAACGTCTCCTGGAAAATACCCAGAAGGGTATGTGTCCATCTCCTGAGGCCCATACCCTGTTGTAGAAGGTGTCGGCCATATGGGGTGCGGGCGGGTCCCGCTCCATCAGTAGGATGAGAGTAGGCAGATGAGGTGAAGGCTCCGTCTGCATGGGGTTGTTCCACAGTGATGGGATGACATCTTCTGGTGGCTACTGTGGTCGCGCTGTCCTCAGGATCCACGAAACTGGGGAAAGTGATACAGAAGGATCACTGTGTATGTGCCAGGGACAAATCTGATAGTAATGTCAGCACTGCAATCTGCCTGGGCCTGAAATGAGATACATGCATGCACCAAGTCGACAAAGGATCTCGCCTCATGCCCCTTGTCTGCTGCCACTAAAAACTCTGAAAAACACAATATCATGCGGTGCAGTTAAATACTTGCACCCTTCCTTTGGTGCTGGATGCTGAGGAGGGTGGAGCAGTGTCCAATGGCGGTAGCCATTAAGCAGTTCTGCCGGCGATGGTCCATCTCGTCGATGCAAACAATAGGAGGTGAGAAACAGTTGCAATACTTGATCCCCAGTGTGTGCAGTCTGACATTTGGCCATCTGCTGCTTGAAGGTTATGACCAAACCTTCTGCTTTGCTGTTGGACTGTGGATGGAATGATGCAATAGTTAGATGCTGTATGCAATGTCGTTCACAGTATGTTTCATTGTCCGACACTATGACTTCAGGCAAACCTTCGGGGCAAAAAATAGCCTGGACTGTTCTACGTGCTGTTGTCGAGTTCATCAGCACAGGGAAAGGAAACTTGCTATAAGAATCTACCACAATTAACTAATGAATGTTCCAAAAAGGTCCCACAAAGTCTATGTGCAAACTGTTGCCATGGTGATTGTGACTTGAGCCAAGCAGAGAATTTTTGTGGTGGGATGGACTGATTTTCCGCACATGCATGACACTGCGACGTCATCTGTTCTGTTAGGGTGTCCAGACCCTGCCAAGTACAGTGTCAGCGTGTTAACTGGTTTGTACGAACAATTCCCCGATGTCCTTGGTGAAGTAACTGCAACACTTTTTTTGCAAAGCTTTGGGGACCAACACATGTGACTGTCCACTGTTATTTTGAACAAGAATCATATCTTCCTATCTAGCGAGGCTATGCTGATGTGCAAAGTGTCGGTGCACTACAGCATTCTTTATGCTGTGCAATGAGCGAGGCCAATATGTGCGAATGTATTTTAGCAAAATGTTCAAATCGGAATCAGCTTCTGTGGCCTGTGCAATTTTCCTATAGTTCAGAGGAAATGATTGAAGCAATTCAGAATCGTGAGCATCAATGTGACAACAAGATGCAGCAGAAGCGCCAAATTCTGTATCAGGGCCAATCGGAAGACGTGAAAGTGTGTCTGCATTACCATGTTGCACTGTTGGACAATGTACAATCTCGTGCTGGTGTTGAGTCAACAGTAATGCCCACCTTTGCAATTTATGGGCAATTCATACAGGAACCGGCTTTATCGGATGAAACAAGGACTGCAATGGCTTAAGATAGGTTGCTAAGTAGAATTTTCTGCCATACTAACAGTAGTGGAATTTGGTGACACCATACACAATAGCCAATGCCTCTTTCTATATTTGTGAACAGTTACTCTGAGCTTTATACAAACTTATGATTTGACAGCAATTGGCCTGCCTTTATTGTCAAATCTGTGCGAAAGCACTGCACCGATTCTGTAAGAAGAAGCATCAGTTTTCAACACAATTGGTTTGACAGGATCAAAGTGAACCAAGTATCAACCACTGAAGAATGCACCTTTAAGTTTTCGAATAAGCTTCTTGGCACCCATCTGTCCAAACAAAGGGCACATTTTTGCAATGCAAACAGTGGAATGGAGCTGCGATTTGTGCATCATTCGGTACGAACCGAATATAATACTTCATTTTCCCTAAGACTGACTGCAATTCAGTGTCATTGCAAGGAACTGGCATGTCATACATGTATGGCCAACAAATGTGACTGAAGAGGATGTACACCTTGACTGTTTATCACATGACCAAGGTACTGCAACTCAGGTTTTTAAAAATCACACTTATCCAGTCTACGCTTTAGTCCTGCATAACAAAACGTGCGAAACAAAGCATGCAAATTTGCATTGTGGTCTTCAGGGGTATGACCTGTTTCTACAATATTGTCCAAATATTTTGAACAGTTTATTACTTGAGCTGTCAGCTGTTCCAAAAGGCAAACACAAATGTTTAAACAAAGTAAAATGAATGTTCACAACACACACAGTTTGAGATTATTCATCTAGTGGTATTTGAAGTGCGATCTGAAGGTTTTGGGAGCAAAGCAAGTGGACTTGCCCATTGACTAGTTTGTATGGACACAATAGCTCCAATATCTTGCAATACCTTAAGTTCCACATTGTCCCTTAATGCAATGGGAACACTTCTTGCCCAGCAAAATTTCGGTTGAGCTTTGTCTTTCACAGTAATATGTGCAACAAAAATGTTAGCCTTGCCTAAACCTTCAAAACAGAGTTCAGGGAATTCCTTCAGCAAGCTGTCATTGGCATTGAACGCAGCCACTGACAACACATTGTCCTGAATTTGAAAGCCAAACGAATCAAACAAATCAAGGCCAAATACGTTCTCAAAATCGTGTGATTGTAGCACTGTGGAAGTCAAAGTTTGCATATGAAAGCAGTACATGGCAAGGAAAGTACGTTTTCTGATAATGGGAATGTCTTGTCTATTATATGCCATCAGGTACGTTCTAGATGTAGCCAGGTGTGGGGCTCTTAACAGTTATATGTGTTACGATTCCGCAGTGTAACAGGGGCACCTGTGTCCAACTGAAATTTCATACATTTTCCAATAAGATGCAAATGAACAAAAAGTTTGTTGGACTGGTGTAGCACTGAAGAAACTGTTAGCTTGCTAGTTTTGATAATGCTTAAAGCAGGCTTTGAATACACTGCATTGATTACATGGGCCTTGTGACTAGAGTGTTGTGAGTGAGTAGAAGTCTTATGTTAGTTCTGTTGCAAACGTACGGATTGTATGTGACCTTTCTTGCCACAAGTGTAACACTGTGCTTGTCTGGACAGGCAGTCTTTGTGTTTGTGCTGTGAGTAGCACTGAGGCATAACTTAATTCTATGCACTGATGTAGCTGCCTGTTTAGAGAACTGCTTACATGGCTTGGCACGTGTGCAATGTTGCTGCCTACTCGGCCAATCGTGAGCAAGGGACGACTCCACCTAACAAATTAGTGGCTGCTCAAATTTATCAGCTGCTTCGGCACCTAAATCATAGTGATCTAGAATTTGCACTACATGATGAAATGATGGATCTGACTGTTGCAAAATCTGTTCTCTAAGTTTGATATCAGGTACTTTGTACACAATTGCATCATAGAGCATAACATCTGAATATAAAGTACCACAAGCACATTTGAATGTATACCCTGCAGATGTGTTACCCAGTCGTGTTAGGTTTGTTCTGAACTTTTCTTGCAGCAAAAGAAATGGTACCTAACTGCTACCACATTCACTTGTTGGTCATAATAGTTAGTTAGAACACCTAAAACCTGATCATAGGAAAGTTCACTGAAGTGGCATTGGGGAACAATTTCTGAGTGAGGTGAAAGACTGCACTTCTTACTGTTGTTGAAAAGTAATGTAGTTTCACAGTACCTGATACTTTGTGAGCAGTGATGTGGGCTTTGTGCTGTTGCAACCATTCGAGCCATTCTTCTTCTTTTCCGTTAAACTCGTAGAAAGGTGGTATGGCACTTAGAGCTACAGTTGTTACATGTTGGTTGGTTGGGCACGATGTGTTGGTCACTTGGTTGGCCAGTAACCGCTGTACCGTGTTTAGAAGGGTTGCAATCTGCTGCGTCTGAAACTGAAATATCCGTATTAGGTGCGTTGCATCTATCACTTGCAGCTGAGGTGAAGAGCGGGGGGGATAGGCAAATGCAATAAAGAGATAATGCAAGCAAGAAAAATAAGTACACAAGCAAAAAAACATTGCTGCAACGCCCACCTGAAAACACTGAATAGAAAAAAAACACTATCAGAGACACTGTTAAAACATGCATACACGCCCCACAAAGAAAAGACAAGGTAGAATTAAGGTGCCAGAAAAAACACAAACGCCGACAACGAAGGAAAACAGAGAGAGTCAATGGCAGCTGGTTGCTCTGGGTTCGAAACATTAACAGGGTGTCACTATGTTAGTGCCCTATATCGTCGGCACCAGGTTATTCGGACATCTTTGTTGCCATGTTGTGTCCTAAGAATCCTGCATACTCAGTTTGCTAGACAGTCAAATGAATCATTTTAATGAGTTTTATTACAACTAGACAATTACAAATACTTACCTTTGATATATGTGCCACAAACAAAGGGTGACATACAAAATAATCAGTCTTCTTCAGAATAGACAAACACAAGCCTGTGCTACATAGAGATTACTAATGATAGAGGCTACAATGTGTGGGCTAACGAAGTGGCTAACGTTGAAGCTGCTATCCAAGTGGGCTGCCACCAGTCGGGTGTGGCGCTTATGCCCTCTTCACCTAAGGGCAGCTGCTGGCACTTTGTCATCCTGGAGGGAGATTGGTCAGCATGCGATAGGCTGACCGATTCTCACAGCCATCTCGTCTGTCGTTCCCGACTGGCGTGTTGGCGCTGACTTTACCCCGTAACATGAAGCGAATTAAACTTGCTTCTGATGGCATCCACACGAACCCACCCGTCCCTTCTGAAGCTAAGACATATTATAAGGAGGAGAAATATGAGCCCAAAATGTTCCCTATGTGGCTATGCCAAGAGAGGAACATAGGGTTGAGAGACAAGGTGTGAAATAGTCCCCCTAATACTTCGTTTGTTCTAGGGCAAATGGGGATTCATTTTTGACCACAAAGTCTTTGTCCTTCATTGAACATCACGAAGACAGGTCTGCAGAAGTGACAGCATCTTCAAATATGAAAAGTGCCTCTGTTCTGTTTAAAATGATATCCCTCATGTAGCCACAAGTGCTGTTCACTTTTGCATTGTACAAGTACATTGTGTCCAGTGGTGACCAAAGAATAATTGGGTGGATACTGGAGCCTTCATCTTTGCTTTTGAAGGAGGGTTGTTGCCTGAGAAGGTCAAGGTGATGGTGTGTCTCGACGGTGTCAGGCCATATGTCCCTTTTCCCATGCACCAGCCCCATTTGTAGGATTTGTGGACGTCCATTGCACACAAATGCCCCCTTATGCCCCTTCCACTGTCTGTCATCTGTGGGAAGCACCATTGCCCCTTTTCACCAAACGGCACCATTTTCCAACAACAAAAGAAAATTTAATAATGCAAGACTCTTGACTGACTCAATATTAAGACGCCGAGAAGAAATGTGATCATCCACATCCTACACGTATGACGATGACGTACGCTGTGGCAACAACGATGTCCTTCTCTGTAGGGACTGTACCATTGTCCTCTGTGCCTTTTACATCAAGCCATTGGGCCCACTTGACTACACCTGCTCCCCAGGTGACTGGGTGCCCTCCTCCTAGTGCTTCTGTCACACCCCATTTGGGAGTGTCAACTCCCTACCAGCTGGGCATGTCAGTCCCCGACCCTAACTGTAAAAGCAACTCCATCCTCCAGTGTCCCTTACCAAAAAGGGAGCCCTCGGGACACTTCCCTCCCAGGACTGTACTGACCTGCAATTTGATACCATTCAGTGGTTGAAGGAGCCAGAAGTTGCGGATCATAGGCCTTTGTGTTCCTGATCTGTCCCAGAATCTGGGGCGCACAAACCCTTGCAGAGGTCGGTCATTGAAGTAGAAGAAAGACAAGAAGTAGTCCTCCAAAGAGGATATTCATGTAACCTCCATGTAGCTGAACTCTACATGTTCTTCCTCTGTATGTGAGGTGGGGTTTGCAGTGGCCCATGTGCCTTGGATCCCTCCCACTCACTCCCCCCTCCCCCCCTCTCTCTCTCTATCTATCTATCTATCTATCTGTCTACCTGAACAAATCTGTTGATGTCGTATCCTTGCAACTGGTGGCAGCATGCAGCCATGGAGCAAGACCTGTGTTCTTAGACCCTCCACACCCCCACAGGAAACTGACAGAATGATCCTCCAGTAGAACTGTAATTTTTTTTCCGCTACCTAGCTGAGCTACGAAGCGTCTTGGACGTTTCTCCTGCTTTTTGCATCCCCTCCAGGAAACTTGTTTCTCGGAAATTTGGACCATGGCTAACAGGGATATTTTAAGAATTCCATTGACCATGAAAGAATGTTGGGCGCATGTTCTCGACTCTGTCTACAGTGGATACATTCCACTTAATATGACTTTGAAAGCTGTGGCTGGTCTTGTGAAGTCATCTGTGGAATTTACCATCTGTAATGTGTATCTCCTTCCTAATGATGTAGAATCGCAGAACATTTTTTTTGCTGCACTGTTACCTCAGGTGTTCCCCCTGCCTCTTCATAGTGGGTGACTTCAATGCTCACCACTTCAGCATGGCACAAAGATCTTATTCGGCCATTGATCTTTCACTTGCAGCCCAGTTCTTCCTCCCTCCATTGCTGCAGAGTCCATGATGACGTGTGTGAAAGTGATCATATGCTAATTGACCCTCTCACAACATCAATCTCCTAGTCATCCATCTAGAGGGGCTACCTACAAAACTGATTGGGATGCTTACACCAATGGTGTCACCTTTCGCACCCCACCACATAGAGGTATCAATGCAACTGTCCAGAGCTGACTTAGTCAACCCCTTCTCCTTGGGGTCCCTCCGTCAGAAGACAGTACCTTGATGGGCCCCTAGAATTATTGCCGTGTCCATTATAGATTGCAGATAGCCTCTGAAATGTGCACAGGTGACATCAGTTGGTGGAGCTGCTCAATTGCCTTTAAACCATACCCATGTCGGCCACCTCATAAAATGACAGGAACGAGAATACTGTGAACAGTATGCTGCTATCATTGGACTGAGTACACCTCATTCACAGGTTTTGGGCAAAGATTCGATGTCCTATTGACACCAGTCCCCTGCAGGTGTACCTGGCATATCTGCAAATAGTCTACACTAACCACTGACATTGTCATCGAAAATTTTGCTTTGCATTATGTTTGAGCCTCTACATCTGAGAATTATCAGCCTGAAGTTTGTGTCCACTAACAGTTGAGAGAGACACTTAACTTACCATTTACTACATGTCACATGGTGACATGCAATGCTCCATTCAGTGAGTGGGGATTAGTTGGTGCCCTTGCCCTTTGCCCTGACTCTGCTCCAGGGCCATTTTCAACCATATCTGGAGCAAGGGTGACTTCCCGTCACAGTGGCTAGATAGCATAGTCATCCCAGTATTGAAACCAGCTTAACACCACCTTGAGATGAACAGCTATCATGCAAATAGTCTCTCTGATGTTCTCTGCAAATTGCTCAAACATATGGTGAGTCATCAGCTCTGTTGGTACCCCGAGTCTTGGGGTATTTTGGCTCCGTCCGAGGACATTTTTTGCCAAAGCTGTTCTACAGTTGACAATTTGGTCTGCTAGGTGGTCAACTTTTGCCCAGTGTCAATGTCTTATTGCTGCCTTCTTTGACTTATAAAAGGCTTATGATGTCACCGTATCCTTACTCCCATACACAACTGGGGCCACCGGGGCCAACTACCAATTTTTAACCAGAACTTCTTGTTACACTGTAATTTCTGGGTTCAGGTTGGTGCTTCTCTCACAGTACAACCCTCCACCACCACCACCACCACCACCACCACCACAAAAGAGAACAGAGTCTCCCAGGGCTCTGCATTGAGTTTGCCCCTTTTTCTGGTGGCTATCAATGTTCTAGCTGCAGCTGATGGGTCTGCAGTGTCACCTTTCCAGTATGCTGTCAACTTTTGTATGTACTATTGCCCCTAAACTGTGGCTGTTGCTGAACTCTGACTGCAGGATGCTGTTCGAAAGGCACAGTCCTGGATTTTCACTCATTGCTTCCAGTTTTCTGCTGCCAAGATATGCAACATGCACTTGTCACCATGTACTGTTCATCCTCAATCAGAACTCTATGCCGATGATGAAGTACTCAATGTGGTGGAGTCTTACCACTTTTTGGGATTGGTCTTTGATGCCCAGCTGACATGGCCTCTCCATCTCTGACAACTTAAACAGAAATTCTGGTCACAGCTTAGTACTGTTAGCTGTCCCAGTAACACTAGGGGCACAGACCGCTCTATACTTTTGCAGCTCTACAAAGCTCTGATCCTGTCCTGTCTTGAGGAGCCTGGCGTATGGCTTGGCATCACCTTCACTCTTGTCTTCAGATCTGACTTGACCTATCTCTTGGATCGAAAGACTCTGTAGACTCCATGGCCTTTTACTGTCTGTTGCTGGGCAACCTTGACACATTTCCAGGCACAGATGTAGTGTACACTGACAGCTGTGCAGTTGACAGATACACTAGTTATGCATACACACATACATGGTGCAGTGGACTATGTTTCCTGCCGAACTGATGTAGTGTATTCAGTGCAGAATTGGTGGCCGTTGCTTGACCCCAAAGCCACCTTCATTCTTACACGAGCTATATGTTCTTAGTTGGCAGTTACTCCCTGTTACTACCACCAAGCTGGATGGTAGACCGTCTTTGGACCCTTGTCCAGGTAGGGGTTCCAGGAAACAGACTTGTTGGCCAAGTTGACTACCTGAGGGCCAACTTTGGAGGTGGAGGTACCGGAGGCAGACCGTCTGTCAATGATATGCCATCAATTTATTGTTGGAGGCTTTGTTTCTCTGAATAAACTGCGAACTGTAAAGGAGACCACGACCATGCGGAAGTAAAGGAGACCACGACCATGCGGCACTCTTCAGAGTTAATTAGCACTGAAGTTAGCCAATCTGACTGTTGTGCATGCATATTAAAATGGCAGGTCAGATACAATTGGTGTCAGTTGTTAGATGAGAGTGCAGAAGATTGCTCAACCTTTGGCTACAGTTCGATCCTTACTACAATTCCATGTGCAATTTTTGTCCCTCTCTGTCTGGTTTTAGGGAACCAAATGAAGAACAAATTTGCTGACACCATCTCTGGCAGGCCACTTGAACTTGCTGTGCAACAGCTTGATTGGCTAACTCCAGTGTTAATTAACTTGGAAATGGTGGAATGTATCATATTTTTTCTCAAGTTATTTCTCAGCACAACCTATCCTGTAACATCCTTACAAGATTTTCAAACTGTTTCTGACCACCCAGTATAATACGATCTGTAGGTGTGCTGTGTTAGAATGATGCTGGGTCTTTCCACTCCATGAAGTTAACAATCATTTACTGATAGTTTGAGGAAGCCGATAATTGATAGGTTTCACTGAGAACAGTTATTGTTAAGCAAATCAGACAGAAATTTGGATTGGCAGGACTGGCAACATTGAAAGCTGAGAGATGTATCAGTGCAGAGAATTATTTTCTACATTGGACTGAGGTTTTGAGTAATAACATGTGACTGTTTCAAAGGAGAGGAGCCTGTAGAACGGGATTTTGGCCAGTCCTGATCCTCCAGCTGCTGATATATGGGTATCAAGTTTACAGCCCAGACTGACTTCATTATTGAAAATAATTAATGTTAACAAATGGGAACATGTTTTTAAATATGGTCTGAGGATTAGTTTCTGTTTAGAATTAAAATCAAAACCACAAATGTATAATTTACAAAGAAAGTAGGGTAGATTCGTTTGTAAATGTGTGTCAACTTTATTCACCACCTGGACCATAATCTAACCACAACTTCATAGCTGCTGTGTAGAGATTTTTTGCAATAGTTTTAATTGTATTTCAAGCAACGGGCCCAAAGACTCAATTTATTGATATTTAATGCTGTAATAAAAAATTTTCATGGAGCACTGAACTTATCTTTAGTTATCAAGCCTGTCATTGACCACTACTAGAAAACTGTTTACCTATGTACTATCTTCTGCGAAAAGAATCCAAGAGACATTAGGATTGGAGGGAGGTCGCGTTATGTTTTGGGGGGTACTAGTGTTATGTAGCTTTCCCAAAAAGTATTTCACACCATGTGCTTCCATCCACATTGCTTAAGCATGTCTTGACTGAGTACCTAGGTGGTGCAGAAACTATTTTAAACTCCATAAAGTGACTGCCAGATGAGGGGTTACCACATCAACTGTAAAATTGTATCAATATCTACGGTAGGTACATTTGGGTTTTTTGTGAGTCATTGTGTAATGAAATTGTCATGGTATCTAAATCAGAACTATGTAAAAGTTAGTGGACTATGGTAATAAAAAAGTTTAGGAAACTGCACTGTTATTATGTCTTTATTCAGAATAAACCTACCACGTTTAATAAACTGCATAATGTATATTTGTGGGCTTTACAAGTTTTTGGGGAAGTGTTTATATTTAGTATCACTTTGACTCCACCTTTTCTTTTTTTGAGGGGAAATGCAGCACGAGATGTAATGGAGAGAGATGCGATGTTTGAAGGAGGAACTGATGGCTCCTTGATACGAAATGTGTCAGAAGAGGGAATAAATAGTGGAACAGATTTTGTGGTGTATTCATTAAATGCAAGGAAGCAGGAATTTTCAATATTAATGTCCTCTTTGCAAGTAGCAGTGTTCCATTAAGACTAAGTACATACAGAACAGGTCTCAACTTAGATTTCATCAAACATCAGAGTGCTTCACTAGTCATGAACCTAACAAATAACTGTCTCATCCAGCTAATTACAGTGGGACCTAGAGTTGGATATTTAATGTAGACCCCACCACCACCACCACCACCACCTCGTGCTTATTGTCCTCAATCTGTGGCAGTTTACCATTCCCTGATGGAATGTTCCTCTTTTAACCACTTACATACCAATTTATATTTGCCTTCTTAGTTATCGGCTGTTGACCACATTTTACTTCTAATCTGTCATAGCGGTATGACGAAGGACATGTAATCTTTAGTTTGGGACCTCCATTTTTCTATGTGGACCTTTCTCTGAGTACCTGCTGTTAGCTGTCTTTCCTTCTGTTGATTGGGCTTAACATGTAGGCACTTTTAACTCTTTTTTTGTCTTTGTGTTCTATGGTTCTGACTTAACCCTAATTGTTTCTGTGCCCATAAATAAAACAATGTTGTGTGCCACCAGCTCTCAGCAGACAGGGCCAGACCATCAACACAAGGCATGTCCACATTTGTTTTAGTGCACCGATGTTGAGTCAACACTGTAAACGAAACTGTACTTTCAGTTACATCCCTGTGGACAAGATGTTGGTTACCCCATGCTGTGGTCACATTGTGTGGTCCATCGCTGTGTATTATCATCTTCTGTTCACTGCTTCAATAAACTCATATTTGTCATAGCAATGTGCCCTGTACAAGCCACAGTCTCACAATATGACTGTCCTGTTTCCTGGAGGCCAATCATTTTTCTCCATTCAAACTTTTTCACATGCTGATATTGCTCTCTTTGCTTTCAAAAAGGCATACTGACACTTGGCTGCATGTTTCTATTGCATTTGATGCCACTGCACTGGCTGTGTGTGGAGTAGTATTGAGTTTGCCTGTTACATGAAAGGGGATACTCACTGGTATGTGTGTGCTTTTTCTTTGAAATTGTAATCACTTATAATGGTTCACTAGTTCAACACTTCCTCCAGTTTTGGATTGATTTAGACCATTCCCTCTGGGTGTTGCAATTTTTACAAACAGTACAGTACTCTTCTTGTAGCCAGTTCACATTGTATTTGGTGCCATTTTCGTTTCAGAACTGTTAAACGTTCTTAATATGTGTTAAGAAATAGGAAACTTTCCAGTGAAATTTTTAAAAGCGTAACAATAATTATACCAAAACCAACAAAGGCAATATTGTATGGATGCTGTCTTATCCTATGGCAGCATCCAAGATAATTCTAAATACCGGCAAAATTCAGCAAAAGGAATGATCGACCAGTGTTTTGTGCAGACCACCTTGAGTTCAGAACTAGTACAAAAACAACAGAAGCAGTTAGGTATTCTGCTGAAAATCAGACTAGAAAGAAACAGATGGATCTCTTACACATTCATTGGTATGGAAATGGTGTTCAGTAATGGGAGATAGGAGTTGCTTTCTACCACTGTGAAGAAAATGGGCTATATTTAACAGAAAAAGAGTGACAAAAATATAAAACAATATTTAAGTGTGGTTGAAAAGGTAGCTAAAATGAGAAAAAGTAAGGCAGGATGTAGCAACTCACTGGTTACGAACACCTACTGCCAGCAGACATAAGTCAGGCCACTAAGTGAAGTGCAGTGCATGCTCACATTTGAACAGAGTGCCTTCAGGTACCTTCTATCAGAGGCAGCACATTCATCAATGGCCTTCACCCGGTCCACCACACGCTTGCAGCACTACAGCAGTGACACCTAATGGGAATAGTTTCTTTATAAGGACAATAAAATCAAATATCACCAATCAAATTAAGTTGGAAAAGATAAAATGATAATTAAATCGACACCCTAGCTGCAAACAGATGTTGATATATGTCATTGGGGACATGTTGAAAATGTGTGCCCCGACCGAGACTTAAACCCGGGATCTCCTGATTACATGGCAAACACTCTACTGCAGATTAATTTATAAAGTCCCATACGAGTTGGGGCATTGTGTGTGTGTGTGTGTGTGTGTGTGTGTGTGTGTGTGTGTGTGTGTGTGTGTGTGTGTTCGCACAAGTAGGTCAATGGCTGGGTAGCCATATTTTAACTATATATGCAGGTAGTATCTGTTCCCAAAAGAACAGGAACTATTGATGACCGTGCAACTTCTCTGGAATGAAATGATAATTAAATTGACTCCTTAGCTACACACTGGCCCTCTCTATACATCTATCTGAACACAGCTGTAATGCAGTAACTCTGCTACTACTAATAGTCATTTTATTTAACCTGGTTAGCCTCCCAGCTGTCAGTTATTAATGTATTTGATACATATACATTGCTTGCATTGTGTTCTTGTTGATGTTGCTTCATGGCCCTCACTAATGGCATTGTATTCTTCTTGATGTCATTCCTTGACCCAACAAATTTGTATTTCTTTTACGCTCATGTGTGTCCTTGCATTCCTAGTTAGAAAACAAGGTGGTTGTGTACTTTTGTAAATCTTTAACATATGTGCTGGAGAAGTCATACAAACTATGAAATAAAAAATGGATGGATTAAAATATAGTAGAAAGATGCTGTGTACTGTATTTGCTGATGACATAGCAAATAAAAGGCATTGGAGGCAATCAACAAAATTTTGTAAATGCTCTCCAAGGCATTAAAATGTCTGATGCAAGTGAAGAAAGTGAATGTAAATAAGAAGAAAAGTGAAGTAAGGGTAATTATGAAGAACTTTAAAGGACTGGCACGGTAATAACCATGGCACTCTGAGTGATAAGTGAAGCTTGTTTCCTCTGATCTCTACATCCCTGTCAATATTCATCCAAGAAAAGCAGGTCACACTTTATGATGAAGATAATGTGTGTTTAATGTACAACACACAAGTCAGTTGTTTACTTACAACTTAATGTCCAATTTGTTTTACTGCTTATTCATTGTTGTTGTGATCAAGCTCTTTGACCGTTTTCTGTGATACCTTAAATAAATGTAATTGTGCATTCCATATCTACACTGTATTATTTATAGTGTGCATCACTCAAGATACTACTTAACTGTGTTAACTTTTTATGTGTTTGCACTTAAAAACTGTACAAATATCTCACTGGTGTAGTTCATTACTTTGTTATTTTGCAGGGAATTGCTGCCAGATATATACCACCTAATTACGGAATGGAGCTAAAAGTGAACACAGACAATGACGAAATGGCAGCCGTATTTCCTCCAGAGAGCTTTGCAACAAAGACACCAGGTTAGGTGAAATGACTATTAGCAGTAGCAGAGTTACTGCATTACAGCTGTGTTCGAGTAGGTGTAGGGAGAGGGCCAGTGCGTAGCTACCTTTTTTTACATAATTTGATTAATATTATTTGATTTTATTGATAACCATAACTCAGAAGTTGATACAGTGAATTAGATGAGCTGGTTGCAGACTTGATGTATAAATTGGTTGTAAATTCCTTAATATGATTTAATATATGTTCTCATTCAAGGGGAGTGTAAAAAATGAGATGACCTATGTTGGTAAGAAACAGAGAATTTTCCAGTAATCTTCCACAGGGTTATTTTTCACAGCTTCGGATTTAGTAAAGTTTTTAGTATCATCCCCTTTTGTCTGTTCAGTTGAACTTCATTCATTTGCAGGGACGTAAGGGATTGGTCCTGTGGAACATCAAACCGCCGTAGTAGTGGAAGCCTTAAAGCTGTTTTCACTCAGTGTGGATTTTAATGGGATGATCTACCAATGAAAATGTAACAAACTTAGGATCTGAGTCCATTTTCTTAATGGTGTTGAGGGACTAGTGCTGGTCATAGACTGGTTTTTCTGGAGGTGTAGCTTTCATGCTATTTCCATATTTGCAGCACTTTCTTTCCTAAATTTTGGCTTGAAAAATCTTGGTGTGGTCTGTAATTGAGATTTGTCCCCTCAGATCACAAATCATCAATTTCAAAGTGACATGCACAAGTATCTTGTGGGTTGAAATTAATACCATAACAAGTTACTTCAGTTACTTCTCTAAAGTACAATGGAGAGTAGTGTGGAATTCAGAATAGAAATTTTGCTTGGCCCTATTATGTATCCCACACCATTTTCTATGATCTTAACGTCATCCTCACTGAGGGTTGGCTGCGCACTTCTGCTCACATTAAATGTGCTAACAAACAACAGTACTTAAATTTTGACAGTTGCCGTCCTTTCCATGTCAAACATTCTTTCCCATACAGCTTTGGCATTCAATGCAAATACATTTGTGCAGTTGCAGATTCTTTACAGCAATACACCACCACTCACGTCAGTATTTGCTTGACGTATTTACCCCACCAGCCTAGTTAAGAAGCAGATTTCCTGGGCTGTCACCTCCAGTCTGGGTTCTGCTGATCCTTCCAAAACACACCTTAGAAGTACACCTCTTGTTACTCAGTATTATCCTGGTTTTGGATGTATTGATTAGCTATTTCGACAAGACTGTGAATTCCTAAAATCATGCCTTGAGATGACGTTTATTATGCCTGACATTTTGCTCAACACATTTAGGGTAGCTTTTCTTCACCTCTCCAGTCTCTGCAATATCCTGGTGAGACTGTATGCTGCTTCTGCTCTGATGTCCCTACCCTGTGGCTCCTTCCCCAGTGACCACCCCTGCCATAAGACTTGACCAGTGCACTCCCAACCACCAGCTGTACCAATCCTGTAACTGGAAAAACATACATTTGTGAAATGACACGTCATGTACCAAATGTTGCGTAAACATTGTTTGGTCTTTTACATTGGTATGTCTACCACCAAGTTATTAGTCATGATGTGAATTGATATAGAGAAAGAATACACACTGGAAACACACACTATCTTGTTGTAGAGCATGCTTTACAACATGACAGTCATAACTTCAGTGCCTGTTTTATCACGTGTGTCATCTGCATGATTGTGGGTTTAATAGCTTCATAAGTTTCATTACTAAGGAATTGCTTCTCAGAGGTAGTGCTTTCCTTTTTAATGGAGTCTAGATATGGCAGCAATTTATTTTGTAGCCATTTCAACCTTTTGATGTCAGTAGAAAGGTACTGCATTGTGTCATCATTGTGAGTATGTGAACGATATGAGGTACTGCTGACATCGTGAAGTGTGTACCATTTTAACTCATGCTCTATATCTTTTATTGTAGTTTCTGAAGAAGTAAGATCCAAACCTTTGTTGTCAATGTGACTATTTAAGAAGCTTTAGTGCCACAATTACTTCTGGTGAAAATGTCTGCTTCACTTGCTCAACATTTTTTTTACATTTACTTCACACCTGGTTATTTGGAGACTGCTTTTCAATTTGTTGCCTGGCTAATGCTGTTATTGGAATTTTATTGAGAGGATAATTTGGAAATCTGCTGGGAATACTACCTGTTCTCAAAATCTTTCTCCTGTAACCAGATTTATAGTCTGCCTTTGGTAAAATGTTGACTGCAAACTACTGATGAACTTGACAATGAATTTGGCATGAAGTTGTCTCGAGAAATGACTTGTAACCCCACATTTTGTAGGTTATTATCAATCGGAAATTTGTGGTAACTTATGCCACTAGTTTTTCCTTTTTTGTTCTTACAGAGCAGCACACAACAATAAGGCATCTGGAGGGAATAATGAATGTATTTCAGGTTCCATAGAAATGAAGTATTTACTTACTTTTATTGCAGATTTCCAACACTGTCTTCAACTTGCATAACGGTAGTACAAATGCAAATACTACAGCAATATTTTCAGCATTATATGCTTTCTGTATTGCTTGCCTTTATTAAAAGGAGACTACAGTTAATCTCCAAACATGATAAAATCATTAAATCATATATTACATATTCACTATTCACAGTCTACACAAGCACATGAGATTCTGACACTAACAGTTCCACAGTCCAGGAGTGCCTGGGCATAGCCGGCTAACATACTGGCATGCAGGCTATGGATGGGGAACAGTCAGTGCATGGAGCCAGGCGCAAGAGAAGTTCCACACTCCATAGACATGCTGAGTCCCATTTGATCTCGCAAAGCATTGAGGCTGTTAGTGTGTGCTATGCTGTAATGAACAGTGTACTAAGTTCTGTTACTGAAGAACTCTTTGGGACACTCGTATGTCTGGAAATCTACTCCATATGCTCACACCTTCATTAACGGACTGCAGTGGGTGGGCATTGTGTTGAAGATTTTCCGGAAATTCAGAAATATGGGATCTACTTGTTGCCCTTTGCTCATGGTTCGCCAGATATCGTGTGAGAAGTGGACAATTTTAAATTCGCACAAGCGATGCTTTCTAAATCTGTGTTGATTTGTGAACAAAAGCATTTCTACATCAAGGAAATTTATTATATTCAAATTGAGAATATGTTGAACAATTCTGCAGTAAATGCTGTTAAGAATATGGATTTGTGATTCCTTTCTACATACAGGAGCCACTTGTGCTTTTTTCCTGTCCTTGGATCTGTGTCTGTGGATGTGCAGATGGATATGTGTGTGTGTGTATGTGCGAGTGTACACCTGTCCTTTTTTTTCCCCTAAGGGAAGTCTTTCCGCTCCCGGGATTGGAATGACTCCTTACCCTCTCCCTTAAAACCCACATCCTTTCATTTTTCCCTCTCCTTCCCTCTTTCCTGACGAAGCAACTGCCAGTTGCGAAAGCTCGTAATTCTGTGTGTGTGTTTGTGTGTTTTGTTCATGTGCCTGTCTGCCGGCGCTTTCCCGCTTGGTAAGTCTTGGAATCTTTGTTTTTAATATACTGCCGTAAGAAAATGACAAGTTTTTGTCTCTCACTCATGGCTTACAATTCATTACTACATCAGAATATTTTTATGATTTAAAGATGGCAATGGCCAAAACTGGTAATTGTGAAATGTACTATTTTTGTGATGAAGGTGGACCTTTACAAATAAAGAAACCCATGATAGATGATGTAGTTCTATTACTTAAAAGTGCCTTACTTAATTTATTTTCTTGTAGCTGTATTTTTTTCTGGGTACACGGACCTAACAGATTGAGTTCTGTAAATTTTTATAATGGCCAGTAAATGCTATTACTGTAAAATTGTTCATTCCTTTAATTTACAGCAAATGGCAATGAGTTAGTAGTCTTCTATGCAACAGAGCTACAATCTCAGCAACCATTATGTGTACAGAGTAGCACAAGCAGCGACAAAAGTAACTAGAACTGCAGAAAAATGATACCACCACAACTACCAGCAACAATAACAATTGCTGCAGCAGTTAACACCACCAGCAGTAAATGCAGCAGCAACAGATGCAACTCATGGAACAACAATTGTGTCACTCTGAGATGACCCATGCTACCTGGATACCCCATACTAGTCCCATTTGCTGCACTCAATAATGACTGCTAGGAATGGAATGCCTGCACCATCATCTCACAGTGGGACACATTACTGCCATTGCTTGTTGCTGGGACCAGCTTTTCAAATGGTGTAGACCAGAAGTGTTTCAGATGATAAAGAATATAGCTCCTCAGAGGGCCTTCTGTCTTCACTCTGGATGAGCACATGGATAAACTAGCCCAATGCAATGATCGCTGAGTGTATGGAGTATCAGAATGACTGTATGGAGTATCAGAATGACTGTGTTATCTTTGGTGTGTTAAACAACTAGAACAGATGTACTTACGCCAGGCCACCAAATGCAAGAAATTATAAATCCACTTGCACAGCAGAGGATTGTTGGTTGGTTGATTTGGGGGGAGGGGACCAAACAGCTAGGTCATTGGTCCCATCAGATTAGGAAAGGAGGGGGAAAGAAGTCAGCCTTGCCCTTTCCAAAGAACCATCCTGGCATTTGACTGAAACAGTTTAGGGAAATCACAGAAATCCTAACCTGGACATGAATCATTGTCCTCCCGAATGGGAGTCCAGTGTGCTAACCACTGCACCACCTCGCTCAGTCAACAGAAGGTTGTGTTGAATCTTGTGCAGACAACCTCGTGCAAGATGAGTATTTCAGGGTATGGCCAATCAAGTCTGGATTTATGCCCTGAAGGAACCAGATCCTATCTTGTGAGAAGTCCTAGCCATTCCAACAACCATTTTTCAGTGTCCCATCACAGACCAACCTGTCTCACCAGCATCAAAGGGAGCTTCTCCACTGCCCAAAGTGCTTCCTGTGCCATAGTGACAGTGAATGCCCCGCCCACAAAACACATTGCATAGTTTGAATTCAGACTAGACAACAGGAACTTTTTCATTTGGATACTGGCACTATAGCATTGTTGTTGTCCATACCGTGTACTACACATCTGCTCGGGGGAAGCACCAATTCCAATTTTAGATGTGTAGTGTGGTTTGGCCACACACAAATCAATTACCTGGCAAAATTTCTGTATTTCTGTGTGATATTGGCAGCATCTGCAACAATTTCCTCTCCCTATTTCAATGAGTTTTAGGATGTGCAAAAGGGTATTGAGCACACATTATTATTCTTTATGGCAATGCCATTTCACAGTTCACACTTTCTTGTCCTGTGCCTTATGCCATAAACTAACCTGTGTAGAAAGGACTCAACACTGCTGTGACCCAGGATGTTCTGCACTGAAATCCATCAAGTCTCTTTTAATTCCCCATTGTAGTGGTCCATAAATCAGATGCAATACCTGTGGTGACTTCAAGACCACAGTTAATACTTGAACTGTAATAGATACCCACTTCCAGAGCCCAAAGAACTATTTTCTTACATTGTAGGTGGCCATTGCTAATCAAAAATCAGTCTCTCTGAAGCATACTTCCAGTGTCCCCTTCATGCAAATTCTCAAATATTTGTGGTTACCAATACCCCATTTGGATTATACCAATCTTTAGACTGTCATATGATATAACAAATGCACCAGCAATATTTCAAAGGTTCCTGGAACTCAGATAACTTGGACAACATCATATTAACTGGAATGGATAAAGAAAACAGTTATGCCATGCCCAACAAGTTGTCACACTACTAGAACAAAAACACGTGTGTGGCAACCTGCAAAAGTGCTAATTTTTTGTCAGAAATAGGATACTTCGTACACGTTATGGGAAAAAGACGGAGTGAGGCCTGTAGAATTGCATATACAAACCATACAGAAATTGCCTGAACCAAGCAATCTTTCAGAACTTAAGGTACTTGGTAAAATAAATCAGTGTAGATACATCACCCCAAAAGCTGCCTTGATAGGTGCACGATTGGGGGGGGGGGGAACACTCTGAAAAGCCGCCATCCATTTTGAGTAGACTTGTGAATTGAAGCAAGCTTTCTCTGCTCCCAGGTATTGTATAACACAAGCTCCATGCCTTATCTGCTTTTCTCAAGTGCCCTTTTGTTCTAGCAATAGATGTCTCCTACTGTGAGGTTGGAGCAGTATTGCCACATTACATAACCAATGTCTCTGAATGTCCACTTGTGTGTGTGTCTGAAACCCTGTAAGCAAGCTAACAAAATTGTTCACCAATTGAAAAGAAGCCCATCTGTGACATTCAAAAATTCCATGAGTATCTGTTCAGGAGAGTATTTGAGTTGTTTGTTGATCTCAAGCCACTGCTGGCAGTATTTGCACCTGGCTGCTGCATCCCAGGATGTCCAGCCCAGCCCTTATGTTTAAAGACCCTGTTTCTCATTAAGTACTAATATGATTGCATATAGGCATCTTAGAAGATGCAACAAGTCCACTAAAGAGACAGCTTACACTACACTCGTTCGTCCTCTGTTAGAATATTGCTGCGCAGTGTGGGATCCTTACCAGGTGGGATTGACGGAGGACATCGAAAGGGTGCAAAAAAGGGCAGCTCGTTTTGTATTATCACGTTATAGGGGAGAGAGTGTGGCAGATATGATACACGAGTTGGGATGGCAGTCATTACAGCATAGACGTTTTTCGTCGCGGCGAGACCTTTTTATGAAATTTCAGTCACCAACTTTCTCTTCCGAATGCGAAAATATTTTGTTGAGCCCAACCTACATAGGTAGGAATGATCATCAAAATAAAATAAGAGAAATCAGAGCTCGAACAGAAAGGTTTAGGTGTTCGTTTTTCCCGCTCGCTGTTCGGGAGTGGAATAGTAGAGAGATAGTATGATTGTGGTTTGATGAACCCTCTGTCAAGCACTTAAATGTGAATTGCAGAGTAGTCATGTAGATGTAGATGTAGGCATACAGCTTGAGACACTTTGAGTGAGTGCAGAGCAGATGTATGATGTTTTCCCAAAGATTTGTTGGCAAATAGATAATCAACTACTAGCAGCTCTAACAGATCTTTCACTGAGAGCTGCACCAATAGCAGATACAACAGATAGGTACCGTTGTTTATGTGTTTATGTTGTATTCGGTATTATACATGCAGTAAATGTCATCAGGGTGTTTTCCAATTTAGCAAGTGGCTAAAGGACTGTTCTCATTCAGACACTAATTGAAAGTGCAGTAGTAGTAGTAGTAGTAGTAGTAGTAGTAGAGGGGTTTTGGGCGCACGACAGCAAGGTCTTCAGCGCCCGTTCAGTAACATAGTGAGACGGGTGTCAAGAAAAATCCCAGAACAGGAATATAAAATGGAACATAAAACTTGGATAACAATTGTTGAAAAACATGCTCACCCACACCAAAGCGTGGGATGAAGCAGGGCATCAGCAGTAAAACATGGACAACACAGGAAGAAAATGATAGAGGGAGCTAAAACAATGTAGCATATGGAAGTGGCTGGCTGACCGCAAGGCCTCTTATTGATGGCCGGAGAAGGTGACTGGATGATTACTTCAGAAGCCTCAGTGTGAATTGCTAGCATTCCTCCACCATTGTGGCTTATCCAGAGCCAAACAACATTCATGCTGGTATGTATACCGGTATAATATAAATCAAGGCGTCACCAAGATGCTCACATACTGCCAAGTTTGTCCCAGAAGCCACCACTCGGGCATTAGCCCATATACCGAGTGCTGCAGAACTGACTAAGCAGTATTAAGGAGCAATAAAAAGTAAACCTGGATGTATAAAGAAAAAATGTTTTTGTTTTCTGAATTAGTACAACATACCATTTTACATTCATTTAGTTTTGAAAATAATGTCCTCAAGGTGGCGGCTGTTAGCATCAATACATTGTCGTAGAAGATCCATGAAGTTTGGAGCAGCTTTCGCACACACATTGCGGGGTATGACATTAACTTTGTCAATAATTCGCTCTTTTAACTCCGGTAGGGTGTGAGGGCGGCTTTTGAAAACCTTTTCCCTCAGATATCCCCAAAGAAAGTAGTCACAAATGCTCAAATCTGGTGACCGCGCAGGCCACCTGACATCACTCCTCAAAGAGATGAGGTGTCCCAGAAACATTTCTTTCAAAACATCAAGTGAAATTCGGCTGTGTGAGCAGTAGCTCCAACCTGTTGGAACCACAAATCCCCCAGTCCATGTTCTTCAACAATCTCATCCATTCTGGGTTGCAGAAAATTTTACAATATTGAAACATAACATGTAGAATTCACTGTCACAGTCACTCCTTCCTACTCAAAAACGTAAGGGCCTACCACGCCAAATTGTGCTGTGGCACACCACACTGTCACTTTAGGAGAATGTTGCAGGATTTCATGAACAATTCGGGGGTTATTTTCAGCCCAGTAGCGAAAGTTTTGCTTATTCATGCACCCACTAAAGATGAAAATGTGCCTCATCACTAATGAAGAAAGCTGCATTCAGAGGGATCTGAGCAAGCATTTGCTCACACAGATTTTGACAGTTGGTATAGTCTGCTGGGTGTTATTCTTGAGAAATCATTATTCTGAAAGGATGGAACTTCAAATCACATTGCAAATCTTTCTCAAACTGCGGTCTGAAATCCCCAATGCAACAGCATGTCGTCGAGCAGAACATTGCAGTGATTGTTGAATTGCTGTTCTCACCCACCACGCATTTTCTGGCGTTCTGATGGATCTGCATCGGCCATGTGTACCTATTCTTAATGTGCTACCAGTTACCTGCAACTGCCGAACCCAGGACCGAATTGTGTTTGAATCAGGAACAGCATTGTTACGTGGAATGTTGAACTGTCTCCAAAAAGCTCATTATGTAGCTATCACAGATCTGTTGTTTTCATAAAATGTGTGAATGGCAAAATCACAATTTGCACTTGTCCAGACCATATTGGCGACTGAAATGGGGTCAGTAACTGAACAAAGGCAGACCACGTGCAACTGCCCACCTTCACCACAGCCCAAGCGGTAATCGATAGAAACTGCTTAATCGGTCCTGCTGCACCCTGTATTTGCAACAGACTTCTCTAAAGTCATTAGCTTAGACAATGGCCCCAGTTGTGATCCCAAACATTTTCAAACTCCTCTGCCCTCAATGGTATATGACATCATCTTACGATTCCCATCCATCTTTCTTCCAGTGGTCCAGTAGAATATGTGTTGTGGACATTCAAGACACACACATGGCTCAGAATGTACAGGAGAAGAATTAGGGGACACTGTCGACCATGAGAATGCAGGCTTTCTCGGCGAATCTCCATGATAAGATCTTATCACTATTGCCCATATTTTTAAGTATATACTGTACTACACTCATCAACAAAGAAGCTCACCTGAATTGTTTCATAGTAGATGACCAAGGACAGCACCTGTAGCCAATTGCCAACCATTACCAAAAGTCAAGTATTTATTCAGAGAACAGTTCTTGTTTATGGATAGAGGTGTCAAACTTGTTGGCTCCTGGGCACCAACAACAAGCTCTAGGTTACAGCGATGGATTAGTGACACGTGAACCACATGTGCTTCAGAGGGTTTCCTTGTGTGATATTCATCATCACTGCCAGCAACAGTGCAACGATGACCACCACAAGCAGAACAGTGCCCAGAAGACAGTGCATCAGCCCTAGCACGTTGGAATTTTTTATGTGTCCGAATGTGTAAAAGGCAGAAGCAACCACACCAGATTAGTCGCCATCCCCAGCAGAAGATGCGTAAATACTACCACTGGGGAAACCAGCAGCTGCATGAATACCAGTATATCCAGACACTGTGCCACGTCAACCACATGCAAGAGGATGAGGCATGCATTCCAGCTGTACTCAGTGTCTTTGGGAAACAGGGAATTTATGTATCTGCAATTGATAGGCAGAGACTATGGACATTGTATGTTAATTCACTCTGCAGAGCAGGCGAAAGCCAGCTCTCTTTGACAGCCACCTGAAGCAGATCACCACTAACTACACCAAATCTGTAGTCTCACTGTCACTACCATGCCACTCGACACACACACACACACACACACACACACACACACACACACACACACGGGTCACTGAACAGCAAACACTACCACAGGAATGTAGTATTCATTATGCTTTTCAGAATATCTGTCCTTGGTCCCATGCAAGTTTTCAAGCATAAAAAATCATATAGTATGAGGTCGTAGCAACATCCTAGAAAGGGACAGCAGGAGGTCCTATGGGGTGGAGACCTGAGCAGGAGGTGGTCGTCCAACCCAATCTCACTACCATATGTTGACGCCCTCAGGTATTATCCATTCATGACCTTTCTGGACACCAAGACTCTGAGAGGTCAACCATATTTCTCTCAATGGTCAGCCACATTGGATTCCAAGGAAGTGAACTCTCAAATCAGTTAGCCATGAGGGCTATCAATATGGATGCTGTGTATATAGATATACTGGGTTACTTACAAATTATGTATGCCAATAATTGCTAGTGTCATGAAGTATGGAGTGGTGTGCTGTAGCAGTCAGAACAACACCATGAATGTCTTCATGCAGAACATCTCATCAAGATTCTACAGTTCTTTGGTGACTCCACATTCATATCATTAGAATGACTCTGAAATATGTTCATAAAAAAGTACCTATGCCTTACTGTCATTGTGGTGCTCTTTTAACCAGTGGTGCTCATATTAGAAGAGTGCCCACTGTTACCGCAGTAAGGATAACTCTGAAGTTAACTAACTCATTACCTTACTGTCAGAAATAAGGTCTTGTCACTCTCCGGGCTAGAGTGCCTGGTCATCATCTGCTGCGTCTCACAAGGGGACCACAGGCCAATGAGATTTTTGTATGTGAAGTATGAAACTCAAATATCGGCCTACCAAAACGATTCTCAACAATTCACAAGAAAACTAACTAAGAAGTTTTCTAGGTGCATTTAATACCTTAAACTCAGACGATTTTTCAACAGGCAGTGTGGCTCAGTAGTAGAGTGCTTATCTGTCACTTTGATGGCCTGGGTTTGATTCCGGGCCAGTGCAGATTTTAAACAAAAGTGTGTATCACATGAGGATTTTCGTGAAGTGTAAAGTATGTGAATAAAAAGAAAAAAATAATAATTTGCAAGTTTTTAAGTTTAACCAGTCTTTTCTAAAGGATTGGTAACTAAGAATTCATGTTTACAATGAAAACTATATTTTTGTGTGTGAAATGTAATTTGAAATAAGACAGCTCCCATTTGGATAAAAATGGGAATTATATATTTGTTAATTAGCATATATTTGATGACTTCTGTATTTAAATGATGTAGGTATTCGAATGGAATGGGGGAGGGGAGTGAGAGGCTGACTGAAATGAGGCACAATCCAGCAATTACCAATTTCAAGCTCTAGTGGAATTCTGGAAACTTTTTTAATCACTCAAGTAGGCCTATGATATGAATAATCTTAGTTTGCCCCAGTTTCTGAATGGAGCTTCGGCTGTGATAAAAAGAAAACTTACCAGAATTTCAGACTACTTCTAGTTGTTTTGAAATTTTTTCCAAAACTAAATGTTTAATTGAAAAATCCAAGTTAACCAAAAATGTAGAGCATTAAATTTTGCATTGTTTGAGTGACAAAACTTTCCTAATTAATTAAATTTTTCCTATAGGAAAGTCATTTGAGAAAACGGTTATCTTACACACTTTTCTTTGCTACATCGCTTGCAACATTTGAGAATCGGCAGATTTCACATAAAACTTTATAGGAAGAAAGTTGTAGAGCATTGAATCATGTTCCCAAAAAGTTAGAGAAACTGACAAAAAATCTAACAGCTAAGTAAATATCGCTATTATTCAGTTATATGTGACTTATGGGTAACGACCAACTTCAGTTGCCTGCTTTCCAGTATTCACTTTCTTATTTCAACTACTTGTGCATAATTGCTAACCTACACATTATCGAGATGATAATTTTGAAAACTGGAATTAGTAGAATAGTGGCATAGCCTGAAAAAGCAAAAAATTTGTTTACAAGGTTATTAATGAAAAAATATGTTAGGTTTATTATTGTTTTATTACACATTTGTAGAATGAGGGTCCAAATAATATTTACTCTAATTGTTCCATTCTTCCATATTCGTATCCTTGGTGTGATCTATTCTTGCTTTTCCCAAAAGTTGTTCTCTGTGTTATGGTCGTCAGTCTCCATAATAGTCAGTTGGAACATTGGTGCAAGATTGTTGCCTTTGCATAGTTGGCAAACAGTGGTACACTTCATGCCATTTTTCATGCAGACACCACCGCCATGGCATCCTGTACCACATGTGCGGTAAATGATTTCTCACTTGTGCAGTTGCTGCTTCTTTATCATTAGGAACTGGCAAGAGACAGAAGTTGGAAGCCTTGTAGCCCCATTGCCGTGGATCTAGTGGATTGCTTTTCCAAGCTTGCACTGGCAAATATGTCAGGGAATGCTGTCTAGTAGCTGCTTTCGTGGGAGGCAAAGAGGCGAGGTTGAATGATGTCTTTGACACACATTTTTCTAAGATTCGAATGCAAAGCACATTTAATGGCTTTGCTTCATCTTCACAGTATCTGGTTGCTATGAACTTTTGTCCAGCCTATCAGTCTTACAGCAGTAGCACTGGAATTGCTGCATATCTCTGCTAATTTCAATATGTTGTATTTTGTCTTCAAAACTAGAACCTTGTCTTGAAATTTAGGAGGCTGTATACTACCACGCCTTGTCTGCCATTGGTGGAAAAATGTTGCGGGACAGTGGGGTTCAAGCGATCAGAATCACAAGGAGGTCAGTGCCCTCCTAGACAACGACACTATCAGAGTGCTGAGGCAATGTCAACTTTCAAGTTGTCTATAGTAAAGAAATGAGGCACTGTTTATTTTGTTCATTTGGGGAAAATATAATTTTTACACGGTTATTGACATTGTTTCATTAAACGTGACAGTCGCTCAGCTGATTTCGTGCTCATGTCACTTGTCACTTCATGGTATCCCTCAAACGCAACTGTGACCTTCATCACTAGCACGTGATGTAATCCACATATTATGTAATTACCAACAATATTAGGAAAAGGAGAAATTGTGACTCACCTTAAAGATCCGTTGAGTTGCAGACAGGCACAATGAAAATACTGTTAACACATTTAGCTTTCAGTTTAAGCCTTCTTCAGAAAAGGAAAACACACACACACACATTCAGGTGTCATTTTTGCATTGAGTAGCAATCTGTCTTTTCCCTAATATTGTTGATATTACAATGTGCACTTACCATTGTCTGTGTTTATTATGTAATTAAATATGACAATAGTTTTTAGCCTTCCATGCAACTTGCACAACAGAAGTGCTCCATCTTCACTTAACTCTGCGTTTCCAAAGACAGTTGTGTCTTTAAAGACCCTTGTAAAACACAGCTTTTTGCATTTTTATCATATCTACATCATCAAACATGAAGGACACGGGGACAGATCGTACTGAAAACAATGCAGAAATCTTCTTTAGACTTTTTGTTCCATTTTTAATAGGGGTGATTTTGACATACATTGTGATTTTAGATGTCGTATACTTTAGAGTTAGGACTTATTTCTGTGGAATTTCGCTCTTTGATGCTTTACAACTTTTCTCCCATAAAATGTTGCATGACATTGACTAATTCTTAGACGTTGCAGGTCTTACACTTTTTTTATAGGAAAATTTAATAAAATAGTAAAGTTTTCGTATTCAGTCATTGCAAAATTTAATGATTTACATTTTTGGTAACCTTGGCATTTTCAATTAAACACTTAGTTTCGGAGGAATTTGGGAAAAAAGAAAAAGTTAAAAATTTTGATTCCCCCACCACCACGGTTGAAGCTCCTCTCAGAAATCGAGGCAAACACAGGTTATTCATATTGGAAGCCTACTTGAGTGATTAAAATACCTTCCAGAGTTCTGCTGATTTTTGGGAGGGAGAACTGTCATTTTTTGGCCTATATGTCATACGAATTGTTGGTGTGTTTTTGTAGAAATGTAACTAAACTATATTACAGATAGCCATACTAATTCTGTCTCCAGTATAAATTCATATTCTTGAGGGGAAAAAACCTTGTTTCACAAAGCGTCTAGCTTCCAGCACACATAAGTCTATCGATTATTCAAATGACTTTGAAACACATCCCTGTCGGTTTTTTAACATTTTTGAACACATCCTAAGTTGATTTCTGAATGAATTGTAAGTTGATTTGGGAATGCGTGTATAGCATACATGATGTCTCTGTCATGGGAACCCTCATTGCATGTAGAAACAAACTTTCCTACAGACAAAAGCAGCTATACGAGCTGACCGAGTAAAGCCGAACGGCTGAATGCCAACCGCTGTCTGATTGTCTGGTTGATTGGGTTTGCGAATGATGAGCATTGTTATAATTATTAGCGAAATCTATAGATTCAGACTACAGGAGTGGAAATAAACAAATAACAGGTAAGAAAGATTACGTATTACCGTCTCGGTGTATAAGAAAATGAAATTTTGCTGGAAAAGTTTTGGCCAGATTGCTATACTAGTAAGGGCCATTTGTACAGTCCCCATCTAGCAGCCGCTTTAAGTTCTATTCTGGAAGAAGCGCGAAAAATGCGTTGTATGAACATGTAACAACGCCGAACCGGAGAATAATCGCGGGATAACTAAACCGGGGATTCTGGCAGAGTTAGTGAAGTTAATCTGTGTATAAGCTTTGACATGGCAGGAATATAGTTACAGAATTAGTGATAACAAGACTGTTTGTTAGAATGAGGAAGGAGAAGAAACGGGGACATCACACAAATTATGGAACAATATGATGATTCCAAGTTTGTATAAAAATTTCGTACTACTACTTTTCAATCTCATGCTTGAGAAACTAGAGCGTATGAATGAAGTGTGAAACTATTCCCTAATGTAAAGCTTTTTGCTTGCAGTGAGCCTAATAGGCATTTGATATTGGTACTTTGTGAATTATATTCTGTCGTTACAAAAAGACCGTTTATGCCAAAACAGTCTCATTTATTTAGTGTGTAAGTTGTTCCAGTATTAGAAAGGCTCAGTTTGTTTTATCTAGCAGACAGTGACAAAATAGACGTAATCAGATTGGGAAACCACACCAGTCTTGGGCCCTATTTGTATTAACAGCTTTTTCAGTATTAGACAGCGCCATTTCAATTTTTCATGTAGCAAAATGTTTCACGAACTTTCGCAGAAAGGAAAGTACATCATGTAAAGCTGTAGCAAGATCAGAGAGAAAAAAAATTCTAGGAGCTAAGGATTGAATAAATGTGTATTGCCTTTCTTGTCTCATGTCTTAATTGGGCCTATGTATCCTATATTTAATTTTATGTCATACAAAGCAGCAAGTTGTTAGCTGATAGGGAATAAAGAGTGCATATTTTCAGAAGAGTTCTCTTTTTTTTAATAAAAAAAATAGGGACAGGATGTCAAACCAGCTGACTGTAAGCAGAAGAGGCACCACAGGACATTTTAATTTCCATTGTCCTGAATACAGTTTGATGGCATCCATTACAAAATATACACTTTTCAATTCACACAGCAAAATACAGTGACGTGCGATAGAAGAATGCTGTGTGGGGATGAACACTCCGCTGCAGAGTGAAAATCTCATTCTGGAAACATCCCCCAGGCTGTGGCTAAGCCATGTCTCCGCAGTATTCTTTCTTTCGGGAGTGCTAGTTTTGCAAGGTTCGCAGGAGAGCTTCTGTAAAGTTTGGAAGGTAGGAGGCGAGGTACTGGCAGAAGTAAAGCTGTGAGTACCGGGCGTGAGTCGTGCTTTGGTAGCTCAGGTGGTAGAGCACTTGCCCGCGAAAGGCAAAGGTCCCGAGTTTGAGTCTCTGTCGGGCACACAGTTTTAATCTGCCAGGAAGTTTCATATCAGCGCACACTCCACTGCAGAGTGAAAATCTCATTCTGGAAACATCCCCCAGGCTGTGGCTAAGCCATGTCTCCGCAGTATTCTTTCTTTCGGGAGTGCTAGTTTTGCAAGGTTCGCAGGAGAGCTTCTGTAAAGTTTGGAAGGTAGGAGACGAGGTACTGGCAGAAGTAAAGCTGTGAGTACCGGGCGTGAGTCGTGCTTTGGTAGCTCAGATGGTAGAGCACTTGCCCGCGAAAGGCAAAGGTCCCGAGTTCGAGTCTCGGTTGGGCACTCAGTTTTAATCTGCCAGGAAGTTTCATATCAGCGCACACTCCGCTGCAGAGCGAAAATCTCATTCTGATAATGAAAGATCTTTTAATGTTTTACATGTACGAACATATGAGTTCCCTACGGCATCGTAGCTGCGCAATTGCGGTGACACCTGTCATCTGGCACACTGTGGCAACTGCAGAAACGAACCTATTTGTGACAGGTCGCGGGAAAATATTCCGAATGGTGATTTGAAAAGCGTTACTATCGAAGCAAATTTCCTTTTAGGCAAGTTGAACTATGTGCGAGAATGTATCATGAATTTCTTAAGTCACAGAGTGTTTGACTCACATTTAAAAATCAACTCTTTGATGACGAGCAATTTAGATGAATTTCAAGCCCAGAAGATCAGACATTTATGTTGTTATTAAAAATTTTACTGGAACATTTTTGTGTGATACATCATAAATTGCAATACACGCATCAAAGACCAACATTATATGTGAAAGCATAGCTTCTCTTTCAGCGTATTAATCTTATAGACCAATATTATATGTGAAAGTTTTTTGTTTCGTGTTGCAACATTATGTATATTATGTTTGCACTACTTAACAGTGATGTTGCTATTGGCTGACTACATCAAGTGTCCTAAGCTCTGAATGCCTGCTGTCATCGGCTGGCGAGATCACGTGACATGAGCTATGACTGGCTTACAAAGGCGCATCGCAATATCGATCTCAATGCTTCGGAAAGTAACATGCGGTGTGTGGTGGAATTTGAACTTATACTTCCGTAATACGAAAATATGCAGCTTACATGTTGCTGCACATAAAGATCTTTCCGAAATGTTTGTTTTTTTACTTGTGTTTAGTTTTCTAAAGTGCCGGGAAATTCTATACCCATGTATAAAACCATAATCATTCAAAGGACTGGTAAGTTAGACAGTTCCGAGAGAAAATATACTGTTTTCACCCGGGAGAAAGTGTATTTTAACCGGGAAATCCGGGAGAAACCTGGGGATTTTTTTTTCCTTGTCCACATATACACCCTGACTGTGATCCATCTGTTATTTGTAGTGACCCCATATGTGTTAAATTGGTAAAGTGTTCATTAAATTTTCTTTTTTGTTCCATGACAGTTCTCCTGCATCAATGCAATTCTGTTCAAATTTGATGTCATTCTGAGCAGTGGTTCTCTTTCTACAGCAGCTTTAATTATGTACACCCTGCATGATGTGAACAAGAGTCACAACTCACTTCCATGGAGCACACCCAAAGTTACTTTTCCGTCTATCAACGACTCTCCATCCAAGATAACATGCTGCACCCTTCGTACAAAAAAGAAAAAAAAATCTTCAGCCCAGCCACAAATTTTGCTTGGTACCCCCGTATGACCATGCTTTTGATAGTAAGCATAGATGTGATACTGAATCAAATGTGTTTTGGAAATCAAGGAATACTGCATCTGTCTGACCGCCTTGATCCAAAGCTTTCAGTATGTCATGTGAGAAAAGTGCGAGTTCGGTATCACATGATCGATGTTTTCAGAATCCATGTTGGGTGGATTGAAGGAGGTCATTATTCTGTTCACCTTGTTATGTTAGAGCCCAGAATATATTGTGAGATTATGTAACAAATCAATGTCAAGGATACTTAATGGTAGATTTGTGAATCACTGCTACCACCCTTTTTGTAAACTGGTGCGATCTGTGCCTATTTCCAACCATCGGACATGGTTTTTTGTTCAAGGGTTCTACAGTAGATTATAGTTAAAAGAGGTGCTTCAAATTAAGTACAATAACTGATAGGGATTTCTTTAGGCCCAAAAGCTTTGTCAGTTTTAATGGTTTCAGCTGTTCATCAATGCCAGTGACACTACTGCTTATTTCACTTGTCTCTTCAGTGGTACGATGATTAAATTCAGATCATTCTAATGGGTTTTTAATTGTAAACTAACATTTAGAAATGGGGTTAGAAATTTTTGCTTTTGCTTTTTTGCTGCTCCTGGCTCATCTGCAAGTGACTGAACGTTAACTTTGGCCCCACCGACAGCCTTTCCATATGACCAGAATTTCTTTGGGTTGTGTGAAAGATGATTTAAAATTATTCTGCTATGGTTCTCACTGAAGTCTTCATGCCTTGCTCTCTTGACAATCGAATGTGTTCCATTCAGCCTCTCTCTATCTATAGCTCTATACTTGGTTTTACACCTATTATAAATTGTCTGTTTCTTTACAGTCCCTGTATACCATGGTGGTCCCTCCCATTATGAACTGTTCTTCTGGATACATCCTTGATGAAAGTTTAAAGTTCCTCATTGAGATATGATTTTACTGCTTTTTTATCTAGTTTATTGAAGATGCATATCTTTCTGTTTGTTTTAGTTTTGTTTTGTACTCTGGTAATCATTGTTGCCACAGCTGTCTCTTGGTCACTAATACCAGTTTCAATGTGGCCATCCCCCTGGAGGGGTCAGGTATATTTCTTGCCATTATTTATATTTCCATCATGAGTGGGGTTCCAAGCTGTGTTCTAAGTAGTTTTCAGAGAATGATTTTAGTAATATTTTACAGGATTTCGTGGCATACCACCTATTAATGAAACTGTAATTTTTCCAATTCACTGTTAGGTGATTATAGTCTCTACCAATGATTACAGTATGATTTGTAAACTTCCATACAAACCATCTGAGTTTCTCTCTTACAGTTTTCAGTTACAACAGGAGATTAAGTCTGGTGGCTGATAGAAGGATCACAATTAAATTTTGTGCCCACCCCTGATACTGAGTCTTGCTTTTTGCTTCAGTTTCCCTCTCAGTGGATTTGAGTTTCTTGTGTACTGCGACAGATATACTACCTCCATTTCCTATTAGACTGTTCTGTCTACACAGACTTAAATTTTCCCCAAAAATCTCACTGCTCTCAACTTAACCTTTCTGTATCTTAGCTTTCTTTACCTTGTATTATGTGAGCTTCACTGCTTTTCAGGTGCACTATTGGCTTGTGGTCAGTAATTGTTGTTTATGTAATGAGTGTATATTTCTCACTGCCTGTAATCACTACTGTCCATTTTATTTGCAGTGAGCAGAGACAAAACAGCTCAAAATATTGTCTCTGGTTGTGGACCTGATGTGGTCATATCAATGAGTGGTTTGAAATGCATTATGGACAATTTCTCCCCAGAATATGATACAGAATGGGACATCCCTGTTGTTGTAAGAGAAGAGAAATCATGTAAGTATGTTGAAAGTATAACTACAGATTACTGTGATGACAGTGTTATAAAAAGTATATATTGCTACTCATCATATAGTGGAGATGTTGAATCAACATCTCCTCTTTATGGTGAGTGGCAATGTATTCATCTTATAATGTGGCAATGTATTCTTCTTATAATGTTAACATTATCCCATCCTGGATTTTCCATTGTTGGAACAACAATTATATGAGATCCATATAGAAAGAAACCCAACAAAATGTGGGTCAGTTAAGTGAATATTTTACTTTTACATAGATTTTTTTGGTACTTAAAATATTGCCTTATTTACAAAATGAAAACCAGTGATAAAATGAATGGATAGTGGTAGTGTAAAGGTAAGTGTAGACTTAACAGCAGACCTGGAAATACATGTTATTTATATGACAAAAGCAGGAGTATGTTTTGTAATGTCATGACACCAAATATTCATAATTACAGTTAAGCTCTACCTTTTTGAATTCATTCATTCTCACATTTTGTTCTGTGGAGCTCATTATGAGAGTAAACAGTAAGGGTTTAGACAAGCCTTACTGTACCGATCATCAGGAACCAGAAAATGTAGCATCTATTTTTGTCATAATTTGCATCTATTTATTTGTTTGCGAATGATTAGAAGCACAAATTTAAGAGATTGTTATGCTACACGAGTGAAGACAACAAAGCTGTAGTTCTTTGAAATTGGCTGTTAAAAAAATGCTGACGGGGAACATTTTAAGTAGAACGTTGTGCATTTGGGGAAACTGCAACAACTTTTCTTTTCCAAAATGGCCTTTAAACAGTCATTTGACTGTTATAAGCTTTCTGGAATGGAATGTGTCTCTGATTTAACATGTTTCTCCAACTTTCTTTGCCTTTTCATGAATAATTCAATTAATTTCAGCCTTGTGTGGGTGTTCATAGTAGTGCGACCCATACTTGACAACGCTACTGGTAGAACTGACAAGGCCCTTAGTGTAGAAGTAGAACTGAAGGTAACTCTATTTGAACAGTAGGGGAAGAATTTTGGGGAGCAGTCAAAAAACAGAATAGATATTGTTTCCAAGTGCTATAGAGCACAGTGCACACTCAGTATAGTGGCCGTTGGGTGCGAGCGTAAACAAACTAGAATTTTGACTGCTCAAGGGGAGAGGGCAGTCAGTGTTGCCAACTAACTTGGGAAATGAAAATACACCAACTCTTTTTCTAAAATTCACCAAAAAAGCACTAGAACTAACAAGCACGGTTATAATTGAATACCCCTCCTACCGTGTAAAGAATGTGGACAGAACAGAAAAACTAGTTATATAAGATGTAGTGAAATTTGAAATTTGAAAGGTGAAGTAACTAAAATGGCCCTAGAGGCAATGTTAAATTGTTGAATGTTATTGTGTACAGTTATGAAAGTTACATGTATTGTGCTCACTTCAAAAAATTCCCTGTTTGTCAAAATCTGCCACAAAAACTGCATTATCCTTTCATGATGATGATGATTCTGACAGGTGCAGCCAACATTTCTCTGCACTTATAAGGCCAAATCTGATTGCCAAAATGGATTTCACAGTTCTCACTTTCAGTCTGTTTCACTGTTTTGTTTTTATTATATTTACTTGGCTGAAGACTCTTTCAACATCTGATTCAGATGTGGAAAGACATGGTTGGGAGTTGCAGTTTTCACTATTTCAGCAATGGGTTTTCACCATTAGAATTTCTGTATGAAGCAACTTCATTGCAAAATTCTACCATTTCTTTTACTTCAGTACATTTTATGTAGTGTAAATTTTTAGACTGATTGCACAGGCCACCATAACATTTTTGAGAACCTTTTTTTTACTTTGGTAGGTGATCTTTGTAGCTTTTTATGAGCTGAATCCAAATCTAGCCATAGTTTTTTTGTGTAACCCATAGTTTTGTCCAATATGCTTTTTATTGTACACTCCTGGAAATGGAAAAAAGAACACATTGACACCGGTGTGTCAGACCCACCATACTTGCTCCAGACACTGCGAGAGGGCAATGATCACACGCACGGCACAGCGGACACACCAGGAACCGCGGTGTTGGCCGTTGAATGGCGCTAGCTGCGCAGCATTTGTGCGCCGCCGCCGTCAGTGTCAGCCAGTTTGCCGTGGCATACGGAGCTCCATCGCAGTCTTTAACACTGGTAGCATGCCGCGACAGCGTGGACGTGAACCGTATGTGCAGTTGACGGACTTTGAGCGAGGGCGTATAGTGGGCATGCGGGAGGCCGGTTGGACGTACCGCCGAATTGTTCAACACGTGGGGCGTAAGGTCTCCACAGTACATCGATGTTGTCGCCAGTGGTCGGCGGAAGGTGCACGTGCCCGTCGACCTGGGACCGGACCGCAGCGACGCACGGATGTACGCCAAGACCGTAGGATCCTACGCAGTGCCGTAGGGAACCGCACCGCCACTTCCCAGCAAATTAGGGACACTGTTGCTCCTGGGGTATCGGCGAGGACCATTCGCAACCGTCTCCATGAAGCTGGGCTATGGTCCCGCACACCGTTAGGCCGTCTTCCGCTCACGCCCCAACATCATGCAGCCCGCCTCCAGTGGTGTCGCGACAGGCGTGAATGGAGGGACGAATGGAGGCATGTCGTCTTCAGCGATGAGAGTCGCTTCTGCCTTGGTGCCAATGATGGTCGTATGCGTGTTTGGCGCCGTGCAGGTGAGCGCTACAATCAGGACTGCATACGACCGAGGCACACAGGGCCAACACTCGGCATCATGGTGTGGGGAGCGATCCCTACACTGGCCGTACACCTCTGGTGATCGTCGAGGGGACACTGAATAGTGGACAGTACATCCAAACCGTCATCGAACGCATCGTTCTACCATTCCTAGACCGGCAAGGGAACTTGCTGTTCCAACAGGACAATGCACGTCCACATGTATCCCGTGCCACCCAACGTGCTCTAGAAAGTGTAAGTCAACTACCCTGGCCAGCAAGATCTCCGGATCTGTCCCCCATTGAGCATGTTTGGGACTGGATGAAGCGTCGTCTCACGCGGTCTGCACGTCCAGCACGAACGCTGGTTCAACTGAGGCGCCAGGTGGAAATGGCATGGCAAGCCGTTCCACAGGACTACATCCAGCATCTCTATGATCGTCTCCATGGGAGAATAGCAGCCTGCATTGCTGCGAAAGGTGGATATACACTGTACTAGTGCCGACATTGTGCATGCTCTGTTGCCTGTGTCTATGTGCCTGTGGCTCTGTCAGTGTGATCATGTGATGTATCTGACCCCAGGAATGTGTCAATAAAGTTTCCCCTTCCTGGGACAATGAATTCACGGTGTTCTTATTTCAATTTCCAGGAGTGTATAAAGATCCTATGCTATACAGTAAACAGGGAAATTAATGAAATTCTTTGTTACAACATAAGCATGGTTTATTTTTACAGTAAGCTATTTAAAATGATGATATGTGTTAAAAAGGTTTAACTTGTCAGCTGGACTTGGTTTGTATTTTCTTTCTCTTTTTCCTTTGAAGCTTGTGTAGCTTTTTCTACGATGAGTCACTTGGTGAACTTCTCGGTGAAGTGACCGACAGTAGTCCCCCATCATGTTGGTGTTCCAGTGGCCTTGGTAGCATTTTTCCATCACTTTAATGTACTGGTCATAACGCTCTCCTTGCTCCTCACTAATATCTTCCATATTGTCTGGGAAGTAATCAAGGTGACTGTTCAAAAAAGTGAGCTTTCAGGCTCATTAAACTCCCTAAAGTTTTGTTTAATATTATAGCTACAATAGAAACATGCTCTGGATCTTTTTCATGTCCTAAGAACTTTGTAATGACCTGCTTGAATAATTCCCATGCTTCTTTCTCTGACAAAGATGCCTTCTTTTAATTTAGCTTCTGAAAGGTGTGGAAACTTTTGGCAGAGATACTTAAAACATAGTCCATCTTTAGGCAAAGCCTTTACAAACTGTTACATTAGGCCTTACTTTATATGTAGAGGTGGTAGGAGTATGTTTTTTTGGATCTACAAGGTTTTTCCGTAGAATGTTCTTCTCACCAGGTTTTTAAGACTCCCTCACAGGCGAGTTCTATCTGCACCAGTGTTGATCCTACTGTCCCATTGGCACAAGAAACATGGGAATTTGGCAAAGCCACCTTGCTAACCAAGGAACATGTATGTTACTTTTAGATTGCCACATATCATCCAACCATGGGCAGAATAGTCTGCCACATATCATCCAAACATGGGCAGAATAGCCTATTTTATTTAGCACTATTTCTAGGTTTTCCTAGTTTTCTTTCATATGTACAGAATGTGCAAGAGGTAAAGATGCATACATGTTACCATTGTGTAATAAAACAGCCTTTAAACAAGTTTGGATGAATCAGTAAACAGCATCCAGTCTTCCTTTTTGTATTAAATACGAAACTCATTCATCAGACAGTACACTGAGCAGTACACTGAATCACCTTCTTGTTGGAAATACTTGGAAAAACTTGGAAAATTGCTGCTCTCTCTTTCTATATGTGTATATGCTGGTTCCAACTGCTAATAAGCTCTTTTCTTTTTGTCTAGAGTCAAGCAATTCAGCTTTTTCTTTTGTTAAGCCCAGATCCCTAACCAAATCACTAAGCTTGGTTTGAGTAAACAGTTTCTGTATTACACTGGAATTCGTCATCATCTGGGTCATCTAAATCACATTGTGCATCAGAAAATACTTCTGTTGGAATAGAATTTAAAACATCTGGTGGTTCAGGAAATGGCAAATCTACACATTGCCCTACTGGTCAGGTGACGGATGGAAGGTTGTGGTAGCTTATTACCTTCTTGTTTTTCAAATTATGACCAGTAATATCAACACTGCAAAAGTAGTAGTCATCAGAATGATTTCTTGGCTTCCTCCATATCATAGGAACAGGAAATGTGAAGGCTCTTTTCGCTTTTTTGGACCATTTTCTCAGATCTTCAACACACACATAACATACCTTATGCGGCGCTTAAGGTTTATCTTTATCACCAAGTGATAGATAAATCTTTTCCACAAAGTTTCTTTTGTGTTTTTTAATCACAAATTCACCACAAATATAACAAAAACTGTCAGCAGAGTTTTTACAACCACGATTAGACATTGTACTGGGCACAAATACAGGAAATGGGAAAGTGAGGTTAGGTTGACAGTAAACAAAACACCATGTGTTAACACAAAAATGGAATCAACCTTTTTTTGCCAGCAAATGTTTTCAGCAGTGCTACCAATATCATCTCCATTCATTACACCTTACCATTGCAATCGTTACTGCGTTGAATACCTTGTCTGCTAATTCAGCTACATTGTCCAAGGCAATGTTGGCTTGCAATGCAGTAAATTGCTTTCACTTGAGGTGGTAGATGACTGCTCCACGAGATACATAGTATGCTATTGCGACTATATCACTATCAACTTTACTGCACGTATCCCTAATGTATTGTGACAGCCTCCTGTCACCAATGTTCTTCTTGCGTTAAAACTTGCCGAACACATCCCTCTTGCGAGGTAGACACCTTATGGATCAGTTCTCCATTGTTTCATAAGTATCTGTCACAGGTGGGGCTGTGATTACATCTTTAATTATGCACTGGATTTGTGGTCTTGATGGCTTATCAGTAGAGTCTGCCACAATTCTTGCTTAGAGAATGCTGGCCTCCTCTTGTGTGAACTACAGTACTGGTTTGTGCAGCCAGAAAGGTGTTAAATGCGCAGGAAGCCTAGAGAGTGATGGTACTATTTTGATAAGTGATTCAGTCATGTTAAATCTTTTCTTCCGATGTGTAATATGAATAAATGAAGTCACGGTCACCAGTTCCAGAGCTTCTACAAGATTAGCTGTCCTAAAAATACTAGTCTGTGTTCTTGAAATTTAGTCATACCTCAAACACAAATACTAACGTCATGGGAAGGAGAGAATGTTATTTAATGCACAAGGAAGAACATAATGGAAATTAGTATTTCTTGTCAACTGAGAAGTTAATAGAACTGTGTGAATAGAATTTAAAAAAAATCTGGAATGAATCGGTCTCTAAGAACAACAGCCATGGAAAGTCATATTAATCAGGAAGTGCTAAACCAATGGAAACACAGCACGCCCTGCAGACGGCTCATGAATTCTTTTGACGACTTAACATGTGTATATCAGCTGAAAGCAACTAGCAATTTTGTCATTGCATGTGCATTGCAGTGAATTGCACCTTAGTATCAAACCAAAATATTCTGCAACAAACACGCATACTGTTTTTAGTAATGCATGTCTCTGAAAGATCAGTTTTGAAGGGAGATGATGCTACTAGAAAATTATTAGTACATTGGATGACTAGGAAACAAATATTGACATTTCATAGTAATGATATGCAGGTAAAGTTATTTATTTATTCATGTTTCATGTAAAATATGTGTAATAGCTTTCAGTCTGATGGGAGAATTTGTATATAATGAAGCTTTTGTGTACCTGTTAATTTAAATTTGAGCCCAGAGTAACAATAGTAGTGTTTAAAATAAAAAATAAAGAAGAATATTAGCTTTTGCTTACTACACACTTAAAGTTGTAAAGATTGCTTTTTACACTTTTTCAACTTACCATTGCTAAAATTCAGAAATGTATGCTATTTTAAATATTTACAGAAACTTCTATCTGTTTTTCAGCAAATGTCTCATATTTCGGTAAAAAAGTTGTTTTTATTGATAAACCATTGCCACCAAGGAGCATGAGTATTATGGATAAAAATAAATGGTATCACAAATACGGTATCAGAGCTCTTCTGTGTCGCCCACGAAGCCAAGGGGTTTTGAAGTAAGTCTAGCATCAGCAGTCACGGAATTAATAATATAGTTCATTGTTCCTCAGCATGCTCTTGTCCTCCTCCTCCTCCTTCTTTAAAAACATAAAAATAAGAGATGGATACAGCCAAGAATGTCCTTGGCTTCCTATCTCAAGGTGGCACCTCACTTCACTTTGGATGTCAAATATGTGATAGTGTAGTACAGAGGACGCTTCTGTATTAATTGAGGACAGTGTCCTCACAACCAGTTGTCCACTACGGAACCTTCTAAGATCACTAGTGTCTTCAGAAGAGTGCTGAAGGCAGTAGTTCAGTTCCTCAAAGCTAACAAACTTATGCATCCAAGAACTTTGTTACTGGATTCCATTTCTCCTGGAGTTTCACATGACACTGAAATGGATGTAGAAAATATTAGCTTTTTCCATTTTCAAGAGCAGATCAGGCACTCAGCCTTAAGTTGTGGCAGTGCTCTTACATCAATTGCAAGTCTTTAAAATGCCTGACAGATGTTTGCATTTTATGTTACGCACACTAAACATGCAAGTTGCTCATTGAACATGTTTGTGAACAGCTCAGCAAATGTAATTTTCAATAGCAGATAATATAATAGGTTTGGAAATCCACGTGCAATAGCCAAAGCATAATCTTTTTTAGAAGTAAGTTTGTTAACTTGTCTTTTCCATTTATTTTAAAAATACTTGTTTGATTCCATAGATATGGCTTTGGTGTCACGTTAATTATACAAACATAACTGTAATGCTCTTGTAGTTCCACAGAAATATCAGTAGTTAATATACGAATTTACAACGGTTTTTTTATTTACTTGTATATAGATGAGTATGCTAGCTTAAAATAAAATTCTGGTTGATGCAGAGGGTTTAAAAAAAAGTTAAATGGAAATAAATGTTGGCCAGATGTGTCATTTAAACTTTTATTTCAAAATTAGTGTCACCTCAGTAAAAATGTAAAGAAAATATAACAAGAAAAATCACTAATTTTGTTTTTTGTGTAATAGTTTTACAAGTCAGTTGTCATTTGATAAATGAATTCAGTTCATTACCTGATCCTTCAGAAAGATCCAAAACTGTCCAAACTTTTCTTTTACAGTAGGCAAAATGAATGCTGACACCAAATGTGACCAGACAGTAACTCACCAGTGGCTGTTGACCTTACAGCACATATGTTTATATGACATCCCATACAACAGAAATGTATCAAGCGTGTTGTATTTCTTGAATAGTATTGATAACGTAGCTTTTAAATTATGGCATGATGAACATTTTTCTCTCCAGGGAACACCTGCAGCTTCTGTTTGATAGTGTTGTCATGGTACTTTTGCCATGTGATAGGGACAGTCCCATAGTATCAGGTTCATTTTGGAAAGGCTATTTTTGATAGAACTGTTGTTGATATTGTTGGTTGAGACATATAAGTTCAGAATTCAGCTATAGAAAACCTATGACTATGATGACATTGTCAACCGTGATAACTTTTATGCTTCATTGTTGTCAATTGGTTAACAAAATTTAAATAATTTCGTACTGTAAGACAATCAAGTAAAAGATTATCCCCATTTCCTTTTTAAAAAGAGTCTTTGAGAAAATTTTATTTTTAACTTATTCTGAATAACCAAAATTGCAAACTTTTATTGATATAAAGTATATATGTGGAAAAGTTAAAGTTATGCTATTTATTAATCGTCTACATTTTGACAACACAAAAGGGAAAAAATGAACAGAAAGAAATGGTTTGGATTAATTTTTGTCTTCACTTTCTTCATAAGTTTAGATGGCATAATGCTCCCAATCTATACCTGGTAAGTCGAAGTCACCCCCTTTTACAATGGCATGATGAGGAAAATTACTAATGATATTCTGCAAATTGTGTCTACAACTACAGATCCTGACCCCGGTGGTCTAAAGAAGCATCTGATTACCATTTTTGACCGTTCTTTGATACTCAGTTTCACCCACATTAATTCACATTTGGAATCTGTGATAACCTTCCTAGATTTTATTAAATTTTTACTGCAATAAACATACTGCCACCATGGGCGACCAACCTATCCTTACCTTCCATTCCAATTTGAACTAAGGATTTAGTTTTCATTGATGTCTGGTTTCAACAAGTTTTCTGTTGCCAATACTGTCTGTGCATTATAACCTTCAGTAAGCGATACTAATTGTGGGACCTTTCCTTGTATGCTCCTGCAGTTTACTAAAATCATATTAATCTTTTATATATCTGATATATGAGGACCAAGATTCTTTGAGGTCACTGTGGCTGATTTAACAGGCAAATCGTCTTTGATCCCAAGGGAAGTGTTCTCAAACCTAAAAAAGCCCCACGTGTACACCATACGTACTCATCTACCATAGAAGCGCTTCCTGTGTGTATCACACATATGACCTATTAAGGGGAACCCTACAATTCTGCACCCGATAGCGGAGGTCGAGAAATTGACATCCGATACCTTCGCAGAGTCATCTGAGCCTCTGGTTTAGACCTTCCACCCTGCTCCAAACCATAGGACAGCGATCAGCCGTGCGTACGATGCTACAAATAGACAGCTTAGCCTGCACCCTGCGCGCATTGCTAGTTATCTTCACCAAATCAGCCATCCAGCGAAAGGAGCCGAGGATGGCCTTGGAACCCAAGCAGCAGGCGTCATCTGTGCCGACATGTGCCACTAAATGCAGCTGGTTGCACTCAGTGTGTTCAATAGCCACCGGCAGGGCCTCCTCTAAATCAAAACATACTGAATGCACACTGGAATTCTTTCCCACCTTGCCTGCTATCTCCCTGAGGGGCTCCATCACCCGCCTAACATTGGAACTCCCAGTGACAAGCATACCCACCCTCTGTACTTGTCCGGACTGGGCAGGAAAATCGATCACTGGCCCAACAGGAGAGGCATTCCGTGCTGCCTCAGAGTTATCATCAACACTGGGTAGCACCTCGTACCTGTTGCTGAGATGTAGGGAGCCAGCTGCATGGCCTGCTCCCTCTTTTGCCTTCCACCTAGCGACATGCGAACCCACCACTGCCTGCCACCCACTCTGGAATGAGGTGGACCGGATAGATGTTGCTTATCAGAAGCCGCAGCGATGTCCATGTCACCAGGGGATTCCAGTGGCACCACGGGTGTCGCAGGTCTTGTCACTGGTAACTGAGTGTCACTGCAGCTTCGAGCATTAGCTAGAAGCTTGTCGACAGTACCTAACGCAGCTTACAGCTGTTTTCGGACAGCAGCCAACTCTCCTTGTGTCTCCTCACAACAACCACAGTTCGTAGCCATATTGTACTGTGTATAAAATATATTAAAAACAAAGATTCTAAGACTTACCAAGCGGGAAAGCGCCGGCAGACAGGCACATGAACAAAACACACAAACACACACACAGAATTACTAGCTTTCGCAACCGATGGTTGCTTCTTCAGGAAGGAGAGGGAAAGACGAAAGGATGTGGGTTTTAAGGGAGAGGGTAAGGAGTCATTCCAATCCCGGGAGCGGAAAGACTTCCCTTACGGGAAAAAAAGGACAGGTGTACACTCGCGCGCGCACACACACACACACACACACACACACACACACACACACACACACACATATCCATCCGCACATACACAGACACAAGCAGACATATTTAAAGGCCAAATAAAAAATAGATAATAGTGTAAAATAGATTTAAGATTTCAAATGGCGCTACTAAGTTTGAAATGTATATAAAATATACCAAAGGGGAATAAAGTAACACTAAAAGTTGCTGTGCAGATTTCGCACTGCACATTGAGACCACAAGCTATTACACAGAAATAAATTTTTCTACTGAAGTTGACGCATTTACAGATATCTCTAATCCTGTTTACTGAAAAGTTACTGCACGAGATAAATATTCAAACTAGAATGCACTGAACCGAACTGTATGCTGTCTACTAGCACAAAATTAAAACTTTGTGGCATGACTAATTTTCTGGCGATGGGAAAATTTACACTAGGAAGCAGCCCTACTCAAGGATATTCACAAGACTAACTCAAAAACAAAAACTATGATTAATTTTCTAACCACTAGTCTACACAGTAAAATACACACGTATGGTTCACTTCTTTGCACAAGCATGTGAAAAAATAATAAAGCCTAAATTAATTTCCTACCTTATCAGACAATTGCTGCTGCTGCTGTGCATCCTCTCGGCTTGGTGACTGCCAGTTTCTCTTGGCAACTGCCAGTTTCTTCCTACACTCATAGAACTTAACTCGAGTGGCAGTGATGTGTGTACATTTACAGTAGTATTTCGAAAGTCTGTTGCATGTGTTATCAAAAGAGAGTGAAGACAGATCCGGCAGAGTAGTTGATACATGTATGGTGATAATCAAGACAAAAAGAAAGTGTGGCATAAGGTAACATCAGTCAATCCAAATGCATGAAAATGCTTCCACAACCATTTTTTGTAAGCTCCCCAGTCTTTGACAGACTCATTGTAAGCCAGAAACAGCGGAATAAACGAGCAGGTTATTGACAGGTAAACCAGGATGTGCAAGGGGTGTCGCGGCAGGCAACGTAGATTGAAACAGACCTGAACTGGCCAAAACAGAGGCAAGCGTTTGCAATACACGGGTTTGATTGTGTTATGTGATGGCAAATGCCTGCTGTTGTTGACTGAGATGCTGCAAATGGAAAATAATCCTACACTCGTCATTTTGGTTGTAATTTGGGCACGACACAACCAATAATGTTAGTACATTTTTATTAGAGTGTGGCATGTACACCAACCACTGTAACATACATTGAACGCAATCAGATAAGGCAAATGTATGCAAACAGTAATAACATAATAATTGGGCACGAGCGTAGTACGGCAGTGTTTAAATAGGCACTCATCTATGGCGGTCTGTTTTGGAAGTACACAGTATTGCTGTTTTGGGGTACGCTCTCACGGATGACAACACACTGCTAACTGCTAATGCGTGTGTGGCTTTCAAATGTGTGTGCATGACTTCAAATTCTCATCCTTTACGTCCATGATACCATTAATTTTCAAAGGCTTGTGGTGCTAGGTCAATAGACACTCTCTTTTTGTGCAAACAGTCACTGGATCTGTGAACTTCCTGTATACCACAAACAATTAGCAAAGGATAAACAGTGCTGATACCACAATTCTACCGAACAGAAGAAAGTCGTGCCGACTAAAAAATGCTGTATCAAATCCCGGAAGAAATAGTGTCTTATCGCACTGCTAAATGAAATGTCGTGCTGAACTGAGAAGGACCAGACAAAGTAAAGACAGACAAAGTAGTGCCAATACAGGCAGTGTCTCAGGCTGGATGTTTGCAGCTCTTTAGGCACATGTGGAATTTTGTACTTCACAGCCGACCCTACCATAAAGGGAGTTTTTACATAAATCTCTAGGTTTGCATCCAGACACGATTCTATTGGCCCTCTTTTGCAGCTTGAATGTGTTGATGGCTGATTTAGTGTTCTCCCAAAATATGATCCCATATTTAAAGTGATAATGAAATGCACTCTTTACTGTTTTCTCACTGCAAAGGGATTTTAATGAGCAAAGAAGGTAGCAGGTCTTGTACAATTTTGTGTTAAGCAATTCTATACGCTTGTTGCATTTCATGTTGCTCTTCAGCTGTAAACCTAAGAATTTGATTTCTCTACTGTTACTAACTGTTTCGTCATTAATAGAGGTGAATGGGTTATACATATCCTTGAGTTCAGAGCATTGTAAAATTCTATTACAATAGGTTTTTTTTAATACTTATTATGAGCTGATTATGCTGTGCCCAGTTGCTACCCTTTTTGGTGACAGTGTTTACTGACTGTTATAATTCTTCAGTACTTTTTGCTTGTAAATGAATTATGGTGTCATTTGCAAACATGTTTTTTGTAGCATCCACCGTTAAGCGTAGATCGATAATGCATAGAAGGAACAATAGTGGTCTCAATACATGTAGTTGTATTACACCAGACTAAATTACATTATATTCCAACAATCATTCAGAAATAGTTTTAAGATTCACCACTTGTTATTCATGTCCTGCTTGCAACTGCTCAGGGAGGATCTGATCCATCTCTTGGGTGAATATCAAATATCATACTTTCCAAACTTGGACAAGAGAATCTAATGATCTAACATGTCAAAAACTTACAGTTGGTCAATAAATACTCGTGTTGATACTTGTTTCTTGCGCTACAAGTTTTGTATGCAATTTATATTCTCGCAAATGACAGTACTGTTGACCACTTATTTCTGAATCCTTGATGTTCATTATGTAGGATTTTGTTTGTACTTATAAAATTCGGTAAGTTTGTCATACATAACATTTCCCACTATTTTGAGAAATTGTGTGCAGATCCTATGGTGTGTTCCCCATCGTCAGATCTGCCTTGACCTCTTCTGTGGATCGAAAGACTTGATAGATGCTGTGGTTCTTCGCTGCCTGTTCCTGGGTGTTCTTGACGCATTTCCGGCTTAGGTGTGGTATATACTGACAGCCCTACAGTCAGTGAATGAGCCAGTTTTGCTGACTTACAGGCAAAATGCAGTGAACTCCACTCCCTGCCAAACAGATCCAGTGTATTCGATGCAGAACTGGTGACTATTGTTCAAGCCCACAGGTGCACCTTCGTTCTTCCACTGACGAGTCATTCTAAATCAGCAGTGACTCCTTGAGTAGTCTTCAGGCTGTCAACCAGTGCTTCCCTGACACCCATTGGTTGCGACTATCCAGGGTCTCCTGTATGACCTCCACCATACTGGATGCTTGTTCGTCCTTGTATGGACCCCTGGTCACATTTGGATCCCATGGAATGAACATGCTGACAATTTGGGCAAGAGGGGTGCCAGAATGCCGACTTTGGAGTCGGGATACTGGAGCCAGACTCTATGCTGATAGTTGTTGGTGTTGTATCCTGCCTACGTGTCAAGTATGGGGTGCCAAGGAAACCTGCTTTCTCGGAACGCTAGACAACAATTCAAGCAAATCATATTAATGAAGTTTATTACAAAAGGAATGATTACAATACTTAACTTTGTGAAATATTGATGTATCATGAGCAAAGGATGACAGACAAAATAAGTAATCTCTTCAGTATAGCCAATGCTACATAGTAGAATCGAAATGACTAGTCTTGATGCTATTCTTGAACTTGCTGCTGTAGGACTTGGGGAACTTGCTAGTCTTCAACTCGGCCGCAACCAGGGAGTGTGCACCTGTGTCCTCTTTGTCTCGAGGGCACTGGTGTCGGGTTGTTCTATAGAGAAGTCGGTCCGCATGCAATTGGCTGACGTCTTCTTCACAGCCCTCTCTGGTTTAACATTTCTGACCAGCATGCTGGTACTTGACTTTATGCCGGAACATTCCTCCTCCCAAAGTGACAGACTTAATGCCGGAACATTTCTCCTCCCAAAGTGACAGACTATTGTTGTATAAGGAGATCAACAACAGGAGGGCAGGTAGGATCATGGACACTGCGCTGGACTGAAAGCTGTGGCTGCAGGATATGTCAAGCTTCTGGTCGTACCCTGCCACCCGGCCTTTGCTCTGGCGGAAATGTCCCCTGGAAAATGGCCAGAAGGGTATGCGTTCAACTCCTGAGGCCCACAGCCTCCTGACGCGCATAGCAAGATTTAGTAGGCATTGGCTGCTGCAATGTGGGCGGGTTCGGCTCCATCGGTAGGAGGAGAGGAGGCGAAGGATCTGTCTCCATGGGGTCATCTCGCGGTGTCATGACGACACCCTCTGGCGGCTGCTGTGCCTGCGCCATCCTCAGGATCTGTGAATCTGGTGGAAGAGACACAGAAGGATCATCGTGCACATGACAGTGGCGAATTTGATTTTGATGTTTGCGCTGCAGTCTGTCTGGGCCTGAAATGAGATACATGCTTGCACAAAGTCGATGAAGGATCTCGCCTCGCGACCACCGGCTGCTGCAGTTAAAAAACAATATCATGTGATGCGAAGCGATTCTTGTGGCCTTTCCTTGGTGCCGGATGCTGAGTTAGTTGGAGCAGTGTCCGATGGCAGTGGCCGTGAAGCATGGCCGTGAAGCCGGCGATGGTCCATCTCGTGGATGCGAATGATAGGAGTCGATAAACAGTTGCAATGCTTGATCCGTGGTGTGTACGGTGCGAAATTTGGCCATGGGCTGCTTGAAGGTTTTGACAAAACGTTTCACTTCGCCGTTTGACTGTGGATGGAATGGTGCACTAGTTAGATACTGTATGCCATTGTGTTCACAAAATGTTTCAGATTCATTTGACATGAACTGAGGTTCGTTGTCCAACACTATGACTTCAGCAAACCTTTGAGGCAAAAAATAGAGGACAGCACCTGAATTGTGCTACATGATGTTGTCGAGTTCATTGGCACAGCAAAAGGAAACTTGCTATACGAGTCTACCACAATGAACCAACAAGTGTTCCGAATTGTCCCACAAAGTCTGTGTGCACACATTGCTGTAGTGATTGAGACTTAGGCCGAGCAGAGAATTTTTGTGGCAGAGCAAACTGATCTACATCTACATCTACATCTACATCTACATCCATACTCCGCAAGCCACCTGACGGTGTGTGGCGGAGGGTACCTTTAGTACCTCTATCGGTTCTCCCTTCTATTCCAGTCCCGTATTGTTCGTGGAAAGGAGGATTGCCAGTATGCTTCTGTGTGGGCTCTAATATCTCCGATTTTATCCTCACGGTCTCTTCACAAGATATACATAGGAGCTAGCAATATACTGCTGGAGGTATGTTCTCGAAACTTCGACAAAAGCCTGTACCGAGCTACTGAGCGTCTATCCTGCAGAGTCTTCCACTGGAGTTTATCTATCATCTCCGTAATGCTTTCGCGATTACTAAATGATCCTGTAACAAAGCGCGCTGCTCTCTGTTGGATCTCCTCTATCTCTATCAACCCTATCCGGTGCGGATCCCACACTGCTGAGCAGTATTCAAGCAGTGGGAGAGCAAACATACTATAACCTACTTCCTTTGTTTTCGGATTGCATTTCCTTAGGATTCTTCCACGCACAGGCATGATACCGTGATGCCATCTATTCTATTTGGGTGTCCAAGTACAACGTCGACGCACTAACTGTTTTGTAGTAACAATCCCCCAGTGTCCTTGGTGAAGTAACTGCAACACTTCTTTTGGCGAAGCCTTAGGGATCAACACACGTGACTGTCCAATGTCATTTTGGAAAAGAATCACACCTTTTTGTATAGTGAGGATATGACGACTTGCAAAGTAGCAGCACACTACAGAGTTCTTTATGCTATTCAAAGAATGAGGCTAAGGTGTGCAAATGTATTTTAGCAATATGTTTAAATCTGAATCAGCATCTGAAGCCTGTGCAGTTTTCCAATAGTTCAGAGGAAAGGATTGAAGCAATTCAGAATACTGAGCATCGATGTGACAAGATGCATCAGAAGCATGATAGTCTGTATCAGGGCCAATTAGGGACATGAAAGTGCATCTCCATTACCATGTTGAGCTGTCGGACGATACACAATCTTGTACTGATATTGAGACAACAACAAAGCCCATGTTTGTAATTTTTGGGCAGTTCGTACAGGAACCGGCTTCATCGGATGAAACAAGGACAGGAATGGGTTGTGATAGATTACTAATTAGAATTTTCTGCCGTACAAATAGTGGTGGAATTTGGTGACACCATACACAATAGCCAATGCCTCTTTCTCTATTTGTATATAGGTACACTGAGCTTTGAACAACAGTTTCACTGCGAAAGCAATAGGCCTGTCTTTATCACCAAATTTGTGAGAAAGCACTGCACCAATTCCGTAAGAAGCAGTGTCAACTTGCAAAGCTACTGGTTTGTCAGGATCAAAGTGAATCAAGCATTGATCAGTGGGCAATGCATCATTAAGTTTTTGAAAAGCTTCTTGGCACTCATCTGTGCAAACAAAGGGGACATTCTTGCGAAAAAGGTGATGCAATGGAGCTGTAATTTGTGCAGCATTTGGTATGAACCGAATATAATATTTCATTTTTTTTCTAAGAGTGACTGCAATTCCGTGACATTGTGAGGAACTGGCAGGTCACTTATGGCTAGCAAATGTAACTGAAGAGGCTGTACACCTTGACCTGCCCTTCCAACTTTTAAAATCTTCTTATTGTTCTACACCTGTTGTAAGTTGACAGACTTGTCATCATTGTTCTTTTGTAAGGTTTTATCTTGTCCGTGTAGCTAGTTTTCTTGTGGTAATGGGGGTGTGGAAGCATCAGTTGGATGCAGAGGTTGTGTCTGCGGTTACATGGCATGTCCCAGGGGTATCGAACAACTTTCTTGGCAGGGAAACTCTTCCACCTTCACCCTTTTACCACTCTCCCACATCTGCTTACTTCTTTCTTTTGGCATTCTTAATTCTCCGATACAATAAAATCCATAGTTTTGTCACATTAACCCCAACCAATATTTTGAAATGTAAGACAAAACTGTGATGGACCTGAAGTTATTTACATTACCTCTTGAAATATATTTGTTATGGATATGTTCCCTTCCTTTGAATGCCATATTGATTTGCGTCCGAGCTATAATTATATCTAGATTGTGACTGTGCAAATGTTTCGAACTTTTTTCCTTGGTGGTCTTGAATAATATTGGAAGTGAAATTCAACATAACATTAAATTCTTATACATTAATATGAAGAGTTTGTTCAGCAACATTCTCTGTATGAAACTTTCTTAATGCAGGGGCCACACATATCTACTTCTCAAAGTCTGACACATGAGTGATATGAATCACATTTCACATTCTTCTGCTGTTTCTTATTAGGATCATTTGCAGCATTGTTACAGCTGAGTGCATTTATTCCATGCTTTCCATGCCACTACAACCTGGGACAATGATATGTCGCATTTGCCCATGGAGGTAATTCTTCTGGTGGAGTTATTGCTATCGCCTCCCCACCTTGAAGGCGGCGGCTTCCCGCAGTATACTAGTCACATGAAGAAATATGTAACAAAACTGCACAACACATGTGCTAAATATTAAATCATTATATCTGACTGATACGTGGTACATAGAAAAATGCTACAGAAAAAGTATTCACACTAGCTTTCGAGCTCTTGCTCTTTCTCTTGGGAAAGTACATACATTCACACACACAACTACACAGACACCCAAACACACACCACAGCTGCTGCAGCAAGACTGACTGACTGATTGTTGAGAGCAGCTGCCAGGGTTGATGGAGGTGGGAAGGAACTAAGGAAGTATACTCAGGGTGAGGTGGAGGTAGTGGAACAGTGGGGGGCTGGTCTTTCGATAGATGACTCAGTGCTTGCACTACAGAGCAGAACAGTATATGCTGGGGAGAAAATTCTCACTTGTGTAGTTTAAGGGAAAGTAAGGCTGGAAATGAGTATTTAGATGGTTCACATAATAAAACAGCTGTTGAAGTTGCTTGTGTCTTGAAGAGCAGCATGTTCGACAACTGGATGGTCAGTCTGCCACAGAGTGGCAGTGGCAGTTCAAACAAGTGGACTGTTGGTTACTTGTGATGCGTAAACAGAATGCTGCACAGCAATTGCAGCATTACTATAAAGAGCATGATTGCTTTCATGTGTGGCCCTGTTGTCTTTTTTAGGGCAGGAAATGCCTGTGACTGGGCTGCTGTAGGAGTGGTGGGTAGGTGCATGAGACAGGCCTTGCACCTGGATCAGCCACGAGGAAATGGCCCTTGGGGCGTAGGATTGACAGTAGGATAGCAGTAGGGATGGACAAGGAAACTGTAGGTTGTGTGGGCAATGGCTCACAACTTTTGGGATGTGGGTAGGATTTTGCTTAGGATATCCCTTTTCTCGGGGCTTGAAGAGACATAGTCGAAGACATGGTGGAGGATGTGGTTGAGTTTTTCAAGGCCAGGGTGATAGTGGGTAATCGGTGGAGTTTTGGTCAGTTATTGGTTAACAGGTTTACTAGTCTTAGAGGAGGAGATGACAAGGGAGATATATTTATGAGTGATCTGGATAGGATACAGTCCGTCAGTAAAGGCTCTGGTGAGGCTATCGGTATATTTCCACAGCTTCCGATGTTCCACTGCAAGTGTGGCATCCATGGAATCAGGGCTGTAAGGAGAAGACTTTTTGACATGAAATAGATGACAGCTGTGAAATTGGTGGTACTGTTGGTGGTGGTTGATGCACTTGATATGAACAGATGTATTTATGGAGCCACCTGAGAGGTGGAGGTCAACGTGCAGGAAGGCAGTTTGTTGAATTGAGAAGGACAAAATGAAGTCAGTTTGGGAGTAAGTGTTGAGCTTATGGAGGAAAAATCAAAGGTTGTCCCTACTAGAAGTGCAGATCATGAAAATGTCATATGTTAGTCAGAACCAGACAAGGGCTTTTAGGTGTTGTCTGCTTATGAATGACGGTGCCATGTAAGTACCCATTACAGTGCCACAGATATGTTTGTAGAAGTGGCTTTTGAAAGTGAAATAATTGTGGGTCAGGATGTGATTGGCAAGAGGGACTAGGAAATAGTGTGTGGATTTGGTGTCAGAATTATGTTGGGAAATGTTAGTGTTTCGTGGCCACAAAGCCATCAACATGGGGGATGTTGATGTATAGGGACATCTCACTCACAGTGATCAACAAGGCATCTGGAAGTAATGGGGTGGGAACTTTGGAAAGGTGGTGAAGTGTCTTCAGTGTGGGGTGGGAAGTTGTGGTCAGTGGTTTGGAGGTGTTGGTCAACAAAGGCAGTGGTTCATTCTGTAGGATCATTATTCCAAGCCACAATGGGTTGACAATTACGTAAATCTGTGGAGGTGGGGAGCTTGAAGAGCTGCTGTAATCATGTTGGTCTTCTGAGATGGAATCATGGTTGTAAGGTTTGTACACTAAGGTTTCGGGAAGTTGGCAGAGACCCCCAGCTGCATAATCATTACAGTTCATAATGACTGTTCAGGAACCTTTGTTCACAGAAAGGGTGATATGGTCAGGATGGTTTACAGGTTACAGGTAGCTGTGTGTTTCATACAAGCAGTGTAGGGCTCATTGTGGAGGGAATTAGGATAAGATGAGGCCATGTTAGATGCCAGGAATTCCTGAAAGGTTATCAGGGAGTGACTGGTTGGGAGGGGAGTTAGATCACAGTTGGAGAGAGGTTGGAACTGTTTTAAACAAAGTTCTGTGCTGGTTTTGTTTGGCTCTTGTCAGTGCTGTGTCTGGCAAAGAAATGTTTCAACTGTAGAGAAGGAATAGGGGAAGACGGTTCCTTTACAAATCTAGTATTGCTGAACCTAGGCCTTTAGAAAGTACTCAGACTTCTGCAGATGTCAGGGTTTTGGCAGAAAACTTTCTGTTGCAGTGATAGCACTCATCCCATACAGGTATAGGAGAGGAATTGGTAGGACTGCTTCCTTAGATGGTGCTGGGTTGGTATTCCAGCAGTTGAAGGGTAAGAGTTTCTATTGCAGTGATAGCACTCATCCCATACAGGTATAGGAGAGGAATTGGTAGGACTGCTTCCTTAGATGGTGCTGGGTTGGTATTCCAGCAGTTGAAGGGTAAGAGTTTCTATTGCAGTGATAGCACTCAGAAAGATGGCTGTGGTCATATATACACATGTGTCTCATTTTGCAGCTGCTGCGTCATCTGTCTCACACTAACCCCTTCATGCCCTGAGCATTCATCTCTATCTCCTCCCCACCTCGATGTACCCTGGCAACTGCTCTCTATAATTGATAATCAGCTATTAGTCTTGCTGCTGCAGCTATTGTGTGCATTTGTTTGTTTGTGTGTGTGTGTGTGTGTGTGTGTGTGTGTGTGTGTGTGTGTGTGTGTGTGTGTGTGTACACTTCTGCAACAGGCCAAAAACTAATGTGAAAACTTTTTCGTTGCTTGTTTTTATGCTTCACACATTAGTCAGCTACACCTGAGGGGTTGCCTTTATTTTGCATATTAAACCATTCAGCAGTTTGCATTGTTGCTATACATGATGATTCAACTCTTTTCCATCCCATTCCCATTCCCTTTCACCATTCTTTACATACCTACAACTCATTTGTCCATTCTTTAATATGTTTCTTTATTCTTTAATATGTCTGTACCTTCCTGTCCTCTACAGTACCTGCCTTCACAACACCTCTCTCTCTCTCTCTCTCTCTCTCTCTCTCTCTCTCTCTCTCTCTCTCTCACACACACACACACACACACACACACACTAGCCATCCTTTTTTGCCTAATTTGAATGTCTGCTGTTTTAACTGTTCAACATACTAGTAAGTCCTCAGTCCGAATAGGCCTCGAAAAGCCCAGTGGTTCTGACTGGCCAGCATGTCATCCTCAGTTGATAGGCATCACTGGATGTGTATATGGAGGGGATGTGGTCAGCACACTGTTCTCGCTGCGTTGTCAGGTTACGTAACCGGGTGCTAGTAAGTGCTGTACTACAAAGCTTTGCTTCCACAGCAATGCCCCCTTTTTGATCATGTAATTCTAGTGCTGTTTTCTAACACATTACCCACTAGCAACTTGTGCTGTCCAGCTTGATCGTTAATAGATCATGCATGTTTATTTAATATTGCTCTCTATGATAGTGCATGTGTATTTACTATCACACGTCAATTTGTGATTGATCTTATGCACCTTTGTTTTTATTCAGTCAATACTTTTGTATCCTGACCATCCAACCATGAATCCTGCTCATCTGCCTCGGCCAATACTGAAAACTTTCCCATGTCCTAACAAAACTACAGTTGCATTTTCTCTTTCTGAAAGCTTGGCTGACACATGGTGTCCCACCTAATCGCCTTACTTTTAAAATTGGGCTCTTGCACTGTTGACTATTCTACCACAGGACCCTTTCTTTTTCCAATTCCATCACTCTCACAATTTTGATCCTTCACAGTCATATAATATGAGCTCAAATAATACCTGACAACCTTATGCCTTTCGTAAAATCCTCTTACTGTGTGACCACAAGTTACTGAATGCTATCCATGCAGTAGAAACTCTTGCCCTTCAACTGAGGGAACAGTCAGGACCATCTGAGGGAGATGTTCTAGCCACTCGTGTCCTATGACCACATGAGATTATCTATAGCCATGAAAGAATCTACCCCTCAATCAATGCCCCCCTCCCCTCCCACACTACACACACACACACACACACCAGATGGATATCTTGTAGGTCCGCTTTCTGCCAGAACTCTGACCTCTGCTAAAGTTTGAGTACTTTGTGAAGAACTTGGCGTTAGCCCAAAATCCTACATTCAAGACACTACTCATTACCTTCATCACCCTTCCACAGTTCCTGTTCCATTACTTCCAGACACCTTGTTGGTCACTGTGGATGTGATGTCTCTGTACATCAGCATCCCCCCATGCCGATGGCCTTGTGGCCATGGAACAGTAACCTTTCCCAACATTGCCCTGATACCAAACCCATCAACATTTTCCTAATCCTCCTTTCCAACTACACCCTAAGCCACAATTATTTCACTTTCAGATATCAGTTCTATAACCTTTCTGTGGTACTGCAATGGGCACTATCCTATGGCAACTTAGTGGGGCATCTTGAGGAATTCTTCCTATCCAGTCAAGATGTAAAGCCCCCAGATCACTGATGACATTTTTGTGATCTGGACTCAGCAGGGACAATCTTTGCTTTTTCCTCCATAACCTTGACACCTAGTACCAAACTCGCATCACCTGGTCCTTTTTGACTCAACGAGTCACCTTCCTAGGTGTCGATCGTTTGACAGATGTATCTTATCCAGATCACTCGTAAACACATCTCCCTTGTCATCTCCTCCTCTGACACACTGACCAGAACTACTCTGATCACCCACTATCACCCTATCCTTCAAAAATGTAACCACAGTCTTCACCATGGCCTCAACTACCTCTTGTTGAGCCCTAAAATGAGGGGTAGCCTATCCAAAAGCCTACCCACATCACCCAAAGTACTATTGCTCTGCCAGCCCACCCTACAGAATACCCTTGTCCATCCCTGCTTCCAATCTTGCACCCTGTGGGTCATTCCCTTGAGTCCTATACACGCACCCACACCACCTGCCACAGTCCAGTTGCAGATATTTCCTTCCTCGTAAAAGGTAGTGTGGCGGCGCATTTCTTTCCATCCCTTTACAACGAACCTGCACCTACCTGTGAACATTGTCTCAGCAGATCATTATTAGGAAAGCCAAACGAAACCTACTGTACTTCGATGTGAAGCAGGCTGCAATTAAAGTCACTAATCTACATTTCGGGAGAAAGTTTTCACACGAAATAAAGGGTTGGAAATTTTGTCCTTAATTAAAATATTCTGAAACTTAGGTGACCAAGTATCACCGCCAAGCCCGTGCTAGTCTTCACACAGTCTCTCACAATCCCTTTCACTCATGTTAGCAAGTTTATGGTGTTGCATTTCCCGAAAACATAATAGCTACAAAAATGCGGATTGTTTTAGATTGAGATTGCTCGCCAAATATTAAGTCTGTCAGTACCTAATGCAGTCACAATTTTTAGCCACCGACCTGCTCAATATGCCACATGGAATATATGTCTTTTTCTCATCACAAAATTAACTTAAAATTCCGAAATTTCTACACACCCATCAGAATAATTATGCCATCACTTTACAACACTTTTGATGTATTAAACACTGCTAGATCCGGCAACTTACCATTTCCATCGGAACTACTACTACTACTACTACTACTACTACTACTACTACTACACACGTCTGAACTGTTTCATGGCTAGGCTCCTACTCTTCTCTAGAATACTCTATGTCTTCTCTACCAGCAGAGGAAGGCACACAAAGAATACTGCCTTACCATTGGTCAGTTTACTCAACAGCCAATAGCAGAACAACATTCTCCCGCATCAATCAGCCCTTTTCATCAATAACCAATCGCAAAAAAATAGTAAACCTAACGACTGCACTTTTTACCGACATAATTATCTAATATGCTGAAGTTTTGCTTATGCCTAAAGTTATTTACTATTGTTATTTATACCTGAATTAACTTTCCCTTTACCATAAACTTACTTTACAAATATATTCTACAAAAATCCCCTTTTTGTCCACATCCATACTTCGAAATGTTCCCACACTAAATCCCACTACATAACTCATTAAACAGTTATCTTCATATGAATCATAAACCATACTCATGCATTATTCATACTGCTAAAACACATTTATAGCATTTTACCTACACAAAATGACATAACAACACTTTATGAAAATACTAGAACAGTTTATGAAAAACATTCTATTACTTTAGTGCATTCTAGTGGGCACAGTCGAAACTAAATCAGTCCCCTATCCAATATTGTCCTCTATCGGCTGATACATAAACTATGTGCGTGTCCAGTCTCGCGTCACCATACGTTACTATCCAGCTCCGAGACACATCTCCCACTTAACCGCCTCCATGACAGGATCAGTATATGGTGCTACGCCTCAGTAGGGCCACCTGAGAGAGCAGCCGTGTTATATATCAGCTATGCTGTAATTACTGTGCAGAATTCTATGTGGTTATGACAAGTAAACAGGTGTCTATTTGCATGAGTAGCCATTGCCAAGCTGTGGGAAACTGCAAACTTGACCATCCACTTGGAAAACATGCTACTCTCCATGACAGAAATTACTTCAGCAGCTGCATCTCTACGCAAGCCGTATCGATGCTTGCTTCCAATTCTAGCTTTTTGGAACTACATAAGTGGGAACTGTCCTTCCAGGATATCCTGCTCTCTCACAATCCCCTGGCCTTAATCACTGCTAACCCATTTTTGAATGCCTAATGTTACATTTTCCCTTCTCTGTATTGTCCACATCAATTCTTCCTCATCCAGCTCATGTACTGCCTTCTGCTATCTCTCAACCTACCCCCCCCCCCCCCCCCCCTCTTTCCATGTGAGCATTCCCTCACCCCTCTCTCTCTTTCCTCACTGTCCCCCCTTCATTTCCACTTCCCTCTCATTTCCTCTCCCCTCCTCATCCTTCTATCTTTGATATGCTCTGCCCTCTGAACTTTCATCTTGTTATGCAGCCGCTGAGTCATTCAAAAGACCTGTCTCATACTATCTACATCTACATCTACATCCATACTCCGCAAGCCACCTGACGGTGTGTGGCGGAGGGTACCCTGAGTACCTCTATCGGTTCTCCCTTCTATTCCAGTCTCGTATTGTACGTGGAAAGAAGAATTGTCGGTATGCTTCTGTGTGGGCTCTAATATCTCCGATTTTATCCTCACGGTCTCTTCACAAGATATACATAGGAGCTAGCAATATACTGCTGGAGGTATGTTCTCGAAACTTCGACAAAAGCCTGTACCGAGCTACTGAGCGTCTCTCCTGCAGAGTCTTCCACTGGAGTTTATCTATCATCTCCGTAACGCTTTCGCGATTACTAAATAATCCTGTAACGAAGCGCGCTGTCTCCGTTGGATCTTCTCTATCTATTCGATCAACCCTATCTGGTGCGGATCCCACACTGCTGAGCAGTATTCAAGCAGTGGGCGAACAAGCGTACTGTAACCTACTTCCTTTGTTGTTGGATTGCATTTCCTTAGGATTCTTCCAATGAATCTCAGTGTGGCATCTGCTTTACCGACGATCAACTTTATATGATCGTTCCATTTTAAATCACTCCTAATGCATACTCCCAGATAATTTATGAAATTAACTGCTTCCAGTTGCTGACCTGCTATTTTGTAGCTAAATGATAAGGGACCTATCTTTCTATGTATTCGCATCACATTACACTTGTCTACATTGAGATTCAATTGCCATTCCATGCACCATGCGTCAATTCGCTGCAGATCCTCCTGCATTTCAGTACAATTTTCCATTGTTGCAACCTCTCGATACACCACAGCATCATCTGCAAAAAGCCTCAGTGAACTTCCGATGTCATCCACTAGGTCATTTATGTATATTGTGAATAGCAACGGTCCTATGATACTCCCCTGCGGCACACCTGAAATCACTCTTACTTCGGAAGACTTCTCTCCATTGAGAATAACATGCTGCGTTCTGTTATCTAGGAACTCCTCAATCCAATCACACAATTGATCTGATAGTCCGTATGCTCTTACTTTGTTCATTAAACGACTGTGTGGAACTGTGTCAAACGCCTTGCGGAAGTCAAGAAACACGGCATCTACCTGTGAACCCGTGTCTAAGGCCCTCTGAGTCTCGTGGACGAATAGCGCGAGCTGGGTTTCACACAACCGTCTTTTTCGAAACCCATGCTGATTCCTACAGAGTAGATTTCTAGTCTCCAGAAAAGACATTATACTCGAACATAATACGTGTTCCAAAATTCTACAACTGATCGACGTTAGAGATATAGGTCTATAGTTCTGCACATCTGTTTGACGTCCCTTCTTGAAAACGGGGATGACCTGTGCCCTTTTCCAATCCTTTGGAACGCTTCGCTCTTCTAGAGACCTACGGTACACCGCTGCAAGAAGGGGGGCAAGTTCCTTCGCGTACTCTGTGCAAAATCGAACTAGTATCCAATCAGGACCAGCGGCCTTTCCTCTTTTGAGCGATTTTAATTGTTTCTCTATCCCTCTGTCGTCTATTTCGATATCTACCATTTTGTCAACTGTGCGACAATCTAGCGAAGGAAGCACAGTGCAGTCTTTCTCTGTGAAACAGCTTTGGAAGAAGACATTTAGTATTTCGGCCTTTAGTCTGTCATCCTCTGTTTCAGTACCATTTTGGTCACAGAGTGTCTGGAATTTTGTTTTGATCCACCTACCGCTTTGACATAGGTCCAAAATTTCTTAGGATTTTCTGCCAAGTCAGTACATAGAACTTTACTTTCGAATTCATTGAAAGCCTCTCGCATAGCCCTCCTCACACTACATTTCACTTCACGTAATTTTTGTTTGTGTGCAAGGCTTTGGCTATGTTTATGTTTGCTGTGAAGTTCCCTTTGCTTCCGCAGCAGTTTTCTAACTCGGTTGTTGTACCACAGTGGCTCTTTTCCATCTCTTACGATCTTGCTTGGCACATACTCAACTAACGCATATTGTACGATGGTTTTGAACTTTGTCCACTGATCCTCAACACTATTTGTACTTGAGACAAAACTTTTGTGTTGAGCCATCAAGTACTCTGAAATCTGCTTTTTGTCACTTTTGCTAAACAGAAAAATCTTCCTACCTTTTTTAATATTTCTATTTACGGCTGAAATCATCGATGCAGTAACCGCTTTATGATCACTGATTCCCTGTTCTGCATTAACTGATTCAAATAGTTCGGGTCTGTTTGTCACCAGAAGTTCTAATATGTTATCGCCACGAGTCGGTTCTCTGTTTAACTGCTCAAGGTAGTTTTCAGATAAAGCACTTAAAAATATTTCACTGGATTCTTTGTCCCTGCCACCCGATATGAACGTTTTGAGTCTCCCAGTCTATATCCGGCAAATTAAAATCTCCACCCAGAACTATAACATGGTGGGGAAATCTACTCGAAATATTTTCCAAATTATTCTTCAGGTGCTGAGCCACAACAGCTGCTGAGCCCGGGGGTCTATAGAGACATCCAATTACCATGTCTGAGCCTGCTTTAACCGTGACCTTCACCCAAATCATTTCACAATTTGAATCTCCGTCAATTTCCTTCGATACTATTGCGCTTCCTATCGCTATAAACACGCCTCCCCCTTCACTGTCCAGCCTGTCTCTGCGGTATACATTCCAATCTGAGTTTAGGATTTCATTACTGTTTACATGTGGTTTCAGCCAACTTTCTGTCCCTAGTACTATATGGGCGTTGTGACCGTTTATTAATGAGAGCAGTTCTGGGACCTTTCTATAGCCTCTCCTGCAGTTTACTATTAGCACATTAATATTGTTATTCCCTGTTGCATTTTGCCTACTCCTGCCTTGCCGCGTCTCGGGAGGCGTCTTGTCAGGCCTAGGGAGGGAATTCACGAACCTAAAAAAACCCCATGTGCACTCCACACGTACTCCGCTACCCATGTAGCCGCTTCCGGCGTGTAGTGCACGCTTGACCTATTCAGGGGGACCCTACATTTCTCCACCCGATAGCGGAGGTCGAGAAATTTGCACCCTAGCTCTCCGCAGAATCGTCTGAGCCTCTGGTTTAAGCCTTCCACTCGGCTCCAAACCAGAGGACCGCGATCGGTTCTGGGAACGATACTACAAATAGTTAGCTCTGATTCCACCCCGCAAGCGAGGCTTTCCGCCTTCACCAACTCCGCCAACCGCCTGTACGAACTGAGGATGACCTTTGAACCCAGACGGCAGGAGTCATTGGTGCCAACATGAGCAACAATTTGCAGTCGGGTGCACCCAGTGCTCTCTATCGCCGCCGGTAGGGCCTCCTCCACATCTCGGATGAGACCCCCCGGCAAGCAGACAGATTGAACACTGGCCTTCTTCCCCGACCTTTCGACTATTTCCCTAAGGGGCTCCATCACCCGCCTAACGTTGGAGCTCCCAGTAACTAATAAACCCCTCCCGCCGTGTGCCTGCTCGGACCTTGTTGAAGGAGCAGCCACATGTCCACTCACAGGCAGAGTGGACTACTCCCTCCCTACCTCCTCCCCACAACTATCTGCGCTGACAACTGCTTTCAATAATCGATAACGAAGTCACATTGTGGCAGCTGGTGTGTGTTTGGGTTTCTGTGTGGTGCGGATAATTTTATTGTTGGATGTTTCTATGTGATAAACATCATAAAGTTAAAGATGAGTGGTAGTCTTTCCTGTGTTGTACATATTATACCATACAGGAATTTGTAATGCTGTTAAATCATTACATCTTTCGTAGTATGTGAGCTTCATTCATTGGCAATGTTACACATCTCTCTGCCAGAGTAATTCTTAACACCATACTCTCTTACCTTTTTTGTATACATAAAAAAAAAGGATGCACCATGAAGGAATTATCCAAATGGAATGGAATTCAGTAGATCGGATATACATTTACAGAATAACAAATTATTACAATTTTAGGAAAAATAGATGATTTATTCAAGCGAAAGAGCTTCACAAGTTGAGCAAGTAAATAATGTGTCAGTCCACCTATGGCCCTTATGAAAGCAGTTATCTGGCTTGGCATTGATTGATAGTTATTGGTTATCCTTCTGAGGGATATCATGCCAAATTCCGTCCAATTGGTGGGATCGATTAGCAAAATCCTGTGATGGATGGGAGACCCTTCCCATAATACTCCAAACGTTTTCAGTTGGGAAGAGATCCAGCAACCTTGATAGCCAAGGTAGCATCTGACAGGCATGTTGTTAAATATGTTTGCTACTTCTAAGGCAATTGTTACGTTTTTATTTTCTTGTGATAGTTTCACCACATTCAGTTTTGTAACACACCACATGGCTTTCACTTTATTAGTTGAATCATTAATGAATTTATCATTATGCATTATTTTGCAACTTTTATTAGTTTTCTTTTTTTTTCAATATATGTATAATTCAGATGAAGAAGAGCCTACCCAAGATCATTTTGCAGACATTTATTACCTGTCTCAATTCAGTAGCAATAGCAATAACAATGAGCATAGCTACAACAGTAGCAGAAAGATTGTTATTTGATAATGTGGGTTAAATGTAACTTTGACACAGAAAGGGTTTAATTATGCCGCCAAAAAAATCTCTGGTTGCTTAACAAATAACATCAGAAGTCTGATGGATAGGCAACCAGCTTTTGAAAGCAGATTAAAAGAATTTCTGAATGACAGCTAATCCTACTCAGTAGATGAACTTTTATATATAAATTAGTAATCACATTTGTTAAACTGACATGTTCCATGCCAATTTAAAGTGTTATATTTATGATCTGTAGAACAACTATTAATATAATCTAGTCCAAATTTGAAGTTACATTTTTTTTTGTAGTAGTCTCTTCTTCTGAAATGAAGCCCTTATTCCCTGTGCGATCCTACAATTTGTTCTAGAGTTCCCCCTTTTCATTACAGTTGTATGTTGAAAAAGAATTTGAAAGTGAAGGATTAATAAGAGTATATCAATGAAGGTGTTAAATTTTTCATTTAGGACATTTAATATATACAGTGCATGTTTGACCATCAGGTGCTCTTTTTATTTAAAACCCAAATTTCGACCGATTTCATTCACAGACTGTCTTTACAAATTCCATCCAAAAAAAAGTAGTCTACAGGAAATGTTACAATATCTTTTCCAAGGAAGTGCAAAATGTACATGAATACTTACAGGGTTTAGTCACAACATGACATTTGTCATTACCTAAACAATGGTCATGTCTCATATGTAGAGCATGTCATGAATTCCAGCGGCATAGTCCATATCAATCCAGGCAGGCTAGGAAAAAATCGTACCTTGATAGTCTCAGATGTTATTGAATTTAGCATATGTTAAAATTAAAGACTAAGCAAGGAACACATTTTTTTTTTTGTTTTCTCCAAAAAAAAAAATTCTGCTCCGAGATACAGTCCTCCAAAGATTACACTGTGCATACCATTTTGAAGATGTGAATTTTGGAATTTTTTTTTTAAATGCTGTATCTCTGGATCAGTTCTAGATATTTTGTTGGCTTTTTTTATTTGAAAGATAATTGCTTTATGATTACAAAGAAATTCTCCATTTGGACTTTACCTGTCAAAGTTCTTTTACTATAGCATTCTGAACTGTTCTTATAATTTATGGAATTTTTTTTTCCTCCTTCAAAAATTCCAATCCGTAAAATTTTGATCTACCATATAGTTGTGCATTCCCTGAAATGGAGAGCTTCCACTTACTTTCAGATTGAACAGGTATTATAAACAGTTGAATTTTTTCCCATACATAAAACCGGTTTTATTACCACATTATCAAATAACAGGCTCATAAAAATCAAAACCTAGCCTTATTTAACATAATTTCAGTTTTGAAAGATTAATAAGATACTCATTTTTCAAGCCTTTTAAATAGTTCCAAAATGTTTGTGAAGGGTCCAAAGACTTAAAGGTTTCAATTTATTCAGCTTCTGTGCACTCTGTTTTGTACTAAAATTAGCCAGTCAATGAACTAAAAATGTGTTCCACTGTTTCAGTATCTCCCTTTGTTATAAGAGTGATGCTTTCCTATTGAACCAATAGGAACTGGAGCACTTAAACAATCTTCAAAATATTGTGAACTGAAAGTGAGTGCTGATGGCATTGTTGCTGTCCTTTAGATGGAAACCTATATCAAGCAGCTGGTCCTTGTGGTTAGCACAAAGTGCAGTACAATTTTGTCTAACTCATAACCGGAGTCTATAATCTTTGCAATCCACCAGTCACAGTCATACACACACGCCACAAACATCCCCCTTCTCAGGTTGTGAATCTGAATATTATCCTACTGTTTCTGAGGTGTTGGCCAAACGAAAGAAATTTCTGCTTTCTTGCTCTTTAAAGTGCGTGCAATATGAGTTCGCCCATCACTTTGAGTCCAAAAATGTGTCATCTGCATCTTTTCATAGTAGTAGTTTATTTGGACCATTCTTTTCTTTTTTTCTGCTCACTTCCTTGTCGGACAAAAGAATGAGGACTGTGGATGTGTAAGATTTCATAACTCTCGTAAAATCTTCAACATTCTGAATTGCAGCTGTATTTGGTTTGGAAAGATTATGTTTTGTAGCATGGTGCTTCAGCAGGCCTCCTACACCATCACAAGGCCCCTTCCCATGATCAGCAGCATTGTATACCCAGCCATTTGGCGCAAGCGACTTACTCAATTCAGACAGCTGGTAACGATTTTTAAAATGACTAGGAGCACCATAAGAAACAATTATGATCTTCTCTGCCCCTGTTTGCAGTTGAAGGATTTTGTGCATTGCTAGTAAAGCATGTTCTGAGCCATGTCCTATGTTACCATTTATAACTGCAACACTTGTGGTCTCATTTTGAAAATACGTAACTCCAGTAAAAACTCAAACCTGCTCATTACTCCAAAGATATCATTGTAATTTTTGTAGGATAATTACAGACCAGTTCTCAGCAAAATCACAGTGAAGCATTAAACATAGTTGTTCTGCCTGTACAAACGCTTTCTCTTCTGCAGTGTGTTGTTGGAATTTCTTCAGATGCTGGTGTGTTACTGCTTTCACTGATCATTTACCAACTTCATCAATGAAACTGTCAAAGGCAACAGTTTTCTTAATTAGTTTATTTTCCTCCCATGTCACATGTGTAATTTCTGCAGAGTTACCTGCTGCATTTTCCAGGCCAAGTGTCTGTAAAGACAGTCCCCCCTTTCCAGGGCAGTCACCACATTTTTGAAACAAACGAGTCTCTTGCTTTAATTCACAGACTACTAATGACTTCACGCGCCCAACCAAGGTATCATATGTCATGTGATCCAGTAAGTTCTTCAAAGTTACCATAAAAAGCTCAAAATTTGCACAGTACACACATAAACAGACATCTCTTGGTGGGTGTGAAAATACCCACTTAGGTCGTAGTGCATAAAACTTTTATCTTCCAATACATGAAGTTGTATAGTTGACAACTGTTACAGTATAGTGTCTTTTTTGTTGGCACTCTGGCGAGAGCAGTCCCATTTATCTTCCAGATAAAATGGCTGCACAATTGGAACTTGAGCTACTTCTACAGGATGACCATAATAGGGATCTGGTCTTCCATAGACGCATTTTGCAGACCTCACATTTTTTGATTTGTGTACCATGTACTTTGAAACTGACGGAATGTGGTTCAAATTTTTTTTTTAATGTCTGTGGGATAATACTTAAAACTTGCACCTTTTCACTGTAGGATGCACAATATTCAACAGCTGAATTGATATTTGTGAAAAATTCCTGGCAAGAGTGCTTTGGTTCAGTTTCTTCTGAAGATGGAATTTCTACTTTGAAAAGTGTGGTCAGTTTTACTGTAGCATATTCATCCATAGTTTTAGTAATTTCTCTGCATTCTTGATTCATAAAGCTTATGACTCAACTTCACTGACCACAGTTTCTTAATGGGACTAACACCTACCTCTGTAGTTGACTGATTCAGGGTATTTAATTCTTCCCCTATTGCAAAATCTGCACCATCTACACCATGGGAGGCTTCACCTTGCTCAGGTATTATCATTGTTGTTATTCTGTCAAAACATTTAGAACACAAAAAGTCATCACTGGAAACATCTTCACTTTGAAGCAGTATCTTCAGATGAGAATACTTATTCCCAAACCTGGACAAAGTCAGTTTTTTATTTGTCTTAGGTATCCTTAGGTATCAATCTTTTATGGATATGCAAATAGTTAGCACACTTTAACTCTGCTGTGGCCCCAGTCAGAAGACATTTCAAACAGTCCTTTTCACAAAACACACTGCAACTGTGTCAACTGGCAAATTCCTCGCGAAAACATAGAACGCACTGGATGGTGTCAGATTTCTTAGAAGCCTTGTCAGTAAACCAAATTAGCACTGTACAACCACAATACAGAAGCCAGCAATGGACGATCATTACAATGAAACTGACAAGAAACTACAACAAGGTATAAGAAATAACTGCAAGAAAGAAAGGAAGGGAAAAGAAATAACAGCAACAAAGAAAGTGATAAGAAATAACTGCAAGAAAGACAATGGAAATCAATAAGAAACAACTTCATTGAAGACATACATTACCCTTGAAGGTGAAAAAAAAAGGAAGAAAAAGAAAAAAAAATAAAATCTGTCCAGCATAAAAGTGGAAGCTCTCCTTCACAGAGAATATAGTAGTACATGGGACTTTCTTTCAACAGAAAAAAATCTAACTTTTATGGATTGGCATTTTTGAAAAAAACAAATAAATTAACAGATAACGCCAAAAGGTGACAGTAAAAGAGCTTTGACAGATATGTCCAAACGAAGGATATCATTGTAATCATAGAGCAATTATCTTTCAAATAAAAAAAAAAAAAAAACTCATAACATAATATTTAGAACTGTTACAGAGATACAGAATTTTAAAATTTTTCCAAAATTCACATCTTCAAAATGGTGTTCGCAGTGTCATCTTTGGAGGCTGTATCTCGGGGCAGGAAATTTTTAGAGAAAACAAAAAAAGATACATGTTTCTTACTTACTCCTGAATTTTAACATATGCTAAATTCAATAACATCGAGGACTATGAAGGTAACCTCCCAGCCTGAAGTGATATGGATTATGCCCAATACAATACACAGGACTTTTAAAGGCAAAGATACTAATAACATGCATAAAAAGAAGCAGTACTGAAGAGACGATCAGAGATATAAGTTCTCCAATTGTACAAAATATTGAGGAGCTGGTCAAAGATCTTTACAAAGTATTTTCATCATATGGTTCAATAATATCTCGATGATAAGTTCCTTGCGGAATGCAGGGTACTGGACAGTCTTTGGTGAACATCTGTGGTATAATTTCACATGCAAACAGCAAAACGAGGTTGTTATCCCCAAACACAAATAACATCGATCTTACACTATAAGGTAGAAATCGTTATAAAACTCTAATGTTAAACAGTAGCATAATCATTGTGTATGCTCTATGAGATGTACATAAAGAAACGTCAATTACATCATAAACATAATTAAAAAAGTAGTATCTGTAATGTAAAAACGAGTTAAAATGCAGTGTTCAGTAGTAGGTTGAAATGTCACCCTGCATTCATATGCTCCTAAATTACAGTAATGAATTAGTATTATAAAATATGGACTACATTTAGAGAGAAACATCATATGTAAATAAAGTTTAATTAAAGTGCTTAAATAAAAGCCTAGTATATCAGTAATAATAATACCATAAACGAGGAGGGGGAAGGGGTTAATAACTACAGCATAACTAACCATGTGCCCAGATTTGGCTTTAAGGAATGTTGGTAACACAGGTATATAAAAATGATAATGATGAATAACTTTCTTTGTCAAACTTTAAGTAAAAGACGTTAGGTGCTTAGTCACTAAGAATATATTTTCGAGAGGCAAGCGGGAAAGCGCCGGCAGACAGGCACATGAACAAAACACACAAACACACACACAGAATTACGAGCTTTCGCAACTGGCAGTTGCTTCGTCAGGAAGGAAGGAAGGAGAGGGAAAAATGAAAGGGTGTGGGTTTTAAGGGAGAGGGTAAGGAGTCATTCCAATCCCGGGAGCGGAAAGACTTCCCTTAGGGGAAAAAAAGGACAGGTGTACACTCGCACACACACACACATATCCATCCGCACATACACAGACACAAGCAGACATATATATATATATATATATAATTTTTTTTTTTTTTTTTTTTTTTTTTTTTTTGGAGGGGGGTGTAGGGGGGTCGGTAATCCAGGCAAGTGATTACTAAACAAAATATGTACTTGCGTATGTAAAGATTTAAAGACATTAAATAGATGTAGACTGTGGGCTACAGGTGATTTATCTAACACAAGGATGAAATGTAGACCTCGGGCTAACAGATGACATATCTAACACATATTACTTAATGTCCATATCAAGGATTTGTTATAAAATGACAAACAGTTTAATGAAGAATATGTAATTGCCAAATTTACATATTGTCTACAATGAACATGCATTCACATGATGTCATGTGCATACGCAAGGGGACTCATTATGTGAAGATTATGCACATAACAGCACTTGACAATAACAGTTTTATTTGAAAAAGAAACTTATGACTCATTGCACATTACAATGAGAACTACATCGTGAGAGTAAGAACATACTTCATACAAAATGCAGCTTATTGACCAGAAGTTCATGTCAAATATAATAAAGTTAAAAATGATATTGCTGAGTGTTTTAACATACGAAATGTAAAATAACAGGAAAGAAGTTACATACATTTCACATAATACAATTTACGAGGGTGGTTTGAAAAGTTCTCAGAACGGAATAGGAAAAATGTGCTTACATCACTGAAACTTGGTCCAACGATGTTCCAGTGCCTTGATCCTATTTCCAAAATGAGTTTCTTCCAGGCCTGTAAAATAGTTGTCAACTCTGGCAGTGATTTCTGGAGTAATGACACATCTTGGCTGACCACTGCGCAGGTCGTCACCTAAGCTCTTCATCCACCAAAATAATTTTCAGTTTTGGGAAGAAGTTTGATGGAGGCATATCAGGTGAATAAGGCGGGTGTGGCAACAATTCATACCTTAGTTCATGTAATTTTGCCACAATGACGGCGCGTGTATGTGGGTGTGCATCAAGAGTTGCGGCACCCATCTTGCAGATATTTTTTTGATTTCTAATTCTTCAGTTAAAATGTCATATACCCTTTAGGACAACATCTGGCAAGCGTGAGCAATTTCACGCACTTTCAATCAGTGTACCTCTGCAATCATTTTGTACACTTTTGCAGTGATTTCTGGAGTAATGACACATCTTGGCTGACCACTGCGCAGGTCGTCACCTAAGCTCTCTCAACCAAATTTAAATTAATTTGTCCATTTGGCACAAGTTGAATATGAAGGAGCAGAGTCCCCAGTGTATTCTGGAAATCGGCATGAATGTCCTTTTCTTTCATAGCTTTCTTTACAAAGTATTTAATCACTGCTTGAATCTTTTTTTTTTTTTTCTCCACAAATTACTACACGGAAACAACAGAGCCGCATCATCTCCACAGCTCTCTTCCAAGAGCACTGACGTCGCCCTTGCTTACAGGAAACTGTTCAATGAATATCACACAAACAACTTGTTGCGCTAGTGCTAACATCTTGTTGCGATTCCGAGAACTTTTAAACCACCCTCACAATTAAATGGAAGCTACTGTAATTTGTCCCTGTAATAAAACATTGGCTCACAGGACCATGAGTTAAAAAATAACTCTTGGATCTGCTGAATGCTATACAACAGATTCACCATGAAAGCTAACTTCTTAAATACATTACAGTGAAAGCAAGAAATTAATACTATGCTACTTTTGAACACTTGAGACCTGTATAATAATATTAATAGGATACACATATACATACCTGTGTAATAAACTGAAGTGGGGGGGGGGGGGGGGGTGGGAAGATCATTAAAGGAACAGTGAAGGAGTAGATGGGGTACATTAATAGTGAGCCTGATAGTAAAAAATTTATGTGATGTAACATTGTATTATTAGGAGATATGACAACCCCCTCGCCCTAATACGTACATACACATCCATGACTAGTAAATCATTTTGATATTAACACTTCAGCTGCGGCATCGGTGCAGGCGTGCAACTCTCCAGTGCAGCCCGGCAAGTGCGACTGCGAGTGCGGGCTGGTAACGCTCGAGTGTGGGCCAGTAACACTCTGAAATGGCAGGTACCGCTCGGAGCCAGTGCTCCTAAGCACACCTGAGCTGCAGGCTGACGTCAAGACCTTGTAAGATCTGTAGGATTGTGTTCTATACTGACCTTCTGATGACACCTTAGGTGCATTACTTCAAATAAGCTTTGACCGTATTGGGGTCATGTTTTAAAGTCTGTTTGCTATCTGACACCTGTAGGGGTCACAGGCGCCATTGAGATGTTCATGATTTGTTGATAAGGTTACAAAAAATACAATTTGGATTCCGAAACGCATATTCTTAAGAAGGAAAAAAAAAGGAAAAAGGAAACTGGATTCATTTGAAATTATATTTACTTTAAATGCACAATTTTAAGACTGACACTGATAGAGGTCGTCAATTTAGTAGCATGTTTGCTTCTGGTGAGAGAGAATTAGCCGTCTACATTTATCATAGATGCCCAGGGGACTCCCGGATATGTCGAAATTAGTAAGCGAAACACTTTTCCTGCTCCTTTTCACATTGGAAGGTCCATTAACTGCCATTACATACAATATACGTTCGATAACTGACCACACAAAACAAAAGTTTACACGCTTTGATACTAGCTTAGACACTGCAACTAGACTGAATAATCTGATAGTGAGCGCGGACGCTTATAAGTGTCAGCCGCACTGGCTCGTGGTTTGCTGTGATGCTTATAAGCGTCAGCCGCAGCGAAAGTGTTAAGCAACATTTTATGGTGAATAGCAGTAATTTTGAATAACAAACCATAATACAATCCATCTTTAGTGCAGTTGCATATTGAAGTAACATAACAGGGAGTATAGGAAAATTATGTATAATAAAAGTGTCATTAACATCATATGTTGCCATTGAAACATTAGATAAAACTTGTCACCTGTATGTCAGGCAATCTCTCTATATTATAAAACAACTAAGCCATAAGCTTTATCATGAAGACAAGCCTATTGGAATTTGGGGGGGGGGGGGGGGGGGTAGTGATATAATTCGAGAACATGGGTTATGAAATAGAACCAGGGGTGAAAGACGTCAGAAAAATACTGTAAGGCGGCTTTATTTTTCAAATCTTTTTGTTCATGGAGAACATCATTAGGATGTTTTTTTTAAAGTTACAAAAGATTTCTATTCCTCCAGAAGTTTCATACTAAATCCGTTTTTGCTTGGTGCAGTATTTTCATATTTAATCAGTAGTGCATATAGTATGGTTACAAGCTTTAAGATGGAAGCCTAGAGCTGAAGTGTGTGATTGTTGTGTGTGTTTCTGAAACATTGACTTCAGTTTCCTCCCAGTTTGACGTATGTAAAACTTTTCACATTGTTGACAGTTAATTCTGTAGACACCTGGTTGGTCATATATTGACTTTTTTACACCTAAGTCCTTTGTAGTATTATTGCAATTTTTCAGTTTGGAAAGCTAACATCACATTACTTTTCTTAAATACATTGTTTATTTTGTCTGAGATACTTCCTACAAATCGAAAACTTATGTATCTGGTTTTTTAATACTTTTGTCTTTTGATTCACGCTATATGCTTTAACTTTTTTTCTTTTTCTGTAAGAGATTGTCAACTAGCTGTTCTTAGTATCCAACAATGGAAAATTCTGGATGGACTGCAACAATATTATGAAAACAAAAGGAGTTACTCACCATATAGCTGAAATGCTGAGTCACAGGTGGGCTGTCACAAATAAAGCTTGTGACCATTAAGGCCTTCACCAACAGTAGACGACATGCACATACACTCATACATGAGTTGCTTTTGTGTGTGTGTGTGTGTGTGTGTGTGTGTGTGTGTGTGTGTGTGTGTGTGTGTGTGTGTGTGTTTTTGTTTTTGTCGTCTATTCCTGACGAAGGCCTTAATGGCCGAAAGCTTTATTGGTGAAGACGTTTTGTTGTGCCCATCTGCAACTCATCATCTCTGCTACTTGGTGAGTAGCAACTTTCCTTTTCATAATATTGTTCTTAGTATCCATTATTTACAGCTACCACTTTCAATGTATTTACTTCATTGTTAAAGTTAACAGCAGAAATGCGTGTTCTTAGCACCCTGTCATGCTATGGAAGTATGCATGCTTATATCTTACGAGGTGGCAGAATGTTTCATGAATGGGGAGCTTGCTTTCTGTATATGTTAAAGACTAGTTTGTTATCTGCTTTAGAAGTTAGTTTTACTATCGTTTTCTCTTTCTGTAGTGAATTTTATATTTGGATGATCATTATTAAACAGATTGTAGATATCTTTGACTAATTCATCACTACCATTGACTAGTATAATGGTGTTTATAGAAACTACCCATTTCCTAAACCTCACCAATCCTTTTCCTTTACATCTTTTCCTGCCCCTTTAGCCCTTCTGCCAGGAGGAGGAGTCACTGGCTCAAAAAGCATGCAGTCTGTGTTCTCCTGCCACTGTGTCGTGAGTAGATTTTTTTAAATATCCAGTTGCATTATATTTTCAAAAATTGATTATTTTCATTGATATATTTTTACAATTTCTGCCGTATGTCTCCTATCACTGATTGCATCTTTTTTCTAACAATGTTCACTTTTTGACGCTCGAATTCATCTTTTCTTCTGAGCCAGTCACTGGGATATTGTTACTGTAAGAAAGGACAATAAAATTGTTCATGTTTACAAACCTTGTTTATTTTAGGTGACACTTTTATGCTCTGTTTATTTATTTATTTATTCCCCCCCACCCCCACCCCACTTTCTTCCATTTTGATGATTTTTGGCTCTGTCTTCCAGCAGTTCATGCATGGTTTGCTTCAACCTTAGAAACACATTTGTGTGCTTTAGGCAGTTATTTTCTCTTCTTAGACACCATTGACTACACACCGTCTACTTAAAATGCCCTAACTGATTTTCACTAATTCATTTTTGCAATTTTGACATCAACCTATTTGACTGCAACTGCAACTGTAATTCAATTTTTCAGTAAAATCACACACATCTATAGTCCTATCATTAAATTTATTGTAAAACATATTCAAAAGTGCGAACTGTTGAAGTTCCATTGGAGAGATAGAAACTGACTTCTACTCAGAATGACATTCAATATAGCAGTGAAGGTGATGACTGAGGCAGGATTAGGAGTGGCAAGGAAGACATATGAAGAGATTTGAGAACATATAAAGGAGAATGGAACACAACAAAAAACATGAAAGGACGTAAGAGAGATGAGCCTCCAGCAATGATAGGAAACAATAATATGAGCATTGGTATGGATGAATTTATATTAAAAAAGAGCCATCTCATGAATGCTTGTATTTGAAGGAATAACACAACGGAAAGTCTGAGGTGGAATAACAATATGAAATGGTATAGATTGCTGCCCACCATACAGAGCGGAAGCATTGAGAAGCAGACAGGCACATTACACTTTTAAATATGTCCGTCTGCTGCTCAGCTGTTGAGTAACGAGGCACCACCGGATACCCAGTGAGGAGCCTGCATGGAGGATCGCTTCATTATAGATGCATGTGATGTGAGTGACTAAACACAATGATACACTTTGTTCACTCAATAAATAGGGGGCTCATCATATTAGTGCACAGTTGGCTTTTGAGATTGAAGTTGTGTCCTTATCCTTTGACAAGTTGTCTGGGTGGCCAGATGGAGATTACAAGTACTGTCCTGTGAGTCTACTGTCTCAACGTTGTTCTGTGTCATGCAGTCCATTTCACGAGAGACGAAGGCCCAGGCTTTTGTCATTTCTATTTAATCTTTTTCTCCCTCCTTTTTCGTCTCCACACTTCCCGCTCTCACCCAACTCCTCCTCAAACTCCCCTGCCCTCTCATCCTGTCCCTGTGCTTCAACTCCTCTCCCCCAGAGGCACTTTAGCAAAATCTTTAAATATAATGCATTATTATCCATTTACCAAGATATTTTTAATTATATTTTGTCATTGAGTGTGTGTAATAAAAGCTATGAAGCTTACTGGCACACAATTTTAATCTGCCAGGAAGTTTCACACCAGTGTACACTCCACTGCAGAGTGAAAATTTCATTCTAAAACCTGCTATTTTTAGCATCATTTTTATTGACATGTTTTGAGGAAGTCATGATTTGTGATTATTAATTTCCAGGCCCACAATTACTGCATCTGTAGGCAGTAAAAGTGCATCACCAACAAAATCTGCACACAATACGTCAGCAGAGAAAGCTGAAAATAAGTTGCAAAGCAAAAGTCCTGAACTCATATGTAAAAAGGATGGTGCAGAAAGTGAAAATGACGAAAAACTTGTGGAGTCATCAGAGGAAGACGATCAGTGTCCTTCAGATTCATCAACTGAAAGACTCTTCATTGCTTGTAGTGATGATGACAGCACCAAAGAACATCACACACAGAAGAAAAAGAAGGTGACGCGTCAGCCAGTTCCAAAACTAAATGGAACTAAGAATCCAGAAGAAAGAAGAAAATCACAGTGTTCCGATAGCAGTGAAATTGAGTCATGTGATGACAAGACATGTGATAATAAGAATGCAAGTGCAAGTGTTCAAAAACAAATAAAAACCTATGGAAAACAGTCAAAGCATAATATGTTGAATGTTTCTGCTACTGCAAGCTGTGCAGCACATGAATTAGAGAAATCGAGTCCAAGTAAGAATGGAAACATATCTGAAGAAGAAAACCACACTTCAGAAGACCATAGTAAGAGAACTAATTTGATGTCAAACTTCAGTGTGTCTTACAGACTGTGGAAATTGATGCTTGAGAAAGACAGCCAAGAGGAAACGAGGGCCAATTTTCTGAAAAGTGAAAGCGGCTACAGGCCCATAGTGATGCTTGTGCGAAGCAAGCAAGATGCTGTGAGGGTTAGTAGAACATAATTTTTATAACTTTTTCTTTATAAATCTTTTCCCTAGAAAACTGTTGGTGAAAGTATGCTATGTCAGGCAACTGAGAAACCGAGGAAAAGTAGACCTGGAAAACAAGAAACATTATTGATTAAATTTTTGTTGAATATATATATTCCTGCCTTGCATTATTTTCAGTCTTGTTTATATTCCCGTCTACCATCTTATCCCTCAACTATATGGCAAGAGTGCTTACCATTACTCCTTGGATTATTTACAATGTTTGGCATTAAATGCATTCATATTTTGCCATAAGATTACCATAATGAGAAATAACCACTGCAGTATCTTTTTAATTGGATTGTATGACTGTTCTAAATTATGTCTTCTTAATAAGGTAGGCAAAAGGTAAATTGGATCTATTTGCATAATTATCATTCAGTTTAGATCTGGTACAAATTTAGGTATGCTTCTTTGAGGCTGCAACCCTTTTCTGTTATTCTTGCTACCAGCCCTTTGGTATAGTTCTGTGCTGATCATCTGACTGCTTGACAGTATACTTTTGGTTTCATGCTGTTTATGAATACGACAGCATGCATACCAACACATGGAAATGACAGTGTTAACAATAAGTAACAAAATGTAATTTATTTCGAAGCTTCTCCCACTCAATTGCTGTATTTATCACAGTCATGGCTTTCAAATAATTAATATTATGTTGGGAATCAGTGGGTCTCTACTAGGAGGATATTTAATTCAGAGTGGCACTCTTATCATGACTATACACTAATATCAGGACCTAGTAATGAGACGATGGTCGCCACATTGAGAACATTGAATTTTAGAAAGTAAAAATCTAAACAATACTTGCATTAGACTTCTAATATATCCTATAGGTTTTGATTCAATCACTAAGAATTAGAAGCAACTACAGGATATGCTTAATGTTTTTTAGTCAGAGACTTAAGATAGACCACCAAAAAATGATTCCGTTAGCACAGTACAGCTTTTTTACTGGAAGTATCCATATCCCTTTGTTACTTTGCAGTTGAATAGTTTCAGCATGATGTTAGGTACAACTCCGCTCACACCTGGTAAAGTAGTTGTTTATTAAAACACGACCGGCTTCATGTCTTTAAGCCGCATCATCAGGTGAACAATGTAAGAACTCTACTCACAGCTGATAAAATTGTATTAATAAAGACACAACCAGTTTTGTGGCTGTAAGCTGCATCATCTGGTGAACAGTGTAAAAAGATCATGGGCATATCCATCACTCCTAGTCAAAATTTACTATTCAGAGAAATTTATCAATACTGTGGCGAGCGAAAGGTAAAGAAGTAGTGCCCCATTCTTTAAAATTTGCTTGCATTAGTATGACAGCAGGGCTGCCCAGTGCAGGACAAGGCAAAAGCGGCCCGCACGAACGATAAAGAAAGACTCTTTCTCGTTCATGCAGGCCACTTTTACCTTCCCCTGCACTGATCTGCAGTGCTGTCATACTGATCAGGCAAATTTTTTAAGAATATGGCAGTTCTTTACCTTTCGCTCGCCATAATATTGATGATATTCTCTGAACAGTAAATTTTGACTAGGAAGCAATAGATATCCTATGATCTTGTTCACCTGATGATGCGGATTAAAGCCATGGAACCAGTTTTGTTTTAAAAAACGACAGTTTTACCAGCTGTGAGCAGAATTCTTAATAACATCATGCCTTTCAACAGCTGTGGTTGCCCGGAATATAAAATAATATGTGGATAGTTTAAGCATTCCTGACCCAAGCTTTCTGTGCTACAATGCCCTCTTCTGCCAAAGTAAATAGATCAAGTAGTAGTAGTAGTAGTAGTAGTAATAATAATAATAATAATAATAATAATAATAATAATAATAATAATGGTTTAATTGTTGTTGTTGTTGTTGTTGTTGTCGTCGTCTTCAGTCCTGAGACTGGTTTGATGCAGCTCTCCCTGCTACTCTACCCTGTGCAAGCTTCTCCATCTCCCAGTACTTACTGCAACCTACATTCTTCTGAATCTGCTTAGTGTATTCGTTTCTTGGTCTCCCTCTACAATTTTTACCCTTCACACTGCCCTCCAGTGCTAAATTTGTGATCGGTTGATGCCGTGGAATATGTCCTACCAACTGGTCCCTTCTTCTTGTCAAGTTGTGCCACAAACTCCTCTTTTCCCCAATCCTATTCAATACCTCCTCATTAGTTATGTGATATACCCATCTAATTTTCAGCATTCTTCTGTAGCATCACATTTCAAAAGCTTCTATTCTCTTCCTGTCCAAACTATTTATCGTCCATGTTACACTTCCATACATTGCTACACTCCATACAAATACTTTCAGAAACGACTTCCTCACACTTAAATCTAAACCCGATGTTAACAAATTTTTCTTCTTCAGAAACGCTTTCCTTGCCATTGCCAGTCTACATTTTATATCCTCTCTACTTCGACCATCATCAGTTATTTTGTTCCCCAAATAGCAAAACTCCTTTAGTACTTTAAGTGTCTCATTTCCTAATCTAATTTCCTCAGCATCACCCGACTTAATTCGACTACATGCCATTATCCTCGTTTCGCTTTTGTTGATGTTCATCTTATATCCTCCTTTCAAGACAGTCCATTCCGTTCAACAGCTCTTCCAAGTCCTTTGCTGTCTCTGACAGAATTGCAATGTCATCGGTGAACCTCAACGTTTTTATTTCTTCTCCGTGGACTTTAATACCTACTTCGAATTTTTCTTTTGTTTCCTTTACTGCTTGTTCAATATACAGATTGAATAACATCGGGGACAGGCTACAACCCTGTCTCACTCCCTTCCCAACCGCTGCTTCCCTTTCATACCATTCGACTCTTATAACTGCCATCTGGTTTCGTACAAATTGTAAATAGCCTTTTGCTCCCTGTATTTTACCCCTGCCACCTTTAGAATTTGAAAGAGAGTATTCCAGTCAACATTGTCAAAAGCTTTCTCTAAGTCTACAAATGCTAGAAATGTAGGTTTGCCTTTCTTTAATTTATTTTGTAATATAAGTCGTAGGGTCAATATTGCCTCACGTGTTCCAACATTTCTGCGGAATCCAAACTGATCTTTGCCGAGGTTGGCTTCTACCAGTTTTGCATTCGCCTGTAAAGAATACGCATTAGTATTTTGCAGCTGTGACTTACTATACTGATAGAGGTGTTTTGCAGGATATGCTTTCTACAACCACTCTAGAAGGAACACAAAGACAGAGGATGAGATGGTCAGATGAAGTTAACCGACGCCTCATGTTCTGTTATTACCAAGCAACAAACTTAGGAACCAACACAACTGGATACAGATCACAAGTATACACAACATTTATTACCAGATACCCAGAATTAAAATTTTTAATAGAACAACGACTAGCTGATCAGATCCGTGTAATAATAAAAAATAACACGATACCCCAGTCAGAATTAGAAAACATCAAACAACAAGTACAACAAATACTGGAACAAAATAATGTGCAATCAGAAGAAGAAGAAAATACAGTAATGGACTCAAACATCCCAGAGCAAACAAACAAAGAACAACACGCATCAATTAAACAATCAGAGGAAAACGAAATCTTAAAACAGCCACCAGAGCAAGCACAAATAGAACACGAAGTGACACATATGTTAGATATAGAAGAAAAATTTCAGCTGACATATATAGAATACAAAGACACAAATACAGACATCAGACCATTCTTGCATAGACCACCAAATAACCCACAAGTCGAAACAACAACAACAACTACTATCAACACAATCATACACAACAAAATAAATGAAAATACAACTATGGAAGAGTTACAACTACTGGTTTATATAGGAGCACTCACTACACTAAATATACAAAGTAGGCAGAGATCAGAACCAACCAACACACAGAAGAAACCCACAAAACCAGCATGACAACACAGGCTACAGATCAGAATAGAAAAACTGAGAAAACACATCGGACACGTAACACAATTTATAAGAAATGAAATATCAGACAAAAAATGAAAAAGGTTAGGTAAAATCTCACAACAAGAAGCGATAGAGCAATTAGGTGAAGAGAAGCAGAAATTACAAGCATTGGCAAAACGACTTAGAAGATACAAAAAAAGTGAAAATAGAAGGAAACAAAACCAAACATTCAACACAAACCAAAAGAAATTTTATCAGACAATAGATAACACACACATTAAAATAGACAATCCACCAAACATAACAGACATGGAACACTTCTGGAGCAACATATGGTCAAACCTGGTACAACATAACAGACATGTACAGTGGATACAAGCAGAAACACACACATACAAGATGATACCACAAATGCCTGAAGTGAAGTGATAATTTTGCAACATGAAGTCACCTGAGCAATTAATTCTATGCACAATTTGAAAGCCCCTGGAAAAGATAAAATAGCAAATTTCTGGCTGAAGAAGTTCACCTCAACACATTCACATCTAACTAAATTATTTAATAGTTACATTGCAGACCCGTACACAGTCCCTGATACACTTACACAAGGAATAACTTACCTGAAACCTAAAGATCAAGCAGACACAGAAAACTCAGCAAAATATCGCCCCATAACATGCCTACCGACAATATACAAAATATTAACTTCAGTCATTACACAGAAATTAATGACACATACAACACAGAACAAAATTATAAATAAAGAACAAAAAGGCTGCTGCAAAGGAGCACGAGGATGTAAAGAGCAACTGATAATAGATGCCGAGGTGACTTATCAAGCTAAAACTAAACAAAGGTCACTACACTATGCATACATTGAGAGATTCGTACCTCATAAATTGGTAAGAGATGGAACGGATCCCCCGTGGTACACAAAACATGTCCGAACACTGTTGCAGAGGCAACAGAAAAAGCATGCGAAGTTCAGAAGAACGCGAAATCCCGAAGATGGGCTAAAATTTACAGACATGCGAAATTTGGCACGTACTTCGATGTGAGATGCCTTTAATAGGTTCCACGACGAAACATTGTCTTGAAATTTGGTAGAAAATCCGAAGAAATTCTGGTCATATGTAAAGTACACAAGCGGCAAGACGCAGTCAATACCTTCGCTGTGCAGTGCCGATGGTACTGTTACCGACGACTATATCGCTAAAGCGGAGTTATTGATCGCAGTTTTCCGAAATTCCTTTACGAATGGAATATTCCAGAATTTGAAACACGAACAGCTGCTAGCATGAGTGTCTCAGAAGTAGATACCTTAGGGATTGCGAAGCAACTCAAATCGCTTGATACAGGCAAGTCTAGGTTCCTTTCAGATTACGCTGATACAATAGCTCCCTACTTAGCACTCATATACAACCTCTCGCTCACCGATAGATCTGTACCTACAGATTGGAAAATTGCGCAGGTCGCACCAGTGTTTAAGATGGGTAGTAGGAGTAATCCATCTGACTACAGACCTGTATCATTGACATCGGTTGGCAGTAGGGTTGTGGAGCATATACTGTATTCAAACATTATGAATCACCTCGAAGGGAATGATCTATTGATACGTAATCAGCATGGTTTCAGGAAACATCGTTCTTGTGCAACGCAGCTAGCTCTTTATTCGTATGAAGTAAAGGCCGCTATCGACAGGGGATCTCAGGTTGATTCTGTATTTCTGGATTTCCGGAAAGCTTATGACACCGTTTCTCACAAGCGACTTCTAATCAAGCTGCGGGCCTATGGGGTATCATCTCAGTTGTGCGACTGGATTCATTATTTCCTGTCAGGAAGGTCGCAGTTCGTAGTAATAGACGGCAAATCATCGAGTAAAACTGAAGAGATATCAGGTGCTCCCCAGGGAAGCGTCCTGGGACCTCTGCTGTTCCTGATCTATATAAATGACCTGGTGACAATCTGAGCAGTTCTCGTAGGTTGTTCGCAGATGATGCTGTAATTTATCGTCTAGTAAGGTCATCCAAAGACCAGTATCAGTTGCAAAGCGATTTAGAAAAGATTGCCGTATGGTGTGGCAGGTGGCGGTTGACGCTAAATAACAAAAAGTGTGAGGTGATCCACATGAGTTCCAAAAGAAATCCGTTGGAATTCAATTACTCTATAAATAGTAGAATTCTCAAGGCTGTCAATTCAACTAAGTACCTGGGTGTCAAAATTACAAACAACTTCAGTTGGAAAGACCACATAGATAATATTGTGGGGAAAGCGAGCCAAAGGTTGCGTTTCATTGGCAGGACATTTAGAAGATGCAACAAGTCCACTAAAGAGACAGCTTACACTATACTCGTTCGGCCTCTGTTAGAATATTGCTCCATGGTGTGGGATCCTTACCAGGTGGGATTGACGGAGGACATCGAAAGGGTGCAAAAAAAGGGCAGCTCGTTTTGTATTATCATGTAATAGGGGAGAGAGTGTGGCAGATATGATACGCGAATTGGGATGGAGGTCATTACATCAGAGACGTTTTTCGGCACGGCGAGATCTTTTTACGAAATTTCAGTCACCAACTTTCTCTTCCGAATGCGAAAATATTTTGTTGAGCCGAACCTACATAGGTAGGAATGATCATCAAAATAAAATAAGAGAAATCAGAGCTTGAACAGAAAGGTTTAGGTGTTTCTTTTTCCCGCGCGCTGTTAGGGACTTGAATGGTAGAGAGATAGTATGATTGTGGTTCCATGAACCCTCTGCCAAGCACTTAAATGTGAATTGCAGAGTAGTCATGTAGATGTAGATGTACGTTGATTACCAAAAAGCTTTTGATAGTGTACCCCACTCATGGTTACTTCAGATATTGGAAATATACAGTGTAGATCCTAATTGATACAGTTCCTAAACATAGTAATGAAAAATTGGGAAACCAAAATTAATACACAGCTGTGTATGTGCGGATTGATGTGTGTGTGTGTGTGCGCGCGAGTGTACACCTGTCCTTTTTTCCCCCTAAGGGAAGTCTTTCGCTCCCGGGATTGGAATGACTCCTTACCCTCTCCCTTAAATCCCACATCCTTTCGTCTTTCCCTCTCCTTCCCTCTTTCCTGAAGAAGCAACCATCGGTTGCGAAAGCTAGTAATTCTGTGTGTGTGTTTTGTTCATTGTGCCTGTCTGCCGGCACTTTCCCGCTTGGTAAGTCTTGGAATCTTTGTTTTTAATATATTTTCCCCATGTGGAAGTTTCTTTCTATTTTATTTACTACATTATGGACAGGTAGGCAATTCAAGAAAATTCTTTTTAGAACGAGCAGAAGCTAGCAAAATACACAAATCAATCACTCATATAAATACATCGGCTACACCATTGCAATTTCATAACCACTTCTACAACCCTTTAGATCACGTAACATCAACAGGGACGAAGACAGTATATTGGAAAAAGAAAACAGTACATGGCAAGCACTTGTATCATCTAACAGAGCCACACATCAATCAAGATGCATCCAACACATGGCTAAGAAAAGGCAGTATATACAGTGAGACGGAAGGATCCATGATTGCAACACAGGATCAAACAATAAACACCAGATATTACAGCAAGCATATTATTAAAGATCCCAATACCACAACAGATAAATGCAGACTTTGCAAACAACAAATAGAAACAGTAGATAACATCACAAGTGGATGTACAATACTAGCAAATACAGAATACACCAGAAGACATGACAATGTAGCAAAAATAATACATCAGCAACTTGCCATACAACATAAATTAATAAAACAACACGTTCCCACATACAATTATGCACCACAAAATGTACTGGAGAGTGATGAATACAAATTATACTGGAACAGAACAATTATAACAGAGAAAACAACACCACATAACAAACCTGACATCATACTCACCAATAAAAAGAAGAAATTAACTCAACTAATCGAAATATCCATACCCAATACAACAAATATACAGAAGAAAACAGGAGAAAAAATTGAAAAATGCATCCAACTGGCTGAGGAAGTCAAGGACATGTGGCATCAGGATAAAGTTGACATTATACCAATTATACTATCAACTACAGGAGTCATACCACACAAATCCACCAGTACATCAACGCAATACAGCTACATCCAAACTTATATATACAACTACAGAAATCTGTAATTATTGATACATGTTCAACTACCCGAAAGTTCCTAAATGCAATGTAACATATAGCGTACAGTTAAAAGGAAGTCACCCTTGATCAAGGTCCGCTTCACTTTCCATTTTTAACCAGACATAACGTCTGAGAAAGGAAAGAAATAGCAATAATAATAATAATAATAATAATAATAATAATAATCGGTATTCTCTCAGTGTGACAGATGTTGTATCTGCAATGTAGTTTTTAAACACACACACACACACACACACACACACACACACACACACACACACACACACGCACACGCACTACAGATAGACATAATATAAAAACATAAAAAAACTATCGTTGCTCTTGAGCCTCTTAATTGGGGATAATAGAAGACAGGTTGGGGACAAGTAGGAAGAATGACAGGTTATTCAGACCCCCACTTGGAAAGGAAACAAACATGAAAGGGAAGATGTCAAGAAGTGTAAGAGATCAAGGATAGTACAGTGGTAACCATATATTATATGTATGCTTGTGTCTGTATATGTGTGGAAGGATGTGTGTGTGTGTGTGTGTGTGTGTGTGTGTGTGTACATGTCCTTTTTTCCCCCTAATGTAAGTCTTTCTGCTCCCGGGATTGGAATGACTCCTTACCCTCTCCCTTAAAACCCACATCCTTTCATCTTTCCCTCTACTTTCCTTTTTCCTGATAAAGCTATCGTGGGTTGCGAAAGCTTGAATTTTGTGTGTGTGTTTGTGTGTCTATCAACATACCAACGCATTAGTTTGGTATGTGTGTGTGTGATTTGCTGATTGGCTGTAAAATTAATATACTTCCTACTTCAGGACCATTACGTCTAATTATTATAGACCTGTAGCATGATATTACTATTTACATACACAGAGAAGTACCTGCAAAATGAAAGTTAAGCTTTCATGTAGTAACATTATTTCTGTTGGAGAATTTGCTTTTTTCTAGAAAATAAAATACTTCATTGTTTGTATACTTACTGTTTTTGGATAGTCTGTTTAATTTTCTACAAACATAACAATAATTAATTGTGTATTAATCACTATGAATGTTATACGTACATATATTGCCAACAAACTCAATGTAAGTATTGCATTGGCACAAATATTCTTCTGATGTGATGTGTGAGGTTTCATACCTTATGTTTGAATCTTACAAGATACAAGTTTTTTATACTCCGCTGAGGAAGAGCTAAGCATGCTTGTATTGAGGTACAGGGTTTTTATCTTATGTGGGACACAGTTCTAAACATATACAAATATGTAACTCAAAATTAACAATTTTTGAGTACCAGACCATAACAAAGTAGTGCCATCTTAATTGCAATATGCTTGTCACTGTACATGCAGTGACCACATCTCTCATGCTGCTACAAGCAATTGTCAATGCTTTACACTAGAAGCTTTTACGAAAGGGGTATCTTCCACCAGGTGATGATGGTTTGGATGTGAAAAAACACAGCAAATCAGTTAAAGCCCACATGACTGACACAAAGTTATAATTTATTATAGTTGAAGCTGTCACAACACACAACACAGCCAATAGTGGATGAGCAGGTGACTGACAAGTGCATAAAACAGAAGTCAGTGTGTGTATTGGCCCCCACACACACGAGAGAGAGAGAGAGGGGGGGGGGAAGGAGAAAGGGGGGGACGGCAGTCAGATGGTGAAATGATCTCCTTTTTATCAAAAATCTTAAGCATTAGGACATTTGTGACCTCAGTTATGTATCCATTATTTCGATTTTCCCTTTCTTTTCTCCAACGTCTTATGAACTCACTTTTCTTGAATAATCAGTTAGCCAGGCATGTTCATTTTCGTCCGGCCAACACTGACTATTCTATTATTCTGCTGTTTAAAAAGGTCACAGCAGCCATTTCCATGCTCATACATGGTGATTCATTCAAAATCTTTCACATTTAGGCAGCAGTTTTGCCTACTACTTAAACAGATGCTCCCAATAAGTCTTACGTAACTAGTTACTTTTACCATTATTTACCCTGCAGGATTTTCTTATGGTTGGTGTTTCGAGAAAGCAATGTCTTTCATGTTTTCACTTGCCAAGAACTTGTTAAAAAAGCTATTTTATGTGCAAGACCATTGACTGACAAATGTTCGGGGTGTTTTTGAAAAATTGAAAAAAAGAAAAAATAGAAAACTCTCAAACACCTGATGATAGTATGCACCATGGTTAATTTGGTTTTTTATAATCAAAGATGTTTTGAACAATATTCAATTACGTTTTGGAATGCATTTTTCCCCACCTCCTAATGTTGGATAGTGGACCATAGAAATCAGAGACCATTGAGCCACACAGGGCTCTCGCCACTACTCTATATAATTAATATGTAAGTGTTCATCTTCACTTTTTAATGTGTCACAAGTCTTAAACACAGTTTTAACGTGCACACTCCTATTTTTAAAGTAATTACATTTTTTGTGTTACATTACTCATATTATTAGTATACATTCCAAACCAGTCTTTCCATTTCCCTAAAAGGGTTGACATATCCTCTAGTTCATATACACCTCAATCAAAGTAACAAGATCATTAACAGTCGAGCAAGGGAGGTGGGTCACGCTATTGGTTATTTTTGTCTGCATACACAATATAACTGCTGCAGCAACAGCTGCCTATTTCCTTCCTGGGTATACTCATATATGTTCCCAGTTATTGTCAAGCATCGATTTCCGTTAGCAGGATGACAACGCCTTTAACACTATACTCACAACTCATTTAGGCTATTCTGTTATATAGAATAATCATAGCACACAGTGGAACAAGCAAAGAGTGGGAACAAACCTAAATTATTACATTACCAGCCACAAGCATTGCTTGCAGCTGACTACGGCAACTGGCGCCTGATGTGGTAGAGCAGTGGTAGCCAACTTGGTCTCACATGTTAGTGGGTGCTCCAACTTGCACAGTGGGTGGTAGGCAGTAAGGATTTCAAGAACATCTTCATTGGTTTTTCATAAAATTTTGATATTAAATATTTGATAACTAATTATGATTTTAAGCTTTAGCTTGTTCTAACTCTCCTTTATACGTTTTATAAAGTAAAGCTCTTCCCGACTTTATGAATCATGATTACTATAGAATTGGTATGTGGTTAGAAAAATTTTCCTGCTATCCATGATACCAAAGTGTGTGGTAGGTGGAAATGTTGGCTATCCCACTGGCAGAGTGATATGACAACTGAGAACATAACAGAAGGCATGACCAAGATTAATCTCCACTTGGTTGTTGCTATGTGAGCTGTCTTGTAAACAACTAGCTGTCATCGACTAAATCCTGCACACCACAGTTGTGATCCTCTTACTTGAGAAACTTAATTTGAAACTGACTTTCTTGACCATACTTGCTTATTCATTCATCCTCTGCTCGAAACAAGGTAATGGATCTGGCACTTGACTTTCCATTCCTTTCACAGAATGAATTTCAAATTTGGAAACATAATCCATCTTAAAAAATAAATGCTGGCAGTGCAAGATGTTGTTTTCTGTCCCATTAGCAGATATGAAAACTTTTGTTTACCTGCACTATACTTAATGCATCAGTTTGTTAAACTCGTGTTCCTTTAGGACCGTACTCAGGAAAGCAGTTATACGGTAGCAGGTTTCGTTCTTCATATTTGAATATTAGTGAAGTGATGCACATGATATAGTACCATTGAAGACATCAGTGTGTACAGGTTAGTTGTGTGTACATTTTGGCAGGGTAAGTAGACTTAGAGAAAGCTTTTGACAATGTTGATTGGAATACTCTCTTTCAAATTCTGAAGGTGGCAGGGGTAAAATACAGGGAGCAAAAGGCTATTTACAATTTGTACAGAAACCAGATAGCAGTTATAAGAGTCGAGGGACATGAAAGGGGAGCAGTGGTTAGGAAGGGAGTGAGATAGGGTTGTAGCCTATCCCCAATGTCATTCAATCTGTATATTGAGCAAGCAGTAAAGGAAACAAAAGAAAAGTGTGGAGTAGGTATTAAAATCCATGGAGAAGAAATAAAAACTTTGAGGTTCGCTGATGATATTGTAATTCTGTCAGAGATAGCAAAGGACTTGGAACAGCTGTTGAATGAAATGGACCTTGTCTTGAAAGGAGGCTATAAGATGAGCATCAACAAAAGCAAAAAGAAGATCATGGAATGTACTCTAATTAAGTCAGGTGATGCTGAGAGAATTAGATTAGGAAATGTGACACTTAAAGTAGTAAAAGAGTTTTGCTATTTGTTGTTGTTGTTGTTGTTGTTGTGGTCTTCAGTCCTGAGACTAATTTGATGCAGCTCTCCATGCTACCCTATCCTGTGCAAGTTTCTTCATATTCCAGTACCTACTCCAACCTACATCCTTCTGAATCTGCTTAGTGTATTCAACTCTTGGTCTCCCTCTACAATTATTTCCCTCCTCACTGCCTCCAATACTAAATTTGTGATCCCTTGATGCCTCAGAACATGTCCTACTAACCGGTCCCTTCTTCTCATCAAGTTGTGCCACAAACTCCTCTTCTCCCCAATTCTGTTCAATACCTCCTCATTAGTTATGTGATCTACCAATGTAATCTTCAGCATTCTTCTGTAGCACCACATTTCGAAAGCTTCTATTCTCTTTCTGTCCAAACTATTTATCGTCCATGTTTCACTTCCATACATGGCTACACTCCATACAAATACTTTCAGAAACGACTTCCTGAAACTTAAATCTATACTCGATGTTAACAAATTTCTCTTCTTCAGAAACGCTTTCCTTGCCATTGCCAGTCTACATTTTATATCTTCTCTACTTCGACCATCATCAGTTATTTTGCTCCAGAAATAGCAAAACTCCTTTACTACTGTAAGTGTCTCATTTCCTAATCTAATTCCCTCAGTATCATCCAACTTAATTCGACTACATTCCATTATCCTTGTTTTGCTTTCGATGTTCATCTTATATCCTCCTTTCAATACACTATCCATTCCGTTCAACTGCTCTTCCATGTCCTTTCCTGTGTGACAGAATTACAATGTCATCGGCGAACCTCAACGTTTTTATTTCTTCTCCATGGATTTTAATACCTACTCCAAATTTTTCTTTTGTTTCCTTTATTGCTTGCTCAATATGCAGATTGAATAACATTGGGGACAGGCTACAACCCTGTCTTACTCCCTTCCCAACCGCTGCTTCCCTTTCATACCCTTCGACTCTTATAACTGCCATCTGGTTTCTGTACAAATTGTAAATAGCCTTTTGCTCCCTGTATTTTACCCCTGCCACCTTTTTAATTTGGAAGAGAGTATTCCAGTCAACATTGTCAAAGGCTTTCTCTAAGTCTACAAATGCTAGAAACGTAGTGTCAGTATTGCCTCACGTGTTCCAACATTTCTGCGGAATGCAAACTGATCTTCCCCGAGGTCGGCTTCTACCAGTTTTTCCATTCATCTGTAAAGAATTCGTGTTAGTATTTTGCAGCTGTGACTTATTAAACTGATAGTTCAGTAATTTCCCATCTGTCAACACCTGCTTTCTTTGGGATTGGAATTATTATATTCTTCTTCAAGTCTGAGGGTATTTCGCCTGTTTCATACATCTTGCTCACCAGATGGTAGAGTTTTGTCAGGACTGGCTCTCCCAAGGCTGTCAGTAGTTCCAAAGGAAGGTTGTCTACTCCGGGGGCCTTGTATTGGCTCAGGTCTTTCACTACTCTGTCAGACTCTTCACGCAGTATCGTATCTCCCTTTTCATCTTCAGCTACATTCTCTTCCATTTCTATAATATTGTCGTCAAGTACATCGCCCTTGTATAGACCCTCTATATACTCCTTCCGTCTTTCTGCTTTCCCTTCTTTGGTTAGAACTGAGTTTCCATGTGAGCTCTTGATATTCATACAAGTGGTTCTCTTTTCTCCAAAGGTCTCTTTAATTTTCCTGTAGGCAATATCTATCTTACCCCTAGTGAGATAAGCCTCTACACCCTTACATTTGTCCTCTAGCCATCCCTGCTTAGCCATTTTGCACTTCGTGTTGATCTCATTTTTGAGACATTTGTATTCCTTTTTGCCTGTTTCATTTGCTGCATTTTTATATTTTCTCCTTTGCTATTTGGGGAACAAAATAACTGATGAAGGTCGAAGTAGAGATGATATTAAATGTAGACTGGCAATGCCAAGGAACGTGTTTCTGAAGAAGAAAAATTTGTTAACATCGAGTATAGCATTAAATGTCAGGAAGTCGTTTTGGAAAGTATTTGTATGGAGTGTAGCCATGTATGGAAATGAAACGTGGACGATAAATAGTTTAGACAAGAAGAGAATAGAACCTTTCGCAATGTGGTGCTGCAGAAGAATGCTGAAGATTAGATTGGTAGATCACATAACTAATGAGGAGGTATTGAATAGGATTGGGGAGAAGAGGAGCTTGTGGCACAACTTGACTAGAAGAAGGGATTTGTTGGTAGGACATGTTCTGAGACATCGAGAGATCACCAATTTAGTATTGAAGGGTAGTGTGGAGGTAAAAATCATAGAGGGAGTCCAAGAGATGAATACACTAAGCAGATTCAGAAGGATGTAGGCTGCAGTAGGTACTGGGAGATGCAGATGCTTACACAGGATATGGTAGCATGGAGAGCTGCATCAAACCAGTCTCATGACTGAAGACCACAACAACAACAGTATACACCGGTAGTAGAATTCATCTCCTCAATGCCCTTTTCCTGTTGGAAGGGACTGTGGTACAGCAAATTCTGCTTGTTGTGGATAATCATGCTGAACTCTCTCTCTCTCTCTCTCTCTCTCTCTCTCTCTTTTCACGCACACAGACTGTGGCGGGAGGGAAAGTGAGAGGAAGGAAGAAGTGACACATGTGGAAATACTGGCGATGGTTGGATACACACACAAAATAAAAAGATTAAAAAATTAAGAGATATTGAGCTCATAAACATTACAGAGAAGTTTATACACTAAATTATGCATTGAGAATGACAGTTCAGTTAATACTTCGTTTCTTTGAATTTCCTCATAACTATCGTCAACCTTATATGCTTTTAATTGGAGGACTTCTTGCTTCTCCAGTGAAGGCTGTTGAAGCAAGAAGCTTATATATTTGCATACATGCAGATATTTAATCTTGTGAAGTTACTGTATCGCCATCCCATCTTGGAAGTACAGCATGTCTCTTAGCATAGTTCTCCATGTGCATATAAAATAATAAACCTTTACCATATTTGTGCTGTCCTATACAACAACTTGTTTTGTAGTTTTTGGTTCATGAGTGTTATTCACTGATGAGAACATGCTTAGCTCGGCGCCTGTTGGGAATAGCAAGAGGTGTGCCGTGCCCCTGCATTAGGACTTCTGTGGTGGGAGGGAAAGTGAGAGGAAGGCAGCACCTGCAGTGCTGGCACCATTATTTGTAGTTTTTTCTTACATTAAAGCAGAAGTGACACATGTGGAAATATTGGAATTGTTTGGATACAAATGAATAGCTTCAGATTAGTGCTGATTTTCTCTGTTACTAGCAACACAGAAGAAAAGGCCAACTTATCGCGGCCAAACTGTAGTTCTTCTTGATTCACAGTTGATTAGTTGATGTGTTAGTTTTCTGACACCCGGTCTTTCCATTGATTTAGGTCAACTACCATTTCTTTACAGAACAACTCTTAACCATAATTGAGCTCCATTTGCAGTTGATTATTTGAAGTTTTTGGAATGTAAAATCTAGACAAATAACGCATAAATGATAGTTGAGCCCACAAAAATGTGTTAGTTTCGGGCAGTATTTGTTTTGCCTGTGATGTCACCCTATCATTGTAGGCTCATGTGCATGGTTGTTATGAATTAGCTTTGTGTGATAAATTAGTATAATGTGGGAATGCATTTGGCAAGGACATTGATTTGGATGTCACCGTGAAGAGCACATGGAGCATTACTAGGATCCAAAGAGACATAATACAAATATTCCCTCCAATGTAAGTGAGAATCGGTATTAAAATTACAAAATAATGAAAGACATCATCTCACATGACTTGTAAACATGCTTAAAAATATAAAAAATGTAAGTCAGAGGAAAACTTTGATTGAAAGCAATCCAAAAACCCTAAAAAGTCAATTGCCAAGTAAATGTGAAAACTATGAAAGTGAAAAAGGAAATGGAAAAAAATAGCATAAAGCCACTAACACATACAGTCCCCAGCAACAGTCAGAACATCTGCAGTCTTGTTGGAACATAATACAGAAAACATTGATAATATACACTGAGATGGCAGCGCCACAGCACAACACGAGTATGTATCGTGTCTACCAAATAGTTTCATGTTATCAGCCAGTGCTACATGTGATATTTTATTTCAGTGTTTTCATGAAAAATTTGCAATGCCGATATCAACCGCGTGCACAGGAATTTTTTATTTTGCCTTTAAAATGTGTGGATTTTTGGTTAATTTTTTTTTAGAAACAGATAAAGAAAAAGGACGTTCTCATTTCAAGATTCCTTAACGTCTTTTGTTATTTGAACCGCTCATCCTAGTAGCTTGTGAATATGTTTTTTCAAATCTTAGTATTTTCAGCTATCAGGTGAGTATGACAATTCAAATTTGATATTAAATTACTGTGGACACTAGCAAATTGCAGTAATTATACAGATTACCTCGTTGCAGTAATTACACAAATTACCTTGAGGGAGCAAGGAAGGCAACTAAGACGGGGATCACCCAAGACATTCCTACTAGCATGGGGCTGTCAGATGCACACAATTTGACAAGGGTTCATCAAATATGGTTGTCGCAGTGAGAGAGTTTCTGTGAGACAGCTTTGCCATAATGCATTGAAAAATGTGTGAATTTGCTACAGTCAAAAGTACGTGCAGTCTGTTTTGTGGAAAGAACTAACTGATCTTATTGCTCAATTAAATTCATGGCATCTCTTCATCCCTCTGTAAACACTAGGGAATATGGAGTCAGGGTAAGATGAAACGTATGAATGATATAAAGGTGATACGCCATTCATTTGTAACTAAAAGTTAGGTTTTTATGAATCAAGCAGCCAATAAAAGTGGTAATATATAATTTTCATTTTCCAGAATGAAATCTGATTTTTTAGTTAAAAAAATTTTGGTTATTGAAAGACTCATGGCAGAGGGCAGTTGGATGTTGTGCCAGTATCACTCCTTGGTAGTTGTATGACAATATATGTGTTTCTATAATACAGAGTCTGCCAGAAAAAAAGTATACACTCTTTGTCAAGTTCTATCAAGATATCAATATTGTTGTTCGATCTGAGTTATGAGTGTGTTGTAGTGTGGTCTTTGGCTCAACAGATGTTAGTACTTTCATCTCGGTATTAAGAAAACAAGATGGCTGGAGCATGCTTGGCGTTCCATCAAGTTTGATAATGCTGTTGAAGTGCAACATCAGTGGAGGTGAGAGTTTGAAACAGAACTGCCAACCAGCCTAACAATTATCATTGACAAGTTTGAATTGCATGGAACAATTTGTGATATTCACAAAGGAAGATCTGGAAGACAACGTACACCTACAAGTCCTGCTTCATCGGCTCTCGTGTTGGAAAAGTTTGTTAATTCTCCACGGAAGTCTGCTACGCAATGTGCATATAAAGTGGAGTTTCGCAACACAAGTGTATGAAGAATTCTGAGAGCTTCGAAGTGGAAAGTTTACATTCCACAATTACTGCACGCGATTAATGATGATGATCCCCGATCGCCAAATGCAATTTTGCGAATGGTGTCAGCAAATGGTAACTGAAGACGAACGATTTGTGAAGAAGGTAGTGTGGAGTGATGAGACACATTTTAAACTTAATGTAACAGTGAATCGACATAACACTGTGTACTGGGCACTGGAAAATCCTTATGTTTATGTGGATAATGTGGTGAAAATAGTAGGGGTTCATGTGTGGTATGGATGATCATCCAGGACATTAGGAGGACCCTTTTTCTTTGATGCCATTGTTGCTGGAGAAGTGGTCCCTGGAAGTGTCATGCATATCAATTTTGCCTGAGTTCCCTCTATGGTCACAAGTTCTAACACCTATGGAATTTTACTTGCGGGGAACTGTAAAAGATAATGTTTATCGACATAAGCCACGCACGCTGGAGGAACTTCGCCAGGAGATTGCAGCGGCATGTGCAGCGATCTCCACTGTAACATTGACTGACGTAGTTGTGGCGACTGTTCATCGTTCTGTTATGTGTATAGCCGCCTATAGTGAACATCTTGAACATTTAAAGTACCAATGTGCTAAACTGAAGGTTGTACAACATAAATGCTCAATAATGAAATGTAAAATAAACACATAAATAATACTTTTCATTCTTTAAAGTATGGATGCATTTTTCTGGCAGACTCTGTTTAATTAGACAGATTAAAAAAATCTGTGCACCAAGCGATGCCAGGAGGAAACACACATCAAGGTTACAGAAATGTGCAAGCTTTTGGAGCCAGTTGCTGCTCCTCCTGGCAGAAGAGTTGAAAGGGAAGAGAGAGGGACGAAGGAAAAGGGCTCGTGAGGTTTAAGAAATGGGCGGAGTTTGGAAAAGACACCTATAACCCTGGGTTAGGGAAGACATAATACATAGGATGAAATGAAAAGAGTGATTCTTGGGAACTGCACCAGATGAGATTTTAAAACCTGAAACCTTAAAGGTGGAAGATAGAGAAATAAGCAAGGCAGAGACTGAAAAACACCATGCAAGAGTTAAAAAGAGCTGAAAGCTAATTGTGGTAGAAGTGGGGGGACGGGGAGGGGGGGGGGGGGAGCGGCGGCACTGAAGAAAGGAACAGTTAGTGAGAATAAATGATGAGACAAGAAAAACTTGAAAATGATTCACTAAAAATGAGGCCAGGTGGAAGACAAGAACCAGAGAGATGTTGTAATGCCCGTTTCTGCCTGCGGAGTTCCGAGACACTGGTGTCTGTGGAGGAATCCATATGGCAGTTGTGGTGAAACAGCCACCAAGGTCACGACTGTCATGCTGCAGAGCATGCTCTGCAACAAGATATTGTGTGTCACCAGCATACATCATACGTCTACTTCATTCATCCTAACTGATAGCCAATATGTGATATGTGTGTTTTTTGTACAAACTCATTAGTTTTGTTACATTTAAAATGATCCAGTTATCATTACATGTTATTATGGTACATCATATGTCATAGGTTTTTGCAGTAAGTTGTAAGGAGGTCAACATGTGTATGAATATTTCATTATGAAAATTCAATACAGATTTCTGTACCAGTTGTTTTCAATAATATGTGAATAAACATATATTCTTCTTTCTTATAGATAGCTAATGGTGAAGTTCATCCTGTCTGTCTGGCATCAAAACTTGAGTATCAGTCAGAGTATGGTATGGAACTCCCAGCCATGTCGGAGGTCTGTAGGCAGTGGATCTCCCTGTATTTCAGGGATAAATGCAATTTGGTTAGAGGTGAGTTAACTGTTTAAAGTTACCACATGAAACATTTCACACTATTGTGAAAAGGATACTTGCTACTCAGCATAAAGAGGAGATGCTGAGTCACAGGCTGGCCTCAGCCACCAGAGACTGTGGTCATGTGTGCGTGAGTTACGTTTGCATGAATGTCATCTATTTTCAATGAAAGCGTTGTTGGCTGAAAGCTCACTTTCTGACAGTCTTTTTTTGTGCCTATCTGTGACTTCGCATCTTCGCTTTTTGGTGAACAGCAACTATCCCTTTCATAATATTGTTATATTCCATGATTTCACGTGAAACATTTCTGTGCCGTGCATTGTGCAGACAGAATTCTCAGCATGTTTGTGTGGCCTTTTTACTCAGTAGAACCAACTGATTGTGTGTGTGTGTGTGTGTGTGTGTGTGTGTGTGTGTGTGTGTGTGTGTGTGTGATGTACAATATAACTTCTGCACCATTTCAGTGCAGTAATGTGTTTATTGTAAATAAGCATTGTAGTAGTTCTATTAAATATTTATTACCTTATAAATAAAAAGAACATTTTTTTAATTCAGTGCATTAATGCGATCTTAGTAAATGAGTGTTGTAAAATTGTAAAATGATCCTTTCAGATAGTGTTCATTTTTCTCTTTTTTTTTTTAAAAGGATGATCATTCCATTTGCGACCTGTGGAAGGTATATTAGCTTATTTGTTTTAGTTGCAAATATTTGTCATGTACAGGGTGTCCGAAAAGACTTTCCCTGATTACATAAATTGATAACTCAGGCTAGAAGTAAGATACAAAAATGAAACGCGTGTCTAATTGTTTATAAACTATCAATGTTTTTTTTTAACACATCAGTAAACTTCCACATGAGCACCATTGGTAGCACGTAGCACATCTAGGCGATATTCAATTTCCATCCACACATTAGCCAACGTCACTGGAGGGATCGATTCAATGACTGTGGTTAACCGTTGCCGCAGTGTTTCAAGATCTGGTGCACGTGTTCGGTAGACCTCGTCCTTGACATAACCACATAAAAAGAAGTCTAATGGGGTTATGTCAGGAGAGCGTGGAGGCCAAACCATTGACCCATCACGACCATCCATCGCCCAGGAAAGGTCGTATCGAGAAAGGCACGGACATCCAAACCCCAATGAGGCGGTGCACCGTCTTCCTGAAACAAGACATCGGGATGATACTGAAGCAGCTGAGGAAAGGCATACAGTTGCAACATGTCCAGATACCCTACAGATGTGATGGTAGCCTCAGCGAAGAAGAATGGCCTGATAATTCGATCGTGCAATAGCGTGCACCAAACATTCACCTTTTTACTGCTCTGGTGCACTCCAGGGGGTTGTGAACCCCAAATGCTCACATTATGGCGATTCACTACTCCACTGGCAAAAAAGGTTGCTTTGTCGGAAAAGGCAATTTGTCTGAAATAACTATAATCGTCCTCAATACGTGATAGCATTTCAATCGCAAAGTCATATCAATGTGTACTGTCATTGGGCAACAAGGCCTGAATGATTTGCACTTTGTATGCACGAAACAATAAATGTTTGTGTAAAATGTCATGGAGAGAGCTTTTTGGCATCTGTAATTCACGTCAGGCCCTGTGTACCGATTTCTTCGGACTCTGCAGAAAAGACTGCCTTACAGCTTCCACCCTGTCTGCTGGGGTTGTTGGTCGACCAGACCTCGTAAGGTCAGCAACCGATCCTGTGTTCTTGAACTTTTCATACCGGGCTTTAATGCTCTTAACATCAGGTGGATTCCTTACTGATGTTGTCTGGAAGTGTCTCTGCACTGTGGTTGGTGATCGTGTCTCATGGTACCACAGGACACACTGTGCCTTCTCCTGATTGGTTAACATGGCTTCTTGGGCACTGCACCTCATCCATTACTTACATACTGCGAACCTAAAACAGAAAAAAAAAAAAAACTTAGATAGTTGTAAAGAATTCGACACAAGTTTCATGTTTGTATCTTACTTCTAGCCTGACCTATCAATTTCTGTGATTAAGGAAAGTATTTTCAGACACCCTGTATTATTGATTTATGACATGTACTACAGCCTGGAAAACCACCTCACTACGGATCAATTGGAATGAAAGTAAGTCTAATCTAATCTAATAATTTTGCGATCAGTTAACCCAAGTTCTTTGAGAAACTCCTTTGGTAGCACAGGTGACACATTACTCATGCCAGCTTCTTAGTGTTTTAAATTCATGTTCTGCATTTTTTACCATACACTATAACTACTACAACATGTGCTGTAGTTTGATGAACTGCAAATAATATTTAAAATAAAGAGCTAGGAATGGCAATTAGTGGTCAATAATTTGGTGTTGTAGTAAAAGTTATATATCATAAGAGTGTGAGCATGCAGGCTGTGTACTTTTGGGGTAGTTCAGTAAGGAAATAGCCAACTTATGACTGTGTGGAGCTTGGTAGCAATCCAGCCTTGTCATCACTGGTGTCTTCTGTGTTAAATCACACAAGGTGAATTATGAAAGTGCTCTTCCAAGAACATTAGAGCTGCTGATTTTTGGCACTTAACTGAGTTTGTGTTGAATCACACAAGGTGAATTATGAAAGTGCTCTTCCAAGAACATTAGAGCTGCTGATTTTTGGCACTTAACTGAGTTTGTGTTGATAATTATCGCTTTCAGTCTCTGTAGAATATTAAGTGCTTATGAGGGAATGATAGTTGCAGAAATGATAAAAAGTATTCCTATCGAATAGAAAAAGACGCCTCAATTTGTGAGACTCCAGCTCACAATTTTAAAACACTATTTGTGTGATATAGAAGTATGCTGATAAGCTAAAACATTATGACCACTGCCCATAATAATATTAATCACCACCTGGTGGCATTGTGGGCACTTTACATAGTAAGGAAAGTAGAGACAAATGGGGAATCATTCTAATGATGACACAATATACATATGGGGAAATCCAGTGAGATAAGCAATTTTTTTTTTAAAGAAAGGGCTATTGTTATGGCCCAGTATCTGGGAATGGGCATCTCAGAAAAGGAGAAGCTCTGTGGGCTACTGTTGTAAGCATCGATGGAAAGTGGTTGAGGTCGGTGAAACCACAAGTTGAATATATTGTTGGACATCAATGACTCATCACATAACATGGAGGTCAGAGTCTTGCCCATTCAGTAAAGCAAGACAGGTGGCAGATCTGATGACAGAATACAGTGCTGCTGATGGCACAACTCTTTGGAGCCCACTGTTCAGCTCGTATTGTTGAACATGGATCTCCACCGCAGACCATCCCTATATGCTTAAATGTAGACCCAGTGACATTATCAGTTACTACACCAGTAGGCACAGGATGTGTAGATCAGAGGAAAATTACACACGTCAGTGATCAGGTCTGGGTACCGTATCATCCAGGTGAATGGCCACTCGAAACATGCACTACACTATAGAAGCGGGCTTTTGGGGCAAGCATTATGCTACAGGGGACATTCACATGGGCTTCAATGGCTCTTGTGGCAGTGATTGAAGGGGTCATGATAGCTGTGAATTCACGAACATTATTACCAACAACCTGCATGATGTCTCCTTGATGCCAATGGCATCTGCCAGCAGGATAACTTCCATTATCATGAGTGCTATTGTGCTATAGTAGTTTGAGGCATGATAGCAAACTGAGGTTGATGTCTCAGCCACCAAATTCGCCTGACCAGAACCCAGTAAACACATCTGGGGCACTATCAGATGTAAGTGCTACACCCACAAAGCACCAACTCATAATTTGAGAATTTTTGTGCCACGTATCTCTGGATGCCTATAAACAATTTGCCCAAATCTGTGTCAGGTACAGTAACTACTGTATTGTGTTCTAAAGGTGAACCAGCATTTATTAAGCAGGTAATCATAATGTTTCGGCTCACTGGTGTGTGTGTGTGTGTGTGTGTGTGTGTGTGTGTGTGTGTGTGTGTATCACTATTCTTCAGTTTTCTACTGTATTGTGTTCTAAAGGTGAACCAGCATTTATTAAGCAGGTAATCATAATGTTTCGGCTCACTGGTGTGTGTGTGTGTGTGTGTGTGTGTGTGTGTGTGTGTATCACTATTCTTCAGTTTTTGTCGCCTTGCATTTTCATTTTACTTTCACTCAATTGCTTTATGTAGGATATACAAGATAAAAATGTGAATAACACACACACGCTTTCATTCATAGAGCAACAATTTTAGTTAAAAGCAGAAAGAATTAAAACTACAACATATGTTGAAAATGGTTGCTCTGTTCCTCTATGCATTATAGTTCTTGTAAAATCACATTTAAACTTCTTTTATATAGAACTGTAATTTAAGTTGTTTCAATATTCATGTGTTGTTTTACTTTAGTTGGTCTAATATTTTAGGGTTATTTAAATTTCCGTATAGACACTGAACCAGACAAGTCCAGTGAATGAGTAAATTACAAAGCTTTGCTTATTCTGCATTCTTTTACAAAAACTTTTCGAATATGAAACAGGGATTGATTGAAATGTGTGGTACTTAGTTGAAACAGAGCGAGGTGGCGCAGTGGTTAGCACACTGGACTCACATTCGGGAGGACGACGGTTCAATCCTGTCTCCGGCCATTCTGATTTAGGTTTTCCGTGATTTCCCTAAATCGTTTCAGGCAAATGCCGGGATGGTTTCTTTGAAAGGGCACGACCGATTTCCTTCCCAATCCTTCCCTAACCCGAGCTTGTGCTCCGTCTCTAATGACCTTGTTGTCGACGGGACGTTAAACACTAACTACCACCACCACTTAGTTGAAATTTTCAAAAATGTGAAGAAAATGTCTCTATTGACAGTGGTTTCAAAGAACTTCATGTCAATAATTCAACTAACAGAAACCATGCACTTCAGTCCAGTTTTTCTTTTTGCAAAGACAGATTTTATGCACAGAATGAGGATTGTCAGTGAACCAGAGGTGATTAGTCTAGCTATTCACATGGCCAGAAATGTCACGAAGCTCCGTCACTAATAAAATATTTTATAGTAGCAAATTTGTGATCTACAATCTTCTTATGAAACCACTCGCAACACTTCACCCTGTTTTATTTGTCAGTTAGTAGTCATGGCTATACAAATGAAATGCAGCAGGGTTTCAGGCATAAAGACTTAGTCGAAGATTACAGAATGTATGTTTAGTTAAATGAGACCATTCACTGAAAAGAGAAGCACTGAGCTGTCAATAGGCACACACAAAAGAAAGAAAACTTGCTAGGTTTCAGAGTTATTCTTTGATGAACTAGAAGAAAATACATATCATACAGATAAAACACACCCACACGTGTGCCTGTGCCCCTATACGGCACAAGCTGGACTAATAGTGCCAATGCTTTATTTCTTGGGAGGTGGACCGGTTATGGTTGAGGTAGTGTCAGGTGGGATGGGTGGGGGAGAGGAAGGCAGGGAGAAGCACTGGGGGTGGGAGACCAGGGGCTTACGGGGAGGGGTCAGTGCAAGGGGTGGCAGGTATTATAGGCTAGGCATGTATTGCTGGAGTCAGTGGGGATCAGCACACACTGAAGGTGATGTGGGGATGTGAATTGGGATGGTGACTGGAAAGAGGAAGGGGAAACCACTGTGTGGAGGGTGCAGGGGCAGCAGGTGCTCTGAGATTGAGGTAAGGACAATTACGGAGTGCAGGATGTGTTGTAAGAATAACTCCCATCTGCGTAGTTAAGAGAAGATGATGGTGAAGAGAAGGATACAGGTGCTCAGATTCTAAAGCAGCCATTGCACCAGAGAGCCAACTTTGTTCTCGACAACAGTTTGACGGTGGCCATTCATTTTGATTGACAGCTCGTTGGTAGTCGTACTGACATAAAAGGCTGTGCAGTGTTTGGAACTGACTTGCTGTATGACATAGCCACTGTCACAGGTGGCCTGACCTCTGACCGGGTAGGATAAGCCTGTGACAAGAGTAGGAGATGCTGGATGAGTGGAATGGGTAGGTCTTGCACATAGTCTGCACATTGACATGAACCCTGTGCCTAAAGGTTGGGAGTGACAGTGGCATAGTGATACATTAGGTCATTGTGTGGGCTGGGTGGGATGGAACACCACTTTAGAATGGATGGGAAGGATCTTGGGCAGGATGTCCCTCATTTCAGGGCAAGATGAGAGATAATCAAAACTCTAGTGAAGTTGTTGCAATCCATTGTGGGATTGGATTGGATTAGGAGGGGGGCACTCTTTTGTAGCTGATTCTTGGGATGGGAGATCATCCACAAGCGACAAGGCTGTATGGGAGGGATTTTCTAATGGGGAAAGGATGGCAGCTGTTACAATAAGGTACTGTTTATTGTTGGTGTGTTTAATGCAGATAGAGGTGTGATGTAGTTGGTAAGATGTATAAGGAGTGAGGTGGTGGGTTTGGAGTCTGAAGAACATTGGGAGAGGTAGTGGTCCATAGTGGCAAGGCCATGGGCTTGTGGAATGTTGGTACATAGAGAGGTGAGATCCAGCAGGTAAATGGTGGGTATGGTAGAACATGAGCCACTGGTTGGAGGTGTTGGTCAACAAGAGCAGAAATTCCTTCAGTGGTAGCAAAATAGCCAGCTACAATGGGACATCCAAGATTGTTGGGTTTATGGATTTTGGGGAGCGTGTAGAAGATAGTCTGCCAGGTGTTGTTGGGGGGAGGAGGAGGAGGAGGGATATACACTGAGGTGAGAGATTCTGGGAAGGGCCTGTGGATTTTGGTAGGAATTGGAAGTTATGTTGGACTTCTGGGGCGAGATCACTGTGCCAAAGCTTGTAGGTGGAGTCTTACAGTTGGCGGAGGCTTCCTATCAGGTAGTCACTGCGACTCCTCATTGCAATGGTGGAGCCTGTGTCTGCAGGGAGGATGATTAGATGAGGATCTGTTTTCAGGTTGTGTATGACTGCCCTTTCTTCTGCTGAAAAGAAGAGACCTGGGGAAGGATGGTGAGGCCAGTTTTGGGGGTAAGGGATTTCTGGAAGATGAGCAAGGGATCGTTAGGTGTAAGGGGAGGAGGTCCATGCATGCTTGGGTGATAACATGAACTGGGAGAGGCAAGGTTAAATGTTGGGATTAGGTTGGCATTGGTTGGAGAGATTGGTGACCAAATATTTCCACCGTAGGAACGGAGGAGGAGAATAGGCCTTTGGTAAGTCCAACATGGTTAAAGTTGGGTGCAGGACTGAATGTGAGGCCTTTGGATAAGACTGGAACTTCTTGGGGGACTGAGGTTTTTGATGGAAAAGTTAACAATGTTGTTTTGGGTTTGCTTGAGTTCTGCATTTTGTGGGCAGGAGTTTTGGAGGAATGGTAAATTGAAGATATCATCTAGCCAGGGTCAGGAGGTTATGAGGGATTGACAAGGAGTTCACTGTGAATAGCATTAGTGTTGATGGATAGTGATGCCCCAAGATGGGAATAGAATGTCAACAGGTTGGACAGTTTATAGAGATGGTACCTGGAACACTCCTCCAGTTGTTGGAGTGCAATGGTTTCTATTTTGGAAATGTTGTGTACATAGTAAGGATGGCGCAGTAATAGTATCTTGTGGAGGGAGTAAAGGTAGTTGTGGAATACATGTGCCATGGAGAGGTGTTTCTGCAATACCAGGTTTGTTAGGTACAGGTACTTGAGGAATCTTGAAAACATCAAGGTCATTATGAAAGGAGGGGGATCCAGAGAATGGGATTTTTATGGTTTGGCCCTTGGGAGGGGAGTCTATAGTTCAGACACCATTAAAAGAACAGTATGTGGGACTGGGTTTTAGCCAAGGAAAGGGATACTTTTCTGTATTGGTTCAGGAAGATGGAGCAGGGGTACATTAGTGTAGGGATGCTATTAGGAGATGGGAAATGACACTGGAAAAGGACAAGTGAAAGCATTAGGCAGTTATAAGGGGAACTGGACAGTATAACGTGAGTTCATAATGTGAAAAGGTCGGGAGTAATTTGGCTGAGGCTGTCAGATGATTTTATGGTGTGAAGATGTTTGATCGCATGTAAGTTATCATCATACATAGGAAAAAGGAGAGATGGAAACTTCTGACGGGAGCAATGTGTGAGGAGGGATGTGTGAACTCAGCAGTTAAATGTAGTGGTTAGTTGTTGGAAGGTGTTAAAACTGTGATCCGGTGGTTGTGTGATACTTGCAGCAGCTTGTGTTAGGGAGGCAGGGAGAAGCGGTGGGGGGGTGGGGGTGGGGGGGGGTGACTAGTGGCTCGGAGGGAGGGGATCGGTTAGCCAGCTAGGAATGCAGGCATGAGGGGTGACAGGTATATAGGCTAGGCACGTAATGACCGGGTTGATATGAAGGTGACATGGGGATGTGAATTGGTATGGTGCCAGGACAGAGGAAAGGGAAACTGTTGGGTGGAGGGTGCAGGGGCTGTGGGTAACATGAGGTTGAGGGCAGGACGATTACAGGAATGGAGGATGTGTTGTAAGGATAACTGTCACGTATGTGGTTCAGAGAAGATGGTGTTTGAGGAAAGGATCCAGATGACACAGGTTGTGAAGCAACCATAGTATTGAGCATGTCATGCTCAGCTGCATGTTGTGCCACCAGGGAGTTAACTAGGTTCTTGGCAACAGTTTGGTGGTGGCCATCCATCCTGACGGACAGCAGGCTGGTAGACATACCGATATGAAAGGCTGTGCAGTGTTTACAGTGTTCTTACTGTATGACATGCTTTCACAGGTGGGCCAACCTCTGATGGGGTAGGATAAGCTTGTGACAGGAGTAGAAGGAGCTGGCTGGATGGGTTGGTCAGATCTTGCACCTTGGTTTGCACAGGGATATAATCCCTATGACAAGGGGTTAGGAGTGAGAGTGGCATAGTGATGGACTAGGAGGTTGTGTAGGTTGGGTGGGGACAGAACACAACCTTAGGGGGGATGGGAAGGATCTTCGGTAGGATGTCACTCATTTCAGGGCAGGGGAGAGATCAAAACCCTGGCAAAGGATATGGTTCAGTTGTCTCAATCCAGGGTGGTATTGGATTATGAGGGAGTCACTCTTTTGCAGTTGATTCTTGGGGGAGGGGGGGTTAAGTCTTCGTGAGGCCTTACTGGGTAAGAGAGTTCTCTTCTCTATAGATACATTATTCACGAGTGCCACGACTATATAGGAGATATTTTCTGATGTGGAAAGAATGATAGGTGTAAAAATGTAAGTATGTTGGTGGTTGGTGGGTTTGATGGGGACAGAGATGTGGATGGAGACATCTGAGAGGTGGTGCGTTGGGTGGAGGAAGACCAGGTGTAGCAGATCAGAGAGGAGATGTTAAAGTTGTGAAGGAACCTGGACAGTGTGTTCAAATCATGAACATTTAACATTTGTCTGTCCTGAATGTTACCCAACTGATTTTTTCAGGACAGTAGAATTTCCTACAACATGCTTATGGGCTTCTGGAATTTATTCTGAAAGCTTCCGATTATGCTTACAGTTAAAGTCATCCCTGCTGGATTTCCGTTTTGTTATCAGCTGATGTATGCTACTTTTTTCAGGAATACTGGAGTTCTAGGATTTCTGCTGAAAATGTTCATGAGTCTTCTTGAATAGACAAGTACAGGCGCAAATTTGAACTATACATACAATTTTATTCACATAATGCGACATATTTTAGTTGAATAAGTAGAACAACAAAATAAACACCCACAGCACTTTCAGGCAGTAAGTAACAACAAGCTGCTACAGTTATCCATGAGTGCCACATAATTGAAAAATCATGTAAGGTGGGAAAGAGTAAGACCACAGAATATTAATTACTGACCACGTTTTATTTCCTGTGAACATTTCAAATTCGTCTTTCGTCTTTTACCTCTTATTGTTTCTTATTGTTGGTACTCCTGAATCCGAATCATAGCTACAGGAATAGGCATAATTATTACTTACATCTGTTGCCTCTTTGCCCCCCTCCCCCACCTCTTCTCTCTCTCCCTCCCTCCCTCTCTCTCTCTCTCTCTCTCTCTCTCTCTCTCTCTCTTTCTCTTTCTCTTTCTCTGCCCCCCTACCTCTCTCTATGAAGTGATTCTCCAATTTAGTACTCACATATACATTCTGATAAAGGAATTTCTAAAAACTCCCAGCAGTTATGTATTCCATCTTGTTTTCTAGTTGGTAATGAACAAAATGAATTTAAACATTTTATTAGTTTAAGAATGAGTTCTTACTGCTTCTGACACTTGGTAATTTAACACTCCTCTCTTATGAAATCTCATCAGTATTTACCTTTTAACCTTCTTCTTACACTTTGCTTTATTTGAACTAAAAAATTAATATTTATTTTCTTCTTCCACCCCCCCCCCCCCCCCATGAGGCAACTCATACTGTCAACAGAATACAAGATAGGAATGTAGGTAATGTTTTAATTGTTAATAGTAACAGATACTTGTGAATTATATGAAAATAAAAAGAAGTACCAGTAACTTGACAGTCAGTACATTATGAAAAATAAGAGGCAATGAACAAAATAAAATTAAACACTTTAATGCTGTAAGAATGAGTTCTTACTGCTTTTGAGCTATGATTTTAAGAAGAGTGCTGAAGATGAATAGAATGAATAACTAATTGAGTTATTTATGCCCAACTGTAATCTTTCTCCAGTAAATACAACATATTAAACAATTTGCAGCATGGGTTCCAAAGACAATGATCCATAATAACAGCAGTAGCAACTTCTATCTGTGAACTGCTAAAGCTGAGTAAAGGAAGCAAAGTAATTTGTACTTTTCTAGTTTTATCTGAGATCTTTGATTCTGTTAATTGTATTATGCTATTACTCAAATTATAAACTACCGGCATAGGAGGAGTAGCACTAAACTTCTTTAGTTTGTATCTCTGAGGTAGAAGACAGTGTACTAAACAGTCTTACAAGAATGAAAGTAAAATCCTTACAATAAAATCAGCTTACAAAACTCAGTTGTAGAGTCCTGCCAGGTAAGTATTCTCGGGCTATGTTAATGCTATAACATAGCTGCAAAACTGGAAGCTAGTGAACTATGCGATGATACATTATTTATTAGCTTGGGCAGTACAGATAAGCTATCAGTCTAAAGCAATAAAGAGACCTCCGAATTGATTGCAGAATATCTATCAATGAATAAACTGATATTGAATAAGAATAAGACTATTGTAATGAAGTTCTTGATATGTTATTACCAATCTCTTACTGCATCACTGTCTACAGTTGAAACATCTGATAAACATTAGTTTTTAGAAATTGTGATCTACTAACATCTTGCATGGAAAGAGCATATCAGCTACATTTGTAAAAAGATCAGCTGCCATATTTGCTTACTGAAACATCTTTCAAATATAATAAATCCTCCTGCCCTTAAACAAGTGTATTACAGATTAATTCAATCCCATTTGCAATATGGGATTGAAATTTGTGGTGGCTCCCCCAAAAGTCTGCATGGATAGGTTATTCAAGCTTCACAAGAGCAGTTAGGGTAATTGTCAATATAAGGAAATTCCAGTCTTGAAGGGACTACCTCAGAAATTATATTTACTGACTGAGTATTCAGTCTAGGTTGTTGAGACTATTATGTTTGTAAAAGAGAATGGTAAACTGAGCACAGTGAATAGTGACATCCATAATTACAACACACGAACCAGGTATGATTATCATAGGGGACTGACCAATAAAAAAGCTACAGTTCACGGTCCACTTAAAGCTGGATGAGAATTCTGTAATAGGTTGCCCAATAATGTAAAGCAGGTCCATGGAAATCATTTTACAGGAAAACTGAAACACTTGTTAATTGAAAAATGTTTATACTCGCTCATATATTTCTGAGCTCTGTTATCGATTCTAGTTTTATATGCCTCAGTGTACTAATGGTCAATGTATGTATATTCATTACATTTATGTCATGATATCTTTGCAAATGTACAAAAACTGACAATGTCCAAGACTAAAGTTATTTTGGATAAATAATAATAGTAATTATTATTATTATTATTGGTACGGAATCAAACAACACAACTTTACTAAAAGAAGGGATCAGCTTGCGGGACATTACTCATTCACCAAGGACAAGTTAATTTGGAATAGATTGTAAAAATTGGAGATGGAGATCAGTGGATAAATATAGGGTGTCCAGGTTAAACATAAAGTAATGTAAAATGTAATGTCTTCAGACATAATTGTGAGAGTTATTGATAATTCAAAATTATTTTTGTTTTGCATGCGGCAGTTCATACCGCATGGTAGGGGCGGGAAAAACCGACACATTTTATTTCAGAATGCCTAGTATTTTTTGGTATTTATGTGGTCTCTGTTAGAACAGGGGTTTTTATTTTTTTTCTAATAAATGGATAAAAAGACCGAAATATCAGTTTAGCCACAGCAGCAGTCCAAATTTTTTTGTTTTTAAATAAATCTCTTTTAAGGAATGAGGAATTCTTATTTGCATGGCTTTGGAATATTACGTTGTTACAGAAAATGGGAAAAGGAAACTGTGTTGTTTTAATAGCAACGTCAACAGAAACAAGTAACAAACACATGGGATAAGAATTGGTAGAGCACTGGTGCGACAATAATGTACATGTTACCATGTGGTGTGGCCTATTAGCTGTACATGCAGTGTGCAAGGCTTGCTTTGTCTGGTGTATATGATAGTCTCACATTATCATTGTTGGACATCAGTTGTATTACAGAATAGCACAATCCCTAGTCCGAAAGTAATTTTATGAAGCACCGTGTCAGTGAAGTACAGTGCTCCATTTGCTTTAAAAGATTGAAAATAGGAGGAGCCACAACCAGCATGTGACACAATATAAGGAGAAAATGTAAAACTTCACAGTTCATTCATAGTTTACAATAAAAATAGAAAGCAGCCAGTGTGGTGCCTGTGTCCACATAGTATGGCTTTATGCTTGTAGCCCTGGACAATTGGCAAATATCACAAAAAAATAGAGTTCTCCTGTCTCTGTTTTCACCCTTTAGGACTGACTATACTTAATTTCCAGATAGTAGTATGATTCCTGTTTTGCAGTCATGTAATTATACAATAATGGGTCTTTCTGCCTATTTATGTGCAATATGTTACATTTGTGTGTGTTGAGGGTCAGCTACCAATTCATGCACTAAGGTTTGATCCTATGCAGGTCTTCATGCATGTAGACTACTCTCTAAACTACAGCATCATCCATGAAAGACGTAAGGTATTTCATACTTAATCCACTAAGTCATTCATATAAATTGTGCAAAGTAATGGTTCTATAACACTCTCTTCTTGCACATTCTAAGGCACTTTTGCATTTGAAGTCTTCTCTCCATTGAGAATGAAAATGCTGTGTTCTATTTGCTAGATGGTCTGATGTTCTGTGCACTTGTATTCTGTTCATTAGGTGGCAGTGCAGAACTGTACCGAATGCCTTACGGAAGTCAAGGAACGTGGCTTCCATCTGGGTGTCGTTATCTTGGTCTCTTGATCGAACAGAGTGAGCTGGGTTTCGCACAGTTGTTGTTTTTGGAACCCATGTTGATTCCTGCAGAGGGGATATTCAGTCTTCTGACGTAAATATGTGAGCTTAAAAGATGTTCCAAATTCTACAAATGACCGACTTCAGAGGTATAGCCCTATAGTTTCATGCATATGTTCGACAAACCTTCCTGAAAACGGGAATGACTTGTACTTTTTCCAGTTATTAGAAACCCTTCTGTTGAGCAATTCCTGTTGCTGTACTAGCACAAGATCACTTATGTCAATATTTCTCATTTTTCTTATAGTGTGCTGGCCGGGGTGGCCGAGCGGTTCTAGGCGCTTCAGTCTGGAACCGCGCGACCGCTACGATCGCAGGTTCGAATCCTGCCTCAGGCATGGATGTGTGTGATGTCCTTAGGTTAGTTAGGTTTAAGTAGTTCTAAGTTCTAGAGGACTGATGACCTCAGAAGTTAAGTCCCATAGTGCTCAGAGCCTTTCTGATAGTGTAACAATTTAAAGGAGTAACTACAGAGTGAAGCTCGCAGGGAAACAGTTTGGTAAAAGTCATTTAGTATTTCAGCCTTTCCTCTGTCATCACCTCTGTAATTATGGTCACAGAATATCAAGACTGATGGCTTCGATCTGTTTATTGATGTAACGTAAGATCAAAGCTTCTTTGGTCTTTCTCCCTAGTCGGTAGATAGAATTTTACTTCTGAATTCATTAAACATTTCACACATGTCTCTTCTTTCACTGTTTTTGGTTTCTTTCAATTTTTATTTGTCTATGAGACTTTGGCTGTGTCGAAATGTGCAGTGCTGCTTTCTTTGTTTTCGTAGCAGCTGTGTAACATGACATTTGGCCCTTTCCCATCTCTCATAATATTGCTCGGCACGTTCCTGGCTAAGATGTATTGTACAGTACTCTTGAACTTTGCACAGCAGTGCTTAACATTGTCAGTGCTAAAGATGAAATTTCCGTGTTGACTGCTCAGGTAATCTGATATATTCCTTATCCCTCTTGCTTAGCAGAAATATTTATGTATTTTTCTGTATGTTCTTATTTACAGCCATATTGACTGATGTTACAGCCTTTTCCTTGTTCTGCGCCGGCCGGTGTGGCCGAGCGGTTCTAGGCGCTACAGTCTGGAACCGTGCGACCACTACGGTCGCAGGTTCGAAATCTGCCTCGGGCATGGATGTGTGTGATGTCCTTAGGTTAGTTAGGTTTAAGTAGTTCTAAATTCTAGGGGACTGATGACCTCGGCAGTTAAGTCCCATGGTGCTTAGAGCCATTTGAACCATTTTGAACCTTGTTATGCACTGAGTCAGAAAGTTTGGGCTGTTGGTGACAAGGAGATACTTTCTCTGATTAGTTGCTTAAGGTAATTTTCAAAAGAGACATCTAGAACAATTCCACATAACTCACAGTCCTTACTACCCTCCTTAACACCTTGAGTCTCCCAGAAGCCAGTGAACATGGGTAAAGAGCTGCATCAAACCCATCTTCAGCAGCGGCAACAACAACAACAAAAAGTTTTTAATGTTTTAAAGGAGGGTGTAATATTTTGTTGCATAAAAAATGGAGATTGGAACATTTAGTGAGCTGGGTAATGTGGTAGAGACTATTACAGCACATAATGTGGTAGTGGTTACTACTTTCACTTTTTCAATAATTAAATGGTAATTATATTTATCTGAGTACAGAAAGTAAGCAGCGAAACATAGCTATTTTAACATTTTAAAATAACTGTGTTTAGCTGTTTACTTTCTGTTAAGATAAATTTAATTACCATTGACTCATATTCAGCACATGTACAGCAACACTCTGTGGATAATAATGGACTGTGTGTATCTTTCTTATATTTTTGTAGCAAGGATTGATGCACCATCTCAGAAACTGCTCTTAGTTGAGGACAAAAAGATGGAAGATCTGTCTCGAGAATGGTTTGACCAGCGAATTCGTTCCTCCTTGCTGTCCATCTTGTACAGTATATTGCTTGGTCTGCTGGATGTGGAACCAGGGAATTATCTGCTGTCTCACAGGAAGAAAATGGGTGCTTTTGCATCACTAATGAAAGCCACTGACAGGTAATATTTCTTTACCTACCTATGAGTTAGAACATTGAAGATGCTTGCAAGTATACAGGAATAGGTTTTTTTTTTTTTTTTTTTTTTTTTTTTTTTTTGCAACAGCAGCAGTCAGCACCTACGTTTATCCTGTGCAAACCACTGTGAAGTGCATGGTAGAGGCTGCTTTTGTTGTACCACAAAGAAATGTTCACCCATGTTCAATATCCATATGGAGTCAGGAAGAATCCCTCTGTGCGCATTGTAAGCAGCCTGATCTTGTCTTCACACTGGTGGCTGTAGAATATTTTTAGATTATTCACTTAATATTGGTTTGTGTAACTTAATACGCAGGCTTTCGTGAGGTGATTGGCACCTTATTTTCAGACCCCTTTGCCGTGGTGGCCGAGCGGTTCTAGGCGCTACAGTCTGGAGCTGCGCGACTGCTACGGTCGCAGGTTCGAATCCTGCCTCGGGCATGGATATGTGTGATGTCCTTAGGTTAGTTAGGTTTAAGTAGTTCTAAGTTCTAGTGGACTGATGACCTTAGAAGTTAAGTCCCATAGTGCTCAGAGCCATTTGAACTATTTTTCAGACCCCTTTCTTGTTCATGTTTTTCAGTGTTTCTAGCATGATCTCCCATGGATCAAACAAACTAATCACTGTTTGTGCTGGTCTTTTTTCGTACGCATTCAAGCATTCAAAATCTTCACAAACTTCTAAGCAATGTTCTAGAATTGATAGCATGAAAGTTTTGTAAGCTATATGCTTTGCATATTGATGGCATTTTTCCAGTATCTTACCAATGAACCATGTCAGCCATCTGCATTTCCTATAACTGAGCGTATGTGTGTATCCCACTTTGCTTTTGTTGTTGTTGTCTTCAGTCCAAAGACTGGTTTGATGCAGTCACCAGACTACTCTCTCCTGAGCAAGTGTCTTAATCTTTGCATAACTACTGCAGCCTACACCCATTTGAACTTGCTTACTATCTACAAGCCTTGGTTTTCCTGTATAATTTGTACCCACCTCACTTCCCTCCATTACCAAATTGATAATACCTAAATGTCTCAGGATGTGTCCTTTCAAGTGTTCACGTTTTTTAGTCCAGTGGTGTCACAAATTTATTTTCCCCCAGTTCTGTTCAGTACCTGCTCATTAGTTATTCTACCCGTCTCATTTTGAACCTTCTTCAGTAGCATCTCATTTCGAAAGCTTCTATTCTCGTCTCATCTGAACTACTTATTGACCATGTTTTTCTTCCATGGAAGGCTGCTCTCCAAATAAATATATCCAGAAAAGACTTCCTTCATAACCCTTATATTTCCCTTCAATGTTAATAGCTTTATCTTTCCAGAAATACTTTTCTTGGTATTGCTAGTCTGCGTTTAACATTCTCTAGACTTGGCTATCTTCAGTTGTTACGTACCGGTATTAGGTTAGTGTTTCACTTTCTAATATAATTCCCTCAGCGTCATCCAGTTTAAGTCAACTACAATCCATTAACCTTGTTTTATATTTGTTGGTATTAATTATTTGCACTTTCTTTTCAAGACACTATCCATTCCCTTCAAATGCTCTTGTTCACATCTTGCTCAATGTACAGGTTAAATAGCATGGACAGGTTGCAACCTCATCTCACTTGCTTCTCAACTGCAGCTTCCTGTTCATTTCCATCAACTCTTATAACAGCAGTCTGGTTTCTGTACATGTTGGAAATAACCGTTCACTTCAAGTATTTTATCGATGCACTTTCAAAGTGTGTTCCAGCCATCATTGTCAAAAGCTTTCCCTAAATCTATAAATCCCATAAACACAGGCTTACGTTTCTTCAGTCTACCTCCTAAGATACCGTGTATGGTGAATATGGCGTCATTTATTTGTACATATCCCTGGTACCCAAAGTGATTGATCTGACATTCATTTCTACGAGTTATTTCATTTGTCTGTAAATAATTTAAGTATTTTTGCATCCATTACTTATTAAGCTGATTTCTTAAACTTTTGTAGTCCTGTCTTCCTCAGTTGCGTGTAATATTACGGGATATTGATAATCCTTACTTATGGACTGTCTGACAACAGAAACCAAAACATTGCATTGACACAAGTGTTCAGTTCATAGTGCTGTGGAATGTGGGAAAAAACTGCAAATTTGCATTCATAAGAAGAAGAACACCACCAAAAATGCAACAGGAGCGTAATATGTAAGAAATTGTCCACGCAACCTGCCATGATGATGCCTTGCAGAAAATAAAGGCGAAACGCGTATGGCACTAAAATGGTGTTTTTTTCAGTTGCTGTCAGATGGTCCATAAGTAAAAATGATCAATAGACCGTAATTAAGCTGATTGTTTGGTAGTATTCTCAATTCTCAGCTTCTGCCTTCTTTGGTATATGATTTATTACACTCTTCTTGAGATCTGAGGGTATTTCGTCTGTCTCATATATCTTGCAAACAAGCTAGAATAGTTTTTTCATGGCTGGCTCTCCCAGAGATTTCAATAATTCCAAAGGAGTGTTGTGTACTCTAGGCAACTTGTTTCAACTTAGGTCATTCAGAGCCTGTTTCCCGTATATAGCTCCTTTATATATTCATTCCACCTTTCAGCCTTTCCCTTGCTTAGTTCGGGCTTCTCAAGTGAGCTCTTAATATTCACACAGGTGCTTCTCTTTTCTCGAAGGTCCCTTTAATTGTGCACCTATCATTCCCATAGTCATGCATGCTTACACTTCTTGTCCAACCATTACTTTTTATCAGTTTGCACTTCTTATCAGCCTCATTTTCTAGAAGTCTTTATTCCCTTTTGCATGCTTCATTTGCTGCATTTTTATGTTTCCTCTTTTCACCAGTTAGATTCAGTATGTTTGTTACTCAAGGATTTCTGTTCAGGCTTGTCTTTTCACCCATTTGATCTTCTGCTGTATTCAGTTTTGCCACTCAAGCCTACCCATTCATCTTCTGTTATGTTCCTTACTCCTGTTGTTTCAGTAAGTCATTGCCTAAAACTCCCTTCAAAACTGTCAACAATCTTTGATTGTATCAACCTACCCATGTCATATCTGCTCAGTTTCCTATCTTTCTGCAATTCCTTCAGTTTTAATCTGCAGCTCATTACTAGCAAATTATGGCCAGATTCGCCCATGGTTATGTTCTGCAATTTAAAATTTGGTTTCAAAACGTCTGTCCTAACATTATGTAATCTATTTGAAACCTTCTGGTGTCTTCAGGGCTCTTCCACCTATACAACCTTCTTTCCTGGTTTTAAATCAAGTTTTAGCAATTATAAAATTGTGCTCAGCGCAAAATTCTACCAGATGGCTTCCCTTTCCTGTAGATTCAACTGTATATCCCTACAAATTGTTAGACCCAGGTACTTCCACTAGTTGACTAGTTTCTGAAAATTTAAAACATGTTACCAACTTTTGCAACACTTTGAAATGTTATTAAGATCTGACAACATTTTTGCAGCTTTTTTTCAGATAGTACTTAATTGTAAACAAATGCAATATGTCCAAAAATCTGAGGTCATTATTGTCTGCCAGTCATTAATGTACAGCAAGAGCAGCAAGGATCCCAACAGATTTCTCTGAGGTACTTCTAAAGGTACACATATGTTGATGACTCTACTTTCTAGGTAACATACTGTGCTCACCATGCCAAGAAATCTTCAGTAAAGTTCATTTGATGCCCTATATGATCATAGATTCATTAATAAACATTGGAGTGGTTCTGGGTCAAAAGTTTTTCGGAAGCCAAGAAACAATGTGTCTACCTCACAACTTCAGTCCATAGCTTTCAGGACATCATGTGAGAAAACTGAGAGTTGGGTTTCGCAAGATGCATGTTTCTGAAATCAGGGCTGGTTGATATGGAGGTCACACTTTTTGAGATATCTCATTATGTTCAAGCTTAGAATATCATCTATGACTCAGTGTACCACAACTGAAACATTATTTCTCTTTTATCAAACAAATCTTTTGTTAAATTCACTTCAGTACACAGAATTCTCTTTGCATATCAAACAACTCTGACTGTACAATTTCCCTGAAAATGAAGTCAACCTAATACTTAAAATATATAGAGTTCTTACGTTGTGATCAGATGAATTTGTTATTGAAATCCAAGTTTTCATCCCCGTCTGCAGATGACACCTTCAAGGGGGATTCTAGCTTTTTCAAGGGTCCAATGTACACCTGGTTCACTGCTGATGGAAATAAAATTCTGTTTCCTTGTGCTCCCTCATAGAGGTGTGATGTCACATGTTCTTAAAACGCTAATGTAATTGGTATTATCTGCTTTTGTATAACCCCATGGTTGAAGAGTTAGTGCACATTTCTTCAACACCAAAATCCAAATATTCAGTTTCACCACCATCCTCCTTCATATTAAAATTTTGGAGTATTTAGTAATCTCTGTGATCTGTCTATAAAACATTTATACACTCCTGGAAATGGAAAAAAGAACACATTGACACCGGTGTGTCAGACCCACCATACTTGCTCCGGACACTGCGAGAGGACTGTACAAGCAATGATCACACGCACGGCACAGCGGACACACTAGGAACCGCGTTGTTGGCCATCGAATGGCGCTAGCTGCACAGCATTTGTGCACCTCCGCCGTCAGTGTCAGCCAGTTTGCCGTGGCATACTGAGTTCCATCACAGTCTTTAACACTGGTAGCATGCCGCGACAGCGTGGACGTGAACCGTATGTGCAGTTGACGGACTTTGAGCGAGGGCGTATAGTGGGCATGCGGGAGGCCGGGTGGACATACCGCCGAATTGCTCAACACGTGGGGCGTGAGGTCTCCACAGTACATCGATGTTGTCGCCAGTGGTCGGCAGAAGGTGCAAGTGCCTGTCGACCTGGGACCGGACCGCAGCGACGCACGGATGCACGCCAAGACCGTAGGATCCTACGCAGTGCCGTAGGGGACCGCACCGCCACCTCCCAGCAAATTAGGGACACTGTTGCTCCTGGGGTATCGGCGAGGACCATTCGCAACCGTCTCCATGAAGCTGGGCTACGGTCCCACACACCGTTAGGCCGTCTTCCGCTCACGCCCCAACATCGTTCAGCCCGCCTCCAGTGGTGTCGCAACAGGCGTGAATGGAGGGATGAATGGACACGTGTCGTCTTCAGCGATGAGAGTCGCTTCTGCCTTGGTGCCAATGATGGTCGTATGCGTGCTTGGCGCCGTGCAGGTGAGCGCCACAATCAGGACTGCATACGACCGAGGCACACAGGGCCAACACCCGGCATCATGGTGTGGGGAGCGATCTCCTACACTGGCCGTACACCTCTGGTGATCGTCGAGGGGACACTGAATAGTGCACGGTACATCCCAACCGTCATCGAACCCATCGTTCTACCATTCCTAGACCGGCAAGGGAACTTGTTGTTCCAACAGGACAATGCACGTCCGCATGTATCCCGTGCCACCCAACGTGCTCTAGAAGGTGTAAGTCAACTACCCTGGCCAGCAAGATCTCCGGATCTGTCCCCCATTGAGCATGTTTGGGACTGGATGAAGCATCGTCTCACGCGGTCTGCACGTCCAGCACGAACGCTGGTCCAACTGAGGCGCCAGGTGGAAATGGCATGGCAAGCCGTTCCACAGGACTACATCCAGCATTTCTACGATCGTCTCCTTGGGAGAATAGCAGCCTGCATTGCTGCGAAAGGTGGATATACACTGTACTAGTGCCGACATTGTGCATGCTCTGTTGCCTGTGTCTATGTGCCTGTGGTTCTGTCAGTGTAATCATGTGATGTATCTGACCCCAGGAATGTGTCAATAAAGTTTCCCCTTCCTGGGACAATGAATTCACGGTATTCTTATTTCAATTTCCAGGAGTGTAGTATCTGATCGTGTCTGCCAGTACTAGAATCTTGTCAAATCAAATCTGGTGGTCTCCTAGCTGCAAAGCATGTTCTTCAACACCTGATGAGTCAGTTTCTCCTTTTTTCCAGTTGTGCATGTCTTCTTACTGTTGTTTTTCAACAGTTCTTTTAGTAGTGCTCACATACACATCTACACAACTAGACGATACCCTTGGATTTTGCAGATGCCTGTGCAGCACTATTATATTTCCTTGGTTGCCTTAATGCTCTTTTTGTCATGACAGATGAATTTCTATTCTTTATCAGCGCATTAGTGAGGTATTCCAATGCTGCATCATGCAGATATCCCTCAATTTATTTGCTAACGTTTTAATAGCACCTCACTTTGTCATGGGTGGCAATTGGAGTCATGGTGTTGGTAACAATCCGTGTATCAGTTTTTGGTATACCATGTGGCCCAATCTACCACCTTCTTTCATGGAAACTTGCACATCAAGTGAACATCACCTGCCATCTCCCTTCGCTTTTGAGACCTTCATGAAAACAGCATAGTTACCCTCTGCCATATCTCTACAACACAAATATATTATCCATGTAACAGAATAACATATTGGGTTTTTTGTTGGTCGTTAGTAATGCTGGTTCGTGAGATTTTTTTTTATGAAGAAATTTAGTATCACTGGGCATCAAGAGCTCCCTGCAACCACACCATCTATCTGTTCATAAAACTTATCTTTCCATTTGAAACGTGGGATCACGAGACAATATTTAAACAGTTCTCCAACATCACCAGGAAAAATGTGATTCAGCTCTTCCGGTGCCTCATTAAGTGGAACTATGTTAAACAGTGATACCATATCAAAACTGAAACTTCCTGGCAGATTAAAACTGTGTACCCGACCGGGACTCGAACTCGGGAGTTGGGCTTCGGTGGCTCAGATGGTAGAGCACTTGCCCGCGAAAGGCAAAGGTCCCGAGTTCGAGTCTCGGTTGAGCACACAGTTTTAATCTGCCAGGAAGTTTCATATCAGCGCACACTCCGCTGCAAAGTGAAAATCTCATTCATATCAGAACTGATTAACATGTCCTCCATCTGGACCACTATGCTATTTAATTTACACTGAATAAAATGTGCCCAAATTTTTAATGTAAAAGGCCACCTATTTGATTCCTGAGTTATGATAACACAAGAATTGAGGCACATTTTATCAGTTAGTGACATAGTGGTCAAGCCAGAGTAGGTAATACTCATTTTTGATGATGTATCACTGATTACCATGATCTTGTGTAATGAGATGATGTAACATCTGAATCAGAATTTTCCTGCAGATATAGCAGAACTGTTTAAATACTCTCTCATGATCACATACTTCAGTTGGAAAGAGTAGTTTAATAAGAAGATGAATAGTGTGACTATAGGGAGCCCCTTTAAGTCTGGCGATAGCAAATTTCTTCAAGGAAAAATTTGAAGCACATGCTTTCAGAACACTAACAAAAAGCCTAAAATATGGTTCCTGTATGTGGATGATAGATTTGTATTGTGGAGATATGGTACAGAGAAACTAGGTCATTTTATCTTAAAGAGATTAACCAGAAGATTTAGTTTAATGTGGGGGGGGAGGTAGATCACAGATTACATTCCCTTGATGTACAAGTCTCCAAGAAAGAATGTGGTAGCTTGGACCACACAGTATACTGAAAATCGACACATGGACCATTACTTAAGCCAGGACACAAATTGACACCCATGACAAAAGTGAGGTGCTATAGAAATGGTAGCAAATATACCGAGGAATATCTACTCAACACAGAATTGGAATATCTCACTAAAGCATTGCTAAAGAGAGGATATTCATACAGTGAGAACAAAAGAGCATTAAGACAATCACGCTAAGATCATAGCCATATAGGCATTTGTGACATCCAAGATTATCCTGTCATTCATTAAAGAGGTAACTGACCACATAGGAAGAAAGATGCTGATGAAACATAGGGTTGTTGAAATCTTCAAATACATCCGAAAGGTATGAAAACACCTAAAGTCAGCCAAGGATGTTTGCAAATTGGTGGAAAAAAGCAAGAATATACTCAATTTCATATAGTTGCATTGATGTTTAAGTGGATACTAATAAAAAAGTGAAACAATGGCCAGAACACGGGGGAAACTGCAGAAAGGGTGAAATAGACAGAACAGCTGTTGTGGAACATATTTTGTAGCCAGGAGACCACCAGATTTGATTTGACTACACTTGGGTATTGGCAGCCACCACAAGCAAATACTATGAAATGCTATAACAGAGATCCCATAGAGATTATTAAACTTGGCAGCCACCACAAGCAAATACTATGAAATGCTACAACAGAGATCCCATAGAGATTATTAAACACCCCAATAATTGCAATCAGAGGGAGGTGATGCAGGGGGGGGGGGGGGGGGGATTAACGGTATCTTGATTTTGGTGTTGAAAAAAATGTTGACTAATATTTCACTATAAGTGATAGTGATTGTGAACCACAGCAACCAACAGTTTTGTGTCTCTTCTGGCCATGAGTATTTATATTTTGAAATCAACTTTCACACTTTTGATGTGACACCACCAGTCTTCCTACTGATTTGTGTGCTGTTTCATTTCTGGTGTGATGGGTGGAACTTATCCACAGAAATTAAAGTGACTGAAATATGGTCTATACAATACATAAGTAAACAAATAAAATACGGTCAATGCAATAAATTTAAAAAGCGAAATGTATAGGTTAAAGTTACATGTATTGGGAAGCTCAGTGGCAGGAGGAACAAGACTTCTGCTCAGGTGAATACAGGGTTATAAATACAAAATCAAATTGAGGTAATGCAGGAGTAGGTTTAATAGTGAATTTAAAAAAAAATAATAACAATGTGTATAAGCTACTATGAGCAGCACAGTGAACACTTGTAGCCAAGATAGACACAAAGCCTACACCTACCACAGTAGTAAAAGTTGATATGCCAACTAGCTCTGCAGATTATGAAGATATTGAAGAAATGTATGATGCGATAAAAGAAATGATTCAGATAGTTAAGGGAGGCGAAAATTTAGAGGTCACGAGGGACTGTAATGTGACTGTAAGAAAAGGAAGAGAAGGAAAAGCAGTAGGTGAAATGGACTGTGGGTAAGGAATGAAAGGGGAAGCTATCTGGTAGAATTTTGCACAGAGGATATCTTTATCATAGCTAACACTTGGTTTAAGAATCATGAAAGGAGGCTGTATATATAGAAGAGGCCTGAAGACACTGGAAAGTTTCAGATAGGTTATACGAGAGTCACTCCAAAAGAAATGCACACTATTTTTTGTAAAAATGCAGTTTTCATTCTGCACGTGTGAATGTTTTACAGCGTGTAGATAAATCCTTACCACTTGTTTTCAAACTTAGTTTAACCTGTTCCTGTGAGTGAAGCCGTCACAGCATGTCTTCAAGATGGCTGCTAAACTTGATGTTCATCAGAAGCAACGTGCTGTCATAGAATTCCTCCTTAAAAAAGGTTTTGCCAGGTGGCTCATAAAGAAACAAGAAAAATTGTATGCAGCGAACTTTTGAAACAGTGCAAGAATGGTGGAGATGAATTTCTAGGAAGAATTGTGACAGGTGATGAAACGTGGCTCCATCATTTTTCACCAGAGACGAAGAGGCAATCAGTGGAGTGGATCATGCAAATTCACCCAAGGGGAGAAAAAAACTTCAGAACCACACCTTCTGCTGGAAAATTTATGGCTACGGTGTTTTTCAATTCTGAAGGACTCTTGCTTGTGGACATCATGCCAAGTGGAACCACTATAAATTCTGATGCATATGTGACGACACTGAAGAAACTTCAAGCTCGACTGAGTTGCATTCGACCACGTTGGCAAAAGCAGGATGTTTTGCTGTTGCACCTCAGTGCATGGCCACATGTCAGTCAAAAAACCATGGAAGCGATCACAAAACTCGGATGGACAACACTGAAACACCTGCCTTATAGTCCTGTACTGGCTACACGTGACCATCATCTCTTTGGGGGTGACCATCATCTCTTTGGGGAACTGAAAGACTTTCTTCATGGAACAAGGTTTGAAGATGATGGCTTCCTTGTGCACGCTGCCAAATAGTGGTTCCAACAGGTTGGCCCAGAATTTTACCGTGCTGGTATACAGGTGCTGGTTCCAATATGGTGTAAGGCAGTTGAGAGGGATGGAAATTATGTGGAGAAATGAAAATATTGTTCCTAAATGATGTATCTACACACTGTGAGTGCTTTGCCAACTGAGCTACCGAAGCATAACTCATGACCCGTCCTCATAGCTTTACTTCTGCCACTACCTCGTCTCGTACCTTCCGAGAAGCTCTCCTCCAAAATTGTATTATACTTATATTTTCAAAGTTGCCATGGAAAAGAGACTGCTACTGAATCTTTTTCTGGGTTAGCTGGCTTCTCATTTGTAGTTGGAATGAAACTGGCTTTAAAATTGGGCAAGTACACTAACAGTAGTATAGATTTCTGCAGGAGAGGGCCCGGCAACATACTTATGTGTTTCATGGAGCAATGTAGTCAACACTCGCTCTGATGGTATGATGGGAATGAAAAGTGGTCTGTCAGCTGCCACATCTGTGCAGCCAGTTAGAGAACAATTGGTAGATGACTTGTTCGGAAGCCAGAGACAAAGGAAACTATTCTTACATTTTCACATCGGTATAGATGTGAAATGTGCTATGTATTCAGATAAAACAGCTGTGTTCTCAGGTCCCACCATAACCACAAAATTACTGAGAGAGCTGAGATTATTAATTAATTGCTGCTTGTATATAGATTCTGGTGGTGGTGGTGGTGGTTGTGGTTGTGCCGCCACCTCTGCTGCTGCTCCTAACGATGATGATGATTAAAAATAATAAACAGATGACTGGCTTATATAGTAAGCAAAGAAGGAAATGTAGACAGTCAGTAAACTGCATAAATTTAGAATAGGTATTGTGTTAACTCTGTTAGGCAGGTATATTAACAGTGAACCAGTTCATAATTTTAATTAGAATATGTTAAAAATAAAATTTTCTTGAAGAGTCGCTTCAAAAATCAAACAGCTACTTAGAGAATTTAAAACTATATTTCTGTGATGCAAATGCATCTCACTCCTAGCCCCCCACAAAAGCTTCATTGTGTCCTCTTACATTTCCATTGGTCAGAAAGTAATTAATACATTTATTTTATTTTTATGTTATTTATTTTATTTTATTTCTTTTTTCTTTCTCATACTTCTCCTCCTTCTTATCCTACAGACTTTTGTTGATCCACTGAATAAACTGTTGTACACTCTGTGAGGCAGATTGCCTATAAATTGATGTGCTCTATGCCATATAGTTTCTTTTCATGCTTTGTAGGTGGATGCTTGTGAACTCTACTGATAGGTGCTTCTTTCATATTAATGCTTATTAGTTGTTCATCATTGAAAACTTAAGACAAATTATCTGTTACATTTTTAATGCTAATGATGATTTAATTTTTTATAGGGATAGTTCTTTGGACCTGAAACAGATGTATGAAAGTGTTGATGCTGAAGCACCAGAAATTGTAACAGAGATTCAGTGGCCACCGCTTGATGTCAACTTGCAGACACCAAACCAGTACAAACTGCATAGAGTCCCATGCCTTTTTGAACCCTGTACCATTAGTCAGAATACCACTTGTAAGTAGGCGCCACAGTATACTGCTTCTGGCAGTTTTTAACTTTTTCCTTAATTATGACAAAATTATCAAATATCACCATTCATTATATGCTTTTGCAGTGGGTGATGTTAAAATAAGCTGTAGTGTAAATAAACAGTCTCATGACTGTTTTCCAATCAAGATTATGTACAATGACACAGGGGGTGCATTAATTATTATTTTCATTTTTATTATGCTTTAAACCACGGGTGCTGACAAAAGAAAACAAGTTTTACTCACTACCTTACAATATAATAAACATTTGTCTGCACTTGCTTTTTTCAGATAAAACCCAAAATAAGTTTAAACCTAATAAAAAGAGACAAAAGAAAAAGAAGAAGAAAACACCCATCCAAGAAAAAAATTAACATTCTGAAGGACAGACTAGTCACACGACCCAGTGCTGCTGATCGCCTATGAAGCAGCAGGCAGAGATAAAGGCGTTAAGTACCTCTTTGCAACAGAATTGTGTAGTAAAGTTTAAAATTCCTGTAGCAGAAGTTGCAAAATTGGGGAAATTATTGTGCTGTATTTGTTCTCGAAAATTAATATTTATTGTAGATAACAGAGTTTAAACATTTTCAGTTTTGTTTTGTTTTGTCATCTGTTCAACCAACTCTGCATAATCTGTCAGTGTATAGATTCCTGTGAAAATAGCTCCATAGTGTTTCTGGCCATACATGTAAATCAAGGGAGCCACACATGAGCACAACATATTGATTGCACCTCATGTTTGCCTCCAATATGACATGTCCCAACATGATCACTCGTGATGCACAGAATGCTTGTTGTGTTCTGTTTCTCATTATAGTTAGCCACAATAACCATTTGCTAGATGCTGTGGATACTCCAACATGTCATTAAAAGAAAAATTAAATCCCCATTTTATGATAATTGTTGTTAGGATAAATATATCTTTGGATTATCTTTACAGATGTACACTGTTATGCAAACTTTTTCTGTAAATGAGTTTTTATTTTTCGGGGAGTAAGAAAAAGAATACTATATGCGAGAGCTTATGGTGTATTTCATCTTGTGATGCTATCCTTAACACTTACCATTCTAAGCCCTTAACTGCATGCCACTTCCTGTGTGCTGACTGATTTTTTTCTATTTTCAACAGACTTTAAATAGCTGTAAAGGATGTTTTGTTAGAAATACATAAAAGCTACACATATGGTTTAAAACTTTATGGTTTCAACTTTACATTGGTTAACAGTCATGTGTATGGGGCATATACTGTTTCCAAGAAGGGATGCAGATTTCTCCTCGATTTTGCGAAAATAAATTTTTGTCAAAAACCTACATTACACTCGCTGCACTCTTTCTTCTTCCCTTCTGCCATTTCCACACGGTTCGGAAAATGTAGCAGATCCATGAGAATCCTCAATTCTCTCTCCTCCTGTAACACTAACGCAGTGCACACCTCCTGTATAAACTTAGGAGTGCTCAGTTTCTTCTCATTGATGCATTGGTGCAAAATACAACCATTGGAAACTGCCATAATTGTACAGTGGAAGGTAAGCTTTCTCCATCACTTCACTGTTTTGTGAGCAAGTGCTCCATATGAAAGATCTATACCAGTTTTATGTTTGTTGTAATACAGCACTGCCACTGGTTTCAACTTCTCATTGCCTTCTCTTGTAGCAACAGGCAACATTGAGGATGTGTGCCTGGTACTTATCATCCACACATCCCTCTTGTCTTTCCATCGCAATGCTAGCACATCGTTCTTGCGGCGAAATATTTGTTCACCCTTTTTGAGTTTACCCTCTTTGAGAGCCTTGGGCAATCCTTTTCTGTTTGGCATTACAGTCCCTAGAAGACCAGTGTTGGCTCTAACCAGTTCTTTGGCTAGCTGAACACTGGTGTAAAATCTGTCACCATATACAGTGTGGCCCTTACCTTGGAGTGAGCCGAGCAATCGCTTTACCACTGCAGAAGCACTGTTGTCCAGTTTATCGTGCCTTCCGTGGTAAACTTCAAAGTTGTATATGCACCCAGTTTTGGATTCTGCAAGAATGTATTGCTTCATGCCATATTTGTTTGGCTTATTAGCCATATAAACTTTGAAACCTACACGTCCTCTGAAAGGACACATACCTTCATCAATTGTTAACGCTTCACCTGGCTGATAACTTTCTTTGAAATTCCTTACCAAATCATCCAGAAGAGGCCTGATCTTATGAAGGGCATCAAAGTCTACTTCACCTTTTGTTTTTTGCTTTGAATTGTCATTTATGTGGAACATAGACCAAATATTCAGAAATCTGTCCCTTGGCATAATATTGGGGCAAAAGTTGCAGCTAACCAGTGACTGGCCATACTTGGCCTCTCACTGATTGACATGTGGAGGATAATAGCCAGAAACGTCTTTGTTTCAGCAATTGTAAGCATACTCCTCTGCTTGAATCTAGAATTGGGCTTTAATTTGTTTTGTGCTCTCAGTGTGGCCAGCTTCTGTCTAGCATATAGGTTTGTCTTTTCCTTCATAATTGAAATAACCCTGTCATTTATAAACTGAGAAAAAAAAATCTAAATATTCACTAGACTGACCGAGTCCTACATTATTTAGCACACTATGAGACCCTGTAAATGACAAAATGTTTGGTGTTTGATCCACTATAGTCCAGTCATCCTGTGAAATGTCACTCAATCTTGGCCTCTTTTGATGATGAGTGGGGGGGAACACAGGTGGTGGCTCACCTTCATCTGACGACAAATCTGTCTCTGGAATAATACAGAACATAACAGAACAGATCGCAACATAAAGTGTCTTGTTCTGCATCGATTTAGTAAGATGTTAGACTTACCTGGACTATCGTTATTTTCCGGAATTTTGTAATCGCTGTCACTATCGAAATCCGAAAAATCATCATCAGTAACTTCAGCAAGTACTTCTTCAATCATTTTTCGAAGTTTTACATCCTCATCACTCGCCATTGTGAGTAAAAAGAAGATAAACAAGCTAAAACCAAAATACTAGCGCCAAAATCAACAGTAAACAAACGACAGGACACCACAGAACACGTAACATACGCATGAAAAACACACTTGAATTCGTTCGGAAATATATATGGATACACCGCATTACCTCACTAGGTGCTGCGATCTAGTGCTAATATGATGAACTACAAGCATTACAGGACCTGCAGGTTGTAGCAGGAATGCTAACAATGCGTTTGAAACGCAATCAATGTGGAATGCGGTGGGACGTAATATTACGGCAGCCACGTTTTCTTTGTTTCCGCCCATGACGTAATATTACGGCAGCCGCACGGTAAGTGTTAAAGCAATACCTTGTGTTCACTCACATTTCTATAACTGTCAAATCTAAGATCAAAATAAATTCAAATTATTATTCCTAAATAGGTTTTGTTAAAATCAAATTTGACATTCATATATCATCAGTAATAGCAAACTTAATAATGGTACACAGTCTGATGCATTCATTTAGTTTCTTGTACATTTTAAGCTCTTAAGCACCATAGCAATTATCGAACAAAGAAATACCAAATATTCAGTATGTTGATCAATGTTTCAGCAGATCTTTATTTGTTTCACACCTACATTTCCTCTCCTTGTCATTATCGGCGGCACTTCATTCTACATATGCAGATTACACATGTGCTCCTTGCCTGTTGGTGATTCATCTCGTTTTATGTATTGTTTCTAGATTTGAGTCCTATTGTTGATTGGATAACTCATTTTTCATTTTCACATTTTAAGCATCCAGCCACTACTCATGGATTTAGCTCTGTAGGTACCCATGTTAAAGTATTTCTTTTCATCTCCATGCTGTCACTCTAACTGAGGCAATTACACACACACACACACACACACACACACACACACAGAGAGAGAGAGAGAGAGAGAGAGAGAGAGAGAGAGAGAGAGAGAGATAGTTTGCTCTATATTGGAATGTTATATTTCCTCCACGTGACCAGTGTTTACATTTTGCTGTTTCCTCTTCGTTTACTGCTCTCACGTCAAATGAAAACAAAATGGATTCCTGTGGCCAGAAGCTATCAAGTGAATTAAAATACATTCACATAAGTATGGAAGGCTAAGATACGTTATTAGTTTCAGATTTTATTTTATTTCCACTTTTGTGACAGCCATGCATTAATCGCCTTTTAGAACAATGAAGTTATTTTTGTCGGTTTGCTAAAGAAATTTCGTTTTTATCAATCTTTTATGCTGAGGCAGTCAATGTGTTTGAAACAAAGTGTTTAGTTCCACACTATTATTGGCTAATTTCAACTGCTCCCTGCATTTCAAGTGCATGTTTTAATCTTCTAGCATGTTTTCATCTTTTAGCATGTATGGCATTATTCCATAAGAAAGAATCAAAAATGAGTTAATACAGTACTGGTACTCCAAGAAAATTTACATCCCAAAACCCACATCGAAAAGCTTAATATCAGGTTGAGGCCTACTTCATTAGGATACTGGACATATGAATGTGCTCGTTAAGTGTAGACCTTAAATGTCCCATTTTAGTATGGTTCACGAAATTCCGATGCTCTTGGAGTATCTTCTGATGTCTTTTTTTTTCTTTTATGACATAATGTAAGATCTTTTGTTTTACATGTACGAACATAGAGGCCTCCTGTGTCATAGCAACTTCCAAAGCACGGTGGTGTCTGTTATCTGGTGCTCTCTGATGACTACTGAAACAAACCTATTTCTAACAGGCCACGGGAAAATAATACAAATGGCAGTTTGAAAAGCATCATTTAGAAGTATTTGGTGCCCAGAAGATCAGACATTCATGTCGTTACTATGAGCAAATTGATATAGTGCTTCGGGAAGCTCTCTCTCCTCTGCTGTATAACTAATTTATTTGTGGAAAACTTTGAGGACAAGTCATTGGACTCGCCTAAAAATTTTACTCGCACATTTGTGTGATATATCCTAAAGTGTAACAAGTGCTAAAAATATCAACATTATATGTGAAAGCTTAGCATTTCTTGAAGCTTATTAACCTTAGAGACCAATATTATATGAGAAAGCTTTGCTTTTCTTGTAGCAACAGTACACTTTTCTTGTAGCACTCCTGCCGCCCTTGGATAAGCAGCTGCCAGCAGAAAGTCGTATACTCCTAGCTCACTTATTTGTTACATAGTTTAATTCTTAATTTCTTTGCGTGTTTTTGGTACTTGCATTGTTTAATTCATAAATTTTGGGCGTTTTATAGTATTTGAGAGTTGTAGCATCGCATTTTGGTACGTGAATAGTGTAAAATCGCGTAGTCTCCTTCCGCCGCCTAGCTGTGTGTCAGCAGTGCGCAAGTAGCAGCATTACTGCATTTACTAGGCAATCTTGTATTTTAATTACTATTAAAATTTTGTGTCGCTTTGTTTGTGCTCTCTGTAGATTAGTTCAGACGTTCTTTGCACAACAGTTTTTAGCATGGGTAGGGTCTGCAACTGCTGTGTTCGGATGCAGGCTGAGTTGGCATCCCTTCGCTCCCAGCTTCAGGCAGTATTGGCTTCGGTCACACAGCTTGAGGCTGTTGCCAATGGGCATCACTGTGGGGGTTTGTCGGGGACGGCCAGCTCATCACACGCATCCCCCGATCGGACAACGACTGTGGCTGCCCGGGATACTGCACACATTGAGGCTGATCCCTGACCTGTGATAGAGTGGGAGGTCGTCTCAAGGTGTGGCAGGGGGCGAAAGACATTCCGGAGGGCTGAACGGTAGGCCTCTCCAGTTTGTCTGACAAACTTGTTTCAGGCTCTGTCTCAGGCTGATACTGATCTTTGGCCGGACGTGGCTGCTTGTCCTGTTCCAGAGGTTGCCCCTCAGTCTGCAAGATCTGGGCGGTCGCAGAGGGTGGGCTTACTGGTAGTTCGGAGCTCCAACATCAGGCGTGTAATCGGGCCCCTTAGGGATATGATAGCAAGAGAGGGGAAAAAAACCAATGTGCACTCCGTGTGCATAGCGGGGGGAGTCATTCCAGATGTGGAAAGGGTCCTTCTGGATGCCATGAAGGGTACAGGGTGCACCCATCTGCTGGTGGTCGCTCATGTCGGCACCAATGATGTGTGTCGCTATGGACCGGAGGAAATCCTGTCTGGCTTCTGGCGACAATCTGATTTGGTGAAGACTGCCAGTCTCACTAGCGGGATGAAAGCAGAGCTCAGCATCTGCAGCATCGTTGACAGGACTGACTGCGGACCTGTGCTACAGAGCCAAGTGGAGGGTCTGAATCAGAGACTGAGACGGTTCTGCGACCGTGTGGGCTGCAGATTCCTTGACTTGCGCCATAGGGTGGTGGGGTTTCGGTTTCCGCTGGATAGGTCAGGAGTCCACTACACGCAGCAAGCGGCTACACGGGTAGCAGGGGTTGTGTGGCGTGGACTGGGCGGTGTATTTAGGTTAGATGGCCTCAGGCATGTACAGAAAGGGCAACAGCCTCAAAGGTTGCGGGCAAAGTCAGGACCAAGCAGCAATTGTAAACTGTCGAAGCTGCATTGGTAAAGTACCAGAAGTTCAAGTGCTGATAGAAAGCACCGAAGCTGAAATCGTTACAGGTACAGAAAGTTGGCTGAAGCCAGAGATAAATTCTGCCGAAATTTTTACAAAGGCACAGACGGTGTTTAGAAAGGATAGATTGCATGCAGCCGGTGGTGACGTGTTTGTCGCTGTTAGTAGTAGTTTATCCTGTAGTGAAGTAGAAGTAGATGGTTCCTGTGAATTATTGTGGGTGGAGGTTACACTCAACAACCGAGCTAGGTTGATGATTGGCTCCTTTTACCGACCTCCCGGCTCAGCAGAATTAGCGACAGAACAGCTGAGAGAAAATGTGGAATACGTTTCACATAAATTTTCTCAGCATGTTATAGTCTTAGGTGGAGATTTCAATTTACCTGATGTAGACTGGGACACTCAGATGTTTAGGACGTGTGGTAAGGACAGAGCATCGAGTGACATTATACTGAGTGCACTATCCAAAAATCACCTCGAGCAGTTAAACAGAGAACCGACTCATGAAGATAACATCTTGGACCTACTGATAACAAACAGACCCGAACTTTTTGACTCTGTAAGTGCAGAATAGGGAATCAGTGATCATGAGGCCATTGCAGCATCCCTGAACATGGAAGTTAATACGAATATAAAAAAAGGGAGGAAGGTTTATCTGTTTAGCAAGAGTAATAGAAGGCAGATTTCAGACTACCTAACTGATCAAAACGAAAATTTCTGTTCCGACAGTGACAATGTTGAGTGTTTGTGGAAAAAGTTCAAGGCAATCGTAAAATGCGTTTTAGATTAGATTAGGTTAGATTAGTTTTTCGTTCCATAGATCCTTGTTGAGGAGTTCCTCGTGTATGTGGAACATGTCACCTTTTTTATTCTTTTTATTTTTTTAAGCTGAAATAACAATACTAATAGTATAAATATATACAAAACGTCATTTGCTTCTATTAAAAAATTCGTCAATGGAGTAGAAGGAGTTGGCCACCAGTAAGTCTTTCAGGCTATTTTTAATCTGATCTTTATTTGTAACTAAATTTTTTATGTTTGCTGGCAAATTATTGAAGATGAGTGTTCCTGAGTAGTGGACCCTTTTATGAACTAAAGTAAGTGCTTTTAAGTCCTTGTGGAGATCATTTTTGCTCCTGGTATTGTATGTATGAACTGAACTGTTCGTTGGAAAAATAGATATATTATTTAGGACAAATTTCATTAAGGAGTAAATGTACTGAGAGGCAGTAGTTAATATACCCAGTTCTTTGAAGAGGTTTGTACAAGGCGTCCATGAGTTTACTCCACAAATAATACGTATTACACGCTTTTGGACTCTGAAGAGTTACCCCAAAATATTATACCATATGACACTATGGAATGGAAGTAGGCAAAGTATGCAAGCTTTTTCACTTTTATGTACCCTATGTGTGCTAACACTTGAATTGCAAATACAGATTTGCTAAGGCATTTCTGCAGTTCTGTGGTGTGCTCCTCCCAACTGAATTTATTGTTGTTGTTGTTGTTGTTGTGGTCTTCAGTCTTGAGACTGATTTGATGCAGCTCTCCATCCTTCTGAATCTGCTTAGTGTATTCATCTTTTGGTCTCCCTCTACGATTTTTACCCTCCACGCTGCCCTCCAATACTAAACTGGTGATCCCTTGATGCCTCAGAACATGTCCTACCAACCAATCCCTTCTTCTAGTCAAGTTGTGCCACAAACTTCTCTTTTCCCCAATCCTATTCAATACTTCCTCATTAGTTATGTGATCTACCCATCTAATCTTCAGCATTCTTCTGTAGCACCACATTTCGAAAGCTACTCTTCTCTTCTTGTCCAAACTATTTATCGTCTATGTTTCACTTCCATACATGGCTACATTTTATATCCTCCCTACTTCGACCATCATCAGTTATTTTGCTCCCCAAATAGCAGAACTCCTTTCTACTTTAAGTGTCTCATTTCCTAATGTAATTCCCTCAGCATCACCCGACTTAATTCGACTACATTCCATTATCCTTGTTTTGCTTTTGTTGTTGATCATGTTATATCCTTCTTTAAAGACACTATCCATTCCGTCAACTGCTCTTCCAAGTCCTTTGCTGTCTCTGACAGCATTACAATGTCATCGGCGAACCTGAAAGTTTTTATTTCTTCTCCATGGATTTTCATACGTTCTCCGAATTTTTCTTTTGTTTCCTTTACCGCTTCCTCAATATACAGATTGAACAACATCGGGGAGAGGCTACAACCCTATGTCGCTCCCTTCCCAACCACTGCATCCCTTTCATGTCCCTTGACTCTTATGACTGCCATCTGGGTTCTGTACAAATTGTAAATAGCTTTTCGCTCCCTGTATTTTACCCCTACCACCTTCAAAATTTGAAAGAGAGTATTCCAGTCAACATTGTCAAAAGCTTTTTCTAAGTCTACAAATGCTAGGAACGTAGCTTTTGACTTTCCTTAATCTATTTTCTAAAATAAGTCGTAGGGTCAGTATTGCTTCACGTGTTCCAACATTTCTGCGGAATCCAAATTGATCTTCCCCAAGAACGGTTTCTACTAGTTTTTCCATTCATCTGTAAAGAATTCGTGTTAGTATTTTGCAGCCGTGACTTATTAAACTGATAGTTCGGTAATTTTCACATCTGTCAATCTCTTTGGGATTAGAATTATTATATTCTTCTTGAAGTCTGAGGGTATTTCGCCTGTCTCATATATCTTGCTCACCAGATGGTAGAGTTTTGTCAGTTTATTATTATCAAGTTGTAATCCCAGGAATTTAAGACTGTCAACCTCTACTATCTGCTCTTCTTCATACTTTATGCATATGCTGGGTGGAAACCTCTTACAGGTTCTGAATTGCATGTAGTGAGTCTTTTCAAAGTTTAATGTCAATGAGTTGGCTTTAAACCATTTATTAATATCCATGAAAATATCATTAGCAGATCTTTCTAGAACTACACTTGACATACTGTTTATTGCAATACTTGGGTCATCTGCAAACAAAACGAACTCTGCTTCTGGCAGTGTAACTGACGAGAGATCATTAATGTACACAAGAAAAAGCAATGGCCCTAAGATGGATCCTTGTGGGACACCACAAGTTTTAGACAGGTACGTGCCGAGTAAAACTGTGAGGGTCGGGAAAAACCCACCGTGGTTCAACAACAAAGTTAGGAAACTACTGCGAAAGCAAAGAGAGCTTCACTCCAAGTTTAAACGCATCCAAAACCTCTCAGACAAACAGAAGCTAAACAATTTCAAAGTTAGAGTAAGGAGGGCTATGCGTGAAGCATTCAGCGAATTCGAAAGAAAAATTCTATGTACCGACTTGACAGAAAATCCTAGGAAGGTCTAGTCTTACGTTAAATCAGTAAGTGGATCGAAACAGCATATCCAGACACTTCAGGATGATGGCATTGAAACAGAGGATGACACGCGTGAAGCTGAAATACTAAACACCTTTTTCCAAAGTTGTTTCACAGAGGAAGACCGCACTGCAGTTCCTTCTCTAAATCCTCGCACAAACGAAAAAATGGCTGACATCGAAATAAGTGTCAAAGGAATAGAAAAGCAACTGGAATCACTCAACAGAGGAAAGTCCACTGGACCTGATGGGATACCAATTCGATTCTGCACAGAGTACGTGAAAGAACTTGCCCCCCCCCCCCTCCTAACAGCCGTGGACTGCAAGTCTCTAGAGGAATGGAAGGTACCAAATGATTGGAAAAGAGCACAGTTAGTCCCAGTATTCAAGAAGGGTCGTCGAGCAGATGCGCAAAACTATAGACCTTTATCTCTGACGTCGATCTGTTGTAGAATTTTAGAACATGTTTTTTGCTCGAGTATCATGTCATTTTTGGAAACCCAGAATCTACTCAGTAGGAACCAACATGGATTCCGGAAACAGCGATCGTGTGAGACCCAACTCACTTTATTTGTTCATGAGACCCAGAAAATATTAGATACAGGCTCCCAGGTGGATTTTTCTTTCCTTGACTTCCGGAAGGCGTTCGATAGAGTTCCGCACTGTCGCCTGATAAACAAAGTAAGAGCCTACAGAGTATCAGACCAGCTGTGTGGCTGGATTGAAGAGTTTTTAGCAAACAGAACACAGCATGTTGTTGTCAACAGGGAGACGTCTGCAGACATGAAAGTAACCTCTGGCATGCCACAGGGGAGTGTTATGGGACCATTGCTTTTCACAATATATATAAATGACCTAGTAGATAGTGTCGGAAGTTCTATGTGGCTTTTCGTGGATGATGCTGTAGTATACAGAGAAGTTGCAGCATTAGATAATTGTAGCGATATGCAGGAAGATATGCAGCAGATAGGCACTTGCAGGGAGTGGCAACTGACCCTTAACATAGACAAATGTAATGTATTGCGAATACATAGAAAGAAGGATCCTTTATTGTATGATTATATGATAGCGGAACAAACACTGGTAGCAGTTACTTCTGTAAAATATCTGGGAGTATGCGTGCAGAACGATTTGAAGTGGAATGATCATATAAAATTAATTGTTGGTAAGGCGGGTACCAGGTTGAGATTCATTGGGAGAGTCCTTAGAAAATGTAGTCCATCAACAAAGGAGGTGGCTTACATAACACTCGTTCGACCTATACTTGAGTATTGCTCATCAGTGTGGGATCCGTACCAGATCATTCATTCATATTCATATTCTTTATTCACCATTGACCACCTGAGGTGGAATAGGCAATTTACATGGATATAATATAACACTTTCCTTGAATAATATCTTAAATCTAAATGAACATTGCAAATAGTACCCATAGATGCTAACATACACCATAACATAAGATAAATACATTCAGTGACATCACATAATGAAATACTTAAAAATTAATGTCAATTGATTTTATATTCATAAATTCTGTTATATTGTAAAAAGGATTGATTAGTAACCATTTTAGTAGCTTGCTCCTGAAGCTACTTATGTGAGCCGACCGAGAAGAAAATGGAAGTTTATTAAATATTTTTATACTATTGATTAGATGGGCATTTCCTGTTCTTGTCAGCCTGTGCCTAGGTATGTCTAATTTTGTTTTGCCTCTGGTATTATGGTGGCATATGTTTTCTCTCATTTCGAAATCTGCTATATTGTTTTTTGCATACAATGCTGAGGTGTATATATAAAGATTAATAACTGTTAATATTTTCAGCTGAATGAACAGTGGCCGGCAGTGCTCTAATCTACCAGAATTGCTCATTGCCCTTATCACTTTCTCCTGAATTTTTAGAACTTCAGTGATGTGAAGAGAGTGTCCCCATATCAGCAGTCCATATTCTATATGTGACTGAAAGAGTCCAAAATAAATAACTCTTAAATATTCTTTCGTCACTAGGCTTCTCAGTTTCCACATTAAATACATAACTCAAGACAATTTTGTGCAGATATGGTTGATGTGTGTTTCCCATGTTAACTTAGAATCTACATGAATTCCTAGAATTTTAACTGCTTTCACCTCTATCTCTTTTGACAATCCAAGTATAATCTGCTGGTTTTTATCAGGATTGCAAAGCAGTGTATTTGATGAGAACCAATTTAGTGCCGCTTACAGGCCATCTCGCATCATATCTTCCAGAACTGACATGTTCTCATGCTGAGCAAGCAAAGTTGTATCATCAGCATAACAGATAACAGTATTGGGGATACAATGGGGTAAATCATTGACTGCAATTATAAAAAGGAAGGGCCCAAGGACAGAACCTTGTGGAACTCCTGTCTTAACATTCTCAAAGGCTGTTATTACTTCATTCACAATTGAAAGAACAGCATTGGTGGTATTTCTTCCCTTGCGGAAGCCAAATTGACTATTAGAGAGTAAGTTATGTGACTCAAAGTAGTAGTTTAGTTGGTTATAAATAAGAGATTCAAATATTTTCGAGAAAATGGGAACTATTGAAACTGGTCGGTAATTTTTGAGATCTTGTTTGTCCCCTTTTTTATACACTGGGATAACTTTCGATATTTTTAGAGTTGTAGGATAAACTCCAAACTCTAGACACCTATTAAACAGAAAGGCCAATGGTTCACTAATTATATGGACTGTTTTTTTAATTATGTTATTGGACAACCAAGAGTAGTCCATACTCTTGGAGTTTGAGAATTTTGCCACTACCTTTGTGATCTCAGTGGGTGTGATTGTCCTCCATTTAAAGGTATAGTTCCCAGCTTCTGTTTGCTTAAGTAGATCACTTGCATTAGTGTTTGTTGATTCAATTTTGTTCCTAATATCAGTTACAGAGTCCATGAAAAAACGATGGACTACATCTGGGTCAAGAGCTACGCTATGTTCATCATTCCTGCAATGCTCTTGTGCAACAACATTCCGTGCAGCTTTGCACTTATTAGTAGCCCCTTCAATGTATCTTTCGTATGCTGTTCTTTTTGCCATTCTAAGCTTAGTTCTGTAGGTTCTCTTACATTCAAGATACGCTTTGTACAATTCATCTTTCTGCTCCGTTCCATATTTAAGAGAATTTTTATACATGTGGTACAATGATAACATATTTTCCCTCACATTGGTAAGTTCATCTGTGTACCACTTAATGTTTTTCTTTTTAGGTCGACTTTTATGATTGATTTTTATAAGAGGAGAACAAGAATACCACAAATTTAAATATATTTTAATGAAGTTCTCAAAAGCAGCTTCAGTCTTATTTATTCCCACTTGACAGTTATATACACAGTCCCAGTTAATATCTCTGAGTTTCTGAATGAACTGGTATACCAATTCTTCCTTCTGCCCTCTAACCCAAGTCACCTTTTCCTTAGCATTGGCACTAGTGTTGGAGGGGAATCCTTTAGTTTTGTTCAGGTTGAGTGTGAGGAGTATTGGATCGTGGTCTGCAAATCCCCCACCTACAATACTGACAGTGTACAAATCCCTATCAAAGTTAACAATGATGTTATCTATACATGCTCCATCACGTGTGGCATTTCTATTGGTACAATATAGATTGAACATTCTGAGGAGGTTGAAAAAATACTTTGTGGCTTGCTCACAATCATTTCCCATTTCTATGTTGAAGTCCCCGCAGACAGCAATTTTTGATTTAGATTTTAACAACTTTTCCATTATTAATTCAAATTTCTCAAAGAAAACAGACATGTCACCCCTTGGTGATCTGTAGAGACTTACAATAATTAGGTTATGATCCACAAGATTTACACAGGTGAATTCCCCATCCATTTCAGAACAGTATGGGCTAATATCAATTTTTCTGAATATTGTACCCTCTTTGACAAAAATGCCTGCCCCCCCCCCCATTTTTTTTCACTTCCCGACACTTCACATCTGCAGCAACATATCCCTGAGGAATAAAGCAATCTACCTCATTACTCCTCAGCCAGTGCTCTGATGCACAAATAACATCTACTTTCTTATCAACGCAGAAATGCTCCAATTCCAACAATTTATTCCTAATGCTTCATAAATTCACTTGCATCACAGTTAGTGTTTTGTTAATATGAGAAAGTTTTTTAGTCATATTCTGTGTCGTGTCCTATTCTGTGTCCTGCTGAGGCTCCAAAAATCCTTGAGAAGCTTCTACATTTCGATTACTTTCACTATTATTATTTAGAGAAGGTTGTTTTGATTTGTCACCCCCTACAGACAGTATCAGTTTCCCTTATTTTTGATTATTTTACAGATACCAACGAGCATTTTACTAAAAGTCATTGAACCCAGTCTATTTAAATGAACACCGTCCCTACCCAGACATTTGTCACTCAGGAATTTGTTTGGGTCAACGAAAATCGCACCAAGTTCATCGCACTGTTCCCTAATGCCACTGTTTAAATTGTTTATGTGAGTATTACTCACCGATCTTCTTTGTAAAATTCCACTGATTACCAGTCTTGAGCCTGTATAAACAGTTTTGGCACAGTGAATTACGTTTCGTGTTTCATTTATTATTTCTTCCTGGCTGTTGCTTCGTAATGAATTTGTCCCTGCGTGTATTATAACAGCTTTGAAATTTGTCTTAGGACCACTATTATTTCTGGAGTTAGAATCATGTTTTTTGATATTCTTAAAATGTTTTGCGAGTTGTTGAGGTTGAATGCCAGGGCGAACATCAATATCACAGTTCGGAACTACCTCATTTTTAGTATGGAATCGCCAATAATGAGAAATTCCTTTTCATCAACCTGTTTTGATGAGGCACCGGAATTTTCGAGTTTGTTCTTTTTCTTGTACGTAACTGTTTTCCAAATGTATTTGTTTACAGATTTTCCACTCCGTATGCCCTCTGCGTCTTTTTTCACTGAAATTTGCGCATGAGAATCGTCCTTGTTTTGTATTGTACTTGACAAAGAATTTCCACATACACAAGAAACTGTTTCACTTGTCAACTTTGCGTTTGCGTCTTTCAGAGATTTAATCTCCTTTTTCAGAGATCCAATATCACTTTGTAGTAATTTTATTATTTCATCTGTCGACTTTATCGTAGTTACAAGTTCGGCTGTTTCACACTGCAAACAGTCAGAGCAAGTCCATGTGAGATCGTCACTTATGAATTTTAGGTTCACTCTAGCGCACTTTTCATGATGCCAGTTGTTGCACTTTACACATAAGACTCCTTTCATAACACGTTTTTTACACTGTTTACACAATGAACTTTTGTTTTTACTCTTTCTGTACGCATGCGATGTGTCATTACACTGTTCACTCGGGTTGACGGAGGAGATAGAAGATCCAAAGAAGAGCGGTGCGTTTCGTCACAGGGTTATTTGGTAACCATGATAGTGTTACGGAGATATTTAGCAAACTCAAGTGGCAGACTCTGCAAAAGAGGCACTCTGCATTGCGGTGTAGCTTGTTTGCCAGGTTGCGTTTCTGGATGAGTTATCCACCTACTTATACCTCCCGAGGAGATCACGAATGTAAAATTAGAGAGATTCGAGTGCGCACGGAGGCTTTCAGACAGTCGTTCTTCCCGTGAACCAAACGCGACTGGAACAGAAAAGGGAGGTAATGACAGCGGCACGTAAAGTGCCCTCCGCCACACACCGTTGGGTGGCTTGCTGAGTATAAATGTAGATTTAGATGTAGATGTAGATATTAATTTAAATCATTAACTTTTCTTGTTTGTGTATCTGCGCTACTTAACAGTGATGTTGCTATTAGCTGACTTCATCACTTGTCCTGTGGTCTGAATATCTGCTATCATCGGCTGTCGGGATCACGTAACATGAGCTATGACTGGCTTACAAAAGCGCGTTGCAATCTCGATTACAGTGGTTCAGAAAGTAACATGCGGTGTTTGGTGGAATTCAAATTTATACTTTCGTAATATGAAAATAGGCAGCGTACATGTTGCTGCACATCAAAAATCTTTCCAAGAGGAGTTTCCTCTTTGACTTTTGTTTTCTAAAGTGCCAGGAAATCCTACGCCCATATATAAAAACATTATCATTAAAAGAATTGATAAGTTTTACAGTTCTGAAGGAAAATACACTGTCACTTAATAACACGGAAAAAGTGTGTCTTCATCCGGGAGAAAGTGTATTTTTAACCGGGAAATCTAGGAAATATCCGGGAATTTTTTTTCCTTGTCGGCGTATACACCCTGTGGTAGCCATGCATTTCTTGAGTAACAGAGTGAATAGTGCAGTAGTTAGCACACTGGACTTGGATTTAGGGCGACGACAGTTCAAACCCACATCTGGCCATTCTGATTTAGGTTTTCCATGATTTCCCTAAATTGTGTAAGGCAAATACCGGAATGGTTCTTTGGAAAGCACACGGCTGCTTTCCTTCTCCATCGTTCACTAAGCCGAGCTTGTGCTCACACTCAAATGACCTCAATGATGGGAAATTGAAAACCAATCTCCTCCTCCTCCATTCCTTGAGTGTCACACATTACTTTCTGCCAGCGATAAGAAGGGTACTAGCTCTAGAACTTTTGGTGAGTCATTCCACCAGTGGAGCTTGCATGTAAAATCACCAGTCCCTGCCTGGTTCTGAGCCATTTTCACAGTAGGCGCACTTTGACCTTGAAACGTCCCCTTAGAACAGTTGTACAAGACTGTGCTTAAACTGACACACAATATTTTTTAGCGCAACGCAATCTGACTTTCAAAAATCCCTACGAAAGAATGGCCCTGACTAACAATAACCTATACGTTTCACAAATCACTTACCTCACAAAAATCTTCGTTACTCAAGCTACTGCAATACAGCGTGCGCCACTACTGCCAGCTCACTAGTCATAATATATATATCAGTTCATGACACCAATTCTTACAAATTTCAAAACTCCGCCATCTCTCTCCCCACGTCCACCACTGCTGGCGTCTCATCTCCAACTGCGCAACGCTATGCGCTGTTAGCATCCAGCTGCCGCTGCCCAACACTACAATGGCAGACAACAATGCAAACCACCCACAGACTGCACACGGCACAGCCAGTGATTTTTATACAGAGCGCTACGTGGCGGCGGCGTTACCAATAAAAAAACCTAAACAGCCTACTTACATAGCCCCCATGCTCCCCACAAAAAAAATTTACAAATTGTTTTGGGCAGTGGCCAATAATGATTTGATAAAATTTTTCATAATTACTATAACAAAGATAACAAATGCACACACTTATTGATACAATGTTGGTCAGAAGCTAAAATTCTCTCACAGTCCATAGAGACAGTCCTGATCGTTCATCACAGTAAAATTGCAGTGTTTTTTTCAAACTCTGAGCAATAAAAGAAATTGCACTTGGAAGTAGTGGATTTCTAAGCAGTCTTGAAGAAGTAGTGTTGTCCATCCAACGAAAGACAGTGCTGACTCTTGACATGCAGACAGGTAATGGGCCACAACAGAGCCAGTCGACGTTGAAGACTATCGGTAGGTAGGTCATCACAAAGCAGACCCACTGTAGTCCTGGTAGAGATTACTATTGGTGGGCCACCAGAGGTGCAGACCCACTGCAGTCCTTGTAGAAATAATGGTATTGGTGGGTCATCAAAGGTGTAGACCCACTGTAGTCCTTGTAGAGATGGCCAGCAGCCATCTGTTTGACTGTGCAGGCGCACAATCACCATTGAAGAGTCTTGCGGATGATATAGCAAGTCCATAACCACCACTTGTGCACTCACAAAAATTGTTTTTGAAATGTCCTTACGACCAGCAATGCTGTTATCCAGTCCCTTACTGAATTATTAACACACGTGAAAACACTATCAGTCCCTACTTCTCACATATTGTCCATATACTATGACCAACAGAAACGTGTGCAGTGAAATGTAATTTACAAGTTACTTAATTTGATGAACTGGTGTCAATTACAATTTTATAACTTAAGAATACAATAACAAGGGTACAAAATATGTCATTAAAGAACATAACAATACAGATATCATTTGTAGTAGTACAGGCTTTACAAAAGAATCGAAATAGCAAATACATCAGTGTTACAAAAATTACGACATAAGTACATACATAAGAGATAAGAATAACTTTTTAAACATCAACTTCACACATGAGCATTAAAACAAAACACAATAAATAATGTCTGAACATATTTACAAAGAAAATAACATAGTATTTGAAAAATTCTACAACATAAATCTTATTAGCTAAACACATAAAGACAGTAAAAAGGAAAATACACAAGGGTACATAAACACATAGAGGAATAATACGAAAGGAAAGGACAGGGTTTGTTTTACTGCAGTATTTTGCATAGAGATCTCCCTTAGTTCATCATTATTTCCAAAAAGTCCTATCTAAACCTGCTTTCTGCATTCTGTTCACATCCTCTTTCAAAAATAGTTTTTCTCCACTGTACACTACTTTTTTGGCCAAACCATTTTCTTAAAGCTTCTCAATGCTTTTCTTCCAATTCATCATAGTTAGTTTCTTATATAGTCTACCCCCTCTTAAGCTAACTTAAATCTACTGAGCTCAGATACTAAACTAAGGGACGAGGCAATGCAGCAGACCAAAACAATTAACACAAACAGCAATGATAAAAAAATGGAAATTGGCAAAAAAAGGCAGCAATATTACAACTAATATAAGGCAATGCGCAGCAAACAAGAAAAATAAATCAGTAATAAAATTGGCTTAACCTAGTAATACAAAGTGACATTCATTAGCACTATGAATGTCAAACAGCTACAGCAAATGCTATAACTTATACCTAAACATGACAAACCCACAAGCAGAAAAAATATTACACTAAAGACAACAATGTAGATAAGGGAAATGTATATTCACATATTAATGTCTATATAATTAAAGTGGTGCACCACAACTTATTCTATGAAATAAATTACCAAGTACTTGAAAAGAAAATTATGTATGCAGTTCCTGTTACTAGTTCCTTCTTATTGTTCTTTCCTTTCCAAGTGCTCCTTTTTTTGAAGAATGTGGATCATAAAATTATTATTTAACAGATCTGTTGACAGAAAGTTTTCACATTAGCAAATGCATTTACTTTTATTTTATAAAACCAATGTTGTAACACAGCTGGAAAACAGATATCAACTGAAATAAGCAACTATGTAAGGCAAAACATAAAAATATCATTCAATAGTCATGTGACATTTCATAAGTTAGTACAAATTCTCTCAACTCTCGTAGAAAGATGCTTGTCATTATCAGGTGTGCAGAAGTAAATAAGTATCTTTCTCAGTAATGAGCGAGTCGTTTTTGCAATGCTTTCTACAAAGGAATGTCAATAGAGAGGATAATTGCCCTTTTTTTTTACCTGTGCCTCTGAAAGGCACACACTAATGGCTCTTTTTGTCAGGTGGTTGTCGTGCAGCTGGGTGCCCACGACGCATTACGTGCAGGTGGTCACTTAACTGTCTTATCGAAATATTTACGACACCAGTTTCCGCTACAGTGGCAGTCTCATATAAAAAAAATTCACAGGTAAAGAATTTGCGTTACACATCAGTAGAAACAAAATCCTATTGATATAACAGTGTCCAAAAAATTTTCGTCGGCATTGTAATACATTCACGCATTAACATACATTTCATAACTCTTAAAGTACGATTCTCGGTTTCCGACATCCTTTTTCACAAACCAGAGTCCCTAACCACTACCCATTATTCCTTACCTTATTCGTCGACACTTCAATATTTCATCATAACAGATACGTAGCATAATCAAATAACTCATACAACAACAGCTTATTGATCATAAATATACCACAACAGCATAATACACATAGTCATCGTAATAATATCATAATACCTCAATCAACTCTCAAAATCGTCGTAGCTTCCTCCAATATTTTCAAAACCTAAAAAAAATTTTCTGCTCATGTCAAAAGTGTCATCTGCCTTTAAAAATCATGATCCCATACCAAATACATCATTCAAAGCTCTCATAATATTACAATGGTTCCGAAAAAATATGAACATTTCACAAAGTACAGACAAAATATTATTTTATAAGTGTGAAATTATCCAACTGTGTGATTGCGTAAACATGTCACTGACTTAATAAAAAAAAATGTTTGTCTCTCAGTTAAATGATCAGATAGCTGTGTAATTAATGTGTTAGAGAAATATGGTACCGATGTGTAAAGTTGTATAAGCAAATACCATATTAGCTAGGGCTCCTTGTGCTTGCCATACACATGGTACACAAAGTAGGCGTGTACCCCCCTGAGGATTAATGTAATTATATCCTCAGGTGTTACAGATTACAGCATGAAATGTATCACGGAAAACCTTTGTATCACTGTACTTCAAATATCTTTAAAAATAAATGTTTTAAGTACAAAATGAATCACTCAAATACGTGTACTGTAGCGCTAAACTATGTGTATTGTTGTAAGATAATCTCTGTGGAAGTGTCGTAGTTATCGTCCTCCGAAAGCTAAGTTCTGCAGAAGTCAATGTACATACCTCATGATAAACAAAAGTGAAATGCTTTGCGTATAGATATCGTAGTTACTACGCTTATTGCTGTAATGAAGTAAGTACTATGCTCTAACGTATTGTTGTGCTACAGAAAAGGCTGTCTCATTGTAGCTATACCCCACAAAAGTTACTACTAAAACATGTTTTACTTTGCAGAATAATACATAAAAACTGTGCAGATATAAAACGATACACCACAAAAGCACAATGTAAATTGTGTCACACATTAGTAGCATCGTGATATAACCGTGTAGCTATCAAAGAAACCAAATGCTAAGTCATCTTTAATCTCATAGAAAGTACTTCAAATAAAGAATGTCTTTTCAACTAAACCAAAATGTTGCATTAAAATCTCATTGGCAGTACCAGTATATGTACTAAGTATGTAAGCCTGATAGTCGTTACGTAATCGTGCAACTAACAAGCAAGAATGTACAAATACAACACTGTCGTCTGTTCACTATAACAATGCATTCGTAATTTCTGTTTAAAAATGTTCCCTGGGTTCTAGACTGGATAGTTAACTTCAAAACATTGTTGCATGTTAACAGTTTCTCAGTGTGACAAAGCAGTTTCTCAGTGTGACAAAGCATACTAGAAATGTGAAGTGAAATGTTTTATGGCAAAGACAAAGTTAAAAAGCAGATTATATTTCAATAAACGGTTTTACATGTGAAATGTGGTGTAAACCTTCACTCTTCGTAGTACGCAGAGTTTCAACTTGAACGAATTATCATGTTGTATACGTCGGTAAAGAATACTGGAATTTTTCTCAAGATTAGCGTCTATGTTATTTTTCTCTGAGCCAGCCGGCACACGCGGCTGCCTGCGGTGCGAGTCATTGTCTGTCTCTTTGTTGGCGTGCGTCGTTATTGGGATTAGGAGACCTAACTTCTACAAATTCACCTTGGCGAGAGGGCCCTGCTCTGATTGAATCCCGCGAGTTCTGATGCAATTCAGGTCTGTCGTTACGATCATATCGTCTGTCGTCATGTCGGTAATTTCTGTAATTAATTTCTTGTCGATCACGTGGTGGAGAATTTCTCCCTGAATCGTAACTACGCGCTGGACCGTTGCGTCTGAAGTTATTCCGTCTCCCTTGATAATAATTATTTTGGTTCCCGTATTGTCTGTTTCTCTGATTGTCTCTGTGATATTCATTACTACGGAAATGCGATCTTCCTCTGTAACTATTACTCTGCCAGTGGTTGTCATATGGGTGGTGTCTGTTTGGTTCACCATTTGCGTTGTAAGAATAGCCTTGTCGTGTTCAGTTATTATTTCTTTCATCGCGGAATTGCGACGGATATGACCTGTAATTGTTGTGTTCCTGTTTTCGCGTTCCGCGATTGTCAGTGTCAATTTCTAATTCTTGTAAGAGTCCCTGAAAAGCTTCAATGTCGTCTTTGCATCGTCCTGCTAAAATAATCTGTCGTAAATGTTCAGGTAATTTGATTAAGCAAATGCGGATGAGTTCTGAGGGGCTGTATGGGTTTGAAAGATACTGATTCTTATGTAACATGTCTTCAAAATATTTGACAAGACTGGAAAATTCAGATTGTTCGAAATGTTTCATCATTATGATGCTATGTTTTACTCGGTCTTGTGTGGCTTGGGACCAATATGCTGAAGAGGAAGGCATGGTAAAATTCTCCTTCACTGTGGCAATCGTGAATGACCGATCGCATTCTTACAGCTGGTTCATTCTCTAAGTAGCCACACATAAATTCTAATCTGTGTTCTAATGACCAGTTGGGAGGAAAACAATGAGAGAATTGATGGAGCCACGCTTGTGGATGAATGTCGTTGCCAGAATTCTTAAATGTTTTGAATTTACGTGCAGTAATGAACAGCTTATAGTCAAAATCATCGTGTCGGCGGGTAGCATATCGGTCATTGTTACGTCGTATCGGCGGTTCCATCTCAAAATTCGGTGCACCTTGCCAATTACTTTCATGATTTCCGAAATGCCCTGTGTTATTATTTTGTGGTTGTTCTGTATTGCTATGTCCCTCTTCCCATACTGGGGCGCGAGTGTCCTCTGAAATACGTAATTCTTGTATTACTTGAGCCAACTGATCTTGTACTTCCCGCATTTCTCTTTTGTACTGTGTGTTGATTTGATTTTGATTCTGTTTGAATTTTCTAATTTGTTCATACTCTTCAGTGTCAGTGAAGGCTACAGGTTTTGTGTCATTCAGATCATCATCTACCTTCGTAGATAAGTTAGTGAACTGATCTGAAAGTTCGGCTACTTTATCCGACAATGAAATTATTTCCTCTGTGTGTCTTTCTGAACCAATTTTCAGAGTATATACTGTGTCCTTTAAGTTTTCTTGAGTTTTTGCAAGTTGCGTAACCGAATCGGTAGATGCAACTGAGTCAATTTTAGCTTGCAAGGTCTCATGATTTTCATGAACAATAGTTTGCAGTTCTTTTATGGCTGCTTCGTGATTCTGTAATGCATTTTCATGCCGCGAAAAAATAGGTTGGAAATGCTCACAAATTTGTGTTTTTACGTAATTACAGACTTTTTGACATTTTGATTCAATGTTATGTAACTCATTAGTTAAATCTTCACGTGTTTGTTCAAGCGTGGTGTCTAACTTTTGAAGCTTTTGTTCCATTGTGTCTAACTTTTGAAGCTTTTGCTGTGTTTGTCTCTGATTTTGTTCCATTGTGTCTAACTTTTGAAGATTTTGTTCCATTGTGTCTAACTTTTGAAGCTTTTGTCCCATTTGTTGCATTAATTGTAATAACAATGCACTGGTGTCTGAAACATATTCCTTAGTGCTATTCGGCAATGCATTTGAACCGGCAATATTCGCAGTTTGAAAAACAGAAAGTGTGTCTTGACTTATTTGAGAAAACGGTGAGGACGCTAAATCTGAATCTACAGTATTTGCAAGATTGTGTCCTGTCATTTCGGAATCCTGAGGCGAGCTGTTGCCGACCGATCGATCGATAATGCTTCCCTGTTCACTAATTGTTTCACTGCCTACACCATTATTTGCAACTCGCTCCATTTCCCTATGCGCTATTACCAAATTACTACTTTGAACATTAGTGAATTCATTACATGGTGGCGCTAACACACTGCTTTCGTCTTCACTGTCATTTCTCAGTTTACTTTGTAGCCTAGTATTACGTTTTTTACACACCATTATTGTCACAATATTTCACACGATAACACAGAAAAGCACAATTTGAAGAGCAAAAATAAGAAAACACATTAACGTAGCACTGAAAATAATATCTACTTAATTGCAAGAGCACCTGCAGAATACTTGGTGCAAACCTACATGCATGCCACAACTGTCTTACTGTAGAACAATGAAAGACTGCAACTGCAGAGGAAATTCTCTCTACCATTACGCGCTAACAATAAACAAAGGCTACACTAACTACACAAACTACAACGAAAAAAATCAGAAGATTCCAGTGAGGTATCCTCGGCTAAGGGTCGACATATGAAACGTCCCCTTAGAAAAATTATACAAGACTGTGCTTAAACTGACACACAATGTTTTTTAGCGCAACGCAATCTGTCTTTCAAAAATCCCTACGAAAGAATGGCCCTGACTAACAATAACCTATACGTTTCACAAATCACTTACCTCACAAAAATCTTCGTTACTCAAGCTACTGCAATACAGCGTGCGCCACTACTGCCAGCTCACTAGTCATAATATATATAGCAGTTCATGACACCAATTCTTACAAATTTCAAAACTCCGCCATCTCTCTCCCCACGTCCACCACTGCTGGCGGCTCACCTCCAACTGCGCAACGCTACGCGCTGTTAGCATCCAGCTGCCGCTGCCCAACACTACAATGGCAGACAACAATGCAAACCACCCACAGACTGCACACGGCACAGCCAGTGATTTTTATACAGAGCGCTACGTGGCAGCGGCGGCGTTACCAATAAAAAAACCTAAACAGCCTACTTACAACCTACTCAGTTTTCCTGCTAACACTTAATAACACCATTTGAAATTACACACGCTGATAACAGATCTATTCCTTTTCCTCGTCGTCTGTTCATGTCCCTATTTATGTTCCTCGGGGCTGATACTTAAACTTTCATTACAACCACAGGTAGTAGTTGCTTTACAATCTCTTACACTAACATAGTTCTTCTGCCATTCACTTTATGCAATAGTTAAATTGCCCTCAAAATGTCAAATTCTTGTCAGATTTTCAGCCGGATCAAACTGTCATCTGGGCACAATATTTCAGCAGTCTACCTGACCGCCATCATCAGGTGAGAAAAGCTATGCTGCTCTCGCCGATAACTGATTCCACTCGCAAATTACTGCACCTTTATATGCATTGGTAGTACAACAGTACATGCGCTAGATACAATGTGCACGCCCTCAATCATTCCTGCTGCCGTCTGGCACAAAAAGAGTTACAGCGCCTCCGGTGGTGAATACTGTTGAAAACGATATATCGTTACAAATGATTATTCATAGTTGGCAGATTAGATGCCGTTGTTTCTTCATGTCTGTTTCTTAGATTTATGATAGGTCCTTACTAGCATCAGATCATCCACTTTGATTTTTGTTGTATGTAGTTTATTATCATGTCTTTCTTTCCTAGCTGTATTCTCTGTTCTATTGCCTTCCCCAATTCTTTATTCTTTTCTTCCCAGTTTAACTCTTTCATACCTGGAAATGACACCTTCTCTTCTACTAAGCTTAAACTTCTCTTGGTAAACATTATCTCTTATAGTGGAAACCTGTATATATCATGTACTACACATTTAAGCACTTCTTAATATATCAGTCCTAAGATTTTCTCAAGCCTGGTGCTTATTATAACAGAATGATCTGCCTAACTGGCCAATTTTGTGCATATAGTGCACTAAATGGGTGGTATGGTTGGTATGATGAGATGTGTATTATTATCATCTGATTCGTTAGCACTTCCATATATAAACTGTGACCCATTGGGAGATAATATTGCCTTGAGTTTGCCATTCTTTGCAAAGTAATCTTTCGGTACACAAGAAGTAGATTAATAATGCCTTCAATCACAATTTTTTCATGTTTTGGTGTCATTGAATGATGATGTATTTTGGACCCTATGGGGGCCATCGACAGGTAGAAACATCTTAATACATTATTTACTGCTGCTCTTGAATGAGGTGATGGAAATGTTTCTATTATGAGGAGGTTAGATGTTGGTTTTGTATTTTGCAAATTAAATAATTTACATGTTTTATTTGATTGGTCCACCATATCTTACATGTACAAGATACACAATGAGATTGGGTACACTTAAATTTTTAGAAAAAAAATTGAATTTACAGTATGTGTTACTTTAAACTCTAAATTATTATAGCACTGCTGAACAGGTGGACATATGCGAGGTACTACACTACTAACTTAGCACAGCACAGCTCATCAGACTAGATTTGCAACACTAAAAATTAAAAATTAAACACAAAATCATAACTTCATAACTCAAATCAGTGACATACTATTCCATTAAACTAGTCTATTTAGACATGCTGTAGTGCAGTCACACTGTAGACTAATAGTACAAGAATTGTTTGAAGAAGTTGTATTGTAGGTAGTTATCAATAGAATAAATAAGATTTTTTTTTTTTGCTTTATTCCAAAATGTGCTTCTGTTTTCCTTAACTGTTAGGGATAATTTATTGTAAAGCCCACTTCCCCTGTTTCTTACACAAGGAAACTTTTGCTTACTGTTTGACTGAACTAGAACGAGTATTATGATAGTGAATAGTCTTTTTGGTCTTAAACAAATGTAAATTCTTATTAACGAACACCACAGTTTCTAAGACGTAAATGCAGAGAACCGGCAGTATATTCAGTTCTCTGAAAATAGCCTTAGTGAAGGTACTTCGAGATGCCTACATCATTACCTTTAAAAGCCTTTCGTACAACACAAAAATTTTACCAAATGCTGGCCCTCAAAATGTGACTCCATAAGCCAGTGTTTTTCAGACTGTGGGTCGCAACTCTCTGGGGTGTCGCAAAGCCTTGCTCAAAGGGTCGCGGTTGCAGGAGAAAGCAGTTGCAGCATAGCCGGGAATGTATGTTTCATGACGATCATCTACTTTGGTACAAATGTCACACGGAAGTGACAAGGTTTTGTGAAAGCACCTTTCAGATTCGCTGATGTTCAGATCTGGTACTTATTTGTAATAATGACTACAAATTTAATTTTAACCTGTTGAAGAGTTCAAATATGCAGACACTTTTAGCAGTGAAAAGCCACCCGATGTCTATTGATCTCTTCCCACTTCTGTGGAACGGAACTAGGGCATCGAGAGTCACTAAGTCTTGTACAGATAGTATTTACCTCTGAGAGGTTTGCAGGGAGAGGGAAGGGACCACATCAACTTTCGGGCTGGAATGGTGGTGCAGTGGCAGTGTCTTGTGTATTACTGAGAACTTAGTTTACATGCCAATCATCTGCTGTGATAAAAATGTCACACGGACTGAGAACAATTTATGGAAGTGCATCTAAAAGATGCTCACATTCAAGTGTGATACAAAATGGCTGCAACAACACGCACAGAGCTCATGTGCAAGATTTGGCACCATGGTTACTAAAAGGCTTTTCAGTAACAAGCTTTGAACTAAACATTAGATTGCTAGGATTGGTAGCAGTGAGCCAAGAAATGAAGTACAGCAACTTCTGCCAAGCGGATCTAGGATGCTTAAGCTCGAGTCAGACTTTAATTCGCACACTGCATGTTGATGTTGTTTCTATTTTCCTAATTCTGTGGCTTTATTGGGATTCCCATAAAATCGTCGTTGCTCATCACCTGGTTAATTTCTCATTTCTTTCATGTAGTTAATTGTGGTGATTGCCGTAAAGTGAATCACTGTTTTCTTGAAAGTGCTATATAAAGGAGTTATAAAGTATCTTACGAGAAACTAGTACCATAATTTGTAAAAATATTTACTAGATATTCTCGCAATTAATTAAAAAGAAATGTTGTCTTTTCTTGAAACTGAATGAAAATAAATTAAATAACCATCCTGCTACATGTCTCAAAACTAGGGCTTCTGTAATACAAAAACATAGGCCTATGGAAAATGATATTTATTTTTTATTAAAATACCATAATTCCTTGTTTAACATTAATTCTGAATTGAGCATAATGTAAATTGTTTTATAATAAATACACCGTGTTAACAATAAATAAATGCGAAACTGGAAAAGTGGTTTCAGGAACCAGTCGATAACTAAATGAGGAAGATCCAATTATTAACTGTGAGAAATTTGAAAAAAGATCTTCTTATTTACAAATTAATTATGCAATGTAATGCAGTCCATTCCAAAAAAAGTACTAAAACAGTTTATAAAAAGTACATCCTTTTTTACAAGAAGTTGTCTGAAGATATTTGTTTTTACCTTCTCTTCAAAATGAGTCATTAACACGGAAGAAGGCTAGCTGAATGAAAAACGTGCCTACGTATTGGTTTGTACAGAGGTATTTCATGGCCATGAAGTAACATTAGTTTTGCTTGCAACACTGTCACGGAGAATTTGGCAAAATCTTCATGGAGACCCGAACGGAGGTGTCTGCTACAATAATTGCAAAGTGAGGGGCGTTACTAACATTACAGCTTAGAATCTTGTAAGAACATTAACAATTCACCTTTTAGTTCTAGAACTCGTGTCAATACCTTACCTTTGGAAAGACACCTGACCTCTGTGTGATGTAGGTCATTTTGATGGAGCGAACCCATGTCTTCACAAATGATTTTAATCAGTTGAGTTTGCAGTGCTTTACCTTTAATAGAGTTTACAACTTTGATCACCTCTTTAAGCAAATCATTTAAATCAGAAGTTAAAATCGTGGCTGCCAGAGCTTCTTGATGAAGAAAGCACTGTGTCCACAAATAATATGGCATTATTGATTTTAATTTCACAACGAGCCCACTTTTACTGACAGTTGTAGCTTTAGCACCATCACTACAAATGGTAATATGCTTTGTCCAATCTATCTCATAGTTGCGAGTGTTTTCTAAAAACATGTCATACAAACACTGGCCAATAGTGTTTGCAGTGAGTGCTTTGCAAAATAAAATGTCTTCCATGATACTTTCATCTGCCTCAAAGCACACAAATACTATAAATTGTGCACAATCTGAAACATCAGTAGATTCGTCAAACTGCAATGTGGTCTCTTCTTTAATTTTTTGACTAACTGTTCTCAAATGTCACTGCCATATCGTTTATTCTGCATTCATTAATATTACCAGGCAGTTGTCTGCTTTTTAGCTTGTTTGCCTCTTGCTTATGTAATGTAATTTCAACTATATCCAGGGCTGCTGCCAAAATAAGATTCTACACATCTGTATGCAGCTTCCCTGCTTTATTGAATTGGAATGTGACTTGGTAGCTTGCTAGTAAGGCTTTCTCGTTGACACTGAATACCTAAAGTCAGATAAAAAATATTGTTAAACGAGAAAAATGAATAAAAAATCAGAAACATTGATACTATTTTTAATTAAACAAATAACATTATTATTTTATTACCTGAATCGTAGTAGTTTGCTGCTGGTTAAATGTTTTCAGTTTCCTTTCGAAGAAATCCAACGGTTTATCACCTTCCTTGGAGCATTTAGTTGAGAAGTGACGCAGAAGCCTTGATGGTTTCATATTCACTCGTGACAGTACTTTGCCATGAATTAAGCATTGAGGTTTGTGTTCATGGTGGTAAAACAGTAGTTCAGATAACTGTCATGATAAAGTATTTTTTTTTATTTCGATTCACTTCTGCCCCTGCCACTTGTACCAGATGTGGAGGGCAGCACAGATCTTTTAACTCAGAGTGAAGCGCGAAGAGAATAATCGTGTCCATACTTACTGACACACTCGGACAACTGATGTCAAAAACATAGCACAGACTGCTCAGCTTCTTAGTACTTTTGTCTGTGAATAATCCATTACGAGTTATTGTCTATCCATAGTTCAAGAAATTTAATCTCATTGACTCGCTCTATTGTTTCATCATCAGTTACTATGGGCCTCATGCAGATGGGGTGATGTTTGGAGACACTGAAAAGCATATGAGCAGTTTTGTTTTTAATATGTTTGTTCACGTGACCATCTTCCACAGCAGCTGTTAACATCTGTTACTTTAGATTATCTGTCTTGAGCTGACTGCAATCGAATTGAAAAGAATTACACCAGACGCATTTCACTTTTATTTACAAAGCATCTTCCATGGTTATTCTGTAAATTGGATACATACGTTTGTACTTTCTTCAGTTGTTTTAGGTTAAAAGCAGAGTTTTCTATATAAAGTTGGTCTGCAAGCTACTTAATGGCGTTTCTTTACATAATCTGCTCCTTCCCTTCTTGTTAGCAGTGGTTGTTGTCGACAGGCTTCATTTCTGCACTTGGCTGTTTTTGGTATTCTGCAGTATTTCTTGCGCCTCACTATTTACAATAGACTTTCTTAACTGTTTTTCATTCTGCAATGCCACAGTGTTTACGCCTATTTGTTGTGTGTAATAGGTTTTGCTGTTCTTGATGGAGTACTCTGATTGAGTTCTTCCCTCAGCAGTACAGTCAATAGTGAAAACTTTAATGGATTCGGGAGTGTTACAGTTTTTGCTGTTATTGCATAAAGGTTTGATTAGGAACTTAAATAGTTAGCGAACAGTGGTCAGTGGGATCGACACTGTGTTTCTCAGCTGTATGGTTTATGGTTTGTCCTGTGAAATACTCAGTGCTGAATCTACAAGTGAGTGCGAAAATTAATTTTTACAAACCAGGCTGTGCTGTTATGTGTGTGATGACTGGGTGTTGTGTGATGTCCTTAGTTAGTGAGCTGTTTTCCCTACAACCAGGACAAGAAGGGAGCTGACATAATATATCACAGTTCCCCGTGTAATGAAACATTACAAAAACTGCAGCTGTCCAAATATTATAGGAAAGACAGTGTAAATGTTGCGCATGCCAAAATATGCTCTCACCTTTTCGCAGAAGCAGATTACATGAGGGATTTACAGCCTGAATTGCCCAATGTGCCCCGAGAAAGAGTGCTCAGTCCGGATGCAGTTCCATAATGCAATTTGCCTGCAGTAGTATGATTGTCAATGTGTCACGTGCAACAGAAGACAGAAGCAAACGGTGTAAGACACAACAGCTACATAGAAGATCTCTCAAGACACTGGAAAAGCTGTCGCGAAATAATAAATATCTTAATAAGGGCATAGTTACAGATGATAATCTTTCTTCTGGCACAGATAAAGTTTCTTTGAATGTTATAGCGGCAAGAAGGGATGCTTCTCTTACAAACAAGTGTGTGCAACTTAGAGCGTGTAATAGATATCTTCGGAGTCAGTTGTGAAGAATATGAGGACTTCTGCACAAGGAAGGAATTAATAAGGGGGTTCCTGTGTCTAATGAACTTACTAATGTGTTGTGAAAAATATTTTCAAACAATCAAATAAAAAGTTCATTAAATGACTCGAAAAGGGTTCGATGGTGTAATGAGGACATTTGTAAATAGATTACTCTGTGTGCTGTATCATGTAATTTTCTGAGGGAAAAAATCGGGTATCCTCTACCGGCAGTGTCAACGTTGAGGGCCTGGATAAACTGGTCTTTTAGTGCAGTATTGTCATTTTGAAAGATGTTTCAATTATGATGAATATGCAGGCTAAAATGTTCACTGACAGAGAACACGTTTGCGTTTTGTTCTTTGACTAAATGAACACTGACTGCAGGATTTTCTATGATCAACAAGAGGACAGGGTGTTAGGACCCCACAGTAATGTTTTAGTTGTTGTGGTGGGTGGGCTATTTGCAAGTTGGAAACAACATGTTTATTAAGATTTTGACATTCGCATGACAGCTGTCCTCTTGAATGAAATTATTTAGCCAGTAATTCGCATCAGGTTGTAGCTCGCACAGCTGACATGGGAGCAAAAAACATTACTGTTTGGAACAAGATTGGCATGATGCACATAAACAGTCGTTTCCCTCATCCCAGTGACACATGGAAACGTGTGGGTGTTCGCTGATAGCCACATTTGCTTAAACTGTTATGGAATCATTTGCTGGATGAAGGCATTATTGTAGAAAATAAGGCAGTGGCAAAATCCATGTTTGAGACACTTTTTTCTTTAGACAGTGGCGAGATGAAAATGTGCCCAAAGTTAACTCAGCAACACATCACTGTTAAGGGCAGAGACTGACAGAGAGTTTGTTTAGCTGCCAAATTGCTCTCATACAACTTCTCAGGCCATCCAGTATTTAATGCCAGAAGGAGAACACACCTGTGATTTCTTAGATATCCTCAATCCAAGGACCTTGGAAAGTAAGAAACCTCTGGCATTTGGATTCGGAATTCATTTTGAAGCACAAGAACAATGTCTGCACAGTTTCTACAAACGATGTGAGAGCACGCTCATTGGATCACCAAGACATTTGTTACCTTTTCAGAAAAGATTCATGAAATGTATTCGGTTACTTTTAGGTCTATCCAGTGAGTGACTTAACAGAATACAATGTCAAATATATACTTACTGCCACGCTGAATCAGGGCTGTCCAGAAAACTTCTTTCCTCCTACAAGGGGCCTGGGACATTTTTGCAACCATTCCACTCCTGTAGGTGTAAAGAAATAGAATAAGGCTTTTATTGTTAAGTGCCAATGCTTTCGATATCCCTATATCGAGTGCTTCTTTTGTTGAACCTGACGAGGAAGGAACATTTGTGACTGCAGGAGTGTTTAGTAGCATTCTTCCTGATATGTCCGAAGCACTGTCAAGAGAAACTGAGGGGATACAACTGACATCTGCAATTTATGAGAGTTCCTCAGTATCCGGGGGTTCCGACTTGAGGGTGGAGGGATTTCGGTACCTTGGCGCATAGATAGCTCACCGGTGCAGGCAGTATGACAGAACATTTGCCACACATACTGAAGAACTAATGTCAATCCCAGGAGAAAACCCTACCATCTGGTTGTGTGGGACTGAATTTTGCTCAGATTCATGGCAGTGACATCATTAGTAAATTACTTGCAACACTTGGTGAATGTTTTCCCAATATACACTAAGAGATAATTAGAATTTATGCTAAAATTCGCACATTTATTCGTTCGCGCTGGCTTTCATTAAAAGACAGATCAAGAATATCCGAGACAGCTCATCGAAAAAAGAGAGAACATGGCATATGTCAACACAATTATCAATTCAGTACATAGTCTGTTTTGAAAATAAAAGTTGTGTATATAGGTACATACATTTTTGACAGAACTATTGTATATAGAGTGTAGTTGCATGTGATACTGTGTTTGTAAATATCTTACCGAGCGAGGTGGCACAGTGGTTAGACACTGGACTCGCATTCGGGGGATGACGGTTCAATCCCGTGTCCGGCCATCCTGATTTAGGTTTTCCGTGATTTCCCTAAATCACTCCAGGCAAATGCCGAGATAGTTCCTCTGAAAGGGCACGGCCGACTTCCTTCCCCATCCTTCCCTAATCCGATGAGACCGATGACCATGCTGTCTGGTCTCCTTCCCCAAACCAACCAGCCCCAACAACCATTTCAATGCTACGTGATCTGAAATCACCTTGAATTTACGCCCATATAAATAACAGCGAAAATTCGGGATACCGTAAAACACTGCTAACATTTCTTTCTCTGTTGTTGAATAATTCTTCTTTGCCTTATTCAGTTGCCTGGAAGCATAAGCCACTGGATGTTCCTGTCCGTTAACCCTCTGAGAAAGAATACAACCTACAGCAATATTACTAGCATCACAAAATAGTATAAACTCTTGTTCGAAATCAGGAAGTATCAACACTGGGTCTGATGTTAGTATCTGTTTGAGCTTCTCGAATGCCTCCTGACACTGTGCTGTCCATTCAAACTTAACACCTTTCTTTAACAATCTCGTTCATGGATGTGCAATTTCCGTGAACCCCTTTACATATTGTCTGTAGTAATTACATAAACCGACATATTGCTGAACTTGATTAGTGGTCTGTGGTACCGGAAAATCACGCACAGCCGACGTTAGACGAGGATCCGTTTTTGCCCCATCCTGACTGATAATATGCCCAAGATAAGTCACTTGCGTCTCAGCAAACTGACATTTCTCGACATTAAGCGTAAGATTTGCCACTCTTAGCCTACTAAATACTTCGTTCAGTCGTTCCACATGCTCTTTTATATTACACGAAAAAGTAAAAATATCAGCGAGGTATACCATAGCAATCTTCGGTTTCAGTCCCCGAAGCACGCCATCTAACAGGGTACTCACTCTTTAGATCTAGTGTCGAAAAATATTTACACCAACCTAGGTTGACCAATGTCTCCGTGATGTTCGGTATTGGATACGTATCTGCTACAGTTCGTGCATTCAAAAAACGACAGTCACAACAAAACCTATACTTTTTAGAACCATCCAATGGAACTACCACTTAAGTTGGCAGACCACGGGCTTTCACTGTTCTCTATAATACTGTCACTTATTAATAAATTCTTCCACTTGTGGTTGTAGGTGTTTTGCTATCCTGTATGGTTTTCTATAGACTGGCGGACTATCGCCAGTCGGTATACAGTGCTGTGTAATACGAGTTGCTGGTAATGGACCTTCTGAATTAAACAAATCTAAATACTGTAATAACAAAGCTTCCATAGCTTTCCGATCACCATTCTCCAAATGACAAATCTTATCACATAGTACAGATGCCTTGACAGTTTGCTTGACGTTATAATCACCTTGGGATTCACCTATATCCTCATCATCGAGTATTTCCAAACTTGCTACCACTAAACCCTTTGGGAGATCCACTTCATCTACCCCAAAATTATCTACACTGACCGGAATCATCAGTCCCCCATTTATATCCGTTAAGTGCGCAACACTCCTCATAATAAAACAATGCATTTCATCCAATGCTTCATTGCTCTGCAGTGGCTCCACCACACACAGTCTCTGCTGTGGTACATCGGTACCTACTGACAACCAAACTAACTTCCCTGTACACGAAGGCACTTTGACATGGGTAATCATCTTTAATGCCCTTGTACACGGTGGCTGGTGGCACCCGGCTGGCCGGCCAGGCAGTGGACGGCAGGCCGCTGCATGTAGGAGGCTCCGGGTTGGAGACCCGCCGCTGTTGGCATGAAAGGCGTTCTCGTAGTGTGGAGTTCACTCTATCCCACCTCGTCTCCTTCCCTGCTCCTCCTGGAGCCTCGTTCGCGGTGGACAGGCGGAACGGGCTGCAGTCCCCCAGCGTCATCGGCTCACCCGGTTGTGACGGTGGGTGCACAGGGCCTAGGCCCCGCACGATCTCGACGAAAGCTCACTGATGTGGTCAGCATTGGCGGCGAACGAGTCTGTTGTGATGTCTGCTTATCCTGGGTTGATGATTGACAGCAGCAGCACAGAGGACCAGAGCTGGTACTGTCCCCTCACGTCTGCTGCTGGATGGGCTGCCCTTACTGCAACATCTCCTTAATAAAGATTAACATGTCGATCACTAAGCTGAGTGCTATGCAGTGTCCCAGTACACATCTAACTGCAAGTCTAACTGCGAGTACCTTGTTGCTATCAAAGCTGGTGTATTTAAAGGAAGCACGAGCGACGTCCTGACGTCATGCACGTTTGTAATGAACACATTCATTCCACTTATACTACTGATCCATCTGTCATACTCGCCCCTTAGGTGATTTTGCGACAGAGTTACGTGTTGCTACAGCAGACTTATGCGAAGTTGTGAAATGCAGTACAGCTGACGCTAAACCTCTGTCTTACACGCTATGAAAGTCTCCGTCTAACACAAACCCGCGTGGTAAGCAGTTCTCTCTCACCTGTTGTGTGTAACCAGGCCATTGCCCCTGCGTGACGACACATTCCGATATATGTGCAATCCTCTTACCTTCTGGCTAACCTACTGCCTCTGGCTCTCGGCATAGGCAATGAAACTTTGACAATATTCCACGTTTCCAACTCTTCACTATTCCGCGACACTACACAGGATGAAGGGCACTGTCTGCTTTAAATTCTGAATGGTGCATGGCGAAGGGTACTTTACTTACACCAACCTGCAGTTTTATTCTGATCTTGAAGAAATTTTGCACACTTGACCATCAAGAGGAACATCACTGTGTACATAATATTTCAGACAGTGCTTAGGTTAAAATAAATACAGGGTGTCCCAGCTATTATGTCCACCCAAAATATCTCTGGAACAATAACAGCTACTGGAAAACGACTTTCACCGGTATTAATGTAGGACTGGGGCCCATGAATGTACATATTTGAAAACATTCTAAAATGAAAGCATATGTGTTTTTAACACAAACTTTTTTTTTTTAAATGGACCTCCTATATTTTTTCTTGACAAATCCATAGCATGACAAAGCACGTACACAATGGCTTTGATTGCATCGCAATATTCCCATTACATCCCGAGATACTCGAGAAGTTGACGCTTGAAACACCTGACATGCGCTGCTAGTGCACGTCCTGAGGCTCAGGCGTGAACCCCGTGCTACCCATAATCCTGATGTGATTGACATGTGTAATCACACATCCATACTTATCAAGAGGTCAGAAGCGAATAATACGGTCTGCTGCCATCCTGCATTAATGTCGTACATTCTAGCAGGTATTTATCCCATAGGCTAGGGGTGATGTGGTTCTGTAACATATCTGTGTACCGCAACGTCAGTCACAAATTTAACTTCGCTTGGCATTAATCCATTACTAAAAAGGTAATGCCGTTCAACGTTAAAACTTTACTTTACTGTAGATCTAGCGCAAGTGACAGTTAATCATTCACTTGTAATAGTAAAATTCATGTTAATAGTTTTAGTGAAACGAGCAAGTGGACTAAAAGTTTTACCATTGTTTAGGTAAAAATGTTTTGATTTGGGAAGTTCAGGTAGGACATAGAAGATGAATGTAAACATATTTAACCAATTAGTTTTATTATCACATAATTATCAATGTTATGTTTATCTAATGCATTAAATGAGGTATGTAGAGTAGGGTAGAAAACAGACATATTAACTTAATAATCATAATGTTCGCTAACAGTACTATCAACAAACAAGCAATCTCATAACGTATTTCACGTCAACGTACATTCTCCATAGATCAGCAGCATTTCTACCATATCTTCATGTGTGTACATTATACTGTACAGTATAAGTTCCACAACACAGTGTTTATTCACAATGTGTACTACCTCCGTACCGTCACTAGATTACTCTGATGCACAGCTACACTGGCAAGCGGTGTACTACATGCCAAAGCAACAACAAATGGGATGCTCGGAGGGTGGTGGAGTACAGGAGTTTGCATGGGTTGCAAATAAACAAGGCGAAGTGGTAACTGTGGCAGTAGTGGGAACTATGTTGGACACTTGACTAGGTAGAGCCAGGCCCTGCCCGACAGGCATAATGGGTCATAATGCATTAGATAAACCTTATTTGGGTGTGCAGGATAAATAAGACAACCTGATGGGTGTACACCGATCGGTACTGGTTCATATTGTGTACGTAGATACGTAAAACATGCAAGAGGGAAACCATTATGTGCTTATGAGAGTTGATGGCAGCAGAGCGTATTATTCGTTTCGGACCTCTTGATAAGTATGGAGGTGTGATTACACATGTCAATCACATCGTAATTGCGGGCAGCATGGGGTTCACGCCTGAGCCTCAGGACGTGTGCTAGCAGTGCATGTCGGGTGTTTCAAGCGTCAACTTCACGTGTCAATATCTCGGGATGCAATGGGAATATTGCAATGCAATCAACGCCATTGTGTATGTGCTTTGTCATGCTATGGTGAAGAAAAAATATAGGAGGTCCATTTAAAAAAAAAAACATAAGTTTGTGTTAAAAAACACACATGCTTTCGTTTTAGAATGTTTCCAAATATGTACATTCATGGGCCCCAGCCCTACATTGATACCGGTGAAAGTCGTTTTCCAATAGCTGTTATTGTTCCAGAGATATTTTGGGTGGAAAAGATAGCTGGGACTCCCTATATATATCTAAAAACAAAGATGATGTGACTTACCAAACGAAAGCGCTGGCAGGTTGATATACACACAAACATACACACAAAATTCAAGCTTTCGCAACCAACGGTTGCTTCATCAGGAAAGAGGGAAGGAGAGGGAAAGACAAAAGGATGTGGGTTTTAAGGGAGAGGGTAAGGAGTCAAAATGTCTGCTTGTGTCTGTGTATGTGCGGATGGATATGTGTGTGTGTGTGTGTGTGTGTGTGTGTGTGTGTGTGTGTGTGTGTGTGTGTGTGCGTGTGCGAGTGTATACCTGTCCTTTTTTCCCCTAAGGTAAGTCTTTCCGCTCCCGGAATTGGAATGACTCCCTTAAAACCCACATCCTTTCGTCTTTCCCTCTCCTTCTCCCTTTCCTGATGAAGCAACCGTTGGTTGCAAAAGCTTAAATTTTGTGTGTATTTTTGTGTTTGTTTGTATGTCTATCAACCTGCCAGTGCTTTCGTTTGATAAGTTGCATCATCTTTGTTTTATATATATATGTGTGTGTATACATTTTTTTATAAACGAAATGTCTATGATCTTTTGAAATTTGAGAGATGTCTGACACATTCACAGACATCGTGTTTATCAATTCATGCACAGCAAATGTCTTTTAACAGTTGCAAACCATTTTGGCTGCAAAAAACCTTGATGTTAACTAAATGAATTTTCAGATTCAAAATATGATACCTGGTGAATTGATGACATAAAATTTGGTTTATTCCATTACTAACCAAGATGATGTAGTCAACTATCCTACGGAATTTTTAAATTCGCCGGATTTACCCGGATTACTGCCTCCCAATCTGCAATTAAGTCGGATCAGCAATCATTATGTTTCGATAGGTAAACCAGCCACATCTTTCTAATGGCACCCGGCTTGCGGTGAAGAAATTAAAGAACAACGTAATCGAAGCCACAATTTTGAAAGGAAAGTACAAAGGCGAAGAAAGTTTGATTCCACATATCACTATGATTCCGACCGACATGCCATTTGACTTTGAACGGTTATAGTTTCGATCACCAACTTACACTTCCGAATTCGAAGATATATTATTGAGTCCCATCTACATTGGAAGAAATGATCATCAGAATAAAATACAAAAAAGCAAAGCTCAGACGGATAGATGTAGGTGTTTTATCCCGCGCGAAATTCGAGAATAGGAGACAAATAAGTTGAAAGTGGTTCGATGAACCCTCAACTAAGCACTTGTGTGTGACTTGCAGAATACCCATGTACATGTAGATGAAGAATATATGCATTATCTTAGGAGCTTACCTTCAGCACACATCTGTCATGCTGCTTGGTAGACATCAATTTTTTCATCTGTGGTTAACTTTCTTAATGTGTGATAGTTAGGCACCATAAACGTTGCAATTTTATGCAACATACTAACACACATTTTCTGTTCTAGGAATTCACCGGCGGGTTGTTTCACAGGTTTCATGTCCTGAAAATACATTTTATCAACCTACATATTTTACAAGTGGTTCTATAATATTCAGATGGAGTAAAATTACAAACCTCTTCATCGTTATCCCATACGGTACATTGAGCTTTTAAGGCATAAAACCACAGTAGAACTAAATGTAGGGTTGGCTCCTTGACACCCTCTAGATCAACTGTGGCTTCTTTAAACGGCTTAAGAAATGCTATAAGCTGGCGAGTTATGTGGTGGTCATAAGCCAGCATATTATCAGAGGCACCTTAGTTATGTAAGACAGCCTTCACTGAATCAATCTGAGAATGGACTGATACAAGCATGTCAAAATAACTATTCCAACGAGTTGAAACCCACTGCTTTAAGATCAGTTCAGTCCCACACGGAGACCTCTTCTCTTGAAGTAGGAAACTGTAGCCCGCACTGTATTAGGAATGGGTAATATATTTGGAATGTTTTCTTTCAAAAACTGTTCATTCAAAACATGTTTCAAGACTGTGTTTATACTATGAGCCATGCATGGAAGACGCTGACATATTTTGAGAGCTTTGACAATGTTACTGCCCAGGTCTGTGACAAACGTAATTTTGGCAATGTCTTCACGAGAAACACCCATAGTTTCTAAGCGATCTTCCAACTGGTTTCGAATATTGGAGTCAGTTTCTGGGCAGTCAGGGAACGCAGAGCACATCAGTACATATTTATTCAAACGCCAGTCTGAATTTATGTAATGCATTGTCACAGACATGTAATGCACTCTTTTATAATTGTCTGTCCATAGATAAATTGTACTGGCACATGTTCCAGAACAAATCGCGTGCACTATATCTGGGAGCATTTTGCTGGGCACTTTATCAGCTAAGGTTTTAACTTTCCTAGTTACTGTAACCTGGGAAGGCATAATATTTTTAATATCAGCTGAGCCATATTTTTTACCTATGTCGATCAGTGTCTCCCCTAAATTAAGAAATCCGTCTCCCTCTGTACTGGTAAATGGTCTCAGGTCCTTAGCACACATTTCGACGCACTTTTCGGACACTAAATCTTTGTCCTCTTTCAAGGTATTTACGGAGTGAGGGACCTGCTTGTCAAATTTGCACACATGTCGTAACATACTTGAGATTCCCGAATAAGTACTTAAGAGCTTTTTACATAGTTTGCATTGAGACACACCTACCGATTTATTTGAAGTGGCCTCATAAACACACGAAAACGTTTCCCATGCGGCACTTGTGCTCTGTTTCATTACCAGCATGTATTCGTGAAGTTCGACCTATTCATTGTGCTGCCCCCACCGTTGCGATAAAGGAACTGTGGGCTAACTACCTGGCTTCTCTAGACACGTAGCTTGAAAGGGCAACCTGTTGTCAAGCACAGCATTGAACCCAGGTAGCCCGGTCTTGCGGGAGCCCAAGTCAGCCTCATTACCCACTATGCATAAGTACAGGCGCACTCGTGTGTTTATGTCGCGGCAGTCTGATCTGCATGAATGGTTGCAGAGGAGCTAGGAGCGAGCAGGCTGCAAGGGGAATTTGTATGCCTGTAGGCATCATTACTCTTATGGCTACTGTGGCCATCTATTATTAGCAGTATTTTTCTTCTTTTGCTTGGCTTCACTGTGGAAATGAAGTGTTACAGCCATTCCGCAAATAATTCTGCAGTCATGTAACCAGCTTCATTGTACAGACGAGGGTATCCAATGGAGCTTCATCATAAAGTGTTGGATTCAGCTTCTTTAGAGGAAATATTAATGCAGGAGGAACGTACTTTCCACTGGAACTGCAACACGCTATGACAGTCACATGAATTCCATGCTCAGAACTCGTTATAGAATCGAGCTATTTTTTCTCATTTTTCAAAAAAAAAATTCTTGGAGGTTTCTGAACTGTTGTGAGTGCTGATTCGCCATATTATAAATTCGTGTTGGCAGTATATTATGGTACTTGACCACTTTTTCAAGCAGAGAGATAAATGGTAAGACTTGTGGCTTATTGAAAGCCTGTGCACGTGCTGCAGAGGTTTGTTCGGGCTGCCATAGTCTTATCTCAGGGTTACGCTTTCGAAAACCTATCAACCAGTCTTTGCCTGCCATTTGACTGTCAGCATTAAAAAGAGGAGCAGTGCCCATTCTCTGAGACAGCTTATATGCTAGGCGTCGAATATCACTACAGGTTAACCCAAAAAGTTGCGATTCCAGATCTAAAATATGTTGAACTAGCAGCTTTTCAATCTTGTCATCAAATAAAGTATGAAATCAACAAAGTGTCTTGTTACCCTCTTCTGCCATCTTGTTTTTTCCAGAACAGTGCCATCTTAGCGTAGCCTGAGGTACACTGTTCACTAAAGAAGCTTTAAGCCATCCCATGTTACTCTCTCTAAAGGCAGATTGCAGTCTGTTTGTATTTATTCACCATTGTTTGCAAAAAAATGTTTCAGAAAGTTACAAAAATAGTATTTTATTGTTTTAGTTTCTAATAGGCTTTTTATAAACAGGCACACTGCATTTCAGCAATCAATAAGCTATGTCATAGAGCAGGGCAAAATGACATACTCCTGTGTCATTTTGCCTTCTTGAACACAAGTGTAACTTTGGCCATAACCTCGAAAATTATGAAACACACCATTAAAATAGTGCCACAGATTTAAAGACTTACCTTTATAAGATTCTTTCCTGATAATAAATTTTCCACACCAATAATCAACACTGCAAAAATTTGAAAGTTCGCCGATAGAAATATTGGTTTCATTGACTTCAAAAATGGCTTCCTTCATTTCGCGTCACCATATGGAAGCAGGCAAAGATTAATGGCTTGTGGCCAAAGTGTAGCCACCACAAGCTATCAAGCAAACCAAAGATTATGATCGTGTCAGCTGCCAAATTAAAAAAAGAAAGGCCACTGTGTTGTTTTGCCCTACTATCTCATTTGGGGTGTCTCTCCCTATGTGAGGAGGTGGGTGCTGAACACACTCAGTCGCTCTTTTTTTAGTAATGCTCAATGGCTTTCAAGGTGGTAAAGTATTGAAAAGAATGTTTAAACTGAGGACTGAAGTATTCTGTTTTTTAAAGGAGACTGTTTCAACAATGGAGATTTTTTTAATTGAAAATGGCTTACCTCACTGATATTCGAAGGGGACGGGGAAATACGTAAAATGGTAACCCACATTAGCTACGAATGGAGGTATTCAGTTGGAAAAGCTTAAAAAACATTTTGTACATAAGTTATTAATATTTTATTATTTATGCAACTGGTAGTCACTGTACAACATCTTACGCAACAAATCAACGGAAAAAATACAAACTTTGTGTTAATAATGTCCAAAACTCTTATGTTTTCCTAGCTGTACCCAACATATTATGTGGCATACCATTTTTTTCCCGCAATGAACACAGGAGAGCTGCCGATTCTCACATTTCATTTGCAGACGCATCCACATACTCATCCTCATTTGTAGGTGTCTTCTTAGTTTTCATTGCTTTGTAGAATTTGTGATAAATAGGTGGTTATCCAGTTCAGTGCAGATATGAGCTCTTGTTTCTTCTTCAAGTCAATTGGAACTGACCCGGAATACTTCTTTTGAAGACTGGTTCCTTCTAAGGTTGTACGGTGACCTCATGTAAACTGACTTTCTGCTAGTTTTCCCCATGATATGTATTTGATAAAAGATTCACGAGTCATTGCTCCGAGGAGGAACCGTACAGCATCTCACAATAACACCTTGTGCCCTTCTACTGAAATATTCTTTTGACTAAATGTAGATTTGATGTCACTGATGCATACAAAATCTTCTGATGACACAACATGGACACAAAATGCCACTTTTGGCCACACTTCTTCAAGATGTCCATCCAGTCGTGAGGGACGTATACAAACTGCACATGTCAGCGAACATACTGCTCCACAACAGCAAAATATCGATCACTTGCCAATATGGAATGTCCAGGAAGTGGGAAGTGGTGCTCAGTGGCGGAAAATCTTCCTTTTACTATAAGCAGCATCTAAACAAACACAATGCAATGTATATTGTGATCTTCAAAATACTTCAGTAAGCAGCTGCCTATTTTCCCTGAACTCTTTGATGCTACTGTTTCATCCTAAACAAAGAACTGACCTGGTGACAAATTACAGGGATGAATGCTGAAGTTATATGTTCATAGTTTCCACTTATAGACATGTAGAGAGTTTAGGAGTGAGCAATGCCCGTTGTAGATCAAAAGTTATTACATGAATGTCTGTATCAAAAACTGCCTTCTCTGTTTGCACTTTTATATTATTTTGTCCTGCCTGGGCTTTTCTGACATGTCATTCCTTCTGTATATTTATTTCTCTTAATTTTTCCAGGTGGTTTTTTGCTTCTGTCAGTTGAATTTGAATCGCATGTTGGGTCTGATTTTGGCAGTTTGAATGAAAATGTGATGATACTTATCAAAAGATACAGGCTGCACTTTGATATAAGGACAGAATAGAATAGAATCTTTATTTGCCTTTCAGTATGTTTTCCATACAATTGGCATCATCAGTGTGTTCAATACATTTTTTTTAATTACAATCATTATTATTGTACATAATTCTGCCTGTGCAGGGCAAGCAGATATGCATGCTAAAGTAATATTTATAATACAACAATCATTCATTCACAATAATAATAACAAATCATAACAGATAAATATACAATAGTATCAAGATATATTTATGGTACATCTTACATATCCAGTATTCATCTTTATAATGGTTGTAGCAACTTTGTATAGAATATTCCATTGACACAGAATTTTTCACCATTATCTTTTCTACTATAGTGACTTTTGTATTTTGGAATACCTTCTATATGTTTTTTGACTAATTGCACGTCTTTGTCTGAGTTGGCATCTCATCTATTCTTGTGTTTGCTTCTTATATCTTCTGGTGGAGTAGTACCCCCTGTTTGATTGTGGATTCTATGTTTTCTACTCTACATCTGTTCTGCTGCAAACCATGAGTGCTTAAAAACACAACTTTACAGACCTCACTGCTTCTGCCATCTTTTATAACACTGTATCGTATAGTATTTTTACGCCTGCTAACTTCTTTGCCTGTATATCTTCTGTTTATGAGTTCTAGCAGCATGGAACCAGACAAATAAGCATTTTGTCCATTCATGTCCCCAATGCTCCAGAATGATGTGTTTATACTCTGTATAAGCTTCTCCCCCAACATGTTCAAAACATTTTTTTGAACATTTGTAGGAAGCTCCAACTAAATTTTGTGCTTGGATCACTGTACCTTCTTTTGTGGTATATTCAAGACCACTATTCTTTGCAAGTTTCTTCTGTTCTTGTTTGTTTACGAGCTTGTTTCTTTTCTCAGTGTTTTCATTGTGATGTCTTTATTCCCAGGGTGAGTTCTGTTGCGATTCTCTTCATTCTATTAACCCTCTAACGGTAAGGTGCAGTTTCCTGGCAAACGGTAAGCTGGGGTTGTATCAGACCCCACCCTCCAAATATCGATTTTTCGGGGTAAAATAAAAAATGAATAATGGGAAAAAGTTTTATTATCAATTAAACACACATAATATTTGTTATAACAACAGCTTTTTATTTTTGCAGTCAATAAGTAAGAATATAAAGTACTTTGGAAAAAATAGGAACTTCATTCCAAAAAGTACCTTATCATCCTCGGTTTCTGAACAGTTTTCTGCATCGATACTGTCGCCATCCTCTGATTCAGGCTCGTATCAGAGAAACTCATTGTACATCTCCTCAGGAGTTCTGAGGAGTTGATGCGCCATTTTAGTAAGATACTAGAAGAGAAAACAATATAAACATCAATATGGGGTTGAATCCTTCCCACAAAAGAAACTAATAAGTGTGATGTAAACAGCAAAGTGGGGTCGGATACAACCTGAGTGTGGATAATGTAGGTTTCGGATAGAGAGGGTAGCTGCAGGTCACTCACCAGACTGACGTGGCCTCCTTGGCGTTCTCGGGACGACTGTGCTGGTAGGGTAGCTGGAACCAGAACGCTCTCAGAAAATACTGGTATTCAATTATTTTGACTTAAGTACTTGTAAAGATTTGCACTCATGACATTGGTTGACGCACCAGTACTGACTATTATCTGTGTTGGTGCTCCGTACATATCTGCTTGCAGTATAGCCTGCACAACACTTTTGTCGGTTCCGTTACATTTCTGCGGTATGTCTACAAGTTTCTTTTCTATTTTTATTCCCTCATTGTATCTAAGTATACAAAGTTTATGGCTGTCATCCGTGAATGTACCCTCACTACACCATCGTGCAGCCAACAACGGAGAGCGTATTGTGGCTGTCTTTAGTTTAAAGGATGAGCGTTAGTGGGTTGACAGTTGTATTTCACCTCCACTAATCTCACATTGTGGTTCTGGTTGTTGTTGCTACTGTTGGGTTCGCCGCCCTGACTCCCTGATGGTGTATTTTGATACTGTGTATGGCTCTGGTTTTGCGGTGGTCGGTTGTAACTTCCTGACATGTTCTGTCATGGACCTGCATTGGCGTTTCATTGTGGCGCTGTGTTTTGTTGCCACTCTGGTGTCGGTTCATTACAACCAGGCCACTGGTTTCGGTTGTTCCGCCATTGCGGATTGCCGTTACTATTATATCCATTAGTCATGCGTCCGTCATGATGTCTCTTCCGATTTTGACGATTATAACCGTTGCCGTTATAACCATTGCCATTGTTTATGCTTCGATTCTGTTGCCGGTGCTCTTGCCTATTCCCGTTACCATTTGGTACTAAGGTACTACTGTTACTGTGGCTGCCATTGTAATCGTCTTTTTGTTGATTACAGTTTGCATGGTTCCACATGTTTTCGGTTTTCATGTCTTCGATCAATAAGTCAACAGAATCCACTATTTCCATGAATTGTTGTATATCATATTCCGGCACATTGACGAAATATCTTTTAATTTCACTGGGCAACTTCATTTTTATTAATCTGATTATGTCACGATCGGACATTGGCTCGTCCCAGTACCAGATTTTGCTTATGTACGTTTCAAAATATTTGCGTAACGTTCTTAGACGAGAAAAAAATTAAGAATATTTATTATTATTATGTAACAATGAATGAATGGATGAAAAAATGGGGGGAGGGGGAGAAATGGTTTTAAATATTTATGTTATTTACTCTTTCAGTACGAACTTTGTTGTAGAACTCCTTATTTACGTGTGGTAATAAAAATTCACTTAGGCAGAATTAAGCACATTTAAAATTACGTGGACTTTAACAACCCTCTCATGCTGATAAATTCAAACTAACTGATTAATAACATTTATGACTTTGAAAATTATTTAAATTAATTTTTTTACGTATTTCGGCCTTGGCACACATTTTCTAGATGCAGTGGGTTTTTAAATATTTACTGAATTCTTTCCCAGCGTTAGCTATAGAACACAAGACTGTCTCTGTTAGCATAAAATGGTTAAATATTGCCAAGCCGACCTGAACGTTTTATTATCATTGACAAAACACACTTCACTATACGTTTAAGTTATTTGCTTTAGATATGGAAAGAATCAACAGATTAACAACTTCAACGTTAATTATCCGCCTATGAATGCACGAATGTAAAACCAGTAATTAATTTAGCCAGCCTCAGGATCGCTGAAGAAGAAAAATATTTCGTAATTCACTGCTAATTTACCTGCTCCCGATTTACGGATTTGGTTAATTTTATAGCGGAACAAGTTTTTAAATGTGCCGCCGCTGCAAATCGTTCGGTCGTGGCACAGTCCAGCAACACCAACGATAATTGCTAAAAGTGCTGAAAATTCTTTAAAGAAATATTATAGATGACATGGGCAAGCTAATTTACATTAGTAATACACAATTTTGATAATTCATGATGTATTTAGACCATAACAATAATTTAAATTACACACCTTGATGATTTCTCCTCTAATGGCGGCTAAAGATAGATACAGACAAACGAAGTCTACTCATTCATATAATGCTACGTCACAGGTTCCTCTCTCAACTCTCGAGGAAGACGACAAAGAATACACATTATGTAGCGCTTTTTATACTACTGCTGATTTTGAATATATCTTTGTAATCTTACAACATTATTTTCATCTCTTTGTAATCTTACAACATTATTTTCATCTGTGGCTATATTTTACATTTTTTCATCGCAGGTATTAACATATTTCGTAACTACATTATGAGTATAGATATGTTACAATCATAAATACATCGAGAATATTATTACAGAAAAGATTACAACAATAACCAACGTCCTTTACACAAAATTAAATAACATTTTTTGTTAAACAATTACAGTACATTCGAATTGCTTCGTAGCGGCGTACATAGTACAATTTATTAATATTGTGTGTGCTGCCAGGGAACGTTACATTGCCACCTGGCAGCATTTGGCAGAGAGTTTCTATACTTCGACACAATGGTGCCAGTAACTTTCTTTCTTTCTTTATTTTTTTTATATGGAATGGTTCTTTTAATTAGTCCCAGGGTTGTATATGTCCATGGCTCCCCCATTTGGGCGAAGGCAAAACTGTGCCGGAGCCCAGCCAACCCAGTTGGTTCATGATTAATCTTGTCTCTTAAATATTAATTGTTTTGAAATGATTTAGTAGTTTGTCATCAACGGTTACATAACATCACAGTCACATACAGTTCAACGAAAGTTTGTTGTGTGTATTTAACAACTCGTAATTATCATTTTTGCGATATACTGCAAGGTCATTTGTCCTACGATATATCTGTTGATATACTTTCCGGGATGTGAGGTCGTGGTCCAAGAACTGTTTCTGCTCCTTTACGTTTCGTCCAGGACTGCGCTGGACTTCCTCAGAGGAGCTGCTCCGCTGAGTCTTGCCGACTGACTGGTCGTCGTTGCTCATGTCTGGGCATCTGCCCATGTAGTTTTAAAGGTCCTGTGGCTTTTGCCTTAACGCCTTCTGTCTTACCTAGGGTTTCCAGATGAATGGTTTTGTTGGATTTTAACATTTTTTTTATATACACTCCTGGAAATTGAAATAAGAACACCGTGAATTCATTGTCCCAGGAAGGGGAAACTTTATTGACACATTCCTGGGGTCAGATACATCACATGATCACACTGACAGAACCACAGGCACATAGACACAGGCAACAGAGCATGCACAATGTCGGCGCTAGTACAGTAGGCTGCTATTCTCCCATGGAGACGATCGTAGAGATGCTGGATGTAGTCCTGTGGAACGGCTTGCCATGCCATTTCCACCTGGCGCCTCAGTTGGACCAGCGTTCGTGCTGGACGTGCAGACCGCGTGAGACGACGCTTCATCCAGTCCCAAACATGCTCAATGGGGGACAGATCCGGAGATCTTGCTGGCCAGGGTAGTTGACTTACACTTTCTAGAGCACGTTGGGTGGCACAGGATACATGCGTACGTGCATTGTCCTGTTGGAACAGCAAGTTCCCTTGCCGGTCTAGGAATGGTAGAACGGTGGGTTCGATGACGGTTTGCATGTACCGTGCACTATTCAGTGTCCCCTCGACGATCACCAGAGGTGTACAGCCAGTGTAGGAGATCGCTCCCCACACCATGATGCCGGGTGTTGGCCCTGTGTGCCTCGGTCGTATGCAGTCCTGATTGTGGCGCTCACCTGCACGGCGCCAAACACGCATACGACCATCATTGGCACCAAGGCAGAATCGACTCTCATCGCTGAAGACGACACGTCTCCATTCGTCCCTCCATTCACGCCTGTCGCGACACCACTGGAGGCGGGCTGCACGATGTTGGGGCGTGAGCGAAGACGGCCTAACGGTGTGCGGGACCGTAGCCCAGCTTCATGGATATGGTTGCGAATGGTCCTCGCCGATACCCCAGGAGCAACAGTGTCCCTAATTGGTGGGAAGTGGCAGTGCGGTCCCCTACGGCACTGCGTAGGATCCTACGGTCTTAGCGTGCATCCGTGCGTCGCTGCGGTCCGGTCCCAGGTCGACGGGCACGTGCACCTTCCACCGACCACTGGCGACAACATCGATGTACTGTGGAGACCTCACGCCCCACGTGTTGAGCAATTCGGCGGTACGTCCACCTGGCCTCCCGCATGCCCACTATACGCCCTCGCTCAAAGTCCGTCAACTGCACATACGGTTCACGTCCACGCTGTCGCGGCATGCTACCAGTGTTAAAGACTGCGATGGAGCTCCGTATGCCACGGCAAACTGGCTGACACTGACGGCGGCGGTGCACAAATGCTGCGCAGCTAGCGCCATTCGACGGCTAACACCGCGGTTCCTGGTGTGTCCGCTGTGCCGTGCGTGTGATCATTGCTTGTACAGCCCTCTCGCAGTGTCCGGAGCAAGTATGGTGGGTCTGACACACCGGTGTCAATGTGTTCTTTTTTCCATTTCCAGGAGTGTATAATTATTTTCTTTGGTTTTTTTGTGTATTTTGTTTATGTTTTACTGTGACTTAGTATCTAAAGTGTCTGGTTAGTGTGTTCTTTAGATGTTTATAGTTAATATGAAGTGGGTCAGATCCCAAGCTAGTGATGGTCTCGTATGGTGAGTTTTCTGCATTTGTGTAGAAAGACTGTGTTCTTTGCTGGATGACTGTGGTGATTGTGGGTGTGTTTGTGTCTATGTGAATGAGTGTGTTTGGTACAAACCAGGTAGCGTCTGTGATTATCCTGAGGGCCTTGTTTTGTACTATTTTTACTTTTCTAAGGTGAGTGTCTGCGGCCATGCCCCAGATCTCACAGCCATAGAGTATTGCAGGAAGGACCACCATCTTCCAGATTTTTAGCTTTACTTCGGTGGACAGTCCGCTGCCCTTGAGCAATGGATATAACTGGTACAGCCTAGCCGAGCCCCGATTATATGCGTCGGCTATGTGTGCATTCCATTAAAGTTTGCTGTCAATTTTCATACCAAGGTACTTTACTGTGTCACACCAGGGAAGGTCCCTTCCATCGATGGAGAGTTGACGGTTGGGTGGCCTTGTCCTGGTTGTGAACATAATTGCATTGCACTTAGTTGGATTTTCCAGAAGTTGCACCATTGCGTGATCTGGTCAAGGTGCCTCTGGATGTTTAGGACGATATAATTTGGGTTCGGGTGGCTGGCGTAAATAGCTGTGTCGTCGGTAAAGAGGGCTAGATGGGTGCTGTCCCGCTTCGGTATGTCGTTTGTGTACAAGCTATACAGGATGGGTCCCAGGACAGAACCTTGGGGCTCTCCTGCCTCGATTGTCTTAATACTACTCTTAAATCTATCTATATACACAAAGAATTTCCTATTGCTTAAGAACGAGTGGAGGATCTTCAGCAGATGCTGGGGACAGTCATACTGGTGGAGCTTATAAAGTAGGCCGTCGTGCCAGACACGATCGAAGGCCTTCTCTATGTCTAAGAAGACTGCCCCCGTGCTGTGCCTGTTTGCCCTAGCCTTGCAGATCTGCTCCACCACCCGGGTGGCCTGTGAGATTGTGTCCGGCACGAAAACCAAACTGCTCTGGGATGGTGATATTCCTTTCGGTGAGGAAGGTTTGGAGTGGCTTCAGGATTTGTTGCTCGAGGACTTTGCCTAGTATGCATAGGAGGGATATGGGTCTGTAATTCTGGGGAAAGAGGGGATTTTTATCAGGTTTGGGAAGTGTGATGACTTTGGCTATCTTCCATGCCGATGGGAAGTGGTTGTGTTTCAGGCAGGCGTTGAGGATGTTGGTTAGGTAAAGGAAAGCTGAGTTGGGAAGATGTTTGAGCTTTAGTGGCTTTATGCCGAAGATGTTTGAGCTGTAGTGGCTTTATGCCGTCGGGGCCTGGGGATTTGGAGTTACCGATCCCGTTTATGGTTGAGCAGACTGTTTGGCAGGACACAGGCTCAAATACGGTCTCGGGGCGTCTTCTCAGGATTCCTGGGACTGTACGGATTACTGTCTCTTCGTGCTCGTCAGCGTCTTCGTCGTCAATTATGTTTTCGCGAAACTGTAGCTCTAGCGACTGGTCGGGTGTCTGAGAGCGACTTATATATTGTGAGAAAGGGGGGCTTGGTTCAAGTGACACGTGATGAGCAGTGATAATCCATAGCAAAGATAAGGTTGACTATCGATTACCACCTTGTCAAGATAAAAATTGTTAGCAATTTTTTAGAGTCACTGTCCATATATCGCTGAGTTTTTGTTTATAAATTTCAATAGCTTCTCTGTGTAGGCGTGGATAGTAATTTAAGGTTGTAGATAAAACTTCGGTATCCGAAAACTTCAGTTGGTGGTTTCCTGGTTGAAGAGCATGTTCCGCTACATCTGATTTTTCTATTTTTCCAAGTCGACAAAGACTTTCAGTCGCGTATTTACGCTTCTTTTGGTAGTACCAATATAAACTTTCCCACAGGTACATGGAATTTTACACACACCACATGTCGACAGAGGAGGGCGTTTATCCTTCACAGATCGTAGTACTTGACTTATTTTCTTTGTTGGTTTAAAGACCGCTGTTATGTCATGTTTTCGTAAAATCTTACCGATCCGATCTGTTACTTTTTTAATAAAAGGGAGAACTACTGTATTTTTCTGTCGTTGTGGTTCATTCTTATCTTTTGGTCTTCTGTTCCTTGGACGCAAAATTCTATTTATCTCTTTTTTTTTAGTGGCCGTTTTTTTCAAAAGCCTGCCTCAGATGTTTCACTTCAGCATCCAAATGTTGGGGTGTACATATCCGTTGCGCTCGATCGACAAGCCTTTTTCTGACACCCCTTTTTTGTTGTGGATGATGATTAGAATTTTATGTAAATATCTGCCCGTATGTGTTGCCTTCCGAAAAACTTTATATTCCAAGCTTCTATCGGACCGTCTCATAACTAAGGCATCCAGGAAAGATATTCTGTTATCCTTTTCTATTTCCATGGTAAACTGTATTTTTGGGTGAATTTTATTTAAATAATCAAAGAAATCGTCCAAGGCCTTCCTGCCATGGGACCAAACCACAAATGTGTCATCTACATATCGATACCAACGAGATGGTTTGTTATTAGCTTTGTCTAGAGCTGATTGTTCAAATCTCTCCATGCAAAGATTGGCAATCGCAGGGCCTAATGGATTACCCATTGCTACTCCATCAAGTTGTTCATAAAATTCATTATCCCACTGGAACTGACTTGATGTGAGACAATGTCTAAAAAGAACAGTCAAATCTTCTGGAAAAATATCCGCTATGAAAATCATAACTTCGTTAACAGGAATCATTGTGAATAAGGACACAATGTCAAAACTTACAAGAATATCTTCAGGGGCCAGACTCAGTCCCTCTAGTTTTTCAATAAAATGGCGCGAGTCTTTTATATATGAGTCCGTTTTTCCAATAAATGGTTGTAAACAAGTATCATAATGTTGTCACTACCTACGTGTTACAAAGCCATCTCCTACACTTGTTAGTGTTCATTTTCTCTCGTCAATTTACGGGTATACATAATAAGTGTTCAATGTTTGTCAAAAATCGAGTTCATTGACATGTTATGCAGTTTGTATAAATATTTTGGAATATGTCAGTAATGCTGTAGTTGGTGAGCGGTGCGGAGTGATTGTTGAGCGGCGCTCGGCGCGGCGCGTCTGCTCCGTGTAGGTCACCGCCCCCGGTTTTGACAGCTACGGCGCGGAGAGGCGTGTGGCTGTTGCTGCGGGTTGCTGCGGCCGCTGCATGGCTGAAGTAGCCGGATGCGCGTTGTATATCAGCTCGCCCGTGTGACATCTTGCAGTGCTCCAGCGAACATGCAACAAGTTCACAAACACTGTACTATCCTTATGGGCATTTTTCCTGCTGTGGGAAAGAACGCACACAGTTATTGGCAGTTATTATTCAGTAGGCCTTCACTAGTCTGGTTTGCACAATGTTTCGTTGTCATAGTAACGCGTGTCATGGGTATACAATATTTTTTCACCATGTCATGACTTGTCATTAGTCACACGCAAGTTTTCACCTTAGAACAAAATCTATCTCTGTAGTCAATGCGCTTTCCTGGCGTCCCTTGACACACAAACAATATTTTTTTGTTTTGTTTTTGTACACACGCACAGTAAAAGTTATAGTTCGACGCTAGCTTGGTCCACCGTCTATTATCGGCTCACTGTTCGTGTCGTGTTAGTTCCTTATCCGTTTGCACACACGGCGATGATACGGTTTCTTATTGCTTGTTCGAAACAACCTCGTGACGTATTGATGCAGTTTGAACAATCACTGTCTGTCTCTGCCACACAATACTGCACTGAACAATCACTGTCTGTCTCTGCCACACAATACTGCACTTTTGTTTAAGTTTTTTCAGTGACAATGTCCGTTGTGCAATTTTTTGTAACGGCACATTCGTAACTTCTTTGTTCGCTCTTTACCAAGGTGTGTGATATTTGCGTTCATGGTATTAAATATTACAATTTCGTATTAGTTTGCCCAAAATCATCTATATGTTCGAGTAGATTTTATTTGTCCATTCCAGCCGGATTAGGGCATATTGTTCAATAATCCCTTTGAAACTATGTCTCACTTTACTTGCAAGGTCCTACGTAACTACAGTGTAGTCTCTGTAGGCTAAAATTGACTTAGACTGTATCAGGTTAGTTCTTTTTTTACTGATTTGATCTGCACATGCTTCAATTGAAGCTTCTTTGGGAGTAACTTTGCGTTACTTAATTTTGCAATAAGTTTGCCTCCCATGGTGCCCTCGGGTCACTACTGGGTGCATTACTCTCTTTGATAATACTGGTTTGAAAATAAAGTTCTCAGGGTCTTATATTATTAATATTATTCCGGGTTTGGACCTGTCAATCTGACAGCTACACACATATAGATGTATATATACATGTAATTGAAAAGACTGTACCAAGAAATATTTCAAGTTTGACACACACATAGAATATTATGCAGTACACAAACTAATCACTACTAATATGTTCCTCCTGACTGATCTCTGTCACAATTTAACACTACAAATAATTGCACTAATCAGGTCATCTGTCAGACATTTAGAGCATGTTTAAGATAACACTAATTAAAAAGAAGACATAACACAAATAATCACAAACAAAAGAGAAAGTCAATCATATTCTTATAACTAAATACTTCTACACTAGTACATTATATCTACAGATCACATCATTAATGTTCATTAATTTCCAAAAGAATGGTGTACCTTTTTACACATAACACATAGGACTATTAGCCATTTACTGTAGGAATATTTTCACATCCTCATGCGGATACAGTCCCCGTACTCTCCCTGATTGGGGATCTGCTAAGAGATAGCTACTATTTCCTTCTTGGACTAAGGAATTGGAGTATGAGGCTCAACAGTAGGTTTTGTGAGGCTTCACCTCGACATTGTATTGATATCCCTTAACAATTCCAGGCCGTTCTGAAAATACATCTGCATAGTTAGATAATAACTGTACCAAATCCTGCTGTTGCATTGAGTTCAAATTTTCGGACTGTGATACTTTGATCACAAGTGCGTCCCCATTTGCTTTTAATTGATCACCTTGTACGTCTGGATAATAGAGATTTTTTTCTAGAGAATCATTGTCTAAATGTAGTATCCACTGATTCCTACATTTTTTATGTTAATAGCATTGCAATTAGGCACAGGTACCTCTTCAGATCTGAGCATGGACAATTCTATCCTCCTACCCATGTTCATCAAACTTAATTTTCCCCGAGAAAGGTCGATTGCTGCGTCCCTTTCTCTCAAAAAATCTACCCCCAAAATGCAGGCTACCTTTAAACCCTTTACTACCAGGAACGAGCACGCTATGGCGTCTTCCCCTATATAAATCTCTACCCACACTTGGAGTTTAATTATTTGTCGCTGTGCACTGATGGCTCCAGTGACTTTGCAATTGTTCACAGGGAAAGTCAGCATACGCTTTTCTTTCCCCAATACTCTGAATAAGTCCATACTCATGACACTGACAGTAGCACTTGTATCTACTATTGCTTGCACATCAATATTGTTAATTTTGATCTCTATTATCGCTTGTACTTTGTCTTTGTGCTCCTTTATGCACGTGGGTGGTTCAGTTATTAATTCATGTCCCATCTGTACCCCGTCATTATACCTGATGATACAGATTTCCGATGTTTTGTTCTGTGTCGAGCTGCTCTCGCTCCAAACCTCAGCCAACGATGGAAAGCGTATCTCGGCTGAATCTAGTTTGTTGGATTATTACTGGTGGATGGGTGTGGCTGCTCTGTGTCGCTGACCTCCACTATGTGTAAGTTGTGTTGCGTCGGCCGCCACGGTTGCGCAATTGGCGCATTTTGTGGTGGCGGTCGGTTATTGTCATATCTTTTCACTGTTGTGCCGGTCCGGACTGGGCCTCTGGTTCTGTGGCCAAGTTCGGTTTGCATCGTTATAGGTATTGGTGTTCCACGGCCCCCTGGCATTTTTCCATCTACTATTGCTTGGTGGGCCTGTTTGATATCGGTCATCGAACCTCCTTTTCGTGTCATTGTTCACCGGCGGACCATTGCCGTTCCTGTCTCTACCTCTAGTCCCGTTTTGTACATAATCTTGTCTCCTATTGTTACCTCCGCCGTTTCTATTATTTGGTGGAGGCGTGTTATTTCAACCATTTCTGTAACCGTTTCCGTTACCTCTAGCCTGTTCAGAGGCTGCCTTAACATCCTCCTGAATCAGATCAATTGAGTCCAGAACAGACAAGAAATGTTCCATGTCGTTCTCCGGTACGTGTATAAGTTTTTCCTTTACGTGTATCGGCAAGTGTGATTTCAAAAGTCTGATCAAATCCCGGGATGAAATCTGCTGTCCCAGTAACGGGTCTTATTAATGTATTTCTCAAAATATTTTCGCAGATTGCCTAATCGTGGAGAATACGGCTCTGGATTATACAGTATACCTCTTTCCGTAATCTCTCCTGAATACATGTTGACCAATATTTGGCCAAGAATGCCTTTTCAAATTGCTCATATGTGTCGCAACTGTCACCTGCTTCGGTTGCCCATAATGCAGCATCTTCTTGTATGTAAGATATAACGTACTGTATTTTCTGTGTATGACTCCAAACACTAGGCAAAATGTTTCTAAATCCCTTGTAAATACTACAGGGTGCACAGATTTCTTCTCCGTTGTAAAGATCTGAAACTGTCGGTTTTTAATCAGGCTTTCTTCAATCACTATTTTGGAGTGACATTTGTTTGTTTCGCTAACATTGGTTGTCTGTTCTGTCTCGCAGGCGCAATTTTTCACTGCTGTATTTATATGCCTATCATTGTTGGACCTGGCTGGGGTCACACACGACGGTTGACATTCCGCTGCCACCGCGGAATGTCAGTGTGCACCGCCCTTTTTAGGTCTTGCACATCCGCACTCGAGCCCAAGTCTTTGGCCTCAATCGCGGCGTGCACCTTCTCGTCTATTGCGTGATTAAGGTTGGTGTCCTTTGCCTCTAACCAGTTCGTAAAATCCTTTTCAATTTTGCTCGCCTGTTCGGATATTTTCTGCTGTATTGCTTGACTTGTGTCAATTTCTAATTTTTCCATCCTGTTAGCCAGTACACTGATTTCATCTACGATACTGGCGTTAGCCACGTGGATATTATCTACTCTTTCGCTCAGTTCTTGCACCGCTTTGGGTATTGTTTCATAGTTTTGTCTGAAACTAACAATCTCACTTTGCATAGCTTCCAAAGATTGCATTAACTGCAAGTCTGTCTCATGCTGCCGTCGATCACGTTCTGCTTGTTCATGCATAAACGTATCTTGGAAATTGAGCATGCGCTCGAACATAACTCTTAATGATTGCACTTCTGACACCTCACCAATCTCTGGTCCGTGTCTAGTGCATGTGGGTGGCACAGTGTTTCTACTTTCAACTGAATCACTGGCTGGCAGTGGCAACATTTCTTGCCCTTCTGCCCCCAGATTCTCACATTGTACTTCCTGAACTACGCCACTAACATTACCTTGTGCCACACTTTCTAACTCGGTATCACTGCTTGCTAACTGTTGTTCATTATCCATGTTTATATTTTTCTGACTACGCAATCTGACCATAGTCAACAAAAGAAACAGAATCTGAACTAAATATCCTAACACTCAGTTTTTGCTGACATAATCACACAGTAAATGGTCATTTGTTGAAACACACGTGTTATATACTACGATGACTAACTACTCAATGTCCATTTATTAAAAAAAAAAAAAAAAAAAAAAAAAAAAAAACTAACAACAAGCACACCACTAATGATCTGGGAACACCGCACTGAGGCTACTTTACTACCCACAGGACAACTACACTGTAGCTTTACCTTTTGGTGATCTATCTTCGGTGCAGCTGCCCCCTGGCATTGTGGTAGGTAATTAATTTTTTGATATAATGATCTCTCTTCTTCACCTTGCCTCTGGGTATATAGTGTTCTCATGCAAAAAATCATATACAGGTATTACCACACAATATTGGTTAGGCAATACATACAATACATGAAAAAATTATTAATTGTTCGACTACAAGAATTCCCTAATTATCTCATGGGTATTTTGTGGCCACTGCTTATTCGGGCCCCACGTTGGGCTGATGCAAAAAAAAAAATAATAAAAGAAATATTTTTATTATGTAAAAGATGAAAATGGGGATTGATGGAAAAATGGGGGGGGGGGGGGGAGAAATGGCTTTAAATATTTATGTTATTTACTCTTTCAGTACGAACTTTGTTGTAGAACTCCTTATTTACGTGTGGTAATAAAAATTCACTTAGACAGAATTAAGCACATTTAAAATTACGTGAACTTTAACAATCCTCTCATGTTGATAAATTCAAACTAACTGATTAATAACATTTAGGACTTTGAAAATTATTTAAATTAATTTTTTTTACATATTTCGGCCTTGGCACACATTTTCTAGATGCAGTGGGTTTTTAAATATTTACGGAATTCTTTCCCGGCGTTAGCTATAGAACACAAGACTGTCTCTGGTAGCATAAAATGGTTGAATATTGCCAAGCCGACCTGAACGTTTTATTATCATTGACAAAACACACTTCATTATACGTTTAAGTTATTTGCTTTAGAAATGGAAAGAATAAACAGATTAACAACTGCAACGTTAATTATCCGCCTATGAATGCACAAACGTAAAACCAATAATAAATTCAGTCAGCCTCAGGATCGCTGAAAAAGAAAAATATTTCGTAATTCACTGCTAATTTTACCTGCTCCCGATTTACGGATATGGTTAATTTTATAGCGGAACAAGTTTTTAAATGTGCCGCCGCTGCAAATCGTTCGGTCGCGGCACAGTCCAGCAACACCAACGATAATCGCTAAAAGTGCTGAAAATACTTTAAAGAAATATTATAGATGACATGGGCAAGCAAATTTACATTAGTAATACACAATTTTGATAATTTATAATGTATTTAGAGCATAACAATAATTTAAATTACACACCTTGATAATTTCTCCTCTAATGGCGGCTAAAGATAGATACAGACAAACGAAGTCTACTCAATCATATAATGCTACGTCACAGGTTCCTCTCTCTCTCAACTCTCGAGGAAGACGACAAAGAATACACATTATGTAGCGCTTTTTATACTACTGCCGATTTTGAATATCTCTTTGTAATCTTACATTATTTTCATCTGTGGCCATATTTTACAGTTTTTCATCGCAGATATTAACATATTTCGTAACTACATTATGAGTATAGAAATGTTACAATCATAAATACATCGAGAATATTATTACAGAAAATATTACAATAATAACTAACGTCCTTTACACAAAATTAAATAACATTTTTTGTTAAACAATTACAGTACATTCGAATTTCTTCGTAGCGGCATACATAGTACAATTAAATGTCATTTCATTTTATTAATACTGTGTGTGCTGCTAGGGAACGTTACAGTTCCCACCTTAGTATTGTATATTTCTGGACTGTACAACTGCTTGCGTAGTCTTTCTTGGACGCTATTGGACCAGAATTTTTGCAAGAATGACCTTCAAACTGTTGCATCGTTAGACTTTTTCGGACACGTCGGTGGCCCACAGTGCCGCGTCACCTTGAATAAAGGAGACCACGAACTGTATTCTTTGTCTTTCCGTCCATGCCCTGGAAAACACATTCCTGAAGCTCTTAATGAATACCACAGGGTGGACATTTCGTTTTTCGCAATTGAAGGGTTGGAATGTTCTGTGTTTTCTCACATTGTCCTCCCTTTTGCACATCTGATTGCTACCTTCTGTGGCATTCATTACTTCTTGTTGTGTGCTGCTCGGTATCGCATATTGTTCTTGCCCGTAACTCACATTAGGTTGCGGTTGCACTCACCCGACATACCGTCAGCGTTATGATAGTAATCAGTAAGCGGAGTCGGATTCATTATCTGTCCGCCACTGTTTACATTGCTTTCCAACGCGGACAGTCTCCGCGCGACCTCCTTTTGCCAATGGGCAACTCTGTCGTCACACGGGATTTGATCTGTGTTAATTCGGCGTGTAGTGCGGCAGCGCTAGCGTTAATATTTACTTACACTCGCAGCCGCAGTCGCGTGTTCTACAGCTATTTTTACATAGCTTTCAATCCTTGCAGATATCTCGCGATCCCTTACTTCTAGCCATTCATTAAATTCTTTTTCGACTTTTTGAGTTTGCACTTCCAAATATGATCAATACGTTTCCGTGCATCTATCTCCACATTATCCAAGCGCTTGGTTAAAGTCTGGACATTGTCTTTTAGCCTGGCCTGCGATATCTGTAGTTTTTGCATCTCGCCGGCTAGGCTTTGCACAATATCACGCATTTCCTTCCAAGCGTCTCGCGCTTCGGCAAGTTCGCTTTGGATACTGTTTAGGTTCCTTACTAATCTTTGGTCTCGCTCTCTATCTTTCTGCTCACGCTAATGGAGCATTTGAGCAAGTTTTTCGTCTCTGTCTCTTTCCCTCTCTTCTAACATTCTTTCCTTTTCCCTTTCTTTCTGTTCCCTTTGTTGCTCTTGCTCATAGAGCATCTGAGCAAATTTATGATCTCTCTCCCTATCTCTTTCTTCTAACCTGCGCAGAAATTCTGCAAATGGATCTGCAATCGGTAAGCATACTGCTACCCCCACTTAATCTAGCACTCTGGCCGCCCTGCCCAGGCAGTGGAGTTGTTACTCTACTCCCGTTCTGCTGTGGAGCGTCATTCACCAACCACAGATCCTCCCTCCCCCCCCCCCCCCCCCCCCCCCCCCGAGGCGGTGGCTTAGGATTCGTTTACGTTTTGCAATTGATCCTCACTTTCCAAGTTAACAGAATTTTGTTCGTCTGGTACAGGTGCTTTAGATTGTCCTTTCTTACCCATAATAAATTCACTTTAAGCCACTGACAAATCTTAAACACTGATACACACACGAATAATTAACCACTCGAAAAATAAACACATGAACACACAATTTAATTTGCACTTTACTTACTATTTTTTCACCGAAGGTATCTCATGTCCACATGGGTTCGATATTCCGCACAGAGCTACACAGGATGCTTGCACAATAGGCCTTACCTTTGTTATTTTTCTTTCACGTAATCCTTTTTCTTTTCTACACTCTTTCTTCTCCAGATCTCCTCAGGGTGTGGTTTTGTTGTTGTACATGTATAAGAATTCATATAGGCATTAATATTTTACAACAATTAGGCACATACATAATTACATTCATTACAATAGTAAGTACCATATTAATAAATCTCGCATTTTCTTTGATCGGGCCCCAAAGTTGCAGCGCCAATCTCGCGTCCGTCGTAATTTAATATATTATTTATTGGTAATGTTGATTATTGCCGACTTATCTGGTGGGCCTTAATCAAAATGATATTTCATTCAGTTTTGATTTACAATTAAATGCTTTTGTGAAGTTCTCTTTTTTAACAATATTAATCTTCAGTATAAATTATTTGTTACGTTAGTGAATATTAATAGACTTGCTGAAGCTTAAAACATGAGCATGTAAGTTGAACAATGGAATAAACTTTTCATATTAATTTCCTCGGCTAGTCAGCTCACTTCAAAGCAAAAAATATTTAGTTATTAATTACATTTGCGGCCCACACACGCGCGAGAGTATTTTTTCTTACCTCCGTTAACCATTCCATTGTAGTCGGAGTCCTGGCTCTGGCTCTCGGCTGTTGTACCGAAAATAAGAATCTTTAATCTACATATTTTCTGCAGCGTCGGGCGGCTGTGGAAAAAAATGTATATTATGTTAACAGCGGGCGAGTTTTTCGCTTCCGCTAAATTTTATAAGTTAATATCGCCACGTAATGGCGTCGTTGGCTGCATCGGCTGCTGCGATTGTTGCACTGTAAATTACACGAATGTAGGGTAATTCAAGGAAGCCGGACATGGCATCGGGATCACCTCTTACAAATTAAAAGTGAACAATAATGTTAGATCAATATATTATCTGCTTAATTAGTACAAATATGCGTACATTTGCCAGCACTCGCAAGATGTCCGTCTACACGCAACCAAGACAAGAGAAGAAGAGAAGACGACTAAAAAATTAACAAAAGAGATTATCTTGTCGTCTCTTTAGATCGTTTTGTTATATTTCTTTGCCCTCGAAACTTACACAGAGAAATTATTATAATACGGATACGTGAGAAAAATGTATATTATTCAGTTTTTAAATGTCTCATCTGTATAAAGACTTTTTTAAAGTATTTTCTTATTATTTCGCTGGGGACTCTATATACTTCATTGAACAGTAAATTTAATGAAGTGTCTTTGTTGGAGTTTTGGATACATATTAGCAGGGACTTCCCAACGCTAAGCCAAAATGCAATGTAGGTTCTGATTCCTTTTGCAACAGTATACTACTGCGAGACTGGATTTTCAGCTTTCTTAGTTATGAAGTCGAACTACTGTTCAAAGCTAAAATGTGAACAAAGAACTTCAAGTGGCTCTTTCTGCTATTCCTCCAAGTCTTGAGAAATTTTGTTCTCAAAAACAAGCTTATCCATAACACTGAACTTTTTAATTTAAATTTTTATTGCTCTTGTAATTCTTGTTTGCTAAATTGTAAATAATGTTCATTTCATAGTTTTTGAATAAATGAAAACGTGATAAAGATAAAAATTTGTTCCATATTTTCGTTATAGGTCATGTTATTTTTGGTTTCTGCTGCGTAAAATCCTTTTAAATTGAGTTTGGTAAACATAATAAGAAGAAATATAAAATATGACTATTTTTAATAACAACAATAGGCTGGAGGAGCTTGGTACTATTTTTCCTAGTAAAGGGGGTCCCCAAGGAAAAAGTTTGAAAACCATTGGTCTATGCCCCTGACATATTGCTATTTCAGCACTTGAAAACTGATTCGCAACAACATTGCACTGATTTTGTCCTCAACGCAGACTTTTATCATCTGATAGAATCAAGGAAACTATATGTCTGACTATGACAAACGAGAACAATATTAGCACAAACGCAGTGATCAGTGCCGTGTGCAAAGCAAGGGACTGCCCTCTGGAAGTCTGACACTTGTGATTATTGCAACTCTGGCTCGGGGCTCAGATGTGACTGATCATGTGGCTATGATGAAGTAATAAGTGATTGTGTGATATCCTACAAATGCTTCCTTTCTATTTCAAAACCCTAAAACTGTAATTAAATACTTTGAGATTATCTTTACATTGTAGCTATTTTATATTATACAGTAAAGAAGCTAAATTCTAAATTTTCATGGCCAATAGTTACGAGATAAGCTGGAGCCAAAATTTTGTAGCGTTAATTCTTTTAAAAACAATAGCTTTAACATCAAAAAAAACTAAATTTGCAGCAATGTTTATATGGATTTACCTAGGTTTCAGTTGGGATAACCCAACCTTCTTCAGAATAAGAGGAATTACGATTTGTCCATAATGGACAACATCAAAAACTAAAAACTATAATATAGCAATACATCATCATATTGCAATAACTTATCTGGGGAACAGCCTCGGCCCCACTTTTCGACCGCAGTACGGCAGCAACGGATGTTGTTCCAGTACAATTTCCATTGCTGCCGTACCCTGTAAATATTGTAGGGAAATAGATCTTTGACACAGGGCATCCAGGGTATTATCGCCGTCGAAAGTTGACCACAGCTCTGTTCCAATAAACTTTGAGCTCTCGGAATAAACATTTATCCAGTGGTTGCAGTTCATGAGAGCAATGAGCAGGCAGACGGAGAATTTCAACGTTGGATCTTTCCGCTATATTCAAGACTGCTTCGTCCAAATGGCTTTTGTGTCCATCCAGCAGGAGCAGTGCTTTTCCTGGCAGTGTGTGGCGCTTAGTTCCATGAATCTGCAGAATGAATCGACAATGACGTACCCTTTAGGTGTCATTTCAAATATCGACCCTGGTGGCAACCCATCACAACAAATATCGCCTATTCTTTCCCTTGTATTGAATCATGGGGGGGGGGGGGGGGGGGGGATGAAATTTGTTCCAGTGGCATCGACACAAGCAAAGACTGTCACAGTTTCTCCCTTTTCCCCGTGTGTTGACTCGTGAACACGCTTTGAACTGTTCAAAGCTAAATTTTTCTCCTGTGGATTAAGAGTGAGTTGCAATCCTGTTTCATCCACATTGTAGATCAGCTGGGTAGATGAAAGATTCATGGCACCATAAACTTTTCCCACAAGATTATAAAACTGGGATACTCTTATTACAGTGGTAAAACGAATCAATCTTCCGTAACTCTATAAACTTTCTCCTTTACTGTAAACTATTTCAGGGTGGAAAATCACATTAATTTATTGATTAATGGTACTGAAAAATTTATTATTTTCAACAACAAAATCAGTCTAACATATGCACAGTTAGAACAAAATCTGAAAAAAATTTAATTTGTAAACGAAGCTGTTAAATGTTCCACTCAATCAAAATAATTCGTGTCTCAAGCTTCCGATGTGAAAAGACAAAATGAAAAGTATGCTTTTAGCTATTAAAATTCTGAAGTTGTAACTATGTGCAGGAGATTATTAATAAAATAAAATACATACAGTGCGACATTTTAAACGTGTTACATTGAAAGCCCAAATAATGTAGCTACTCATAACTCCAACTTTTATTATGAGACAAACCCTGAAATCGCGGAAAAAACCTGCTGTTTCACATAAAAAGACCAATGTCACTCAAAAAATATATTGAACAGCTAATTTTTTGCGATATCATGGCTGGTCCCATGGCACAAGATGTTCGCAATGATAAGTAACTTCGATTCGACTTTTGATGCAAAATGTCATGATGTATATTTTACACTGCACTTTCATGAAAGAAAATATAATTATTATCTGAATGCTTTTACCTAAATTTCAAAATCACATAAGAAGTCTCCAGGATCATCAATTGCGTTAAGCCTCTCCAGTTTCTCTTGGTCTTCCTTTGCTCACTTGGTTAATAACATCATCTGGGGGATCATAAGTCGAGAGCCTCATGTTTTTAATCTTGAGTTGGTTTCTGATGAGATACAGAGAATTTACAGTTTGTTCAGAAAGTCTGTTCCAAAGCTTATTTTTCACAATATTCATGGAGCTAAACACCCTTTCTACTTCGTCGTTTGAATGTGGTAAAGATAGAACAGCAATACCGAATCACTTAAATCCTTGAAGGTGTTGATTCCAATCACATTTTTATATTCGGCTACTTTATCCCAAAAGCTAATAGTGTCCCCGTTTAGCGGATTCCAATCAACGAAGTGAATAGTTTGCCACGGCTGAAAGATTTTGTCAATTTTTTCGTCAGGGTATCCCATTTCCTTTACAAGATTAGTTAATGATGTGTCTTTTGATTGTACAAATTTTCTTTCTCACTTAAGAGTGTCATTTTTTCTAAAGCTTTGTAGTTGGCTGGAAGTCTTTTTTGGATTTCTTCTCCTAACTTTACTTTAAAATCAATACACTGTTTTTTTATTCTTCACAACACTAACATCATGGTTTACTGGAAGCTTCTGCACATTTGACTCCAAAAGATATCCGATGTAGGGGATGGGATTAACCCAGGTAGTCCTGAATTATTTGTTTTCCAAAATTCAATTATATCTTGTCTACATTCATTCACAAGGTTGTAAGGAAGAAAGTAAAACAATTTTGAGTATTTATTTTTATTTGGTATTTCCCAAAATGGACGCCCTTCCAGAAGGACGTCAGGACAATAAGGGAACATGTTTTTAAAGTATATGATATTGTGCAGTTAACTTGTTTTGGTTTTTATACTTTCAAATAAACATAAATATATTTGAATTATGGGCTAAAACAGCTAATAAATACAAAGAAAATAACCTATACACATATTTTATACACTAGTATGATAAGACAAAAAGCAACAAACATGAAGTGCTTCGTCACATTTTACGCATATAGTAGTAATTTTTTGTGGCAACTTCGACATTTCAGCTGCTTGTTCGTTATTGTTATCTCGTCCGTTGGTAATTCAGCAGCATAATGTTCTTTTCCATCAAATCTAGAATCTAGTTTTGCCCTCTTACTAGGATGTCCTCTGCTGGTAGTGACTCTTTTGTTACTTTCAAGAATTGCAGTGACAATTCGACGACGAAATGTCGGATGATCTATGGGCTCTTCGTTGTGCTTGTAAAGATCCCGGGCATTTTGGTCTGCAATGTCTATAAAATGGGCAATGATCGGGAAATACCACTTTCTCCCTCATATAGAGCATCTATATAGGGGTACATTTTGGTAAGCTCGATCTATGCCTCCCATATGAGTATTGTAGGAATGTAATAAGTTAGGTTGAGGCACGCTAATCCTTTTCTTTTGTTCCCTGGAAAATCTTGCTACAGAGTGTAGTGGTTGCACTCTGTCAAAGACGATGGCAACAGCAACAACATTGTTGTCATTCCAACGTACAATGGAAATCCCAGATGCTGAGTCAGAACAAACTTCATATGATCCTCTATTTTCTTTTATCATTTTATCTACAGATGATAGAGTACAATTCTTAACTCCGTTTCCTCTTATTGTACCTGTTGCATCCACGCCCCTCTCTTTTGGGTCATGTAGTAGTTCAACGCTGGTAAAGAGGTTATCAAAGTATATTCGATATGGAACATGTGGAGGTAACTGGTCATCAGAAGTCATTACCACACCCTACCCCATACCTTCCGTTTCATAATCCTTACTACACGTGCCAGCTCCTTGGTAGGGTTCAAGCCAAAAAATGTACCCACCACTTGTGCCTCCACACCAAAATTTGAATCCACATCGGATTGGTTTCCCTTTTGTGGCATGTTTGCACCTGTGACTTCCAAGGTATGGGACCATCGATTCATCGACAGAATGATGCCGCATGTGAGGCGCAAGTTTTTTGAATCTATCATTCAGCATACACAGTAATGGGCGGATTTTCCCGGAACGGTCTGATTTATCTACATTGTCATTGTTGCATACATGCAAATTGGAAAATATAAAGTCAAATAGATCTCTGGACATTGCATTTGTTACGAGGTCGTTGTGACTGTCTTTATCTGATTGCCAGTAAATCTTTCTGCGTGACACTGTTACAATCCACTTAGCAGAAGTATTGCAATAAACACCATCATCTCTTCTTCTGAACAATCACCTAGTCTATTTCTCTTTGCTGCGTACTAATTTGTGTAAGTGACCATAATTTGAAGCACAACTGTAAACATTAGAGGCCATACAAATGTTGGATTAACTATTTTACCACTTTTCCAGTTATATTTCTTGAGGTTTAGAACTTTATTCTTCGGTAGCCTTGCTGGTTTGTGTGTGGTTGTTGTTGCTATTATTGCTGATTTGTGCTGCTGGAGGGACCTGGTACAACATCAGAGGTAAAGGATTGTTTCCTTGTCGCATTCACAGCATTCTACCATTGGTAGAAATGGCCAAATCACAAAGCGCAGTAGCACTGAGCTGACTTGCGGGTAATTTATCTACACTTGGATATTCTTCAGCACCCGAATATTCATCTGTTACTTCATCAGTTGAATTTAGAGGAGGGTATAATGTTACATTCACACCAATATTAGGTATTTCCTCATCTTTCGATTCTAACATGTCCAAAAGTTCCATCAGTGTACATTGTTTTCTGTGAATACAAAATGACAAAATATTATTGAATTACAACTGACGAAAACTTTCAATCATAATATGAACCCACAATATAGGTTAATTCTTTAAGATATTATATGACAAGTTTCAGAATTATTGACGCAATGTGAAAGAAAATATACATACCAATCGATGGCAAGGTCAGTCAGTTCGTCCATGGTAAAATCGGCCCTATTTTGAAGACACAGTTTCTCACTCTCTATAAACGACAGCGTCAAACTGAGTGTCGCAGCACGCAACTGACTCTGCCTACTTCATATAACAATGCGTAACAGTCTGCTGCAACATTGCGTTATTCGCAAAAATAAATAATTTCAACAGTGACTGACGTCGTCCTTCCAGAATCACGTCAGGGTTATCTGCGTTAAGGTGATCTCTTATTCTGAGTTCTATGTAGTCTTGGTCGGTTGTTGCTGCCGTCGGCAACAGAATTCTTTGGCAGACTGAATGTAGCAAAGCCATGAAACAACTTAATAGTTTTACGGGGTTTGCTTTTTCACTCTCAAAGATTTTGATTGTCTGTTGTTGCACCTCACCAAGAATTGGTTTCAATAAGTACATATAGAATAGGGTGTCCCATTTCATTTTCATTGAAAAAGGTGACATTTAAAATAAATTAGAGAAAAACCTGGGACAATGTAGAAGAAAAATAGGACATACAGGGTGTTTCAAAAATGACCGGTATATTTGAAACAGCAATAAAAACTAAACGAGCAGCTATAGAAATACACCGTTTGTTGCAATATGCTTGGGACAACAGTACATTTTCAGGCGGACAAACTTTCGAAATTACAGTAGTTACAATTTTCACCAACAGATGGCGCCATTTTGTACGTCGTCTTTCTGCTGTAAGCGTGTGCTGTTCACAACGTGCAAGTGTGCTGTGGACAACATGGTTTATTCCTTAGAACAGAGGATTTTTCTGGTGTTGGAATTCCACCGCCTAGAACACAGTGTTGTTTCAACAAGACGAAGTTTTCAACGGAGGTTTAATGTAACCAAAGGACCGAAAAGCGATACAATAAAGGATCTGTTTGAAAAATTTCAACGGACTGGGAACATGACGGATGAATGTGCTGGAAAGGTAGGGCGACCGCGTACGGCAACCACAGAGGGTAACGCGCAGCTAGTGATCCAACAGCGACCTCGGGTTTCCGTTCGCCATATTGCAGCTGCGTTCCAAATGACGCCAACATCCACGTATCGTCTCATGCGCCAGAGTTTACACCTCTATCCATACAGAATTGAAACGCGGCAGTCCCTCAGCGCTGCTACCATTGCTGCACGAGAGACATTCGCTAACGATATACTGTACAGGATTGATGACGGCGATATGCATGTGGGCAGCATTTGGTTTACTGACGAAGCTTATTTTTACCTGGACGGCTTCGTCAATAAACAGAACTGGCGCGTATGTGGAACCGAAAAGGCTCATGTTGCAGTCCCATCGTCCCTGCATCCTCAAAAAGTACTGGTCTGGGCTGCCATTTCTTCCAAAGGAATCATTGGCCCATTTTTCAGATCCGAAACGATTACTGCATCACGCTATCTGGACATTCTTCGTGAATTTGTGGCGGTACAAACTGCCTTAGACGACACTGCGAACACCTCGTGGTTTATGCAAGATGGTGCCCGGCCACATCGCACGGCCGACGTCTTTAATTTCCTGAATGAATATTTCGATGATCGTGTGATTGCTTTGGGCTATCCGAAACATACAGGAGGCGGCGTGGATTGGCCTCCCTATTCGCCAGACATGAACCCCTGTGACTTCTTTCTGTGGGGACACTTGAAGGACCAGGTGTACCGCCAGAATCCAGAAACAATTAAACAGCTGAAGCAGTACATCTCATCTGCATGTGAAGCCATTCCGCCAGACACGTTGTCAAAGGTTTCGGGTAATTTCATTCAGAGACTACGCCATATTATTGCTACGCATGGTGGATACGTGGAAAATATCGTACTATAGAGTTTCCCAGACCGCAGCGCCATCTGTTGTTGAAAATTGTAACTACTGTAATTTCGAAAGTTTGTCTGCCTGAAAATGTACTGTTGTCCCAAGTATATTGCAACAAACGGTGTATTTCTATCGCTGCTCATTTAGTTTGTATTGCCGTTTCAAATATACCGGTCATTTTTGAAACACCCTGTAAATATTGTATTGACTAAATTTAATACACATACATGTTTACCTTTACAACGTGCACTCAGATGATCCCAAATCACTTTTTACAATTACTCTGCCACACTACCACCGTACGTTTCACTTTTATGTACTTTATCAAGAAGTGCATTTTCGTTTGAAATTGTATCATAAAAGTCAGTACACGATACACCATTAAAGTGTGTTTTGACAATGAGCAAGACCCTCACTTTCATTATGTTGTTTTCATCTGACCATAAAGTGTTCTCTAACGAAAACACAGGTTCCACAGCAGCATTTGACTCAGGATTTGCCAGACAAAACTCCACCCAATGAATCATGTTTTTCATGTTAATGTTCTTACTTTTGAAATAAGCAAATATTTTACACCACGTTGCACGAACACTTTCTTTGTCTCCTTCTTCACTTTTTATAAAGTTTTATGCATATGAAAATACATCAAACAGTTCGTCTTCATCAACAGGAAAATTTGGCACACAAAAACACAACAGTCCTGAATATCCTTCCACTGTAGCTGCTCCTTTTCAGAATTAACTCAATCAAATGCTTTGAAAGGTGTGAGAAATGGTAAACACCATTCTTAAAAATACTCAACGCAAGAGTCGTAGAAGATGTCAGCATAAATATGAAATTGTTCTACAGTAATTTCACCCTCTTCTTCCAGCTTTCTTAGAGTCTCATGTACAAAGGAGGTGAGAAATCTTTCAGATTTCTTACATTGTAATTTGCCCAATAATTTGTTTATTTTTTTGATAAACTTCCACTATTGTGATTTCTTGTTTCTCAATACATATAATTGTTGAGGAGAAAGGTTTTATCTGGCTAACAAGAAAATGTAAAAGAACAATAGACACAGGGTCATCAAATAATTGTTTAAGGATTGCAGGATACTTATCAAGGGAAATGAAATGTGATTTCAAAGCGGGAAATATCTCTACAATTCCTTCCAATGCTGGTAGCAGAGCTAGCCGCCTTGTCTTGCTGTGCCCAAGTACAGTTTTGTATTCAGTTTCAGTAAACTTACAGAATGACTTCAGAGATTCAACCCTTACTGTATATATGTGGAAATGCTGGTAGATTTTGTTTACGATTAATTGGCAGTTGATGGGTAGGCAATCTGAGCCAGTTAGGGAATTGTGCACCACTTGTGCTAGACAGCCAACACCTACTATATTATTCACTGTGTTCTGTTGCAGTTTATAGAACAAATAGTTTTTTTTTCCTTTCCTCTGCTTACCACCAAAATAGGTGTTAGTGTTGTCTGCAGAAACTGCAATCACTTTTCCCTCAAGATCATATTTCTTTAAAACCTCCAGCACATAATTCTGAAGTAAATCTGAAGTTTCTCCAGCAAAATTAACAAATTCGAGCACTTTCACTTATAAGGTACCTTCAGGGTGAAAACACGTTATACGGAAAGGAACCAACTTCAAGTACAGATGATTCGATGTATCAATCATTACAGAAATGGATCGAGTACTTTTCAGTTCATTTAAAAACATGCTGACATGCATACGGTGCAATAACATTTGAAATGATTGCATTACATTTTGTGTGTCCATACGTGAATTTAGGATTGAAAAGTTAACAACTGCTGTAGTAAAGTCCATTGACTTAAAGCTATGGTTATGCATTGCACTGTGGTATGCAAACGTAGCTTCTTGTGCTGCCACTTGCCTATCCATTTCTGTTACTGAATTTAATTCTACATAGTAGTCACTCACGCATTTATTTGTTCTTTTCGTTTGATCACTCATGCGATGTTTCTTCGTCTTAATGTAATTCACAATGTCATACCTTCCACCGTGACCAATAGCAAATTTTGATATGCTCTACGTACATTCAACCGTTTCTCCACTACCAGTGACATAAGGAAACTCGCTTTTTATATTGCTGTTAAAATTACACTTTCGTTTTGGCGTAATGAAACAGTGATTGCACAGTGCAAAACATTAACAGTGCGGTGACGAAAGCCAGAGAGCAGGCATCAGTGGTGTAGAGTATCTCTGGACCGAAAGGACGGATTCAGTGGATCGATTTAGAAGAGAAGAATCTACGTTGTTATTTGTAACCTATAGTGCCTTTAAAATTACTTGCGATATTTGAAAGTTCGGTACATGTTTGGGGTATGCTGAAAGTCACCACACGCTTCCTAGCGTAAATAGTTGCGCAGTTAATAGCAGGTCAAACAACCAGCGTCCCCATAAAAACTTTCGGGACAGCGGGACATTTTGGCAAAAAACGGGACTGTCCCGGGAAAAACGGGACGAATGGACACCCTAATATAGAGTCGATTCTGTTCATCTGAGTACATATTATAAAGCATCTCCGCTGTGTAACATCGATCTTTAGTAGTCTTAAAATGCAGTATTAATTCATCCCACTGGAATAAAATTCTTGCTATAGCCGGTTCGATAGATTAGCTGAAAAATATTTTTATGCTCAATTTGGCGCTTTGACGAGTGTGAGAACCAGGTGTAGGTTTCACAGACCATAAACTCTACGTTTCGTGGCAAAGTGATTTCTGAGCGTTATTGCCAACTGTAATGAGTGACATACACAAGGTACCAAATGAGATGTGGAAGATTGTGTTGCGTTTTCAGAATTGTATACACGCTGTGGCTGGAACCAGTCATAACAGTTTCATTATCGGTTGCAATTAAATTTTGTAGTTTGAGGCCCTCGGCTTTTTAAACACTGCAAAAGTTCCGATACCATTCCAACGGCATCAGAACTCTCCAGGGGCTTCAAAGCTATAAAGCAGACACTACTTTTTTTGATTTAAACTAAAATATCTTACGACGGCTCCGAAATATTTCCTACTGCTTACATCTGTTGATTTATCTAATAATAAAGTATATTTTTGGTCACCTATGTCACTTAAAAGTTCCTTTTCGGAATGAAGTGCTAGAATACAATCTATTAGTTCCGTACATTTGGCTCTATGTAATTTCATATCATTTGTTGATTTCGAATCCTTAAAACATTTTTACATACGTCAGTCAAGTGAGCAATGTTGGAAATTGAGCTATGTTCAACAATGTACAATATTTTGCTCTATGTTTTTTCGTTTCCAAATGTTTTTTCAAACCGTTAATTTTTGCATACATTCCGGACTGACAGTAGCTACAATAGGCTTTAGTTGAGTTACCTGGCACAGACTTTTAACCAATTTTCTATAACTCTGGCTGTAGACCTTTCTTTTTTGGCGGCACTTCCATGATTTTTTTTATAACATCGTTAATTCCACACAACTACTATCGTTACACAATTAAAACCTATAATTTGTAAACAACTGCAAGAACTAAGACACCACAACATATCGATAAACTAAAATGAATATGACATTCGAAACAGCCCAGTTCCAAAACAGTATTCTTCTTCTCACTCATTGTTGAGTCATGAAGCTGCTACAGTTTTCTGCAGGTTCGCTACTGCAGTGCCGCCAAACGGCTGTTCTGTACAAACGCTGCGAAACGATTGTGCGTTTTCTAAATGAAGTGCAAAAGCACATTCAAAATAAAAATGCGGCCGTATTTCGGACTTATTATGGCACTATAAATTGCAGCAAGTTTCAAAACTATCACTTTATCGATTTCCAAAGAATGCTGTGAGGAACGTGAATAATTATTATAGGAATTTAAAAAAATGCCCATTTTAACGTACTTACAATTTTAGGCTTGCGAGAAAATATTTACATTTTCTATTCACTCGTTGGGCATCAGAACTTTGACACTTAACGAGACTGGCAAAAATCTCTTTATCATCTTTTCATGATGTTACTACTGAGTAAATGGCTGACCGTTCCTCGGATTCAAATAAGCTTGTCAGTCGACAACTTTTCCAATCTGTACCTATTAATATACTAGTATTTGGTTTCATACTTCAGTTTCATTAAAAAAGAAAAGTAAACACAGCTGTGCATTTTTGTACTAGATTAAGGAAATATGTGGATCTTTTTGTACATAATTAAGATAGCTGTGTATAAGCTTCCCGAGAAAATTTCTAAATTTAGCAGGCCATAAGAAAGTTCATGATAGCAAGGAAGCGTTTTGAATCGCAATTGACTACATTATGCGAGTATAAACAAGTAAAAGTATTTTGCGGTACAACATGCATGCGTTGAGTTTTTCTCCATAGAATAATCTTTTATTTTCCTTCCCCACAAGGGGAATTAGGGAAGTAAAGGAATGTTGATATTTATTAGGAAGAGAAAATTAGCACAACACTGAGGATGTAGCGGTGGTCCATAGCCGAAAGTGACTGAGTTTTAAGACCGACTCATATGCAAAAGTTTTAAAAGGTAATTTAATCTTGACTGCCTAAAAAGTCGCTAAATTTTTTTCCGCTAAAGCCACAATTTTGCCCGCTAAAAGTAGTCGCTAGAACGGTAACTCTGCTCCTACCCACTTCTTCTTAACTACTATCCTTCCGTTGTTTGTAAGGTAGGGTTTACCTGTATTCCTACTTCTTCTGTGTGTGTTACGGGAGCGAAACATCAGGTTAGGAGGTGTGACATCTTTATTTGTGGGGTGTATCTGTCATCTGTTTGGTGATTGGTGTGACATCACGTAGGCCTGCTGGGGCTTTCATCTGTGCAGCAGGGCTACGGGTCGTTGATATAGGGGCTCCCAGGTTCCGGATCAAGGGATTTCCGGCTTCTTCCTTCGTCGCATAAAAGCGGGCGGCAACTTCTTGGAAACGTGGTAATATCTCCGGCTCAGGTGTTCTGTCACGCAGAAATCTCGTTGGAAACTGCGAGTGCACGTGCATTATTCTTCTTAAGGCCTTGTTCTGCAGTGCTTGAAGTCTGGAGAGATGCTTTGTGGCTGCATTTCCCCATACAGTGCTGGCGTACTCCATAATGGGGCGGATGAATAGTCGGTAAATCTTGAGGCCATTTTCACTTGAGAGCGTCGAATTTTCATTGAGGAGGGGGTATTGAGCCCCCAGACGCTGGTCGACTTTCCCCTGACTGCAGTGACCTGCTGCTGCCACGCGAGTCTTGCTTCCAGGATGACCCCCAGATAAGTGGCTGATGGTTTCCATTCCATCTCTTCTCCAAACAGCTGGAGCGCTGGAACCACGGTTGGTCGCTTCCTTGTGAAGATCACGGCCTGGGCTTTGAATTGGAGTCTCCACTTTCGTGACCAATTCTCTATGTTGGTGCAGGCGTCACGCAGGCGGTGGTGCATAATGATGGCCCATCTGCTCCTGGTGTAGACGGCAGTATCATCTGCATAGAGGGCCAGTTCCACACGCGGCGTTCTTGGGAGGTCCGTTGTGCACAATGAGTACAGTGTCGGCCCAAGAACGGACCTCTGCGGTACTCCAGCGGCGACAGGTCGGAATGTCGAGGTGGCATCATTGATCCGTACTCGGAAGGTGCGGCCTCGAAGATAAGATTCAAGCAGGACGACATAGGGTCTTGGCAAACGTAGATGTTGTAGCTTACAGACCAGTCCTGTGTCCCAGACACTATCGAAAGCGCGGGAGACATACAGGAAGGTGGCCACCCAGAATTCACTTTTGTTGAATTCTTGGGTGATTTCTTCCACAACCCGCAGAAGTTGTTGCGTTGTCGAATGTTGGCTGCGAAATCCGAATTGTTGATTGGGCAGCATATGAGCACCTGGACGTGGCGCAGCAGTAGCCTCTCAAACACCTTACTGAGGTGAGAGAGGAGCCTGATTGGTCTGTAGCTAAGGGGGTCTTTCCTGGATTTCTCTGGCTTTGGGTGCTTCTTTCCAGGCAGTCGGAAAAATCTTCAATCTCAGGATGATGTTGAAGAGCGCTGCAATGTAGATGAAGGCTGGAGGTGGCAGTTCCTTCAACATCTTCCCGTTAATCTTGTCAAGCCCCGGTGCCTTTTGATTGTTTAAGCCACGAATGCAGCCAGAGACTTCTTCTGCCGTGGTAAGTGGAATGGCTTCATCTTCTTCCCTGTCCGGCGCATGGAGGTAGGCTTGAACTTCATTTTCGATCCGTGTCACATGACGTATGTCAATTGGGTCGTCCACTGGCACGAATTTACGTTGAAAAACGTCCGCAATGGCGTTCGCTTTGCCCTCTGGCGTGTAGATGAGACCCACAGTCGTTTCAAGAGCCTTGTGCTTGGTAAAAAATCTAACTGCATCCCATGCTTCCGGGTCTGGCGTGAACTCCTGCAGTTTGTCCGCCCACTGTCGATTCTTAAAGTCGACGATGGCAGCCTTGATGGTTCGCATTAGGTGGTTGACACGCCGTTTGAGTGCCTGTTCCCTTCTCAGGCGCCAGTCCTTGCAGAGCCTGTTCCTCTCCCTTATCAATTCCAAGATGTCTTGCGGGAGGCCCGGTCTTGCTGGCTGCAGACGTCGAGGTGGTGATTGCAGTGTTGAGCGTGCCGTCCAGAGCTTCCAGCAAAGTATGAACGTCATCAGCATCCTGTTGTGGAGGTAATACCTGTGTGATGGATTCCCGGTATTGGTTCCAATTCGTTCGTCGGAAATCCAACTGCGGAATTTGATCAGTGGCTTCTGCAGCTAGGCGAAAGATGACTGGCAGGTGGTTGGAATTGAGAGCATGCCACACCTCAGCTGTCAGGAACTGGTTGATCCCCTTCATAATGGCAATGTCAATGATGTCGGGGCTGCCACGTGATGGGTAGCAGGATGGCTCATCAAGGCCGCACGCCAAAAGCATACTTGTAGAGGCCGCCGGTCACTATAGTTCGTAGTTCGCGAATTCCAAGCGGTTCATGTCCCCTGCTATAAAGTGTTTTCCTCTCATTTGTAGTAACATGGTCGCATCCTCGATGTTTAATACGGGCTTCGGAGGACGATAAACTGCCACAAAAGTCACTAGTCCAACTGATGTTTCCACCGCAACTGCTGTAGCTTCAGTGGGTGCCATGGGTGGTACCGGCACAGGGTTGTGCTTAATGGAGCGCTTGATATAAATCGCTGTTCCACCGCCTGCTGTGAGCCTGTCAGTTCTGTAGCAATAGTAGTTTGCGATGTTTGCCCGTAGTCTTGGCTTCAGCTGAGTCTCAGAAATGAGACAGATGTCAACATTTTCATCAGTCAGGAATTGCTTCACTTCCAGGAGGTCAAGATAGATGCTGTTGGCGTTGTAAGTTTCCATGCAGAGGTGTTCTATTCTTCTGGCTCTGTCAATTACTGAGCGAGTGTAGGATTGCCAGCTTGTTGAAGCACATTCCTGATCGTGGCTTCGACTTTTGCCGCCAGGGTCGTTGGCAGGGCTTGTATGGCCCCACTCATTTCCGTGACAGCTGTCACCATTCCCGTGAGGAGTTTCACGATCTCAGCGAATGTTTGAGATGTCTGCTCCAGTGGTGGATGTGACGAAGGTGGTGCTTCATATCTGCTTCCACTAAGGGGCGGGAAGTTAGATTGATCCGGAGTGTGCTCCTCTCTTGACAGTGGTGTGGTTGGTTCTTGTTGAGCCCATGGTGCAGGCCGATGATGTTGTTTTTGCTGCATGTAGGCGGTGCGGCGTTGCATCGTAGTCGGCTTCCCAGTCTGCTGTTCTTCGGCATAGCGTTGGATGGCTGGCGTGCCTCTGACTACAATGTTCCTCCTCTTGCGTTCTTTGGAGGTGAGTGGGGGCAGGCCTCTCATCCTCCGATTTGCATCTTTGTGCTTCTGACACGACTTGAAGCTGGCAGGGTGGTTACCTCCCGCACAGACCACATTTCGCAGGTTGCTCCCTTGGAACCGGGCACTGCCGGCTGTCATGAGGTCCGCCATATTTGACACACACCCAGTCCATGGTGCAGTGCCTGGCTACACGGTTGAATCCTTGACAGCGGAAACACTGCGTGATTCCTCGCTGTTTACGTAAGATTTCTGCCGAGATTTCCAGGGCTAAGAGTCTGCTGATCTGAAGTATCTTTCTGCTGTCAGGGAAGTCAGGAAGAACAACCACCTGTATTCCAGACTTCTGATTTGTGCCAGGCATTCTGTGATGATCTACGACATGAACGTTGTAGCCCAGTCGTTGTAATTCCTCTTCAGTATCCTCATTTTTGAGCGATGCGAGGACCCCGCGTAGTACCACCTTCAGTGTGGGTGTCCGAACAGCTGGGAAGGTAGTATAAATGGGTATACCCCTGGCGCCGACAAGGTCCATCACGCGAACGTAGTCGTCTGTAGAGGTGACGGTGAGTTTTAGTTTGTCCCCTCCAGCCTGTTTGGCCGTAAACGGCTGCTTCATGTTATCCGTGAGCCAGTCGTACAGTTCTCGGGTACTGCATAACGATTGGTGGTATTTTCTGCGCCGGTCGTGTAGGTTGTTGCTGCTGTGACGTCACTCGGTCAGTCGAAGTCTTAGCCGCGTCCGCGATGAGTTCGTATCTGTTGTTAGTCGTGAGCCCTTGAGGCGTAGGTAATTCCTGCTGCTTCGCCTTGTTTCACTTACAAGTTGCTCTTCAGTGTTGCTTCTAAGAGAATTTGTACCTACGTTAATTGAAGACTCCTTTATAATTCTTCCGAGAAGCCTCTGCTGGACCATTCTGTGACCTATGTACGTTGCTGAAGTGTTTGTTCAACTGGTGAGTCTTGATTCCTGGGCGAACGTCTACTTTGCATTTTGGCACTACCACATTTTTCAGCAGAGTATCGCCAATAACAAGGAAGTCATTTGTTTCGCTTTGTTTTTCGTTACCCAGGTGCTTCGAATTCTTTGTACTGTGTGTTACACTTGTCCGCTAATATTTGTTACTTAATTATAATATGAAATATTTGTTGTGTTATCACTGTGATTTGTGCAGTTGAACGTTGAACACACTGCAGGCATGTTGGCTTTATATTTTGTAACAAAAAAGTCAACTAGAAAAGTTAAATATTGCAGTAATATCACAACATGTGACACACTTCCAACACAAACAACAGTATCGCTTTCGTAATGTTTTGACTAATTAGATCATGGCGGCTGAGTTAGCATTGGTTGCTGCTAGGAGCGCTGTAACTAGTATCTCAGCCACTCTATGAAATTTTAACTCGTTGGTTCCACTACAGATTGTGAGAACGTGATTTTCTGTGCTACCACCCGATGGCAACATAGAATGGGCATGCTTTGAATCAGTTTTTCTCATGATCAACCAACAGATGGCAGTGAATGCTAACAGATCTGTTGCAATAGAAAGGCAAATACGGGGAACTTCCCTGCCTGGCAAACATCCCTCCCTCTACACTACAAGTTCAGATTTAAAAAAAAAATGGATAAATAATAATTGGTGCAGTTCACACACGTTTTATTGTCTCACACCTACGCACTTTCACTTTGTTCCTTCACAGTTTATTCGCATACACTCGCCTCCATGCTTACACTCATAGCACAGAACAAAAAAAAAGAGAAACGCAACTCCCGTGTTAAAAGTGGGAAACACAGACAGACTGCGGCGCCTCAAGTGGTATGGAGATGAACTAAAATAAGGAAACATTGCGGGGTTGCATCCCCCCAAGTTTACTTACGTTGTAGGTTTTTAGTTTTCTTTTAATTCTGTTACCTTATTTTTCTGGGTGTGCTATGTAATTATTTTGGCCGGCATCATAATAAAATAATTGAGACACAGCTATGGCACACTGTACTACAGCAGAGAGAAACCTATTAAGTAATATTTTCAGTCTATTTTTGACGTTTGCGTCTGACAGACAAGAAAACATGATAGGAGCAGCGACTGTGAGGCGCAAACATCAAAAATAGACTTTTAAATTTACATGCTTATATTGTTATCTATCAAAATGGTTCATAAGAACTACACTGCTGGAAATTGAAATAAGAACACCGTTAATTCATTGTCCCAGGAAGGGGAAAATTTATTGACACATTCTTGGGGTCAGATACATCACATGATCACACTGACAGAACCACAGGCACATAGACACAGGCAACAGAGCATGCACAATGTCGGCACTAATACAGTGTATATCCACCTTTCGCAGCAATGCAGGCTGCTATTCTCCCATGGAGACGATCGTAGAGATGCTGGATGTAGTCCTGTGGAACGGCTTGCCATGCCATTTCCACCTGGCGCCTCAGTTGGACCAGCGTTCGTGCTGGACGTGCAGACGACGCCTTATCCAGTCCCAAACATGCTCAATGGGGGACAGATCCGGAGATCTTGCTGGCCAGGGTAGTTGACTTACACCTTCTAGAGCACGTTGGGTGGCACGGGATACATGCGGACGTGCATTGTCCTGTTGGAATAACAAGTTCCCTTGCCGGTCTAGGAATGGTAGAACTATGGGTTCGATGACGGTTTGGATGTACCGTGCACTATTCAGTGTCGCCTCGACGATCACCAGAGGTGTACGGCCAGTGTAGGAGATCGCTCCCCACACCATGATGCCGGGTGTTGGCCCTGTGTGCCTCGGTCGTATGCAGTCCTGATTGCGACGCTCACCTGCATGGCGCCAAACACGCATACGACCATCATTGGCACCAAGGCAGAAGCGACTGTCATCGCTGAAGACGACACGTCTCCATTCGTCCCTTCACGCCTGTCGCGACACCACTGGAGGCGGGCTGCACGATGTTGGGGCGTGAGCGGAAGACGGCCTAACGGTGTGCGGGACCGTAGCCCAGCTTCATGGAGACGGTTGCGAATGGTCCTCGCTGATACCCCGGGAGCAACAGTGTCCCTAATTTGCTGGGAAGTGGCGGTGCGGTCCCCTACTGCACTGCGTACGATCCTACGGTCTTGGCGTAAATCCGTGCGAAGCTGCGGTCCGGTCCCAGGTCGACGGGCACGTGCACCTTCCGCCGACCACTGGCGACAACATCGATGTACTGTGGAGACCTCACGCCCCACGTGTTCAGCAATTCGGCGGTACGCCCACCCGGCCTCCCGCATGCCCACTATACGCCCTCGCTCAAAGTCCGTCAACTGCACATACGGTTCACGTCCACGCTGTCGCGGCATGCTACCAGTGTTAAAGACTGCGATGGAGCTCCGTATGCCACGGCAAACTGGCTGACACTGACGGCGGCGGTGCACAAATGCTGCGCAGCTAGCGCCATTCGACGGCCAACACCGCGCTTCCTGGTGTGTCTGCTGTGCCGTGCGTGTGATCATTGCTTGTACAGCCCTCTCGCAGTGTCTGGAGCAAGTATGGTGGGTCTGACACACCGATGTCAATGTGTTCTTTTTTCCATTTCCAGGAGTGTAGATTCAACCCTTGAAACTGCGAGTAAGTTGAAACAAGCTTATAGTGTAAGTAATTCAAGTAAAAGAAAAATAACGTTGTAGCAGCTAAACTGGACTACAAGTATTCCTGAATAATGTCATAATTTTTACGTCATACAAGCTGCTGGATCAACGGAGAAAAAAAGCCTATTATTAAAAGAATAAGCAGCAGTTAAAGAGGTTCCATTAAGAAATATTTATCACAGTATTAATTAATGAAGAATTCTAAAATTTGTTACAACTATGTTTCAAGACTATAAAGCCGGGTTCACACAGGCAAAAAAAAAGTATCGCCACTGCGAATGGCGAACTACAGTTGCTTTGTAGTTGCATGTGTGAACTCCTAGTTTGCGGTGGCTCCATTTAAGAAGCGCAACTTTTGTCACACTACAAAAAGTTGAACTTGGTTCTACTTTGTTGCGCCATTTTGCCTTCTCCACAATTGAATAACGTCATTCGATTGCTACCTCGCGGCTGGATTCTAACCTTTCTAGTGCGTATTCATTCACAGATAGTGCTTTTGTTTGTGCGTTCGCTATTAATATGTCGAAAAAGTGGTCAACGGCGACAATTATGAGATTCTTGGAGGTGTATCAAGAACGAGAATGCCTTTGGAACCACAAAAGCGAATCATACAAAGACAAATTTGAGAGATGCTGCATTAATTGAAATAGTAAACAGTATGCGTGAATATGTACCTGGAATTGATGTAGCTACAACAAAGTTAAAAATTCGAAGCATTCGAAATGCTTGCATGAATGAACATAAAAAAGTACTGAAATCACTTAAGAGTGGTACGTCCACAAATCAATCAATCAATCAATCTCTTTATTCATCCGTTAACAATATACATTGTATGGATGTAGTCAATTACAATATAGTTTCTGATATTTTATGTGTTGCAAAAACTTGAATAATAAATCCAAATATTTTACATCACTTTATATAAATAATCTTACTTTCCCCTATTAGACAATTACAATATAATTTCTGTTATTTAATGTGTTACAAAAATTTGCATAATAAATACAAGTATTTTACTTCACTTTATATAGATAATGTTACTTTCCCATATTTAGATATTCTTCAATGTTGTAAAAACTGTTTCTTATTAAAAATTGTTTAAGATCTACTTTGAATTTATGACATTCTTTAATTTTCTTTATTGCAGCAGGATATGCATTAAAAAGTATTTTGGGCTGGTAGTTGACACTTTTTTGGTATAGTGCTCCTTTGTGGGCCTCTCTGTGAAAATCATCTCTATTTCTTGTTTCGTGTTTATGAATCTGATTATTTACTGTTGAAAATTCCTGGTGAGTTTTCAGAAAGCAGACACATTCATATATGTATAAGCTAGGAAGAGTCATTATTTTAAATTCTTTAAATATTTCCCTGCATGACATTCTACGGGGAACCCCTTTCATTATTCTAATAGCCCTTTTTTGAAGTTTGAAAGCTTGTTTTGCCATACCTGTATTTCCCCAGAAGATCACACCATATCTAAGCAAACTGTTCATATAAGCATAATAGGCACACAGCAATGATTCAGTGTTGCAACAGTCCCGAAGCATTCTAAGCACATAGCAGCATTTACTTAGTTTTTTACACAAAGCTTCTAGATGCTTTTCCCATCTCAAGTGCTCATCCACCCATATACCTAGGAATTTTGTATGTGGAGCTTGTGCAATAACATAGCTCCCTAGCTCAGCTTTTACTGTTCTTCTAGTTTTACTTTTAATATTACTGAAATTCATCAATGCTGTTTTATCCTTATTTATGATCAACACATTATCACTAAACCATTTTCCTGTCTCATTTATTGTCCTTGAGACACTCTGTTGTAGATTATCCTCGGTGGATCCTTTTATGAAAATGCTAGTGTCATCAGCGAACATCACCGTTTCTGCCACTGTCAGATGCTTTGGCAAATCATTTATAAACACCAAGAACAACACAGGGCCTAACACGGAACCTTGGGGCACTCCATAGCTAGTTTTTTTGAAGTCAGAAAGATACTCTTTGCCTTCATGGTATATTTGTACTTTCTGTTGTCTATCCGAGAGATAAGACTTGAACCATTTGAAGGCAAGTCCCCGGACCCCATAAAATTCTAGTTTCATAAGCAATAAATCATGGCTGATTAGATCAAACGCTTTAGATAAATCTAAGAATATCCCGTAGCTTAACTCATTCTTGTCCAAGGCATTTAGGACCATTTTCATGAATTGGAAGACTGCCGTTTCTGTGGACCTGTTCTTTCTAAACCCATTTTGAGCATTAGTCAGTATTTTATTTTTATTCAGAAAGTCAGCTAGCCTTTCATACATTACTCTTTCTATTACTTTAGAGAAACCTGACAATAATGACACTGGCCTATAATTATTTATGTCAGCTGTACTATCCTTTTTGTGTATTGGCTTTACTATGGAGAGTTTTAGTTTTGATGGGAACACCCCTGTCCTAAAAGAAGTATTAATAATGTCAGCTAGGTTAGTATCTATACTGGTAGAACTGTGTTTGATTACCTTGTCTGGAATTCCGTCAATACCACAAGACATTTTATTTTTTAGTTTATTAATAGCATTTCTAACTTCACATTCTGTTACTGGGTACAGAAACATCGTCTTTTCACAAGTTGGTACTTTTATGTTTTTGTTGTTTGAATTGCATAGACCTTTAATTAGGTTCGGTGCTATGTTCACATAATGTTCATTGAATATATTGGCTATCTGTTGAGCATCTTCTATCACTTTCCCCTCACTTTTAATTTTGAAGTTATGGGTCTTGGTTTTACGTTTTCCTATGCTATTGTTTATAACCTTCCAAATAGATTTTGATTTATTGCTTCCCTTGTTAATGTATGAATCATTGCTTAGCCTTTTTGCTGCCTGTAAAACTTTCCTATAGACCCTTCTATATTTCCTATAGTATGGTTTAATTGTTGTATTTATTCTAGCATGTTTGCTTAGGTTTCTAAGGGTGATTGCTGACTTTTTAATCCCTTGTGTTACCCATGTTTTTGTCTTCTCACTAACTTTAATTCTTTTTAACTGGAATGCCACATCGTAGCAATATTTATAATCAGTAAAAAAACTGTCATACTTTTTGTCTACATCATCAGTTTGTTCTACGCCCCACTGCACCCTTTTTAGCATACTATGGCAGGAGGAACAAGACTTCTGGTCAGGTGACTACAGGGTTATAAACACAAAATCAAATAGGGGTAATGCAGGAGTAGGTTTAATAATGAATAGGAAAATAGGAATGCGGGTAAGCTACTACAAACAGCATAGTGAACGCATTATTGTGGCCAAGATAGATACGAAGCCCACACCTACTACAGTAGTACAAGTTTATATGCCAACTAGCTCTGCAGATGATGAAGAAATTGAAGAAATGTACGATGAAATAAAAGAAATTATTCAGATAGTGAAGGGAGACGAAAATTTAATAGTAATGGGTGACTGGAATTCGAGTGTAGGAAAAGGGAGAGAAGGAAACGTAGTAGGTGAATATGGATTGGGGCTAAGAAATGAAAGAGGAAGCCGCCTAGTAGAATTTTGCACAGAGCACAACTTAATCATAGCTAACACTTGGTTTAAGAATCATGAAAGAAGGTTGTATACGTGGAAGAACCCTGGAGATACTAAAAGGTATCAGATAGATTATATAATGGTAAGACAGAGATTTAGGAACCAGGTTTTAAATTGTAAGACATTTCCAGGGGCAGATGTGGACTCTGACCACAATCTATTGGTTATGACCTGTAGATTAAAACTGAAGAAACTGCAAAAATGTGGGAAATTAAGGAGATGGGACCTGGATAAACTGAAAGAACCAGAGGTTGTACAGAGGTTCAGAGAGAGCATAAGAGAACAATTGACAGGAATAGGGGAAAGAAATACAGTAGAAGAAGAATGGGTAGCTCTGAGGGATGTAGTAGTGAAGGCAGCAGAGGATAAAGTAGGTACAAAGATGAGGGCTGCTAGAAATCCTTGGGTAACAGAAGAAATATTGAATTTAATTGATGAAAGGAGAAAATATAAAAATGCAGTAAATGAAGCAGGCAAAAAGGAATACAAACGTCTCAAAAATGAGATCGACAGGAAGTGCAAAATGGCTAAACAGGGATGGCTAGAGGACAAATGTAAGGATGTAGAAGCTTATCTCACTAGGGGTAAGATAGATACTGCCTACAGGAAAATTAAAGAGACCTTTGGAGAGAAGACAACCACGTGTATGAATATCAAGAGCTCAGATGGCAGCCCAGTTCTAAGCAAAGAAGGGAAGGCAGAAAGGTGGAAGGAGTATATAGAAGGTTTATACAAGGGCGATGAACTTGAGGACAATATTATGGAAATGGAAGAGGATGTAGATGAAGACGGAATGGGAGATACGATACTGCGTGAAGAGTTTGACAGAGCACTGAAAGACCTGAGTCGAAACAAGGCCCCTGGAGTAGACAACATTCCATTAGAACTACTGACGGCCTTGGGACAACCAGTCCTGACAAAACTCTACCAGCTGGTGAGCAAGATGTATGAGACAGGCGAAATACCCTCAGACTTCAAGAAGAATATAATAATTCCAATCCCAAAGAAAGCAGGTGCTGACAGATGTGAAAATTACCGAACTATCAGTTTAATAAGCCACGGCTGCAAAATACTAACGCGAATTCTTTACAGACGAATGGAGAAACTGGTAGATGCAGACCTCGGGGAGGATCAGTTTGGATTCCGTCGAAATCTTGGAACACGTGAGGCAATACTGACCTTACGACTCATCTTAGAAGAAAGATTAAGAAAAGGCAAACCTACGTTTCTAGCATTTGTAGACTTAGAGAAAGCTTTTGACAATGTTGACTGGAATACCCTTTTTCAAATTCTAAAGGTGGCAGGGGTAAAATACACGGAGCGAAAGGCTATTTATAATTTGTACAGAAACCAGATGGCAGTCATAAGAGTCGAGGGGCATGAAAGGGAAGCAGTGGTTGGGAAAGGAGTGAGACAGGGTTGTTGCCTCTCCCCGATGTTATTCAATCTGTATATTGAGCAAGCAGTAAAGGAAACAAAAGAAAAATTTGGAGTAGGTATTAAAATTCATGGAGATGAAGTAAAAACTTTGAGGTTCGCCGATGACATTGTAATTCTGTCAGAGACGGCAAAGGACTTGGAAGAGCAGTTGAACGGAATGGACAGTGTCTTGAAAGGAGGATATAAGATGAACATTAACAGAAGCAAAACGAGGATAATGGAATGTAGTCAAATTAAATCGGGTGATGCTGAGGGAATTAGATTAGGAAATGAGACACTTAAAGTAGTAAAGGAGTTTTGCTATTTAGGAAGTAAAATAACTGATGATGGTCGAAGTAGAGAGGATATAAAATGTAGACTGGCAATGGCAAGGAAAGCGTTTCTGAAGAAGAGAAATTTGTTAACATCGAATATAGATTTATGTATCAGGAAGTCGTTTCTGAAAGTATTTGTTTGGAGTGTAGCCATGTATGGAAGTGAAACATGGACGATAACTAGTTTGGACAAGAAGAGAATAGAAGCTTTCGAAATGTGGTGCTACAGAAGAATACTGAAGATAAGGTGGATAGATCACGTAACTAATGAGGAGGTATTGAATAGGATTGGGGAGAAGAGAAGTTTGTGGCACAACTTGACTAGAAGAAGGGATCGGTTGGTAGGACATGTTTTGAGGCATCAAGGGATCACAAATTTAGCATTGGAGGGCAGCGTGGAGGGTAAAAATCGTAGAGGGAGACCGAGAGATGAGTACACTAAGCAGATTCAGAAGGATGTAGGTTGCAGTAGGTACTGGGAGATGAAGCAGCTTGCACAGGATAGAGTAGCATGGAGAGCTGCATCAAACCAGTCTCAGGACTGAAGACAACAACAACAACAACATTAAAAACCCTTATGTTGTTTGCATTAATAAGTCTTCTTTGTACATATTTTTCAGTGATCGTGCATTTCTTAGTGTTCTCATTCCTTATCATCATTTTTAAAGCCATATGGTCAGAAAAGCCTGTATCTATTACTTCAATATTGTACTCACAGCTTTGTTTGTTGGTAAATATCTGATCAAGTGTTGTTCCAGACCCCTCCCCATATCTGGTAATTTCCCACACAGTAGGTTGCATGTTGTATGAGTTAAACAGATGTAGTAATTGTGCCTTGTTCTTATTACTTTTGTTAAAATTAATGTTAAAGTCACCAAGAACTATTGTGCATTTTGACCTGCCTCTCAATTCATTTCAAAGATCATCTATATAATATAAGAATTGGTTAAAGTCACCTGATGGAGACCTATAGATGCAAGCAATGATAGTTTGACAGTCTGTAAGTTCACAAATACAACATTCAAAATCTTTTTCTGCACACTTCACCTTGCTAGGTTTTATCTCTTTAGATTTAACATTGCTTCTAACATAGATGCATACACCTCCACATTTATAATTTTCCCTGCAAAAGCGACTTATTAAGTTAAAGTCTGGTATACTTGCTGCACAAATCTGTGTGTCCCGAAGCCAGTGCTCATTGATACACAGCACAGAAACCTCCTTAGCATTACAATTTAAAATTACTTCCAGCTCACTCATTTTGTTGCATAGTCCTTGTACATTCTGATACAGCAGGGTCCAGCTACCTAGATTTGGTGCACAGCTCACCGTAGTGTCCCCTTCAGGCTGCCTGGTAGAAAAAAATCCTTCAAGTGTGAGGGTCTTGTCACTCTTCTTCTGATTGGCAGTCTACTAATTGTGTCTATTGGACTGGATGCTGTTGTTGATGGTGCTGGTGTGTCTGCTGCAGCTGCTAAAGCTGACAGATTCTCTGCTGCTACTGGTTGTTGTTGATCTGCAGCTGATGATGATGATGCTTCTGTTGCTCGTTGTTGTGCTGCTGCTGTTTCTGGTAATGTCGGAGACCCAACTGTTACCGCTGATAATCCTGGTTCTACTGTTACACACGAATCTTGTTTTGGTGGAATTGGGATTGGAGTCCCTTGCTCTATCGACGACTCATTACAGTCAATCGGGGTAACTTTGTACCACTTTTTTCCATTTTTTGAAAATATTGTATAAAAAAATAAATTACACATCAGAACAGATATTGTAACATTTTGCATCTATAGTCATTGAGTGCTTGGGAAAATAGAAATGTATAATAATTATGCCCTATTACAGAGAAATTTCAAATTTAATACTGGTACAAAGTTACACTGTCATTCAGGTTAACTTTAGACCAGCAGGAACACCTTCTATCTCGTCTTTATATTTCAGAAAGAAAGTGCTGATTATGTCCTCATTTACGGCAGCATGCTTCCTTGAAATATTTACTGTAAATTTCTGAGAAAGTTCAGAATGATGCCTCTCTAAAAAGGCCTTTCCCCATTCCCATCCAGGCATATTATCTGCAAAGCAGCTTACTTTTCTGTTACAGGTGTCAAGATATGACTTAACTATGCACCTCAAGTCAAAGATTGATATTGGAACACCCATATCACTGACAGTGATACAATGTTGTACAAAAGATCTTTCTTCAATCTCCGTAAACACAGTGGGTCTTCCAACTTTACAGCTGTGCTTGTTTTTTAATTTGTTCACAATGGTTTGTCTTGGAATGTTATATTTCCTTGCAGCTTCCCTCTGGCCGATTCTTCCAGTAGTAATTTCTTCTAATATTTTCTGCAGGGTGTCATTCGAGTAACGGGTTTTTGTGCCGTATTTCCTAGTACCTGGTTTTGAAGGTTTCTGCCGTCCCATGGTCTGTAGAAGAAAAATATAGTACGCTTGTTTAACTTCATGACTGAGTGGATGCTTAGGATGAATATTTTAGTTTATTATTGAGCCTACAGTAATTTTTTAATATTTTACAAACGAGTGACGTAAGAACTTGTTTAATAGTCTACCACAAGTTTCTTTAATTATTATGATACGAATTTCCGATTTTTTATTCACATAAATGCTAGTGTTGGTATGTTCAAGCATCAAAGTCGCGTAATTCGTGATATACCAAGTCATTTTCTCAGTTTTAATGTTATAATATCTAGATTTATTAGTCTACTTTCAATCTGGTAAACATTATACCACAATCCTGGTAACTTTGTACCGGTACAATGTTACCCTAAACTGGGCTAGAATCTGCAACTAGCTATATAACAGCTATTATCTCGATAAAGTAAAGAATAATTTCAATTCAAATTGCATCACTGTAAACTCAAAGAATTATTTAACTGTTTGCAAATGAAACATTACAGAGAAGCACATTATTTGTACTTACAATCACAAATTGAAAACACTGTTGTCAGAAGTTCTCTTCGCAGCCAACACATTCAAACACTAACAACAATTCAAAGAGCTTATAGGAAAGTGGAAAGACAGTTGAAATACGAACTAGAAATCTCAGAGATAAAAACAGTGCTAATTTTGGTGCATAAGAACGCCAGTAGATGGCACACCAAACATTTGAAAGTAGGAAGTGGTACAAAGATACCCTGACTGGTAAAAAGTTACCCTGATTGACTGTAATGAATTTAATTATTTCGGCACTCATAATTTTTTCCCTCTTGTGTTCATGTGGAGACTGTGACTTGTAAAGTGCTCTCTATTCACACTTTCTATCTTTATAAACGTCGCATTCACGTAACCTCTACAGATTTTCTCATATATTGTGTTTGCTCTCACAATTTCAATGTTTACGCACGAGTTTTCCATCAGATCGTGCCTTCGTGAAACACTGACAATGTAGAAATGTACTTTAGGCATTCTCTTGATTTTTTCCTTCAGGATTCTCGTTGCACGCGAAGTTTCATTGCAATAAACATCATTCGCGCCCCCGATTACGATGCAATTGTTACCGGGCGTCAGAATGTTGTCACAGCTCTTCAAAACTTCGCGTAGTGGCGCGCCTGGCTTGATAATTCCTGTTACGTTAAGGTCAGGGTGATTATTTCTCATAATTTCTGTAAGTCCTCTACCATGACTGTCAGCAAATATATACGTCTGTTGCTTGGATTCTTGTTTACACATCGCATTGCTCTTTAGGTTTCGTCTACGCATATTCACTTTCGCTTTTTCAGCATGGCTATTTAGGTCTAAGTTTCTTTGTCTTATAATACTCACGTTGTCTTTTTCCACAATTAATTCACTTTTATGTTTTTGTGTGAGTAGGTTGTTCATATATCTGATCATGGTCGCACTGTTTACACTTTTCAAGGTCTGATCTTTACGATGTTTACAACTAGCACTTACTAAACCGTCTTGCCTTACCGGTATATGAGACACTTCAGACGATTCCCGTAAGCATCTTGCCGCATTTTCTAGTGTTTCCGTATAGTCCCTGATGGCGTCAAGCTCTTTCTGAAGTTCGTCGAGTATATTTAATTCTAAACCTGCGTAGCACATTTCAGTTGCGTTTTCGCGGCCGTTACACTCCATGTTACAGTCACATTGAATTCGTACATCTTCGTGAATAAAGCAATACGAATGGCTCCATTTATGATTGAACTCGCATATCCTAATACCATTTAGCACAGTTTCCCCACATATAACGCACTTGGTTGATACTACATCGTTAAAAACTGCAGAGCGATTTAAAATTACGCGTATACTTGCCGCCATCTTGCCATGGTATTTATAACCCAGGATTGCTTGGTTTGAAACTGCAGACCGTTTCTTAAAACATGTAGTTGAGACGAGAAACTTTGTTAAGTAATATTTTACATTTATTATGTTTCCAAAACATCTTATTTAGTAATATGTACAGCCGTTTAATCAGCTGATACAGGTGACGCCATTTTGCAAACTGCGCAATTACGAAGAATTTGTGGCGTCCTGTGTGAACGGTAGCTCACAGCGCCACTTCAGAATGACTTGACTTGTGGCGATACTTTCGTTGCGTGTGTGAACCCGGCTTAAGTTCTGAGTAACTGCCCAGCATACTTGGACTGCATACTACTTAAAAAGGTTCCTACATGTTAGTACTGTAAATACTTCAACACAAAAAAGAAAACATCAATATCAAGTACCAAAAGCAGGAAAGGTGGATAAAAACAGTGAATTGAAAACAAAACTTACTTTTTATTTCTCAGGCACACAAGACAAATTTTCTTTTAACTGAATTTGTCTTTAACATCAAGTCTTTTATTACTGATGGTGTGTTTCCAGTCTTTCACATACTTATAAAGCAATAGAGGTACACATTGTCTTAAAATGTACTGTTCAGAAAAATGGGTCTTGCAAAATGTTATTTCCTCTGGAAACTTAAACTGTGAATAGAATGCATTCTCCAATTGTTTCTGGTGTCCACATTTATCTAAGAATGCATACAGCCAATTATGAACATTCGCTACAAAGGACATTAAGCTGCCACTAGCATACAAAAATTTTGGGTTTACAGCGTCATATTCTTTGAAACTTGTAAATAAATGATTCTCCGTGGGTGTTGGTGAGAACAGAGTTGTTTTTACAGTCACTACAGTTGGTTTCAGGTGTTACCCCATCTTTCGTAGAATGTAACCAGCTACATATGCTAGTGCTTGTCTGTCATTTCTTACATCAGCCCCACCACTACCAGCAGCAGCTTCATTATCAGCAAGGGCACAATATAAAACACTTTGATCCATAATGGAATGGTCTGTTGTGGAGTCAAGAAAGTTGTCATCACTAGCTCCCAAAAATTGCCTTAAATTGCTTAATGGCGTGCATATATCATCCTCACAGTTAATTGATTGATTGATTTATTTATTCAGCAGCCATTTGATGTAATACATTTGATACATGTTGTATCTTTACATATAGGCATTGTCATGTTTTACATTGAAGTTGAGAATACATTACAATTTCACATATACATCTTCAAATTGATACTATTATAAAAAGTGATAATGATACATGTTAAAATCCCATAGGTTAATAATCATAATAGTCTACAATTATACAAGTTTATAATCATACATTATTTATTCATACTTTTGCTGTAGTCGAAATATCCCTTTATTGAATGAAAAGGGTTTACTTATACAGCTTCAAATTAACAATATTATAAAAAGTTAATAATAACACATGTTAAAATCACCTAAATTAGTAATCATGATAGTCTACAATTATACAAGTTTATTATCATACCTTATTTATTCATACTTTTGCTGTAATCAAAGTATTCCTGTATAGTATAGAATGGGTTTTCTGTCAGTATTGGTTTAATACCTTTTTTTAAATTCATTTATGCTCTCTGCTTTTGTGATGACATTTGGTAGACAGTTATAGAGGCGCATTCCTATGTATGTAGTCCCTTTCTCATATCGGCTGGTCCGATGCTGAATTGCCCTTAGTTTCCAGCAATTCCGGGTTTCATATTGGTGTACCTGTTCGTTCGTTTGGTAGAGATTAATGTGTTTTTTAGTGAGTATTAGAATTCTGTAGATGTAGACATTTACTACCGTTAGGATATTTAGTTCTTTAAATTTTGGTTTGCAAGTGGCTCGCCACTTTTGTCTTGTCATTATGCGGATTGCCTTTTTTTGTATAATAAGGATCTTTTTCATATTTTATGCACTCCCCCAAAGCTCAATTCCATAGGACATAATGGAATAGAATTGTGGAAAGTAATATTTTATCAGAGTTTCCATATTAACAATTTCACTTAGCTTCCTAATTGCAAAACAAACCGAGTTAAGCTTATGACATACAGCATTGATGTGCTCTGACCAAGACAGTTTGTCATCTATGTAGAGACCTAAAAATTTCGCACTTGTTACTTGTTCAAGACTGTTGTCATTGATTTTTAATCCTATCAAATTTTGTTTGGGTCTGTTATTTTTGAAACAGATAAAATTAGTTTTCTTGTAATTTGGTACTAATCTGTTGTTGCAGAACCAAGTATCAAGATAACAAAGAATCCCTTCAGTGTTTAGAGCACATTCTTCTAAGTTTGCACCCTTTATCACAATATTGGTATCATCAGCATAGAGGATGGCCTTATTTTGGATGCCACTGGGGAGATCATTTACATAAATCAAAAAGAGTAGTGGCCCAAGCACGCTTCCTTGTGGTACACCATGTGTAATTTTCTGTGTGTCAGAGTAAAATGTATTTCCTTTTTCATCAGATATTTCCACTTTCTGATATCTATTTGTCAAATATGAACTCAATAAGTCAAGTGCCGTGCCTCTGATCCCATAGAATTCTAATTTCTGCAGAAGCAATTCATGATTTACTAGGTCAAATGCTTTGGATAGGTCACAGAATATCCCTATTGTAGTTTCTTCCCTGTCAAAAGCATCTAGCACATAGTCAATAAGTTCCTTTGTAGCAGTAGTGGTGGACTTGTTTTTCTGGTAACCGTGTTGACTTCTGGATAATATTTTGTATGTTGTGAAGAACTTCATCAACCTGTTGTGCAGAATACGTTCAAAAATTTTTGCTATTATTGGTAAAATACTCACAGGCCTGAAGTTTTCTGGTTCTTTCGCATCACCCTTTTTATATAGCAGTATTTACCTAGTAAATTTGTAGGTAAGGACATGTTATTAACTATAACAGTTTTCAATGCTGCTTTGAACTGAAAGCAAGTTAGGTTGATGTTTGCAACACCATGCTGCCTCACACAACAAAATATATTCTCCACTGGGTCTTGATTGAAAACACTCATGCTTAAAAAATTGAAGCCATTTTTTTAATCTGTTCCAAATGAACGTTAGTGATTTATTGTAGTTTGCCACCCACTTATGAAACTGAACATATTTGTCTTACCTCTCCCTGTGCCTAGCTGCAACACTTTCCAATTTTCCATTTCCTTTAACAGACTGTGCCACATTTCAATTTGCGGGGACTCTGCAGAGAGTGCACACTTATAAGACTTGCCATCTTGTGGATAACAATAGGAACTGTTCAGTGAATCAAATAAACAATCCATCGTTTAAACAAATTTGCAGTGTATATTGCCTCAGCAGGCAAGATATTAAATGCCACATAAGTTTCAATAACTGCAGCAACTGTATGACTAAGCTGGGCTGCAGCTACATTCACTTTCATTTTAGTAAAAGAATCCTTTAATTCAAAATGATTCCTATGTAGTTTTGGCAATGTCTTAAACATTTTCTGCTGATCCACAAGAAAAGCCCTGTGAATATATTCAAAACTGGCCTCTTTTTTAAATCCAAACTGTATTTTATTTCCCAGCAGAGCATTTCTAGTATTTTTAATATATGTGGGACATCATAAATGACTGCAATGGGTTCATCTCTGACTACAAAATGAAATGGACTGGACTCAGTAGATTTCTCACAGCAGAGTTCCTTCAGTGCTCTTTGGTTGGTTGCACCCTGGTCACAAACTATACAAGCTACCTTTAGCCCTATTTCTTGCACTTGCCTTATCACATAGGTAATAAGACTTTTTAAAGTGATACTTGAAACTGAGTTGTGAGTGAAATAATAAGCAACAACCTGCTGCCAGCTTCTATGTACGCCTCTAACCATGAAAACTAATGCCTGATTTGACCTCCCTAAATGCCCTAAATCTTGAAAAACGGAAATTTCTTGTTTGCTTGCATTATAATATAACCCTCTTTCTAAAGCCATTTCCTCAAACAACAAAGCACAATATTAGTCACTGTTGTTCATTACTTCAACTTCTGCTTTCATTACACATGACCGAAATATTCAATCCTGGTTCAATAGGTATAGAAGACAACAGACATTTCAAATACCTCACAGAAGGAAGATAAAAATGAACTGGCAAATATTTGTGTAGGCAGGGACTTCGTTTGTATCAGGATAAAGCAAATGCTTTGTCCTCGGGTGTCCATCGCCTTGCATTTGTTGATCGATGAGCATTTCGTAATTGGCTGTTTATTAAATCTTTGGCAACAGAGTTTAAATTAGATTCTATGAAAGAGAAAGTATTGCTGTCATATAAATCTTTAGGTGCTTTCAGTTCTGATTTTTCATGATGTAGGTTTGCTTTCAGTTTTGATAGCCTTGTTAGAGTATTCCTATGAATCTTGTATATTTTTATTTTGTTGGAGTTAAGTCTGCTTTTGAAACCTCTGTACCTAAAACACAATTTCCCTCATTACAAAATGTTTCAGATAAGAATGTGTACTCACTATCTGCAGATTCATTTTGAGGGAAGATAAAAAATTTAAGAGGTGCATCACTCAATGAATTACTCTGCTCAGCACAACTAGTGATAGGTAATTTTCTAACACCAGTTTCACCTCTGGTATTGGCATCTGGATAACAAAGATTTTCAATGGTACCACTAGTGCTTGGTAAGTCTAATTCACTATTAACACCAGTTTCACCTGACCCATTTCTGGTACAAACACCTACACGAGAACTACTTGCCACAGCATGACTAAGGCTTTGTAGTTCATTAACACCAGTTTCACTTCTGGTATTAGCAGCTGTAAAATGAACAGTTGCCATAGCACCACTAGTGATTGGTAGGCCCAATTCACTATTAACAACAGTGTCACCTGATTAACTACCGATTTTGGCAATTTCACAAGGAACACCTGTCACATGTTTTGGAAACACACCCCTGTTTAGCCTATGCCTACTTTTATTCATAAAATCTTCTTCGAAAAAATGATCTTCACAAAAAAAATAAGAAGCACAGTTCACATATGGTGACAGTTTACAAACACTCTTCTACTTTAGAACCAACTCTTGATGTTGTTTTGGAAACCTGTAGAAATACCTGTTGCAAATTTCCTCCGTTGAACCCACCATAATAGCCAGATGAACAGTCGGGGAACTTGCAGGAGTATTTCAACGTCAGTCCGTTGTGTTGAATACTCTGGAGGGGGAAAAAAAAAAAAAAAAAAAAAAAAAAAAAAAAAAAAAAAAAAAAAAAAAACATAAAAGTTTTCATTAAATAAAACTGCTACAGACATATCAAAGTTATTTAAATAAACAAACGGAAACCACACTGCTTAATTCACGATAGAAGAGAATACATTTCATTTATAGGCTGCGAGATTATTTAATGAAAAATTAAATGTTTTACCTTACAATTAACTGTGGACATTTTCCAGCAGGAAATCTCTTCAGTTCCACTATGAACTTTATGAATTTAAAATAAAAAATCTGTTTATAATGAAGATGAGTAGTATGTAAATATGAAATAAATACAAAGACGAATGTAACTGAGGATCACAGACTTCAGTACAGACCAAGACGATTGAATGTTTCAATTTATAATTCGTTGCAATTAAAAAAAAAAAAAAAAAAAACACTATACAACGGAACTATGAACGCTCATCAAAACACAAAACAGGTACTCAGGTACTGCTTGTTCACAAAGAGAAGAACTAATTCTGAGGGGGGGGGGGGGGGGGGGGGTGCAGGTTATAGAGGAGGTAAGCTCCACCCACCGGCACACACACAGCTTATTGGCAGGGTAATAAGTCGCGCTAACGTTACGCAGTGCTGGCAACACTCTTGCGTCCAGATAAAAGTTGTGCGGACAGCGGCATAATAAAAGATTGCAGGATACGTGAAATTATTTGTGTGTGAAACCCAATATTGCAATTTCGACGGTTGGCCGTTATGAAGTGAAATCGAAAGTACCATATTGAATGACACTGCATATTGCTACTAATTTCGTAACAATTCTCTTGGACAATTTGGCATTATGCAGAATTAGTAGAAAAACTTACATTGTGGCAACAAAAAGAGAAGGAATAAATTTGGAAAATTTAATGACAATTGTTACGCTGTATTATACCGTCAAATACATCGCTCAGAATCACTTTCATTGTATTCCTCTTCTGTGTGTGCGTCATGTTCGTCGCCACTGTACGTTTCGGCAGTGTTAACATTGGTATCGTCTATTGATAGTTCAATAACACCATCACGCCTCCAATATTCTTCTTCTAGTTGTTGGACCTTCCTGCAATACCCTTCCCAGTCATCGGCAGTTACAGACAAACGGGATTCACATGCTGTCGCAAAAAGGTTAACTTTCGACATGTCCCCTGAAATGATGCGCTCCCTAAACAACCGTTTTAATTTCGCTCATTCCAGTTCTACCGCACTCAAATCGCATTTGTAGGGAGGCAAGCGTATAACCACGTGGCCTTTCTCTTTCGCCATTTCGTCAATAATGTATGTTTTTTTAGCAGGTGTATGCTCTTGTATTAAAGCGAACAGAAACTGCTTTTACCGACTTCGGAGGAAGTTTCGGGAGCACCATGCTTGAAAACCACCTTTCAAAATTTCCTGAATTCATCTGACCATGGTTGTCACCTTTAGTTGATTTAGCCCAAAATTTTTGTTCGGCTTCCCTGACAAATCCCTTCCTTGATCCAACACTTCCAATAATCAGTCTTTTGGAGGACGTTCCACAACCCACAACGCCGCAATATCACTCTTCTGCCAACATTTACCTACTATCATATTACTGTTGATCCACGTTTCATCCAAATAGAATATTTCTGTGGCTGCTTCCCTCAGATGTTTCATTTGCACAGTGAAACACGACCGCCTTTTTGCCATGTGAATCCCATGGATAACAAAATATTCCGCAGTGAAGTAATACCCCATGTCCAGTCGATCTTTTCTTGTAGTACAGAACAAAGTGTTATCAGACTTGGAGCACTCTTCTGTACCATATAAAAATCTTCCATTGTTTGTTTTACGACAGTCCTGTCAAAATTATCCAACTGGATTTTTCCAGTAGATCTTGGCCTGAATAAAAGAGAATTTAAAAAAAGGGTTAGAGAGTCGGACGGTAAGAATGTGTAGTTAGAAGTAACAAGGAGACGTTTCCAGGTGGAGGATCTGCTTTTTTAAAACACTTACAGAGTAGTGTTAGTGTAGTAGGTTATGGTCCCTGTTGTCATACTATGCAGTCACATTTAACTGAATTGACTGAAAATGATTATAACAGGCCTTGCTATTAATATTGCACATTACAGGATGAACCAACATATTTTGTTTGTTTTTCTGTGTCTTTTCTCATTGGGAATATGAGATCCGACATTCATAAGCCTTACTTCCTGTGGCACTGCAGTGACACCTCTTTTGTAGAACAGAAAGCAGGTTATGGGCCCTTCTTCATTTTTGAGGAAAATCCATTTATCAACTGCCTTGCTAGTCTCATTCGAAATGACAGCTGGTTTGCGTTCCGTCTTGACAGTCGAAATAGTACATAAGAGCTGACGATGGCTAAGTCAACAAAAAAAATAAAGTAGTCGGTGCCACCATTTTACTGGTCGCCTGCCAACCATATACCTTTCTCGTAGCCGGTCAAAAAGATCTAGGGGAGAGTTAGGTTAACTGGGCCACATTTTTTAAAATTGGTCTGATTCATTTTCAGTACAACTTATCAGTGTTTAATTTTATGGGAAGCCTAGGATACGTGTAGAGTTCAAGGACACTGTATTACTTCCAGTTTGTGTGAAATCTGAGGTGAAAAACTTCTCTGCAAAATGACCACTTAACCTAACCGGTAAGGTTAACTGGTCCAAGGAGGTATGTTCAACTGGTCCAGGTAGTAAAATCAATAGAAATACAGTAAATAATTTAATTTTGACTTTTACAATGTTTTAAAGTATATTTCACCAACATTTAGTTTTTATTACATTACATGTCAAATGTACTGATTGAAATTTAAGGGACTGGTGTAGTTTCATAATGTCTGCAGTAGCAACAAATGCATTTTCATCTGTTATGGAAAATCTGTTAGACGGTTTGTGCCACTTATAGTAAATCACTTCAGCCCCAGAACTAAGAGATTTTTTCACAACAGCTACGTAATTGCTACCTGAGTCTTTTTTAATTCCATGGACTTTAACAGTTAATAAGTCACCAGCTTTAATTTCTGAAATATCCTCATCTGCTTCAATGTCTTCATACCATGAACAATCGGATTCTTCTAAAACCAAGTGAGTGCTGTCTTCTGACGATGAATCAGGTTCTTGTGGAGTAGGTTTCTTTTTTTATTCTTCTTTTCATCTCTGGCAGAGGCTGCTTCTTCCAGGCAAGCCTTCACTGGTGAACTTTTAAGAATAAGAGATTCTCCTTTCTTTCGGCCACGATAATCTCTTTTTCGGGGACCACACTTTGGAAATGGAAGCAAGGCTTCTGGAGCCACAAACAGTTCTGCTTTGAATTCTTGTTCATGAGGCCAACGAGGAATGAGATTATCAGCAGAAGTTGAAGGAACTGGATGAGAAGCAGATGCAGGAGGGGGTGGAGGAACTGAACCTGGAACTGTATTAGGAACAGTACTTTATGAAAAAACTTCATTCTCAGTTGGCTCAAATTGTCAGTCTGTCACAGATGAACACAAAAAATCTGCGTCGCTAAATGTTTTGTCATTGAAAGGCATTATTCTGGTAGGTTTGAAACCTTTGCCGACATTAGACAGAGTGAACGCAGATGGAAATGTTTCACCTAATAGTCCTGCCACATCATAGATAGGCAGTGTCTGACTAGGATGATTTAGTAGCCATCTGTCACAAGCTTTGTTGTAAAAGGACTTGAAAGGCACGAAAAGGCAACATCCAGAGGCTGTAGCTTATGGCTGCAGTGTGGTGGTATTGTTAACAAAACTATTCCATTTTCTTTGGCAAATGTTATTGGCCTTATGGACATGTGGCTTTCATGATTGTCACTGATCAGAAGTTTTGGCTTTTCTTTGCTTGGTCGTTCATGTTTAACAAAATGTGCCAATACGTCCATAAATATGTCCCCGGTCATCCATCCTGAGGTGTGAGGCGTCCCTGCACTTCCAGGTGCTGCATTGTGGAGCATGTGATCATGAAAATGGACACGTGGGAACACAAAAAATGGAGGATCAGCTTTTCCAGTGCTCCCAATTATGCCACACATGGATACAAGCATGCCTCTCTCTGCAGAAGTTATCTTCCCCACTTGTTTCTGGCCACATGGAGACACAATCTTTCCAGGCTTCTGTATTATTGTGAGGCCAGTCTCATCAAGGTTGTAGACGTTTTCTGAACCAAGTCAGAAGTTTCTGTAAGGTTCCTTCAAATTGGTATAAAATTTACCAACATTTGACTTATTGAAACTAGTAGCACGACTCAGGCTATTAGCTCCAGGTTGTCTGAGAGACAGCTGATGCCTCTACATAAAAGAACGAATCCACTCCTTCCCAGCCATATTTTGTTGTTGCCAATTTGCCAGAATTCCTTCTTGTTAGCTGGAGCAAATTCATATGCTAAGTTCCTCGTATCTGTGAATGATAAACTGTAATGCATACCAGCAATTTCTTTCAAGAAGGAAGACAAAGAAAGCTCCTCTGCTGGTGTAAACACCCTTTTGTGCTCATTTGATGGCCTGAAGTTTACTTCACGATCATTGGCAGATTTGCAGACATAAAATTTTAGCGTTGTTCGAGGAATCTGAAACCGATTAGATGCTGCACAAATACTAGTTCCTTCTTTGATAGCTGTCGCTGCTACTTTAAGATCTTCAGCTGAATACGACCGGTGGTTAGTTGTATGAATACGAACTCGTGGCAAATGAAAGAAAAACCTATACCTCAGCTAAAACAGGCCTTAAGTACAGTTCATCACTACTCTAACTAAATATTAGGTGAAATATTTTGAAATTAAAAGCTGTGTAAGTTACAAAAGTAAATAGTTATGTTGGCATTAACTAGACCGGTCTACATAACCTAACTGCCTTGGTGTCCAGTTAACCTAACCACACATTTTTCTTTTAATGTCGCTAAAACTGCTAATCAAATGTTAGTCAAAAACAGAACCATCTGCTGTAAAGGGTAAACACTTACAATTGCTATGGTGTATTTGACTTCTCCAAAACTCTTCCTGAAGTCACAAATAAACAACAAACAATATGAGTGGGGAAAAAATGTGGGACCTCGGAAACAAAGAAAGCCACACAAAACAGTTGTTTATTGATTTTCAACTCTTACTTTTAGCTGAAGATGTTTGATCTGAGTAGTTACTTGAGCCATCTGCTGGAAGACACAGAAAATAGATTCTGATACAATTTACAAGCAAGGACCAGTTGACCTGACTTGTTCAGTTAACCTAACTCTCTCCTACATACCCTGTGTCAAAGGCACATAGAAACAAAAGGCCAAAAAAGTAAATTCAGAATGTGGGCTATAATAAATACACTACCACAGATTTTTTAAACTGATAATGGCTCTTGCAGCCTTACTCAACACATAATGGTCTGTTACAAGGCACCATTAAACTGAGTATACAGGTTCATGTAACAATCTCATTTTAATAATTATCCACAATAACAGCTGTGATAGCTGCATACCTGACAAACTATATTCTGCAAATAAGCAATAAAGAGCAGACTATCTGTATACCTTGTCTCTTGCAGAACCTACACTGCCTCATAATTAAGAAATATTGTCAATATCGTATTCCATTATTCAATATATCATAAAATAAGATACTTTTTTTAAAGGTAGGAACAGCAGCAGATTCTGCACAAGTAGTTAAAAACAGCTTATATTCCTACAAATAACATCTTCATATAATAAAACAGGAGTATGAAATATGCTCACTAATTTTATATACTTGAATTTAGCATATTTCGTGACAGTACTCACTTTTCTGTGAAATGTTTATAAGATGATATTTGACTTCTTTGTTCTGGCCTCAGTCGTCTAGTGAAAGTATGATTCCATAATGCTGTTTCGTCGGCTGTGGAAATGTCCTGGTTCAATGCGTTTGATTCATTTTTGGTGCTTCAAATACCATTTCTCCGAATGTGCTTCCTTCTTGATGTTTGTATAAAACAATAGTAGAATAAGTCATTTTTGCTGGTCACTGGCAAATTATTAAAACGGGGACCTGTACATTGTTCCACCATCACACACCGAGAGTTCACTGTCGACTGACTACGGTCAAAGATGACTCCAGTGTCAAAGACATTTCACACAACACACAAACTTCCACTTGTAACCAGTCTCTTTGATATTCTTCGTCACATCTAGTAATATTAATCAATATGCTGTCACTCTCAAACATATAAGCAAATTAGCATAAAATAAGGCAAATTACAATTCACAAAAAATATTCTGACAAAAATAGAAGAAAACATTTACAACCTTCCTCATTAGATTTGGTATCGACAAATCCGGTAGAAAATAACACATCTCCCAGATCCATTACAAGTACATAAATAAAACTGCAAGGAACATCGCAAAATTTCTATCAGACAAACAGGCAGAAGGCTTTTTAAAAGGCATCAAGACACCTAGTTGCAGTCTTTTTCAGTACTTTGAAAACATCCACATTTTCTGCCATTATTTTCAATACAAGACTTTGTACAAAAAATTGCAGAACCATTAATCCTCAAGGTTTACAAACAACAAAATAGAGCACAATATGAACATGCACCAGGTATTGGAGACCTAGATACATAATTTTAAGTGACTGTAAACGCTGTTTCTGTTAACAGAGAGACATGGCCAATAAATTTTTAATCTTAAAAGTTTTCAAACATATTGGTAGACAAGCAGAAGATTTCCCTCAATGAACTTACAATTTAAGAAGCTGGCATTTGCCATTCAGCCTCCCTCCTCCAAATTGCTAAGTCTACCACAAATAAGTGGTAAAGGACATTGTTAATGCCTGCATAACAGGTGACTTAAGTTACTACAGCTCACAACTTTCTTAAACTAAAATATTCCATGCTGAACCTAGTATATAATATATTAGCAGGTAAATTTACCTTACCTGGTAGATATAATATATTCCATGCTGAACCAGAATACCAAAAAAATCATAATGAATGCACAAATCAGGAAGAAATGAAGACATGCAAGTATTTATAAGGCATGTCCTGGCTTGCTGCTGTGTGATATTAACTTTATTTCTTTAACTTTCACAGTGAAAGAAATAAATTAATATCACACAGCGGTCAGACTTGGACAGTGCTGACTTACACTATGCCGTAGACCTTATGGAATGTAAGTATGCCACAATACTAAGCAAATTATTCATGAAACAGTTGACAGCACGTAGAAAAGGTGTAAAATATTTTTTCAGCTTTTGAACTTGTGCTCTTCAGGAAAGCATAAACAACTGACTCAAACACACACATTTATTTCTGTTATGTCAACAGCATACTTGCAGAGTTTACTATAGCCTTTCTTGCATATTAACGACCATTACTTCAAGAAAACATTTGTGGTAAAGAAATTGTGGATGCATTTTTATCCAAAATTCCCCTGTCGTCATTCTGTATGCTGTGTTCATGTAAGTGCTGTCCAGTGCCTTCCTCCTTATGATAACTGACCCGTTTATCCATCTCAGACCCTAAACATCATGTGTTGTTTCCCAACTCCATCTGTCTGGTGCCTCCTCCTTTCAGTTTCTGAAACCGTGAATAAAATCTCAGTCAGCCAGGATAGTTCATTGTTTATATGCATCCCATCACTGCACAGAGTTAAGGGTAGTGAATGTGTTCTTTTTCTAGTAATACCAAAGCAGAAGTGTACCCTTTCAGACATATCTGTATGTTCCCTATTATCTACGCTGTAACTCAGTAAAAATGGGTGCTATGCAAAAAGCAGATTAAGATGAATAAAACTGTTATTCATTGTTTGGATTAGATCATTGAATAGTACTGTTTTACCAGTCCATTATAGATCTTATGATTTCAGGAGTTAAAAATGGATTTGTGACGTAATGAAAAGTGAAATTATTGTCCTTATGTTACCACAATGGCTAAGTGATGCAAAGATGCTGAACTGCAACTTTGTATTGCATTTTAGGGAAAAACTTAACAGTATGTTTATATAATATATAATTAAAATAGAAGAAGGCTTTTGAGCACTGTCTCTCGACGAAAGGTATTCATACATGGCAAACAGTTACCTTAATCGTTACTCAGTCATGTACATTTGTGGAAAGATCTGTGTGTGTTAAGATGGACAGGATTATTTTTCTAAGGCAACTTACATGTAAAAATGTAGACTGTTAACAGATGACAAACAAGCAAAACTGTTTTTTAAACATGCATTTGTTTTTAGGAGGATATTACAGCCACTAATGTAACATATGAGATTCCTTTTGCTTTAAATTGTCATAAAAGAATTTATATACACTGTGGAAACTTTGTCATAAATAATAATTTCCATACTGTGTGAAGGCTCATAATATATACTTCCTCTGAAAATGTAATTTTGGACTAATTATAATAAATGTATGGTTTTAATAAAAATAAACAATATTAAGTAAAGGCAAGTAAGCTATTAATGAGTATTTGTACACCTTCAGACTACATACACAGCTGTGAAGTAAGTTGGTAGGCTGCGAAATGCTGTGAAAGAACTAGTTCTTTCCAGTGATTAACTGTTGAGAGCTGACTAAAGGTGTACGCAATTTGGTCCATGTTTTTATATGGAAATGCTATACATTTTACGTTACTGGTTCACTTGAATCTGTCAGCCCCTCACTCCCCATACCACCCTTGATTCTTCTGTGTTGCTCATTTATTGCAGTACTTAACTAGCAATATATGATTTAGGATATGTTACCTCAAAATAGAGTTTTGTACATTATCCTGCTTCATAGTCCAGAGCTTCTTGTGTAATGTAAAACTTACCTGCTGCCACACAGGTGTGGGAGAGAATAAGAAAAATAAATATTGGGCTTAGAAGTAGGAAAACAACAAATTACTGGGTGCCTTTGTTTTTTGAGATGAGAAGGGGTGGTTAACAGATATTGTGTGCCAAAATTTCTTGTGACTAGGTCATGGTTGTATTCTATATGAGTCAGTAGGACCTTGCTTGAAAAATGTCTGATTCAGGGCTACTTGGAAAGTGTAAGATTCTTCACTGTAATTTACTAAAGCATTCTGTGCACAGAGGTTATAGCAGGTATGCCATCACAATGTAAACCATACTATATACAGCATCTAAGAAGACTCTCAATAAAATAGTCAATGGTAACTGCTGAATTAGTAGGAACTTGAGTGCCATTAACAGGTAGTGACTCCTTTCCAATAACTACCGACTAAGGCTGTCAGGCAGTACTGCGTGTAATAGCTGTACCATGTCAGTAAATAAAATGAATTCGGTAACTTATAATACTTCAGTGATTGTTAACTCTGTATGTCATTTCTGCTTCCAAAGATATGGATTCTGCAGGCACACTAAACAGTGTTGTCTTCTCACTCACATGAGCAACCAGCATAAGTCAGTCAATATTGGTTGATGTAATTTAATTTTTACTACTTCATGTTAACTGCTAAATGTTCATTAGAAGAAGACTTTTGGCAAGATGACTGATGGGAGTACATGAAGTAGTAAAAATTAAATTACTTCAACCTATAGTATGCTGACCCATCTCTGTCTAGGACGGCACTAAGAAAGCAGCGACCTCTATGCGAAGAGAACTTAAGCGCTGCGCCACCTGGCTGTGGCCTGAGCAGGAGACAAGCCATCCTACGAACGCTACAACAGTGACTCTTATGAACTGTATTATTTTGCTTCTATTGGATTTGTATACACTGAAGGACATTGATTATTTGCATGTCACCACTTGCTTGCGACGCACCTTTGTGAATACACAAAGTCAAGCACTGTCATTTTTCTTACTGTAATAAACTTCATTAACACGGTTTGCTTGAATTGTTGTCTAACGATCCAAGAAAGCAGGTTTCCTTGGCACAAGTGGACAGAACACAACAGTATTTCTTTGGATGTTGACGTCAAATAAAAACAAGACAGATGTTAAAAGTAAATAAATTGTTTATTATTTGAAAAGTAATTTGTGAACAGTTAATATATTTATCCCACAGTGCGACAAGAGTGTCAATACCTGCAAGCAAAAATGTTTTTGATTACCTGTGAAATTATGATTGTACCAAAGAATGCACCTCTTCATCTGAAGCAAATCAACAGTCATGAATATCTTTCTTCAGGGCTCCAAAAAAACGAAAATCACATAGCAAGAGGTTAGGACTGTATGGAGAATGATAAAGGCTTCCCATTGAATCTTTTGTAGGGAACTTATAATTAATTTGCTGATTGTGAATTTCTTGAGATCAGCGGTGTTATGTATATATTTACTACCCAATTGTGACACTTGAAAGTTTGTGCTGGACAGGGACTGGAACTTGGATTTCCTGCTTACTACGCGCAGTGCCCCTAAACACTTCGACTATCTTTAAAACTTTCCAGACCAACACATACTTCCATATGTCACACTGTCTGCATGCAAACATCATAGTCAAAATTCATCAACTAATGCTCGCAACATTGCTTGGTTTCTAGCAACAGGAAGAGGGAGGAATCAAGCCCATTGTTGTTATTGTTGTATTCCTGCACAGGCTTATAATATTTACGAGCATGTCTGAAAGAATAAACACTTAATATTAATAGATGTACAGAACCCTTCAAAATTAATTTGCTGACTGCAAATTCGTTGACATAGTGGTATTGAGTACAAACTACTATCCGATAGCAACATATGAAAATTTGTGCCTGACCTTTGTCATTCACATTACATATTACAAGCCATGATGGGCACACAATGATAACAACGTTGTTCTCAATTCCTCACTGCCTCATTCTTCCTGTAGCACAAGTAATGTTGCATGAATTATCGGATGAGTTTAGTGGACCACTATACAGGGTGGTCGGAAATTCCTATTACAGACTTCTAGGACATGTAGAGGGGAGTGAGTACATCATATTTTGAATAGGAACCCATGTCCAGAATTGTCATCCAATGAGACTACAGACCGTCAAAGGTATAGGTGCCGGCATCAGTAAATGTACGTATACACAGGGTGATTCCGTGATGATGTTACAGACTTTCTAGGATGACGGAGAACGATAAACATATTAATGTGAAGTAAGGATTCCTGTACCAGAAATGAATGAGTTGAAAGTTATAAACGAAAACCACATTCACCTCTGGGGACACTGCTGCAGACTTAGTTTCGCTGAAACTCTGTGAGCAAGGCCTGTTTCTTCCATCTTCTGTATCAGGCACTGTCAAGAATCGATCTTGGAGACCAGGCAAAGGTACTGTTTGTTCCAACATGTGCCACAATCTGCAATTAGCTGCTGGAACAGCCACTATGCCTCTAGTCATAGACACTGAGCGTAGAAACTGATCCTTCCTATCCCTTGCTTTGTTCCCACAAAGGGAATTATTTACCATGCATTTGAACTGCATATGATTAATAGACACCTAAATTCTTGTGCTTGCTTCCCTGTGACACAGGACATGGGATACTGTTGAGTCTTTGCTGAGACACTGAATCTTTTGAAAGCAGTCCAACAGCTAATAATTCCTTTATGTAAGTGCCAGACATCCAATGTTAACAGTTGATAGTACTGTACGTTTAGAGTGATTTGCAGAATCTACAGTCACCCTTTGCTATTCAGTTACAAACTCAGACCTTACATTTTAACCACTTGTGGAATGATGGATTGAAAGGTAACTTAGTACATACTAGGAAAATAACTCTCATGTGTAGAGATATGACAGACATAAATGTTTAACATAAACCAAATTGTGTCTTTACACTGGTTGTACCGAGCGAGGTGGCGCAGTGGTTAGACACTGGACTCGCATTCTGGAGGACAACGGTTCAATCCCGCATCCGGCCATCCTGATTTAGGTTTTCCGTGATTTCCCTAAATCGCTCCAGGCAAATGCCGGAATGGTTCCTTTCAAAAGGGCATGGCCGACTTCCTTCCCTGTCCTTCCCTAATCCGATGAGACCGATGACATAGCTGTCTGGTCTCCTTCCCCAAAACAACCAACCAACTTTACACTGGTTGTAAGGAAGAGACATAAGCTTTGGTTTTACATTATTTTAAATGATTGTCAAACACTGAAAATAGTATTGCTGTGTGATTTTTGAATCAATATCTCTTCATTACAGAGCAACTTTTATAGGGGTCTTTCTTCAAATGGATTTGCAGAATTAGATCCAACTACAAAGGTACTGGATTAGATGGAGAATGGTACAAGTTTGAATTTCACCATGCTTCAATTTCCAAAACACTCTTCAAACTTTCCACCAGATGTACCAAACAGTCATATTCTGATTATGTTCCTCAGGACAGGAGGGAGAACTTCCCCTCTTTCATATCATTAATGAAATGAAATGTCTTTTAGCTAGGGCCTCGCGGCAGGTTGACTGGTCGCCTAGTGAAAGTCTTTTTAGTTAGCACCCCTTCGGCAACTTGCGCATCAGTGGGGATGAGATGACGGTGATGAAGACAACACAACACCCAATCTCTGAGTGGAGAAAATCTCTGACCCAGCCACGAATCGAACCTGGTCCCTTTGCATGGCATTCCAGTGCGCTGACCACTCAGCTATTGAGTTGGACATATCAGTATTGATCTCAATTTTGGTTGAGTGTTACAATCTTGGTCATCAGGTGCCAGAAAAACACATTGTGCTTGTATAATGTTCTTTGATAGGAATTAAATGCTAGAGGTTAACAATAGCATTCCAAGGCTGGAGAGATTTACAATCTAGCTGTCACCTATACCAATTTGAGTAGAGAGAGATGATGCAGTCAGATTGATCCACATTTTTCCTGTGAAAAGAAAATGAACCGCAATTCACTATTATGTAGCATACTGTTTTTGGTTGTCATATTCAGACTGAAAACATCAGAGAACCCTTACGTATCATTTTAACCAAAAGCTGTGCACCTATACTTCTAGGTGGCCTAAACATAAATACATTTTAAAATTCCAATGATAATAGGGATTTTCTTAACTCAATGCAAAAATATGGCTTCAGTGATACAATATCAAATCCAACATGCACAGCTGCAAACACCTGTACACAAATAGATCATATATTTACAAGTCTATGTGACTTTCAGTACAAAAGTGAAGTCATAGAAACAGCTCTGTCAGACCATTATGCAATCAAAATATACTTAAATAATATCACTGAAAAAGAAAATGTACAATAAAATGAGAAAATAAAGCTTAAATGAACAAAACTTAACAGCACTTAGGCTAAAACTCAAGAATGCAGGATGGGCAATACTGGAAGACTCTTTGCTGGATCATAAAATGTTACATTTTAGAAATGCCTTTTCCTTCTACCTCATTGTAACATGCCTAGTAAAGAACACTAATGCCAAAACCAATAATAACACCAATAAATTTGCAGACAAAAGGTATTTTGGTCTCTAGGAACAATGTATAAATAGTGCACAGGATGTACAAAACTAGCAATGATGAAAACTTAAAAGAGTAGTATAGAAAATGTATGGAAGTTCTGGTTGAATGTAGGGGCTTAGGTGTTATCCCAAAAGCTAGCAAGTTTCTCTCTTTTTGTGTGTGCCTATCAACGTGGGTCAATGCTTCTGTTTTCCAGTGTGTGATCCTAACTTAGGAAATATGAAAGAATGTTTGCCAAAGTATTGCAAACAGCCAAACAACTAGATGCAAAAACTTACATAAGTAGTGCTGACAATAAAAGCAAGGGTTGCTGGTCCATTATAATGTAACAGTTCTGGTACTAAATGTAACTGGGTTTTCTCTTTTAATGCTAGTCAGTTGTCAGAATGAGCATTACTGCAATGGGCATTTAATTCTAAAGCATTATGTCAGGGTGAAACTCCCACATAAATTAATTTTTCTCTCTTAACAACATGTGGGCAGGGTGGGTTCTTCCTTGGCTCGGGTATGAGGTAGAATGAAACAGCATTTTTACATAAGATAACTTTTATTGCAAGTTTCGTACAACTGTGTTCTTACTCGATGTTCTGGCTCGGAGAACGGCAGCTGTGTCGTTTGCGTAGCCTTCTGCTGCAGCAGCGGCGGCTTTTGGTTACGCGTGGCAGTGTGTATCTCGTGTCGCCGTCTCGCTCAGCTGGCTAGATACGCACAGCGCGAGGTGGCCCGTTTAATTATTGCGAGCGAAGTCGTGCATCGGATGGTGATACCTTGGATGTGGCGTCCCAGTGTTTCTCTTCTCTAAGTGGCCGAGTGTGTTGTGCGTCAGCCAGCGGAGCGGCACGGCGGGGGAAGACCAGTGTCCCGGACTCGAACGACGGACTCCCGCTTACCAGTCTTCGGCTGTCAGATCTTCATCCCAGCTCCCAGGTGACTGCTGATGTGAGGCCATCTCCTTCCCATCCTCGTGAGTCACCCGGGTACGTAAAAATCAGACTTGAAATAACTTTTAAAACTTCTGTCTTCTGGCGCCGAGGCTGCTGCTTGCTATTCCATTACAGCGGTGGACTTAGTTCGTCTGTGCATGATGTGGTCTCTTCTTGAATGACGATCTTCAGCACCGAAACTGACTGAAAACAACTGCTTCTCTTCTTTTCTTCCTTCGTCTCTCATCTCTTCGTCTGTCAGGCCCACTGCGTCTCGCGTATTTGTTCACTTCAGTTTACTGGAGGTGAACGACTTCACGGTCATTGCCTCTTCTGTAATGTTGAAAAGCTTCTCAAAGAATCTTCTTAACGACGGTCATTGGCTCTTGGAATGTAGGCAAGGGCCTTTGCTCACATGTGACAACTGAGAAACACGTGAGCCAGTCGGGCGATGCCCTGACGGCTGAATCGACAGCGTCCGCTTATGTGGAACTTGCTGACTTCACGGTCATTGTCTCTTCTGCTCTGCTGTTCTGCCTGCTGTTTGCCAGTATGTAATTCTCTAAACTAAACCAAGTTTTTCATTTATATTCTAATTTCTACTTCACTTTGAATTCACCAATTTATTTACTTAAGTACCATGTACATCAATTGCAATTAATTTTTAAATTGTACTTAATCAGTATAATACTGTACAAAATAACATTGTAAGAGAAAAAGTATCAAAGATTATTTGAAAACTTATTTTCTTTGTAATGAGGAATTTCATTTTAGTTAACTGGTTGCAACAAAAAAATGTTTTTGGTCTTGTGCAGGATAGAAATTCATTTATTTTTGAAATTATTACCCTTGTCACAATGAGTCATTGATGAATTAACAATAACTCGACTAGAGGTCATGACTGTCTCAGTTGATGTACTGACAAAAAGGACTGTTGTAAGATTTTTTCATCAAAAAATACTGTAGCCATTGTTACAAATGTGTGCTTTGCTGGAGTTTTTTATTTTCAGCCAAAACTATACCAGTGGAACATCGCCTCAAGAGAAGAGGTAAGCTGAAATTTTTGTTTTATATATACATACTTTTTTTTCTCACCCTTAACCATCATGATCTATCATGGTCTGTCCAAGACAGTGAAATGTATTGGAATGCACTACCCACAATATAAGATTTATATGCAACCAATCACTGCTTCATTATTTTGAGGCAACAACAAATATCTTCACCACAACACATTGGCACATTAATAAGTCAATTGCCATGGCACTGATTATCAATTCACATATTTCTCTTAATTGCTTTACACAGTTTGATGCCTGAGCTTGGAATTCTTTTGATTCATTATTCCAGGTACTATGTAATGATGATAAAACAATCTTACAAATTCTTAACTCCACACCAGCACTTTTAGTCTTTTCACAACTGGAATTTGTGTCATTAACACCCTCATCCACTGAATGCACATAATTAGCAGCAGTCCCTTCCAGTAGCCATGTATTATTATCAACAGGACATAAAATATCAAGACAGTTATGAACAAAAGTGTTATAAAATTACTATCATTAAAATAAAAAATGTTATGAGAAGGATAGACTACTACTCACAATATAATGGATATGTTGAGTCACAGAGGGGCACAACAAAAAGACTACGAAATACATAAGCTTTTGGCCAAATGGCCTTCTTCTGAAATGCACAAAAAACACACACACACACACACACACACAAATGCAGCTCACACGCACACTTGAGCACAGTCTTTGGCTGCTGGGGCTGCCCAATGATAGTAGTCGTGTGTGTTGGTGCTGCGTTTGCACGAATGTGTGTTTGTATATTCCCTCTTTCGGAAGAAGGCCTTCAGGCTGAAAGCTTATGTGTTTAATAGTATCTGTGTTGGACCTGTCTGTGACTCAACATCACTGCTATATGTGAGTATTGTTCTACCCCTTTTCATAATATTTTCATTATCGCATCCTGAATTTTCCATGGTTTAAAATAAAAATGGGTGACACATAAACTCAGTCATTTTAGAGATTTGTATAGACAATTCCTGTACAGGGAAATGGACATGATTAAATGAAGCTCACTGGGCATCTGATAGTAATGGCAGAACTGAGGACTCTCCAATGTGTGGCACCTGTGGTGTACAGGTCACTGTGCACCACATTTTATTGGACTGTGTTTTATTTTTCGACCATTGGGCCACAGCTGATTTGCCAACAGATCTACAGTCTACTTTAAACAACATTCAAATGAATGTGGTTGGAGTTTTAAAGTTTTGTGAATTGTCCAAGGTTTTTTCCAAATTTTAGGGAGATAGTTTTAATGTGTTAAAAGGTGACTGGCTCTCCCATATTTTTCGTAAGTGGTCAGCCGGTGATGTTTTCCTGTGCCTTCCTTTGAGCTCCTTTGTTGTTTTACTTGTGTTTTAGTCTCCTGTATAGCATCTTTTATTCTTTCCCATTGTCTTGGTGTGTATGATCACATTTTAGTAATTTTATACACTTTTAATGTGTGTGAGGGTGCTGACAACCTCACCATTGAATGCTCAGAAGAACACACAGTTTTCAAAGCAAGAAAGCACCTACTCCAGGTGTCATAGAGTGTTGGTTGCTGTTTTAGTTTAGAGTTGAGCATGCACAAAATGTATATGAAGAGGTAATGTGTGGGGATCACTGCTTTACACTCAGTCATGCAATTAGAATGGCTTTACTGCCACACCCATGTGCTAATTTTAGGAGGAAGCTTTGGTGATGGGAATTGAGAAAGAGCATGTTTCTTGAGATACAAATTTATTTGTCACAAATTGTTACACATCCAACTGACAACTGAGTTCTGTTTGTAAATGTCAGTGCACTGGCTATCATGTTGATGCAGTAAATGCCATTAACACTAACAGTTACACCTGTAGCACACAATGCAGGCTTCAAACACTGGTCCTGAAGGATGTGCACTCCCCAGTGTTATGAGCGCATCACCTGACCATACCCTTGGGGAAACTATCCTCTTGAGTCCCCCTGCCAAAAGTGGCTCATGTTCTGTTCAACCTGCAGGGCATTGTGTCTTTTGAGCACACAAGAAAATTAAAAAAAAAGCAGCAATTTAATGTACTGTGCATGTTGGCAGGTACATGCAGTGAGCTCAACTCATGTGGTCCACAGCTTGCGGATCAGCTAAGGAATTCATTTTGCTTAACACTTGGTCTGCCACACCTTTTGCACATGTGAGAAAATGACATGAACAGCACCAAATTAGTTTCCTATACATGCTGGTGGTAAGCTCGACCCACACGGTCCGTGACTTGCTGAATCAGACTAAGTAATCTGCCGTCTGCATGATATAGTGGCTCTGCACACACTGCTTTTCTCTTCCTTGTGCCAGTGCACATAACACCATTGCCAAAACTTTGTGTATTGGTACTGGTTACCTTGAGCCAGCTGCGAACCACCATTCTGCAGTTCACACCATTCTGTGGTACAGCTGCCACATATATCATTTTCCAGTAGAAGTACATGGAACTAAATATCAGCAAAAATATTGATGTTACAGAGATGTTTTTCAGAAATGACTTTAAATTAATGTTTTGTGTCATGGTTGGATGTGTGGTCATATTGTGACAAACATTTTTTACAATCGTTAGTGCAGATTCTACTTGCGAAATTAAAGAAGCTAAAGGGCTGAAGAGCATCCAAAACACTTGCTACTGATACCAAATAAAGCAAAACAATGGGTAATAGAAAGGACCGGAATAAGAATATCCATGGATTTGTTACCCAAGAATGATAGTTTTAGCTAACAAGAGAGACTGGACCAGAATGCCAACAGGATGACACTTCTACAAACTGGGGCCAACTTAGAGATGCCATCGTAGCAACAACTCAGGAGACAACCATCAGCAGAGGTAAGGGGAATAAGCACCCTTAGTGGTCTAGCAAATGTGATGATGCTATAGAGGCCAGACGATTAGCATGGGTCAGATGGAATCAGCACAAGACTGAAGCCAACCTACAAGCCATTATTACACAAAGGTAGACCATAAGAGAGGCAAAGAAGAAGTACAACAAACAACTGATTCAGTAGGAGGAGAACTTTAAAAGAAACATTCTAGAGACCTATTAAAGATCCTCAAGCAACAGACAACCCAGTTCGTGCCTCCTATTTTACATCTCCAATGATTAGATGGATCACATTGCCTTAAAGATAGCAAATGCACTAAAACTGTAACTGACTACTTCCAGAAACTTCTAAAAACCAAAGAACTTCTCCAACAACTCCCTTTTAAAGAATCTCCTAATCCCAGTACTCAGCAAGTCCCTCCTCCCACATTCAAGGAAGTCAAACCAGTCATAAATATACTCACAAACAACAAAGGCTCTGGGGAAGGGGATAGTGGCATCGAACGAAACATAATGAGAGAGCCAGACAATGATTTACAGGAATATCAAGCAGGTTTCAGATCATCGAGATCCTGTACTGTATGACTACAACATCTCAGGACCATCTTCTAATAGAGCAAGGAATGAGCCAGGCTGACTTCCAAAAGGCATTTGCCACCATGAACAGAACCACTCTCTTTGGAATACTAAGAGAATGGGAGTCAACAAAAACAACTCGGTAGTTTGATGCAGGCCGCACTGTAAAATGCCAAATCTAAAGTAAAGATTAGAAGACAACTTTCAGCTTTCTAGTCAATAAAGATGTGAAAAAATGAGACAGTATTTCATGTATATAGTTTAACTGTGTCTTGAAGAAAAAAAAATCTCCAGGGTGGACCAGATGTCTACCAGTGATGATCAGATTAAGGATGGGGACCGAAGTATATAAAACCTAAGATTCCATGCCTGGCCTGTACTGATGACCTGACATTACTAGTGACATCCAAGAGGCTTCCATGCAATTTTAGGCACTGCATTTAATAGCAGAGAAAACATTTTAGTTGATGAAGATCGGAAAGACTATATTCATTACCAATACTAAAGACACCCCTAGAATGATGAGAATCAGTGCTACCAAGCATATCAAGAAAGCCAAAACCTTAAAGTACCTTGGAAGAATGGGTCTCAGATGATCTCAGTAAAACTGCAGTTCTTCAAACAAAGGAAAATCATTCATTCTGAAGTACATTATTATACATTTCAATCCATTCATTGATGGTGAGGATCAGAAAATCTGGTCTGGCTGTTGCACTGGGCAGGACAACAAGTGGCAGAAGATTTACCTTTCACAAAATTTAATCTGCAAATACACTGACGAAAAAAAATCACAGCTCCAATACGAAGTTGTGCAACATAAATAAAAATTGAGAGGCATGTTTCTACATCTGATAGATGTCTATTCAAATTTCACACCAGTCACTTAATAGTGAGTGCTACTGTGAGGATGCGTATCAGTTTTGCTTTGAATACATGCCATAATGGTCATGAGTGTTAGTCACCTTCGAGAATAGACGTGTTGAGTTGATGTTTGTCAAGAATGCCTTTAGGGCACACAAAGGGTGGTCACAAGAGGGTATAGTTGTAAGAAGACCGGGCTTAGGACAGTCACACGGAACTACCAAGAGGGAAGACCGTTGCGATTAGCGTATGGCTCTGGTGCATCTTACTGCATCTAATGCAGCAAACTGAGCAGCAGTTGACACCACAGCCATACAACAAACTGTAGCAAATTTCTTACTTCAATGAAAGCTCTGAGCCAGATGCACTGCAGCATGCGTTCCACTGCCTCCAAACCTTCGTCATTTGCATCTTCAGTGGTGTCTAGGAAGGGCTCACTGGAGGGCAGGGTGGAGGTCTGTTGGGTTTTCTTACAAAATATGGTCCTGCCACAGTACCAGTGATGGCTATTTGTAGGTTAGAAAGAGGCCAGTTGAGGTCCAGTCAACCTCTCTGCATTCTAGACACACTGGACCTAAATCTAGAGTTATTGTTTGGTGTGTGTGATTTTGTATGACAGTAGGTCCACTCTCGTGATTAACTGATGCACCCTGACTGCAAAATTGTACAAGATTTTGGTGATTTGATCTGTCATGCTGCCATGTGAACAGCATTTTAGGAGATGTTTTCCAAAAGGAAAACGCTCATTCACATACCGTTGTAGTAATCAAACATGCTCTACAGAGTGTCAACATGTTGCCTTGGCTTTCTCGATCGTCAGCTGTCTCCAATCGAGCACATACGGGATATCATCAGATGACAATTCCAGTGTCATCCACAAACAGCATTAATCATCCCTGTATTGAGTGACCAAGTGCAACAGCATGGAACTCAATCCCAGAAACTGACATCTGGCTCCTGTATAACACAGTGGACATACGTTTGCATGCTTGCATTCAAGAGTCAGGCAATTATACCGTTATCAACGTACTAGCTTTTCGCATTTACAATGGCTTATTTCATACTTACATTAACTTGTGAAGGCAATGTTAATCTCTTATTTATGTTATGTAGACAAATGTATTTTTGAACTTGCATTACTCCACATTAATTATTTTTTGGTGTTGCAATTTTCTTTCCATCAGTGTATTTCACTACTGTAGTCCAATTCTAAAAAGATCAATCACTGAAGTTAGACAGACAAATGCTATCTAACTAACTAACTCTGCAAGGAAGATTACTGTGAAAAAATTCTTGAGCAGAAGAAGAAATAACGATACTTTAATTAATCAACGAATGTAGAAGGTACAAACTGTTCAGGGAAAGTTAGGAATACAGCAATATAGATCACTTAAGAATGAAATATATAGGAAGTGTAGGAAAGCCAAGGCAAAATGGCTGTACAAGAATGTAAGGAAATCAAAAATGAAACGGTCATTGGAAGTACTGGTTCATTGTATAGGAAAATCAAAACAAACTTCTATGAAGTTAAAAGGCAAGATTGTCAACATTAAGAGTGCAGTAGGAATTCCACTATTAAATACAGAGCAGAGAGTAAATAGGTAGAAAGACTACGCTGGTGGTCACTCCAGGGCAGAGGAACTATCTATGAAGTAATAAAAGAAATGGGAGTTGATATGGAAGATCTAAGGAATCCAGTATTAGAATTAGAGTTTAATAGAGCTTCAGATGATGGTGATCATATAAGGCATAATAAATAGATAAATGCCAGCTCTTCAAAATTTCTTAAATATTTGGAGAAAGTGACAATGAAGTGAGTACTCAAGTTGCTGTCTACACTTTAGGAGTCTGAAGACATACCATTAGACTGTCGGGAAAACATCATCCGCAGGATCCTGAAGACAGTGAGAGCTGAGTATCGTGAGAACTACTGCACAATCAGTTTAACAGCCCACATATCCACATTGCCAACAAGAATAATATACAGAAGAAAGGAAACAAAAATGGACACCTGTTAGATGATGGCCAGTCTGGCATTAGGAAAGATACGGGCACCAGAGAATCTGACATTTTAATTGATAATGGAAGCAACATTCTGGTCGGAGTTGTCGGGGATGGTGGTCATGTGTGTGTGAGGTGTGCCTGCTTGTGTGAATGAATGTGTGTGTATTTCATTTTCTGACACAAAGGCTTTGGCTGAAAGCTAACATGCAAATGTCTTTTCATTGTGCCTGTCTGCAACTTAATGTGTCATGTTTACAGTAAGTAGCAATCTATCTTTTCCTTGTACTGTTGAAGAACAGGAGTAAACTATACGAAAAAAACAGGTAGTATACAATACATAGAAGAGCCAAGAGGGAAAGATAAGAATGGAAGACCAAGAATGAAAAGCTCAAGACTAGAAAGAATGTAAGATTGGGATTCAGTCTTTTGCCCCTATTGTTCAGTCTGCACGTCAGAGAGGCAACAACTGAAATGTAAGAAAGGTTCAAGAGTTGAATTAAAATTCAGGCTGAAAGTACATCAATGATAAGATTTGTTGATGACATTGCTATCCTCAGTGGAAGTGAGGAAGAATTACAGGATGAACAGTCTAATAAGTAAAGAATATGGATTGAGACTAAAAGATAATGAGAAGTAGTAGAAGTGATATTAGTGATAAACTTAACATCAAAATTAATGATCAGGAAGTAAAAATAGTTATGGAATTTTGAAACATTCCTCTTGCCCATGCCTTAGAGGTTCTGTAGCATTGCACAAAGTCACACTTGTGGCCATCGCCAGAATCCACTTACTTTTGGTGATGCATGCAACGTGACACAAATTAAGTGACATAGTGCTCCATAGATTTTATTGAAAATGTTTACTCGTGGACCTGGCATAGCTCTCTTCATTGTTGCACTCATAAAACCAGTCTAAAAAAAGAATCACCAGCCTTGCTTTGACCCACAAGACAGGGTTTCTCACAACTCCAAAGTCAATAACTGAAAATGGTTTGTGGCTGTCCAACTTCTTTCATAAAGATTCTTAGATCTGACCACTGACCACTGGACTGGAATATGTTCACCGCTAACAGATCACACCCCTATAAGTGGTTCTTAAAAACTCCTTTTGATAATCTCCACACAAAACACCTCTCCAAACTTTCTACGGAAGATTGGAATTTATTGACATGAATTAACCTAAGCATGTCTGTCACTTTCATGCAACACCATATCCAGCTAGCTAAAGGCTCCATACCTTACTCTGATGTTTCTCTTGTTATCAAACAAATCCTCACTCACGAATCTACAAACTTGTGTCAAAAAACAAGAAGGCCCTGGGCAGAATACTACTACTACACCCAGGAACAAAGTTCACATTCCGAAAGTCTTCCATACTGCACTCAGTAACTTAGTTAATCACCACAGACCTCCTGCTTTCGACTTCAGAAATAAATAACAAAAGCACTCTCTCTGCTCAAGGAGGCACATGACTTATTCACCCTACAAGGGCTGCTGACCAACTCCATGATTATGGGAACTCCAGCCCGCTCCACAAAATCATTAAACCTGTAGGCCTTTCAGCCAGTGGAGTCAGGAGCAGAGTGTAGGCACTGTTATTGATCACTTCCTACTTCTGTTTACAGTGCTTCTGTGAGGTGCTGCCTTTTGATGGGATTTTAAAAAGTTGTTCTGCAGCTGGTGTTGGCAACACTGGCCACTGTGGGGAAATTGTTCTTCCAGCAAGCCAGGCATGGTGGCTCCAGCTGCAGCCCATTTAGAAGATTGGGGGAGGCCATCAACTCCAGGCAGAAGAAAAACCCACTTGAAACTTCCTGGCAGATTAAAATTCTGTGCCAGACCAGGACTCGAACACTAGACTCTCGCCTTTCACTGGCAGGTGAGCCACTCAAGCACTTGCCCACGAAAAGCGAAGGTCCCATGTTCGAGTCGTGGCCTAGCAGACACTTGTAATTTGCCAGAAAGTTTCATATCGGTGCACACTTTGCTACAGAGTGCAAAATTCAGTTTGAAAACCCCCCTTGCCCATGTAATCACATATTGACGCATGTGACTGCAAAACCGAATATAGCTGGGCATATATGGGCCCACTATTAAACAATATGTAACAGTTCTACTACCGTGTAAGCAAAATAACACAAGATGAACAAAGCAAAGAAGACACAAAAAGTAGACTATCACAAAAAATGGTAGTTTCTGAAAAAAGGAAGGTTATCAGTACTTAACATAGGTCTTAATTTGAGGAATAAACTTCTGAGAACGTACATCTGGAGAACAGCATTGTGTGGAATTATGGATTGTGGGAAAACTGGAAAAGAAGAGAATCAATGCATTTGACATGGTGCATCTGGAGAACAGCATTGTGTGGAATTATGGATTGTGGGAAAACTGGAAAAGAAGAGAATCAATGCATTTGGCATGTGGTGCTGTAGGAGGCTGTTGAAAATTTTCCTAACATGTGATAGGGATTTTGTCCATATAGAGAGTGACAAAGAGCTTTAATTCATGTATATGAACAAGGCATCTGGATTCCAGTTATTGTGACTGCCGAGGACAGTCTGTAAGATGGCACAAGAGATTTTCGGGGAACATAGTGCACTAGAGCAAGTGTTGCATAGAGGATCATTCAAATTAACTTGAGTATTTCTGGCTGCTAATTTCAACTGACAGTCCTACATCACTAAGAGGTAAGAAAGTTGTCCTGCGACCATGGGTTTCTAACAGAGCTAGAAAGAAGCTGAAAACTGAGATATACTGGGAAGAGAGATCTTCCACCAGCTAACATTTCAGTTTTCTCAGCCTTGTATGATAAACATTTTTAAATCAGAACTGGCAAGAGCAAAGGCTTACTACACATGTGTCAATATGTCCCAGCTGAAAAATGGAATGTCTGTTTGTCAAAATCCATTGACTGAGGACTGAAAATGTAATGATGAATGTACACATTTAGTGTAATTACAACAGGTATAGTATTAAATTTTCCAGTATCTTCTGGCACTGCCTGTGTAGATTTATACTGCAGTAAACATTATGGGTTTTGACATGTCTTGTACTTCTTCTCAGTAGACTATTTATTTTTCCAATGAGTCACAGAGAAAAGCCAGTGTGTTTCATAATACAATGCTGTAACAGTGTGGTTAAAGCATTGTGCATTCAGAAAAATTAAAATATGGCTATTTTTCAAAGGTAACATAAGCAATCATGTTTTCTGCTGCTACAAAAATATGCAGAATGGTATTTTACCTCACATACAGTGCCTGCATCAAGAAAGCCAGTGTAGGTACACATAAAAATAGTTGGTTTTTCCGGTAAAATTAGCTTTTTGTTAGTTACAATGTTTAGGTGAATGATCGAAATGATAAAGCAGTAATCATTTTCCCTGCCCCCAACTTCAAGTGTTTTGAGGTAAGGAATCCTTGGTCGCCACTGCCTCATTGCAGAACAACTCTTCTAATTTGGTACCTCAGTTATCTTTACTGAGGTTATCTGCAAGCTAGAGTAAATGTGTATGTCACAGAATGTGTGTTGTGATTGTAAAGAAAATGCTTCCACATCACTCTCAGGTTGAATTCTGGAAATGGTAAGATGGTATAATGTACAGGAATGGGTAACAAATATTTGCAAAGCTGTTGCAGTAACATGTCCTTATAGGACTTGTTCAAAGCATCAACTATCATAATCATGACAGATTGTACTATGATACATTATGTACTGCCTTCATCATGTGCTGTCTAGGAGACAAGTAGGCCACCCTTGTATGATGGCTCACATACTAAAAACACTGCAGGAAGCAAAAGCTTAGAAAAAACTGAACAGTGTACAACTGCAGTCTGAGGTCGAAGAACCAATGTTATATATTTTTTGCAAATATGTTTATAATTCCTTATTATAATACTAAAGATGAACTCACAAAGGGGCAGCAGAAGAAAATACCTATAAAAAATTAGGAAATGTGCAAGCTTTCAGAGGCAGCAGCTCATTCTGCCTCCAGATGGGTTTTAGGGGAGGGAAGAGGGATGAAGGAAAAGGATTCACAATGTTTGGAATAAAGGTAGCATTACAGAAAAGTCGCCCAGAACTCTACTCAAGGGAGACTTACCAGATGGGATGTGGAGGAAAGACTGATAGTTGTTGGGGTCTGCACCAGATGAGGTTTGAAAACATGGAAACTTAAAGTTTGAAGATAGGGCAATAAGCAGACAGAGATTGATGACAAAAATCATACAAAAGCTAACAGGAGTGAAAAAGTAAGTGCATTATATGTGGTAAGGAAAGGGGGGGGGGGGGGGCATGAAAAATTGACAGATCAGAAAATAAAAAATATAGAAAACTACACATATCAAAAAAGGTTTTGTATCAGCCCAGTTCCCAGAACTCCTGAAGATAGGCATTGACTGTGGATATTTTATCACAGACATAGTCCCTTTGACTGTTCAGAGATGTCACTAAACCCTAGACCTACTAGACGGAGGGAATCCGACAGCTGATCAGTTCCAGTCACTCCACCAGGCTCGTATTGTCTGTAGTTCAACCGTACCTAGATGATCAATACCACGGTTTGATCACGTCCACATTGGTACTTGCTGCCAGGAAGGGCTCTCAAAAAGGGAATAGTCCAAGCGTCTTGGAGTGAACCAAAGCGATGTTGTTCATATATGGAGGAGATATAGAGATACAGGAACTGTTGATGATATGCCTTGCTCAGGCCGCCCAAGGGCTACTACTGCAGAGGATGACCACTACCTATCGATTATGTTTCGGAGGAACCCTGACAGCAATGCCACCATGTTGAATAATTCTTTCCGTGCAGCCACAGGACGTTATGTTATGACTGAAACTGTGCGCAATAGGCTGCATGGCGTGCAACTTCACACCTGACATCCATGGCTAGGTCCATCTTTGCTACCACAACACCATGCAGTGCGGTACAACATGCCGAATGGACTGCTCAGGATTGGCATGGCCTTTTTCCAGCGATGTTCCCTGCTGTTTTGGGGTGGCATTATGTGGGCATGGAAGGTGCCGTAATGGATGTACGGTACATGAATGCCATCCTCCAACTGATAGTGCAACCATATCAGCAGTATATTGGCAAGGCATTCATCTTCATGGACTACAGTTTGCAACTCCCTCGTGCACATCTTGTGAATGACTTCCTTCAGGATAATGACATCGCTTGACTAGAGTGGACACCATGTTCTACAGGGATGAACCCTATCAAACATGCCTGGGATAGATTGAAAAGGGTTGTTTATGGATAAAGTGACCCACCAACCACTCTGAGGGATTTACGGCCAATTGCCGTTGAGGAGTGGGACAATCTGGGCCAACATAGCCTTGATGAACTTGTGTATAGTATGCCACAATGATTACAGGCATGCATCAATGCAAGAGGATGTGCTATTGGGTATTAGAAGTGCTGGTGCGTACAGCAATCTGGACCACCACCTCTGTAGGTCTCGCTGTATGGTGGTACAAAATGCAATGTGTGGTTTTTGTGAGCAATAAAAAGGGCAGAAATGATGGTTATGTTGATCTCTATTCCAGTTTTCTGTACAGGTGCTGGAACTCTCGGAACCGAGGCGATGCAAAACTTTTTTTTATGTGTGTAAAAGGGAGTGAAGAAATAAATAGCTACAGAGAAGAAATGGTGCAGCTACAGAAATTAATGTAAATTAAGGCCAGGTGGGTGGTGAGAACCAAGGACATGTTATAATACTGTTCTCAACTGCGGAGTTCTAAGAAACTGATGTCAGGGGGAAGAGTCCAGATGGCATGTGTGGTGAAACCGGGACGGAGGTAACAACTATCAAGTTGTAGAACATGTGCTGCAACAGGTTATTGTGTATTAACAGTATACACCATCTGCCAATGCCAATTCATCCTAACTGATAACTTGGTGGTAGTCATACCAATGTGGGGCTGAACAGTGTGTACATAAAAATTTGTGTATTCATGTGTCTTTTCACAGGTGAATCCCCCTTTGCTAGCATATTTTGCCAGTTACAGTGCTGGTATATGTGGTGGTAGGAGGGTGCATAGGGAAAGTCGTACAGAAGGGACAGTCACTGTGATGTTGTCAGTCATACGACCACACCGCTGCCTGCGAGATCAATCTGCTGGATGCGATTCTCTTGATAAATGGAACAGAAGAATGGCTATGTTATCCAAAGAGTACACAGCCAGTTGCAGTACTTATGCTCACCATGAGGTGCCGCTAGGCCACTTCATGTGCAGCAGGAGAGTAGTGCAGTTGTGCCAGTCTACAGCTCGTAGCCGCACTCGGTAGTCAGCCAGTGCCGATGTTAGTCATCGTCTGCAGCTCAGTCATTGCTGCCATCAAGTCTTTGTAGCTCCGTTCCAAGTTAGCCTTCAAATTCACCGGATGCGACATTCAAGATTACGAGAGATTCATTCATCACTGCAAGATTTGTGACTTGTAAATTATGTCATTCTACAGATGCTTAGTCTAGTCACGTCTTTCATAATTGTCAACCAACTGATCATGGACTAAAGCAAAGTTAAGTAATAAATACTTTCTTATTTTGTACTCCTGCTAATTAATTGTGTTTTCCTGTTGTAGCTACCAAGCAGTCTTGGCATAGTAGAACCCACATTTCCACCTCCTTGGCTACCTCATATTTGCCACGTCATTATTGATTATGGTGAAAGATCAAGAGCCATCACTCACTAGGGTAAGGGCCATAGGGTAGGGATATATGCATAGGAGCATTGGGTCTGACTAGGACACTGTGTAAATTGAGGTGGCAATGAAAAGCTATTCTAAATGAGATGGGATAAATATCAGACACAAAGGACCTCATTTCATGGCATGTTTGTAAGAACTCATTGCCTTGTTGAAGTAGCTGATTAATGCATTCAAGGCCAGGATAGTACTGAGCAACAAGGTGTTCTGCCAAATTGTTTCTTTTGGAGGATTGAGCAATAACAGGGTTGGATGTAGGGCCTGGGAAATCTGCTTTTGAACTGTGTCAGTGGGGTAATTATGTCAAGTGAAGGCTGAGGTGAGAATGGTGGTGAATTGCTGTAAAGTGTCTATATATGAACAAATACATTACTGTCCAAATGAGCATGGAATGAGTTCATGACAGTAGATTTAAAGTGAATGGAAATGTGTAGCTGACCCCCATCAAGAAAAGTGGCAATGCATATGGGACTGAACTGTGCGAAATTTAATTGAGAGAATATATTTAGAGATTGCAAAAATTTTAACCGGTCAGCCTCACCACGAGTCCATAAGGCAAATATATCATCAACATATCTACACCAAACCAGGGGCTGGAGGGTTATGGATCTCAGGAAACCCCTCTCCAAGTGACCCATGAAAAAGTTGCCATTGGAAGGAGGAAGAGGAGATTAGTGTTTAACATCCTGTTGACAGGCGCAGGAAGGAGGCATACTGGTACCTATGGTCATACACCTGATCTTTTTGTATGCGTGTTGTCAAAGATAAAGTAGTTGTTCGTAGGTATAAAGTTGAATGGTTGGTGGTTTTAAGTATAGCAGTTAACACTTTGTACTACAGGTTGCAGGTTTTGATCAATAAGGCAGATATATGTTCAGTGAGTGCTTTGAAACCAGCTGCTATGAGACAGCCTGAGCGACTGGGTTTGTGGATCTTAGGAGGAAGATAAAGGTGAGAGTGCGTGGTTTGGTGGAGTAAGAAGTTTTATGGATTGAGCCGTTAGTTCTTGTTAGTGACCTGTGGCTGGTTTTAAGGAAGAACTGTAGATCAGTTTGTATCATAGGGATGGGATCTTGATGGCAGATGCTGTACGTAGAGATGCTTCTTTTTTGTTACTCCCGCCATCTCTAATATGCCCTTCTCTCTTACCATGATGAATCCCACCAGACATTATATTCAGTCATTTTGAGAACATGCTTTTGCACAGTCTACTAAGATCCTTCATTCTGTTGACTGAAACCTCCTTGTCCCCAGCATATCCCAAATGCCTAACGCTGAAACTCTCTGTTTCTGAATGTAATCCAACTCTACACAAGCCCCTTTTACAGTTCAAATACAGCAATCTCCTGCACATGCCTGTCTAAACTGTGATCTATATGCCTCATTTGCCATTTTACTCTCTGCCAGACTACTCTCTTTCTACAAAATCCTACAGTCATCAGCCCGTCATGTTTCCTTTGTTGATACCACCTGCCAAACAAACTTCTGCAACAGCATGCCAGATTTCACCTCAAAAAACTATCCTACCTTCTCCTAAACTTGAAGTGGTGTGTCCCTTCCTGTCCTTCTCTAGTTCCCTAAGCAGCCACAACTATCGATCACCACTCCCCTCCCACAAACTAAGCTTGGCCAACCTTCTTATCATCCTCCACAAGTCACTAGCGCATCCCAGAGCAATCATAATTCATGATCACAACAACAGTAGTGTTCTCAACCTCTCATCTAATGCAGCCTCCCCTCTTGAATTATCTGTAGTATTCAAGGGTCTCACTTTTAGCCATAAATTTGCATTTAATCATGCTGGTTTTGTGAAGGATCTACTTTCCTTCACACATGATGTCAACTGGAAATATCATTTTCCAACCAAATTCCAGGACCTTAGTTTTTAGGAACCCAGAAAGGACAGGTTACGGTTGCCTTTCTTCATATTCTTTTCCCTCTTGCAGCCAGTCATTACTTAATGCTTCCTTTGAAACTTCCATCAACCTGATCTTTCTGTAACTTCTTCCATTATGATCTGTAGTTCATAACCAATAAATTATGGTCAGAGTTTCACATCTTCCACAGGAAATCTTTTTTAGTTTAAAATCTTGTTTCGGATTTTTTGTCTTACCTTTACATAATCTGTCTCAAACAGGCTTGAGTCTCCAGTGTCTTTCATGTATTCAGCCTTCTTTCACTATCCATATACTAAGTGTTGTGGCTATGCTCTGTTAATCATTCCAGCAGATAGCTTCTTGTTTCATTCCTCTCCACCAGTCCATGTTCCCCTGCTTTTTTTCCTTCTCTTCCTTTTCCTGCTACATAATTCAAGTCCCCATTGTAATTAAATTTTCATCTCCCTTAACTATCTTGACAGTTTATTTTATCACATCATCTGTGGAGCTAGTATTCATATAGACTTGTAGTTTTGTGGTGTCTGTTGGTTTCCTGTCTATCTTGGCTAATATAATGCATTTACTTTGTTGTTCATACTGATTTACGTGCACTCCTGTTTTCTTCTTCACTATTAGACCTACTCCAACATTATTTGTACTTGATTTTGTATTTATAACCTTATACTCATCTGATCAGATGTCCTATTCTTCCTGCCACCACACTTCATAATTCCCACTATATCTAACTTCACTCTATCCGTATCCATTTTTAAACTCCCCAAGCTACTTAACTAGTTAAGAGAGCTAACATTCTATGCTACGACCTGTAGAATGCCAGTTTTGTTTTTCATGATGACATTATCTTCCCACATAGTCCCCAGTCAGAGATCAGAATGGGGACTGGTTTACATCAAGAATATTTTATCCAAGAGAATACTACCATTAAGTCATACAATAGAAAATTACATCTGTAGTTTTCCTTTGCTTTCAGCTGTCTGCATAACCAGCATAACAAGGTCATGTTGCCTTGCGTTACAAAACCAGATTTGTCATTCATCCAGACTGTTACCTAGCAACTCTCCACATACACCACTCTGCCATGGTTGCAGCTATGGTAGGGCTACCTGTATAAATGAAGCAAGTAAACAAGCCATCTCACATCAGAAAGGTCCATGGTTAATGGGGAGAGTTTATTGCAGTCTGGAACAATATCCACTGGTCGAATGGGTCAGAGATGGGATAGATGTCACATGGGCTGGTACTTGAACTGAGCTGCAGATGTGGTAATCTATACATATGTTACCAGGCTCCTGTGTATGTATGAACTTCTAGCGTGCTGTAGTAATTGTAGGTCAGCAACTTCCGTTAATCTGTACAATGAAAAACCATAAAAAGTTGCAAATTTCAGTTTTTTATTCACTCAGTAACTAGTTTTGGGCCAGACTCATTTTCAGATTGTCATAACAGATAGTCAAAATGATATTTCTGAAATTTCAAAAATTTTGAGTGGATAAAGAAGTGAAATTTGCAACTTTGCTGGTTTTTTGTTGTACTCCTGTTTTGGTTGGCACCAGATCTTAACACAATAATAATAAAAAAGTAAATAATATAAAATGGCAAAGTTAAATTTTATAGGTCACACAATGTTCTAAATACACAAATGGTGCTGTAATAAAAGTAAGAATTCAGGCTCTCTCTCTCTCTCTCTCTCTCTCTCTCTCTCTCTCTCTCTCTCTCTCTCTCTCTCTCTCTCTCTCTCTCTCTCTCCCCCTCTCTCTCTGTCTCTCTCTCTGTCTCAAATCCAATGTCTTATCTGAAACTCAGGTTTTTAAGAAAACTCTATCTATGCCAGTGTTACTCTATGACTGTCAAACTTGGAGTATGGTACTTGTAAGCAGTACCTTAACCATATGCTAGTTTTGAAGGAAAATCTTGAGGGAAATCTATTGTCTAGCCCAAATGTCAGTGACTGGTAAATGAGAAGATGGCATAATACAGAGATGGAACATCTATATGAGAAACCATATGTTACTGAATTGACAAAAGTCAGAAGATGGTAGAGCCTGACATGCTGCAAGCAGCAAGAGATAATAGTGCTTGAGGATTGCAACAGATATCATTTTGTTGGGGAAGTGACCATTTTTCTAGGAAGAGGTGATGGGATTGATTGAAAGAAGGCACGTACTGACTGCGGACATTGGAAGATGGGGAAAATCCTATAGAATAACTTCAGTGGAGAATCTTAGGGGCAGCGTAGCCTAATGCACTAAGTCTAATCACACGAAATAAAATAAAAGTATGTAGTAGGATATGACCTGATATTAACATCGATATAGTGTAACATAGTAACACATTAACATAAGACACTTTACTGTCATAGTCTACCACAACACAAATGGAATGTATCTGAAATTTGTTTGACATAGATAAAATGTACAATTACTTATACCTATAATGTGATTACAGATGTAAATGATCCATAATAGTATCTACACAGCAGGATAAACGACTGCAACACTAAGTATGAGGTCTGTTCAAAAAATTCCGGAACCTTTATAATTTTGTGCCAATGGTGTGTTGGAGTGAAATGCAGTTTCCTTGCACATGCCTGTGTTAAATTTGTAACTACTGGAAGTTTAATTGCTGTATGTCTGTTAGTTATTGTTCAGTGCTGTATTGAGTAGAACATTGTATCGTACAGTTTGCAGATTTTGAACTGGCAGAATTAGAGGGGCAACGCATCTGTATGAAATTTTGCATGAAGTTCTCATGGTTTAAAAATGGTTAGATAGAAGATGAAGATGACGCTCGTTCAGGACACCCTTTGACGTCTACCAACAGTGCTCATATCAGGAAAGTCATCAAAATTGTGCATGCCAACAAAGAATGATTGTCCAAGAGATAACATTTCAGTTGGATCATGTCATGAACTCCTGACACAGCATCTTGGAATGCATTGTGTTGCTGCCAAGTTCATCCCACATCTCAGGAGTCAAGACCACAAATTGTGGGGTGGAGGCCTTTCTGGAGAGCTTTTGGATTGTGCAAATGAGAACAAGATGTTCCTTAAGAGAATCATAACTGTTGATGAGATGTGGCTCTATGGCTATGATAATGAAACAGAGGTTCAGTCTTTGCAGTGGGTTGGGAAAGTTTCTCCGAGACCACAAATACCTCTTCAGGTCAGGTCAAATGTCAGAGCCATGCTGTAGTTTTCTTTGACTTTGATGTAGTAGTTCATCACGAACTCATGCCACAAGGACAAACTCTTGATCGATGGTACAATCGGGACATGTTGTGATGCAAGAAAATGTAAGAAGGAAACGGCCTGAAATGTAGTGAGATAATTCATGACTCTTGTAAGGTGTGTGACTATTGCAAAAAAAAAAAAAAAAAAAAAGGCACTGTGCTGCCTTAGCCTCTGTACTCTCAAGGCCTGGCCCCTGTGGAGTTTTTTTTTTTTTTTAATTTTCATAGTTGAAAACCTTGTGGAAATGACAGATTTGCAACAATAGACAAGATGAAAGAAAACTCATTTCACGCGATCCAAGAAGAGGCATACCAAGACTGCTTCTGGAAGCGGAATGGCCTGGGATCAGTGAGTCAATTGTGGGGGAGAGTATTTCACAGGGGACTGTGCACAATAAGTAAAAGGTAACTCTAGAAAAATTCTGTGGATAAAGTTCTGGAATTTTTTGAGCAGACCTTGTAAACTTAGAGAAAGCTTTTGACAATATTGACTGGAATACTCTCTTTCAAATTCTAAAGGTGGCAGGGGTAAAATACAGGGAGCGAAAGGCTATTTACAATTTGTACAGAAACCAGATGGCAGTTATAAGAGTGGAGGGACAGGAAAGGGAAGCAGTGGTTGGGAAGGGAGTAAGACAGGGTTGTAGCCTCTCCCCGATGTTATTCAATCTGTATATTGAGCAAGCAGTAAAGGAAACAAAAGAAAAATTCGGAGTAGGTATTAAAATCCATGGAGAAGAAATAAAAACTTTGAGGTTCGACGATGACATTGTCATTCTGTCAGAGACAGCAAGGGACTTGGAAGAGCAGTTGAATGGAATGGACAGTGTCTTGAGAGGAGTATATAAGATGAACATTAACAAAAGCAAAACGAGGATAATGGAATGTAGTCGAATTAAGTCTGGTGATTCTGAGAGAATTAGATTAGGAAATGAGACACTTAAAATAGTAAAGGAGTTTTGCTATTTGGGGAGCAAAATAACTGATTATGGTCGAAGTAGAGAGGATATAAAATGTAGACTGGCAATGGAAAGGAAAGCGTTTCTGAAGAAGAGAAATTTGTTAACATCGAGTATAGATTTAAGTGTCAGGAAGTCATTTCTGAAAGTATTTGCATGGAGTGTAGCCATGTATGGAAGTGAAACATGGGCGATAAATAGTTTAGACAAGAAGAGAATAGAAGCTTTCGAAATGTGGTGCTACAGAAGAATGCTGAAGATTAGATGGGTAGATCACATAACTAATGAGGAAGTATTGAATAGGATTGGGGAGAAGAGAAGTTTGTGGCACAGCTTGACAAGAAGAAGGGATCGGTTGGTAGGACATGTACTGAGGCATCAAGGGATCACCAATTTAATATTGGAGGGCAGTGTGGAGGGTAAAAATCGTAGAGGGAGACCAAGAGATGAATACACTAAGCAGATTCAGAAGGATGTAGGTTGCAGTAGATACTGGGAGATGAAGAAGCTTGCACAGGATAGAGTATCATGGAGAGCTGCATCAACCCAGTCTCAGGACTGAAGACCACAACAACAGCAACCTTGTAAATAAATAAATAAATAATTCTGAAGAATGACTCGTCAAGTCTACAGCAGAGTGAAACTTAACCTGGCAGCACTACGTGCTGAATAGGTCATCGACTATGAAAATTGTTCATGAAAGCTAATGCTCCAAGATTAGCATATACCTATAATCTTACGAAGTTTAGTACTGTAGTTGCCTGTCTGTATCTGGTTTCATCCTGCCTGAACTGTTCAGAATTCTATTGATTCTGAGATTCAGAAATCACTCAACAGAATCAGGCGATCTCACACGGGTGCAACTGATGCATCACACCATACGCAGCATGATGTTCTGGTAAGAGATTATGAGCACAGCCATTTTCCAGAAGCATCCATTGTAACAAATCTTTGTGACTTTCAGTATTTTGACAAGGCCCTTTTTTTGGATATACTTGTATGAAAGACAGTTGTAACAATCAACACAGAAACATAACACAGCAGTTTGGACATCACAGAGGGTAACAATAATAATAGGAAAAAAAAACAACTCCATCATAATGTTATAAGCTTTTTAAAGAAGAAAGAAGAATTGTTATATAATCACATGAAATTGAAAAATCTAAAGGTATTTCTACAATGAGCTAAGCATAATAGACCAGCATTTGAAAATCACAGAAGTTAAGCAGATGCACCTAATTGGATATTTGTTAGTATCACATCAATGTAGATTTAATATAAGAAAAGGGGGCATGGCTATATACATAAAAATTGGAATAATGTCTCAGGCCATAGACAAGTGAGAGTACTATAGTGAACAGCTGTTTTAGTGATGTACTTCAGTAACATTCTTGAGAACATACAATATATCAGTTCTGTCAGTTTACAGTTTCCAACAGCAAATGTTTTAAACTCTGTTAAGCAATAAGGCAGGGTACTAATAAGATTTAGTAGGAGTAATTAATGAGTAATTGTATATAGAGGTATCAATGCTGATTTCATCTCAGGCCCTTCTGATTGAGGTCACCTTGAGCTTTTGATATCAAACTTTTGTTTAATCCCCAAAGTAATTTCCCCAATAAGAATGGAAATGACACAGTTCAAACAGAAACTGGTAATTTGTTAAAAATCCAACAGTGTTTCTTGAAATAAATGTGAGTCCCATAATAAATGATTTATCTAATCATGATGGTCAAATGGACGCAAGAAAGCACCCACCTTTACTACAATGGGAAACATACTTCACAGGATGATAAATGATGACTCAATTATGCTACTCAAAGTGACTTTGCAGGATGAACGCTGGAAAGATGTTTACCAAAGATAAACAACAGATGAAAATTTAATCATTTCGAAAAAATACAGGGTGTACATAAAAGTCTGGGAACACTTTCAATTATTTATTGCACAAGGACCAAACATTGTAAAAATATCATACATAAGTCATTTTGAAGAGAAATCCTGAAAGTTTTTTTTAAATGTATACCGGCAGAGCATAGATTGGTAATTTGCAAATAGTCAGCACTAGTCACAAACATTGCGAGTTCAGGTGTGGAGCGAGCCTTCTGTGTGTTGGAGTTTGACAAGAACAAGTGTGCTGCAGCTGTTCAACGGGTGTGTAGAACCAAGTACGGTAAGAAGCCATCAACAAGGATGGCCATTTACCATTGGCACAACAAATTTGTTACGACAGGTTACTTGTACTCGGCAAAGAGAAGCGGACATCCCAGTGTGAATGAAGTGAATGTGGAATGAGTACAAGAAACATTCATAAGGAGTCCAAATGAAACAGTGCATTGTGCATCCTGTGAACTCAAAATGGGTCCAATAATAGTGTGGAAAGTCCTGTGACAGCTGTCTATGAAACCATTCAAAATGGAGCTAGTGCAGAAGCTCAATGATAACAACGAAGACAAGCACTTTGAGTTTTGTTCACAGTTGCAACAATTGAATGAGGATGGGGACGACATTGCTGATCACTTAATTTTGAGTGACAAAGCCATTTTTCACACAACTGGGAAAGTGAACAGGCATAATTGTCGAATCTGGAGTACAAAGCATCCTCACGAATGCATTGAATTTAGCATTGTTCCCCAAAGGTAAATGTTTTTGTGCCTTGTCACATCGAAAACTGTATGGGCCATTCTCCTTCCCAGAGAGCACTGTCACTGGATATTCCTACTTGGACGTGTGGCAGCAATGGCTGATGCTTCCAATGCACTCAAACTCTCCATTCATCTTTCAGCAGGATGGGACGCAACCCCATTTTCATAGTGAAGTTGCTGGGTACCTGAACACAGAGCTGCCACGTCAATGGATTGCCATGCTACAGAAGGGGTCAGCTGTTTCACAAAATGGCCCTCACAATCACCAGATCTCACTCCACATGACTTTTTTTCTGTGGGGACACATTAAAGATCTAGTGTACATACTGCCTCTACCACGTGATGTAGCAGAGCTCCAGGAGAGAATACGGGAAGCGACTGCCACAGTTGACAATGCCATGCTGGGACGGGTATGGCAAGAATTCGATTACCATATTCACATCTGCTGAGTCACTCATGGTTCTCATATCGAATGTTTGTAAAAAAAACTATCAGAGTTTCTCTTCAAAATGCAATGTGCATGACATCTGTATTTAGTTCCTGTAAAATAAATAATTTACAGTCTTCCCAGACTTTATGTACACCCTGTATTTGTATAGCACTACAAGTCTAGCTATCCAGTTTCCAGCCAGGGAGCAATGTTAAACTACCATGAAATTTCAGTGAGTGTCATACTTTCCAGCTTGTGATGAAGTGTCAAGATATGCAGATCCATATAGCTGAACATTTTGCCAACAGTCAGTATACTACAAATCTAATTTTCCTTTACAGCAAATCAGAACCAGTTACACTGAAACTGAGAGAAAGAGGGTTAACAACTGAAAGAAAAGTATATTGTGCCAGGAAGAGAAAGTTTCATTTAATACAGAGAGCTTAGCTTCAATCAAAAATTAAAGATACAGTACAAGGAATAGAGCAAAATTCTTTACTGTATCATGGAAAAAGGAAGAAACCATGTACTACATACAAAAGATTCAGAATTACAAGACTAAATCAAAGGAAGTATGGAGCATCATCAAGCATGAAACAAAAGAATCTGACACAGCAAATGATATTCAAGTCCTTAATGACAGTAACAGCGAGACAGGTAAAATTAAATACCAGTCATTGGCTAATAAATTCAATGAATTCTTCATAATAGTCCGAAAAAGGGAAAAAATAGGCCATCAAAAGCAAACCTATTACGCTTACTTTGACAGGCATTGCATATTATACCGCCAGATATCAGTTTGGCAAGATCATCTTCTACAGATACCACAAAAATCTATAAGCCACTGGAAAAAGGAGGATTTCGACTGAAGCACTAAAATCTTGTACTGACTTGGAACCCTGAAAGACTCATTTAAGAAACTGGAGATAAGCCAGTGACCTCTAATTACAGGTCCATCGCCATTTTTCCTATATTCTCAGAAAATTTTGAGGAAGTAGCTTACGACAGGACCTCCTTTCTGAGAATATTTCTTTAACTGCAGCTCAGTTTGGATTTAATAAGGGCTCTTTTACTGTGAAAACAAAATGTGAGCCAAGGCCTTTGATTGGATGGATAATAGAAGTCCATTATGGAAACTAAAGTAGGATGGCATTAAAGGCATTCCCCTTGCAAGAATGGAGTTATACTACAACAATTGAAAACTGAGGATCACTGTAACAAATGATAGGACAGGAATAACAGTAAATCTGGAGTGAGAGAAATGTCAAATATGTTGGCCCATAAAGTTTAGTGCTTGCTCTCCTCCTGTTATCAGCCTACGTAAATGATTTGTGTGGGCCATTGGAGTACTCTTCAAAAACTGCAACATTTGCTGGTGAGGCCAGTATACTGATAAAGATCCCAAACACATCCATACCTGACACAGCCAGGAGAACAATGGAACAGGATTACAGCTGGTTTACAGCAAACAGCTAAACTCTGAATGTTATGTACTCAAATATTATGCAATTACAGACAAATCAAAATGACTTCCTTTCCTCTCCGATTGTGCGTAGAACCTCCTCATTCCTTACCTTATCAGTCCACTTAATTTTCAACATTCGTCTATAGCACCACATCTCAAATGCTTCGATTCTCTTCTGTTCCGCTATTCCCACAGTCCATGTTTCACTACCATACAATGCTGTACTCCACACGTACATCCTCAGAAATTGCTTCCTCAAATTAAGGCCGGTATTTGATATTAGTAGACTTCTCTTGGCTAGAAATGCCTTTTTTGGTCAAGAAGAGAATAGAAGCTTTTGAAATGTGGTGCTACAGAAGATTAGATGTGTAGATCACATAACTAATGAGGAAGTATTGGATAGGATTGGGGAGAAGAGAAGTTTGTGGCATCAAGGGATCAGCAATTTAGTATTAGAGGGCAGCGTGGAGGGTAAAAATTGTAGAGGGAGACCAAGAGATGACTACACTAAGCAGATTCAGAAGGATGTAGATTGCAGTAGGTACTTGGAGATGAAGAAGCTTGCACAAGATAGAGTAGCATGGAGAGCTGCATCAAACCAGTCTCAGGACTGAGGACCACAACAACAACAACAACATTTCATTATCAATCTGCATGAACATGGATGCCACATTTTGATTCAGTGACATTAAAGCTAAATTTTTATGAGATTAAATTCACAGTATCCAAAAGGATAAAAATATAGCTAGAAAATATTAGCAAAGGAAAAGCTGTTGATGAGTGTGTAAATAGTGACATAAGTGAAATAGCAATTGAATTATAAACCAGTTTCTGCTATCCTTCTTATCAATTAATTTAATCATAAACAAACAGTTTTCATCCTTATTATTCTTAGCATATGAGCAAAACGACTTTGTGTAGGTAGTGTACCCAAATTTAATCTAACGTAATTATAAAATTGTCCCAACTGCATGCTGCACAATACAACCTGTATTGCAAAACAAATTATATGTATGTATGTAAATATATGGTCCCTTATGCAGATTAGAAGCTGTCTTCAGGGCTTTAACAGCTGGTCATGTTAATGAATTTATTGCATTAGGTTTGGAATTCTATTTTTTTTTTTTTTTTTTTTTTTTCATACAGAGTGGGACAAATGAAGTTGAAAGAAATGAGTTCTGCACATGTTTTGTTTGATCGTCTAAAGAATAACTCAGGGCCAGTAGTATCTATACCAGTTGTTTCCAAACTTTTTAGATCCACAGCTCCCTTGAAATGAACATAAACACCCACTGCTCCTTTATACACAACATCCGATTCCAAGTGTGGTTAAATATGTTTGGAAGCATGCTCACAATAGCTTGACAATTTTACTGGTGCTGCCAGAAGTGAAGAAATCAGTTCTAGGTAAAAGACATTCATATACACATACAGGGTGTCTCATTTATCTTGACCATCCTAAATAACTGTTTGCCCAGATGCAAATTACAAAATGTTTCAAGCAAATGTTCTTTAGCTGTCAGAGGGACATTAATCAGCATGATTGCCTTCGTTGTAGCTTTATTTTTTTTACAAAGATATGATCAGCAATATGACTTTTTATTCAGTAATTCATTTCCTCTCGTAAAGGCCTATTCAGAAATGTATCACAGTGTACCATTCACTGAAACACAATGTTATTAATTACATGACACAACACTGACCTTGAGCCCGGGTTCACAAACTCATCCACTTGCTGGATGAAAACCAGGTAAAAACATAACACAAAATTGACTTTGACTCTCCTGTACCACTGCCCAGGAGTAGAAAATTCAAAGTTGCTGGACACTGATACAATGGTGCACTCATTAAATGAATGAATTATTTACTGCTTCCAGTGTTTCCCGCTGAAGTGAATTACAAACAAGCACAGAACATTCCTGCATGTCCTCTGGAGTTGTTGGAATATCGCGATAGGCGTCTTTAATGCATCCCCAAAGAAAAAAGTCCAGAGTATTTAAATCAGGAGACCTAGGAGGGCAAGTAACTTTTGCTCCTTGACCAATCCATTTGGCAGGACACCTTTGGTTCAGAACATGACGTGAACGCAAGGCATTATGTGCTAGACATCCATCGTGTTGATACCACATAAGCATCCTGGTTCTTAGCGGCACTTCATCCAGAGGAGGAGGAAGAATTCGTCTCAGGAAGTTGGCATACACTGTGCCGTTTAGACTAGCATTGATGAAATAAGGGCCAATAATTGTAGTACCAAGCATCCCACACCAGACATTAACCCTCCACTGACGATGATGTTCCACCTGTCTTAAGCCATTGTGGGTTGTCGCTGGACCAATAATGCATGTTCCCTGTATTTACCTGTCCTTTGTTTGAGAAGGACCATTCATTGGTAAATAGAACATTGGAGAAGAAGTTCGGGTTGGCAAGAATTTGCTGCTTTGCCCAATGACAGAACTGTACACAATTCTGGAAATCATTCTCATGCAATTTTTGACGTAGGTGTACATGGTAAGGATGGAACCAGTGGCATGTAAGAATACAATGTACACTGGTTTTAAGAATGCCAATCTCATGTTCAAGCTGTCGTGTTCTCATATGTGGATTAATAGCAACCGAAGCGAGAACAGTGACTTCGGCAGCTTCGTCTGTGAGAGTGCTACGACACTTGCGTTGTCATGGGTTAAAAACTTCCCGTTTCCTGAAGCGTCGCAACAAGACGAGAAAACATCCGTCGGGAAGGTGGGTTCTTGCCAGGATATCGCTCTCTGTACAGTTCCGCTGCCTGCGTAGCATTTCCCCTACCATCATCGACAACAACAATAAAATATGTCGATGCAATTTGTAGGAAGAACAGCCTTTACTGTGTGCTTTCACTACACAACAGTATTTAAAACAACTAAACTACTGTACCAATTGTACCCGTACATAAGAAAACAGTATTACAATTACTGTTCTGCTAACTTACATTCCCCGTAGATGAGTAGCATTTCTACCTTCTCTTCGTTGGTGTACATTCTACTCACACAACACTTCAACTGTTGATGGTTGACGAAATGACGGGCGTGAATTCTAATCATGTTTACAGTTGTCCTCTGTCAATGTCAGCACGTGGATATGTTCCATTACCCCGAGTACCTGCACTAAGGCCTGAGAGCGTCAACGTAAATGTTGTGTTATGTAACTAATAACGTTGTGTTTCAGTGAATGGTACACTGTGACGCATTTTTTAATAGCTCTTTAGGAGTGTAAATGAATTACCGAATAAAAAATACAGGGTGCTATTTAAAAAATAGTCATCTTTGTAAAACACAAAGCTACAACGAAGGAAATCATGCTGATTGATGTCCTCCTGAGGACTAAAGAACATTTGCTTGAGACATTTGGTAATTTGCATCTGGACAAACAGTTATTTAGGGTGGTCAAGATACATGGGGCCCCCTGTATGTACATTTGCAGAACTTCTGCCATTCCTGAGAGCTACTGCGCAAATGTCAACTTATTGTGTACACATATTACGTTCTTATCTAGCAACATAACGCATCTTAATCAACTTTTATCGTTATTTTACCTTATTCTTGCACTAAAATCAATGGGAAGGATGAACTTTCATCTTCAGCAACAGTTCTTCAGATTTCGCTACAACACCGGAAACTGCGTCCTGCATCTCTTTCTCCTCATACATTCGTGATCTATATTTCACGTTGATGACTGCCAATGTTGAAAAGCCAACTTCACATACGTCGGATGATGCAGAAAGTCTAAAAACTCCTACCGTCTTGCCAACTTGCGGATATTTCTGCTTCACCAAGCTCCAAAACTCAAACAGTGATTAGGAAACAAACTTGGATTTCAATGTTGAGTCTAAAGAAACTTCAAAAATTGCTCTTCGCTTTCAGTGGTAAGTGTTAATGGATGTTCCATACTGAATGGATCTTTCATCTAGATGAGTTGATCAGCCTGTTAAATACCGGTACTAAAGAAAGTAATCACTGAGTTCAGTTAAATGATCCACAAACGTAGACTTCAAGTCTTCACGCAACTGGAAGTCGTCGTCTTCTAAAACTGTGTGAAGAGCTGGTAAAACTTAACGTAAATTATTATTACTATCCACCTTTTTGTCCACAGCATTAGTTTCTTTCTGAAGACTTAAATTTGTCTCCCGTTATGAAGTGTAGATTCCTGCTCTTTGCTGCCTGGTAGGCAACTTCATGAGACGGATGAAGAGCTTTTGTAGGAATCGCAGCTTGTTTAGTGGAAGGATTTCCGTGATTTTCCCCAAACAGCATCAGGCAAATGCCGGGATGGTTCCTTTGTAAAGAAAGCGGCAGATTTCCTTACCCATCCTTTCTCTATCCAAGTTTGCACTCCTTCACTAATGATCTCGTTTTCTTGAGACCGAGAAGCTTATGTCCACGAATCAGCATGGTTTTGAAAAGGATTGCTCTTGCCTTTTTCTCACATGATATACTTCGAACTATGGACGAATGGCAACAAGAGATTCTAGATTTCCGGGAGGCATTTGACACAGTGGCCCATTACAAATGATTAAAGAAGATACAAGCATATGGAATAGGTTCCCAGACATATGAGTGGCTGGAAGACTTCTTAAATAACAGAACCGTGCAAGTTGTCCGTGATGGCGAGTTTCATCAGAGGCAAGGGTTTCGTGAGGAATGTCAGAGTGAACTGTGATAGGACGGCTGTTATTCGCTATGTATGAGGTGTGACAATAAAGTAATGAGACTGATTTTCTTTGGAAGATGTGGCAACCCTGAAGGCTTACATAGACACAATATCTTTGACCTTGGTCTATAAGCTTCTTCTAGTCCAAGCGGCACATCATTGGAACTCCTCAGTGATGAGTTGTGCTGTAATAAGTTAAAACGTGTTTGTGTCTCTCGTCATGGAAATGGAACCGCATAATATTTCGCAACGTTATGCTATTTCTTTTTGCGTTAATTGGGTGAAAACGCGACGACACCTTACAGTAAGCTTCAGAAGGCTTTTGGAGAGGAGATTATGTCAAGAGCTCAAGTTTTTCATTGGCATAAAATGTTTAGTGAAGGCAGAACGAATGTTGAAGATGAAGACCACTGTGGGCGACCATCAACCTCACAGACGAATGTCTAATTGGCCAGGATGCATGAACTCGTACGATCTGATTGATGATTATCCATGAAAATGATTGCAGAAGAACTGAACATCGATCGAGAAACGGTTCGTCTAATAATAACTGAAGATCTTGGTATGAGAAAGTTTTGTGAAAAATGGCCCCCAAAAATCTCACACCACAACAGCGAGAAACACGCAAAAATGTAGCAGCCGATTAGAGCAAACGGAAATCAATCCAGAATTGTTAAGCCGTGTTAACACTGGTGACGAAAGTTGGTTTTTTCAGTACAATACAGAGACAAAACGCCAAAGTTCGCAATGGTGCTCAAAGGGATCACCCAGACCAAAGAAAGCTCGCATGTCAAAGTCAAAAGGAAATGCAAGCGTGTGTGCTTCTTTGATTCCAAGGGAATTGTTCATAAGAGTGGGTGCCTCCTGGACAAACAGTTAACCAATATTACTACAAATAAATTTTAGAAAGACTTCGTAAAAGAGTTCTTCGTGTCCATGCCAACATTGATGACAATTTGATTCTGCATCATGATAATGCGCCATCCCATACTGCCCTGTCAGTACAGCAATTTTCAACCTCAAAACAAATTTTAGTACTACCACAGCCACCTTATTCACCAGATGTCGCTCCATGCTACTTTTTTTCTACTTCCAAGAGTCAAACCGGTGGTCAAGGGACACCGTTTTCAAACAACACAGGGTGTCCAATAAGCTATGACGAAGGTCTTGGAGGATATTACAGAAAATGAGTTCCAGAAACGTTACCATCAGCGTTGGAAAAAGTGTGTGCAATCAGAAGGGAACTACTTTGAAGGAGTCACTAAAGTTGAGTAAAATGGTAAGCAACATTTTTTTTCCTCGCTTCAGTCTCATTACTTTATTGTCGCATCTCATACATAAAGGATCTGGCGGACATGGTGGGCAGCAATCTACTGTTGTTTGCTGATGACGTTGTGGCGTACGCGAAGGCGTCGAACTTGTTGCGGTTGTTTGCTGATGATGCTGTGGTGTACGGGAAGGCGTCGAAGTTGAGTCACTGGGAGGATACAAGATGACTTAGACAAAACTTCTAGTTGGTGTGGTGAAGGACAGCTAGCTCTAAATATATAAAAACAGAAGTTAATGCGGATGAGTAGAACAAACAAACCCGTAATGTTCGGATAGAGCTTTCGTAGTGGCCTGCTTGACACAGTCACGTGGTTTAAATATCTGGGCGCAGCGTTGCAAAACGATATGAAATGGAACGAGCACGTGAGGAGCGTGGTAGAGAAAGTGTTGCTCCCCTTCGGTTAATGGGGAAAATTTTGGTAAGGTGTGGTTCCTGTGTAAAGGAGACCATAATAGGACACTAGTACTACCTATTCTTGCCGCGCAGTGTGGCTGCGTAGTTTGAGGCGCAATGTCACGGATTGCACGGGCCCTCCCGCCGGAGGTTCGAGTCCTCCCTCGGGCATGGGTGTGTGTGTTGTTCTTAGCATAAGTATGTTTAAGTAGTGTGTAAGTTTAGGGACAGGTGACCCCAGCAGTTTGGTCCGTTAGGAATTCACGCACATTTGAACATTTTTTTGTTAAGGAGGTGCTTCGGGAACTCAAATGTTAATCCCTGCAGGGAAGGTGAAGTTCTTTTCGAGGAACACTATTTAGAAAATTTAGAGAACCGGCATTTGAAGCTGACTGTAGAACGATTGTACCGACGCCAACATACATTTCACGAAGATAAGATACGAGACATTAGGGCTCATACCGAGACATACAGATAGTCGTTTTTTCCTCGCCCTATTTACGAGTGGGACACAAAGGAAATGACTGGAAGTGGTATAGGGTACCCTCCGCCACGCACCATACGGTAGCTTACGAGGTGTGTATGTAGATGTAGAAGTAGATGTGATGTTAAACCGTAATGTACGTCTTCGTTTCTGAAAGCGCCGTTGGTAAGGAGTCATACACAGCGGCAAAATCCATACTCTAAGACTTCAAGGCCATTGGTGGTGTATTACCTATTGCTGCATTTTGTTCGTTTCATTTCTTACTCTGACGAATTATTTTTGCGAAGCCCTTAAGAATGTCTGTGATTCCCTAAGCGCACAGATGGTTTCTTAACTACCGGTCCAAGGCATTGAATGGTGTCTTTGAGGTTACGTTGTAAATATCAGGAGAACAAGCTTTTAAACCCTAAAGACGCAGCATGGCGTAACCAAATAATTTGTAGGTGTTCTCACCCGTTTCTTGATTAGTGTGTTACTCCTGCACTGCTTTTAAGAACCAAATTTAAATTGTGACTTGATCCTATTTTGCACACCATTGTATATGCACGACTCATGACCGATGCTCCGTCGTAGCCTTGGCCAAAACACTCACGTCTAGTCCCTTTCGTTCTGTATATTAAGTTAACTGATAGTCGTATCCAAAATCAGATGTATATTTAAGCTGGATAAAGGAGGTAAATGATTCGCATATTTTCACATCACAATGACTTTCAAATCAATATTTCATTATTTTAACATAGCGAAAGACTTCTCTTGATTGATCGATTTTACTAAATTTTCCGTGCGATTTTAATTTTTCCTTTTTTAGTGAGTGGTCTTCCATTAATTCCAGAGGCATCTTATCCTTGAACGCATTGTCCGGTCGTCTCAGCTTAGTTATATGCCACTAGTATTATTGCTGAAGAGTTTTCTTTATTGTGCGGTTATTATCTTTCCGCGAATACTCTCAGAGTAAACAACAACCAGCGAAACATACTCTTGTCGGAGCACAAACGGAGGAATAGATGATTATGTTCCTCCTTAAAAGACGCTGAGAGAAAAGTATGGAACCAGCCGCCTGAATTCTCATTCCGCCTTAGTCACCAAAGTATGTATGACTTCGGACTGTTATTTGCTTGCTTCCAGTTGCTACCAATCAAACAGTAAAGCTTCGACTCTGGTTTAAAGAATCGAATTCCCATGTCCAAAACGGCTTCAGTCTACTTACTGCATTACAATTGAGTTAATATGTTAAATGTCTGGCGTTAACCATGTAAGCAAGAAAAAGTTAAAAAATGTATGAAATTATCTTTGAAGATGGTTGGGAGTCGTAAAGCTCTCGTTGTCGAACACTGGATGAGTATAGTCTGCATAATTTGCGATCCCTTTTATGCAAATCCAATTTTTCAGGCGTCTCAACGTTTGTGACGTCAAATTCCCTGAACTTTATGTGGTACAGTTATATAATTACGCTGGTTCATAAGGCGGTATATGTTAACGCCGTCTTGAAAATATGTTGTTAATGGAGGTAGTAATAAGGAAATAATTAATTATAACGTCGTGCCTGATGAGGCAGTTGTACTGAATAAACAGCGATCATTTTTTTAATTCTTTCATCGTTTTCTGAGGGCTGCCAGCGATAAAAAGTTTCATTTTGAAATTATGTGTAAAGTACGCCGCAAAACACTAATTGTTCTCATTATCAAGTATTGGATGAATAAAATCTGGCTATTTGCCTACGTTGAGTTATACGCAGTTTGTAACCGTAATACTTCCCTTTTTGTGTTAAACCTTTAACGTGAAGTTATACAAGGGGCATTCAAATGAAACCTGGTCACTAGCGTAAAGTAAAGGTAACGATTTTATTAACTCAAAAATGTAGTTATACACAGTACACATACTCAAAAACAGTCGCCAAAACTGTTGGCACATTTATCCAATTGCAACACTAGCCCGTCGATTCCATCCTTGAGGAAGCTAGTAGGCTGCTGTCGGATCCAGGCGTGGACCCAGTCACACACTTCGTCGTCCGTTGCGAATCTATGTCCGCGAATAGCTTGTTTTAAAGGTCCAAACAAATGAAAGTCGCACGATGAAAGGTCGGGACTGGACGGTGGACGAGCCTGTCCAGGACGAGCATCGTCTTCCAGTGACTCATCGTCTTCCAGTGACTCATCGTCTTCCAGTGGCTCGCGCCCCTTAAGGAATCGTTTGCGCCATTCCACAACACTTGAACGACTCAGTCTATACTTATCGTACTCAGCCTTCATACGTCGATACATTTCACGGCCTCCAACTCCCTCCGCTGCCAAAAATCGAATCACTCCTCGTTATTCCTGATTACTGGCCTGCATCTTCGGTAGTGGACGATAACTTCTTCTCTTCGGCTTGAAACCACACTGGCGCTATGCAACACCATACGGTGCGCACGCGTCAGTCTCTCTATCAATAGATGGCGCCATCATACCCGCAGATAAGTGGTGCAATCTTACGTGTAAGGCACTGCCGAGGTTCCATTTGAATGAACCTCACACACCTTGAGTAGATGATAACAGTCTTTTAAATTCGGTGAATAATTATTCAAAATTTTGAATGTTTTTCTTTTTTTGCCGCTGGAAGCCGTTTGATAGGCAACACGGAATATGAACAATGACACATGAACCGTAAACATGGAGTAGGCGTTTAGTATTGTGTGTAAAGAGCATCAACACTGATCGAATTAAGAAATTTAAAACATTTCACATTTAGTTGTATATCACATTTTTGTGGTTTTTACGAGTAATTCCGCGTGTTACATTTGCTTTCGTTTACAAGAACATAGACGCACTGATCACAGCATCATCTGGTAGCCAAAGTTGCTAAATGATTCCGTATATCTACGTCAAAATTATTTTCGAGATCAGCGTTCAGTGTTTTAATAGAGGGAAAAACTACACTTGACTAAGTGATTACCCCATGCGGGTCTGTGGGTTAGAACAGGCCTGAGGTATTCCTGCCTGTCGTAAGAGTCGACTAGAAGGAGTCTCACACTTTTCGCCACTATAAGTTCAGCTCCCATTTTATGGTTTGACCTGCCACTTTCCAAATTCTACAGAAGTGTGGGCCATATGGGGAAGGATGGTGTCCAGTTATCCATAGTGCTATGAGATTCGATCTCCTGAACCTCTTCTCGTCATGGTTTTGCATCTCTTCCTACAATTCAACAATTTGCGTGAGGACACTTTCCAGGGTACATCATCTTCTTCAGTTGTCTCCTGTCCTCATCCTCCCATGACATTTCTGGATTTCTCTGTGCCCAATATTCAGCACAGTACCCAGTCTGTTGTGGTGGGGCCATCATGCACCCATTTGGTGGTAGCCCCCTGACAGCGCAGGGATCACACTGCTGGTGCCTGAGCTGTAAACTCCCCATGTATGCCAAGGAGTAGATGCCCGTCTTCTTGGGTCATCAGGACTCCCAACAATGACCATCAAGCCAGGTGGCTTTTGCTGTGGCTGGGTGGCACCTGTGGGAGAGCCCCTGATCAGAGTGGGTGGCATCAGGGTGGATGACCCACAATGAAGGAGAGTAAGTCATCTTTTGCTGGGGACTGAATGGCCCCAGCAGTCTCTGAGAAAGGTAAGATTGATATTCAAGCTACCACCTGTGACCCTAAATCGTTCCCCTCCCTGGCAACACCTTGGGAGGAACGTAGGGCTTCAGAGCGACAGGATCAATATTAGCCACATTACTTAGTGTGCAGCAGATCTGATGTGTGCTCCTTTCGGGAAACAAAGCCTATGTTTTTGGTTGAGCACCTGGAGGATAAGTTTGAGGAAGTGATAGCGCTGTCCAAAATGTGTAATGGGTCGGTTTTGATCCAGACGGCATCCCCAACCCAATCCTGGGCGTTAATCGCCTGTGACAAGCTGGGTGATATTCCTGTTTCAGTCACTCCCCACAAAAGCCTCAATATGGTCCATTGCAAAATTTTTCATCATGACCTCCTGTTACAGTGCGATGACGAGCTACAATCTACACTCCTGGAAATGGAAAAAAGAACACATTGGCACCGGTGTGTCAGACCCACCATACTTGCTCCGGACACTGCGAGAGGGCTGTACAAGCAATGATCACACACACGGCACAGCGGACACACCAGGAACCGCGGTGTTGGCCGTCGAATGGCGCTAGCTGCGCAGCATTTGTGCACCGCCGCCGTCAGTGTCAGCCAGTTTGCCGTGGCATACGGAGCTCCATCGCAGTCCTTAACACTGGTAGCATGCCGCGACAGCGTGGACGTGAACCGTATGTGCAGTTGACGGACTTTGAGCGAGGGCGTATAGTGGGCATGCGGGAGGCCGGGTGGACGTACCGCCGAATTGCTCAACACGTGGGGCGTGAGGTCTCCACAGTACATCGATGTTGTCGCCAGTGGTCGGTGGAAGGTGCACGTGCCCGTCGACCTGGGACCGGACTGCAGCGACACACGGATGCACGCCAAGACCATAGGATCCTACGCAATGCCGTAGGGGACCGCACCGCCACTTCCCAGCAAATTAGGGACACTGTTGCTCCTGGGGTATCGGCGAGGACCATTCGCAACCGTCTCCATGAAGCTGGGCTACGGTTTCGCACACCGTTAGGCCGTCTTCCGCTCACGCCCCAACATCGTGCAGCCCGCCTCCAGTGGCGTCGCGACAGGCGTGAATGGAGGGACGAATGGAGACGTGTCGTCTTCAGCGATGAGAGTCGCTTCTGCCTTGGTGCCAATGATGGTCGTATGCGTGTTTGGCGCCGTGCAGGTGAGCGCCACAATCAGGACTGTATACGACCGAGGCACACAGGGCCAACACCCGGTATCATGGTGTGGGGAGCGATCTCCTACACTGGCCGTACACCTCTGGTGATCGTCGAGGGGACACTGAATAGTGCACGGTACATCCAAACCGTCATCGAACCCATCGTTCTACCGTTCCTAGACCGGCAAGGGAACTTGCTGTTCCAACAGGACAATGCACTTCCGCATGTATCCCGTGCCACCCAACGTGCTCTAGAAGGTGTAAGTCAACTACCCTGGCGAGCAAGATCTCCGGATCTGTCCCCCATTGAGCATGTTTGGGACTGGATGAAGCGTCGTCTCACGCGGTCTGCACGTCCAGCACGAACGCTGGTCCAACTGAGGCGCCAGGTGGAAATGGGATGGCAAGCCGTTCCACAGGACTACATTCAGCATCTCTACGATCGTCTCCATGGGAGAATAGCAGCCTGTATTGCTGCGAAAGGTGGATATACTCTGTACTAGTGCCGACATTGTGCATGCTCTGTTGCCTGTGTCTATGTGCCTGTGGTTCTGTCAGTGTGATCATGTGATATATCTGACCCCAGGAATGTGTCAATAAAGTTTCCGCTTCCTGGGACAATGAATTCATGGTGTTCTTATTTCAATTTCCAGGAGTGTAGAATGGTGTGGTGTTCATTTCGTCCAGTGCATTTGCAGGGGACCCAAAGAAAATAGGGTTGCCACCGGTGCCTTCATATTGGCCTTTGAGGTTGATTAATTGCCTGAAAAAGTCAAGGTGATGGTGTACCGATGTGGTATCAAACCCTATGTCCCTCCCCCTATACGGTGCTTTAAGTGCTGGAAATTCAGGCACATGTCCTCCTGATGCCCTTCCAGCACCACATGTAGAGAATGCGATCGTTCACTGCATCCAAATACTCCATGTGCACCTCCTCCCACCTGTGTGAACTGTGGGCAACATCACTCCCCCTGCTCGCCGGACTGCCTGGTACTCCAAAGGAGTGGAAAATTATGCAGTACAAGACCCTGGACAGCATGTCTTACTGGGAAGCTAAACTCACCACAAAGCTAAACTCATATATGAAAGACTACACCCTGCTCCTATGCTATCTTCTTATGCTGCCGCCACAACGACTTCGCCATCGATGACGCCAGTAATTCCATAATCTGAGGTTCCTCCAGTGAGCCCTCAGGGCCAGCCATCTTCCTACCCCCTTCAGTTGGCTGGGGGTACATCTTCTTCTGTTGCTCCCAAAGCTTCTACTTTGGAAGTATCACTCCCCAAAATGCCAGGGACATCGGTCCCCTCCCTCCATCTGGAGAAGCGATGGCCTCCTACAGCTCCCCTTTCATGGAAGGAGTCCTTTCGGACTCTACCTTCCACAGTCCCCCCAGTGGTCCAGTGGACACCAGCCAGTAGATGAAAGAGCCACTGGCTGCTGGTCGAAGGGCTCAAGGTCTTCCTCTGTCCCTGAAGCTACTTCCGAGAAGCCCTCCCAGCCATACCCTAAGGAGTGTCTAGAGGGCAAAACTTCCATAAAGAAGTCCACTAAGAAGTGGGAGCCTCTGGTGCCCCCTGCACCAGCACTTCCCCATGGTTCTGTATCTGAGGATGAGGTGTAGATTCTGGTATCCCCTGAGGACCTACATCTCACCGACACCTCAGATGCAATGATACTGGATCCCAATCGTGACAGGTGATGCTGAGGCCTAATTTGCCACCTTGGTCACTCCATCCCACCCCAGACGACAGAAAGTGTCATTCTCCAGTGGAACTGCAGCTGTTTTTTCTCCCACCTGGCTGAGTTACATTAACTTTTAAGCAGTGGACCTGCTTTTCACATTGTCCTTCAAGAGACATGGGTTCCAAAAATGAGAACCCCTGCCCTTAATGGCTATCAGGGGTACTAGAAAATTCGTCCTGCCTGTGACAGACTGTCAGGTGGAGTGTGTATTTTTGTCCTTACCGCTGTCTGCAGCGAACCTGTGCCCCTTCAAACATGTTTAGAAGCTGTGGCTGTCAGGGTGAGGACAACACAGGAAATTACCATCTGTAACATCTACCTTCCTCCAGATGGTGAAGCACCACCCCATGTTTTGGCTGCACTCATTCCGCAACTTCCCCCACCTTTTCTCCTTCTGGATGATTTTAATACCCATAAACCTTTGTGGGGTGAAGCCAAGGTTAATGACCGTGGCAAAGATGTTGAGGACCTGTTCACTCACCTCGACCTTTGCCTCCTAAATACAGGTGCCCCCACATTTCAGTGTGGCTCATGGTACATATTCGGCCATTGATCTCTCGGTTTGCAGTCCTGGCCTTCTCCTGTCTGTCCACTGGAGAGCACATGATGACTTGTGTGATTGTGACCACTTCCCTATCTTCCTGTCCCTCCCCCGGCGTCATACCCACGGCCGCCTACCCAGATGGGCTTGAAACAAGGCAGACTGGGAAGCCTTCACCTCTGCTGTTACTGCTGGCTCTCCCCCACATGGTGCCATGGATGTGATGGATCAGCAGGTCACTACAACGATCATTCCTGCGGCGGAAAACGCGATCCCTCGTTCCTTAGGATGCCCCCGGCGCAAGACAGTACCTTAGTGGTCGCTGGAAATTGCTGACGCCCTTAAAGAGCGTAGGCAGGCTCTACAGCGACATAAACGGCACCCTTCCCTGGAGCAACTAATAGCTTCTAAACGGCTCCGTTCTCACATTCACCAGATTATAAAAAGACGGAAACAGGAGTGTTGGGAGAGGAACATCTCGACCATTGGGTGCCATACATCACCTTCCCAAGTCTGGACGAAGATCAGACGTGTTTTCCGGTTTCAGACCCCAACAGGTGTTCCTGGTGTTAACATAAATGGCAAGTTATCTACTGACGCAAACGCGATTGCCAAGCACTTTGCTGAGCACTATGCCCCATCCTTTCGCACCCTCAAATGGCGGATGTAAAGAAAAGTCTTCTCGGTCACTACATGCCACAGTGAACCCTATAACACCCCATTTACAGAGTGGGAGCTCCTCAGCGCCCTTGCATATTGCCACGATACAGTTCCTGGGCCAGATCGGATCCACAGTCAGATGATTAAACATCTCTTGTCTGACTACAAGCTACATCTCCTCATCATCTTCCACCGGATCTGGTGTGATGGTGTCTTTTCATTGCAGTGGCGGGAGAGCAGCATTACTCTGGTGCTCAAACCTGGTAAAAACCCGCTTGATGTGGATAGCTATTCGCCCATCAGCCTCACCAATGTTCTTTGTAAGCTGCTGGACGTGTGGTGTATCAGGGGTTGGGATGGGCCCAGAAGTCACGTGATGTGGCCTACTGGCTCCATGCCAGGGCTGTTTCCGCCAGGGTTGCTCTACCACTGAGAATCTTGTGTCCCTCGAGTCTCCCATACAAACAGCTTTTTCCAGATGCCAACACCTGGTTGCCGTCTTTTTTTATTTATGAAAAGCTTATGACACAACCTGGCGACGCCATATCCTTGCCACATTTTATGAGTGGGGTCTGAGGGGCTCACTCCAGATTTTTATCCAAAATTTTCTGTCGCTCCATATTTTCCATGTCCAAGCCGGTGCCTCCCATAGTCTCCGCCTTATTCAGGAGAATGAGCTCTCTCAGGGCTCTGTATAGAGTGTATCAGCTGTATGGCCATCTGTCTCACCTTCTCTGTATGCAGACGACTCCTGCATTTTGTACTGCTACTCCAGTACTGGTGTTGCTGAGCGGCGCCTACAGGGGGCTATCCATAAGGTGCAGTCATGGGCTCTTGCCCACGCCTTCCAGTTTTCAGCTGCAAAGTCGTGTGTCATGCAGTTCTGTCAGCGTTGTACCGTTCATCCAGAACCAGAACTTTCCCTTCCACTCACTGTAGTGGAGACATATCGACTCTTAGGACTGGTTTTCGACGCATGATTGACTTGGCTGCCTCACCTTCGCCAGCTTAAACGGAAGTGCTGGCAGCACCTCAATGCCCTCCACTGCCTGAGCAATGCCAACTGGGATGCAGATCGCTCTATGCTGCTGCAACTCTACAGAGCCCTTGTTCAGTCTTGCCATGACTATGGGAGTTTGATTTATGGTTCCGTGGCACCCTCAGCATTGCGTTTACTCGACCCAGTACACCACTGTGGTATTCAACTAGCGACAGGAGCTTTTGGGACGAGTCCGTTCACCAGCATCTTCGTGGAGGCCAGAGTCCCTCCATTGAAGGTTAGGCATGCAAAACTGCCTGCCACTCACGTTGCACCCATTCGTAGTTCTCCTGAGCATCCTAATTACTGTCTCCTATTTACAACAATGGCGGTTCATCTCCCACATCGGCAGCCCAGGTCAGGGCTTACGATTGCGGTTCGTGTCTGGTCCCTTCTGTCTGAACTGGAGTCCTCCCTTCACCACCCATCCCCGAGGTACATTCATGTGCACCTCCATGGTGTAAACCTAGGCCGGAGCTTCACCTGGACCTTTCACATTGCTCTAACGACTCAGTTAACCCTGCAGCTCTCCGCTGTCACTTCCTCTCGATTCTTGACCTGTACTGGGGCCATTAAATGGTTTACACTGATGGCTTGATTGCTGATGATCAGGTTGGCTTCGCATATGTTCATGGAGGACATACTGAACAGCTCTCCTTGCGGATGGGTGCAGTGTTTTCACTGCAGAGTTGGTGGCCATTTCTCATGCTCTTGAGCGCATCTGCTCATGCTCTGTGGAGTTGTTTCTTCTGTGTACTGACTCCTTGAGCAGCCTACAAGCTATTGACCAGTGCTACCCTCGTTATCCTTTGGTAGCGACCATCCAGGAGTCCATCTATGCCCTGGAACGGTCCAGTCTTTCAGTGGTGTTTGTCTGGACCCCAGGTCATGTCGGAATCCCAGGCAATGCACTTGCTGACAGGCTGGCCAAACAGGCTAAACGGAAATCGCTTATGGAGATCGGCATTCCCTTAACTGACCTGCATTCATTATTACGCCGCAAGGTTTTTCGGCTCTGGGAGACGCAATGGCATAGTCTCAGTACGCACAACAAACTATGTGCCATTAAGGAGACTATGAAAGAGTGGAAGTCCTCCTGCGCCGTGAAGACCCAGCTCAGTGTCGGTGCGGTGCTGGTCCATATTCTTTTGCACTGTATCGTTTGGCTGCCCTGAGACATCATCTTCGGTTTCTCGACTTGTTATCATTAATTTTAACAGACAACGCCCCATCGGCTGATTTGGTTTTACGTTTCTTACGTGACGGTGGGTTTTAGCATTTGATCTAAGTTTTAGCGCCTGTCTTTTGTCCTTCTGTGTCCTCCAGCCTAGTGCTTTTAGGATGGAGGTCTTAATGTGTTGCAGAGTGGGTGGCTTATCCTTTTATTTTCGTGGTCAGCCAGCCATGGTAATCTGCTCTCCTATCTGTTTCTTGCGTCTCTCTGTGTTTTTCGTGTCCTGTTATGTTCCTTGTAGTGTTTGTTGCTCTTCTGTCGTTCTTGTGGCTTTTTCCTTCCTCTCGGTATTGTGCTGTATTTCTCGTTTGTTTTATTCTTTCCCTTATGGAATTGTTACAGTAGGAACAAGGGACCGATGACCAAGCAGTCTGGTCTCTTTCCCCCTTTTAAACCAACCAACCAACCAACTGATTTTAATAATTGTTCGATTTTAATTTCTCCTTCTCTCTCTCTCTCTCTCTCTCTCTTTTCCGCTAGGCGCCCCTGCCGCAAGGAAAACTAGAATGAGTGACAGGATCGCAAAACCACCCTTAAGTAGGCTAGCTTATCGCTAACCGTTATCGTTAATCATAACTAACACGAATAGCTGTTAGATTCCGAGTTCCCCAATTGTCTGTCTGTTTCATTTAGCGACCTATGTCGTTTGGTGTGATGTTAATAGGTAAACGCCACACACCGTCAGGTGGCTTGCGGAGTATGGATGTAGATGTAGATTTTTAGGCGAGGTTTGTTAACAAAAAATGTCAAGCGAAAATCTCTGTCGACAAAATTTTTAAGCGAGTTCTTAACCCATTACTGGCCATTGTCCCTTTTTTGGGACGCATATATTTTACTTATTTCTACGTAAGCAATGGAGCTTCTAGCCTTTCTTGTTGCACCTGTAGGTTCAACTAACTGATATAATGCCTGTAAATGTAAAATAAATAACTTATTTTCTAAGTACTTCACGTCAGGAAAATTATAAACTTGCCGATTTTTTGTTCTCGCACTTGGCACCACAGTGCGTCTGCTGGTAGTTCCTGGACGACAATGAGCTGTGATTTAGTTGTCTGGGCGTGTTTGTTATGAACATATGGAATTCCGTGAAAGATTAAGTATACTTAAGACTTTTTCAAGTAAGTGCAATATCGATATATTTTATGCGTCCCAATAATGGGACAATGGCATGTTACACAATCATTTATTGTTGATGTGCCCTAGTCTTGTATACACGTACTATACAGAGGAGAATTGCATTTTACGTTCTTTATATCTGCTTTTCTTCATATTCTACTCGAATTTTACGATTCCAACAGGATAAAAACATGCCGCGTGGACTTACACTTGAAGAAATTCTAGCAGACCTAGAGAACCATCAAGAGAGTGACGATGAAGATGATGACGTAGAACTGGCGATTATTCCACACACTGCAGGTGTAATAACAGATAAAGAAGACATTGAAGAAAATGTACTGAACAATAATGAGTTTGTTGTATAAGATGTAGCCGGTACTTTAGACCTTATAACCAGCCGAGATGAAGCTAATGCTACAGTTGTACCTCCAGAAGCCAAAAGAAGATGGAGCAGAAAATGATACGTTATCTACAAAAAAATATAAATGTAAGTGGTATAAATGTCAACCAACGTAGACAAACACTAGTGAACCAGGGAAGAGCAACGAACATTATGTTGCGGAATGTAGCAAATAAGACAATGCCCCAAGTGTCTGAGGATTTTTTTTCTGATAAACTAATGGATACTATTATTGAACAAAGCGAGATCTATGCTTGCCAACATAACAAAATAAATTTTCTGCTAACCAACGAAGAACTAAAATCATTTATTGGCATACTAATTCTGAGTGGTTATCAGAAGCTTCCCCCTGAGAATAGGTACTGGGAACAAGCTACTGATATTGGTGTCCTTTAATCTTCAACTCCAGGTTAAGAAATAGGTTCAAAATGGTTCAAATGGCTCTGAGCACTATGCGACTTAACTTCTGAGGTCATCAGTCGCCTAGAACTTAGAACTAATTAAACCTAACTAACCTAAAGACATCACACACATCCATGCCCGAGGCAGGACTCAAACCTGCGACCGTAACGGTCGCTCGGTTCCAGACTGCAGCGCCTAGAACCGTACGGCCACTCCGGCCGGCTCAAGAAATAGGTTTCATCTCAATGACAACTCCAAAATAGACAGAAACGACAAGATGTACAAACTGAGGTTGTACTTTGAAATGCTGAAAAAGGAATTTGGTAAATTTGGCGTATTTCATTCAGAACTCTCAATTGATGAAATGATGGTACGTTATTATGGCAGACATTCAGTTAAAATGTTTCTGAGGGGGAAAGCCTATAAAATTTGGTGCCTTACAAGTTCCTATGGCTTTCTTTATAATTTTTCGCCATACTGTTGCAAGACTGACAACAAACAGGAGCCTTTAGGTGCAAAGGTAATAAATTAACTAACCAGCATGATTCCAGAATCAGAGTATCCGAATTATAAGCTTTTCTTTGACAATTTTTTCACCAGTGTTGACACACTGATTACACTCGGAAAAAATAAAATGAAAGCTACAGGAACAATAAGAGAGATCCGAACTAATGCATGTTCTTTGAATGACTCGAAAAGAATGGCAAAAGAAAAGGAACGAGGATTCTATGACTACATGTTTGACAAAGAGAATGAAGTTCTGGTTGTGAAATGGAGTGACAACAAACCAGTAAGTGTAGCGGCAATTTACAGTACTAATACTCCTCTGAGTTTTACTAAAAGGTACTCACAGGCAAAGAAAAAGGAAATATCTGTTACAATGCCACATCTCATTGAAGAATACTGTACAATGGCCATATGGGTGGCATAAATCTACTGGACAAGCAGATATCGCTTTATAGGACGAGGATAAGGTCAAAGAAATGGTGGTGGCCATTATTCACGCAGATGATAGATGTCTGCGTAGTAAACACATGGCGTACATACCAAATTGCTAACTCAAACGAGAAGCTCTCACTTTTGTATGTCCGATGGGGAATAGTGATGTTTTACTTATCCAAGAAAACAGGACCAGTACCAAAATGCAGAGGACCACAACGAAGCAAATTGATGGGAGGACGGATGAGCAGAGATGTACGACTAGACCCAGGAAATCATTTCATTGTGCCTAGTAAAACACAGAAGATATGTGCTTACTGCAAGAAATAAACAAAAATTTGTTATAGGTGCAATGTCGGTGTACACGAGAAGTATTTTGCTTCAATTCATACTGAATAGACATTCAGTAATATTAAAACATCCCTTATTTATTGTTTGTGTTGTTTCTTACAATATTATGCATGGAGAATAAGGTTGTGAATTTGGATAGCGCATTTGGCCAATGTCCAAAAAATGGGACGGTCTGTAGATTTTGTTCTAATAAACTGAAAATTTTCAAGGCAACTTTTTATTCAATTGATCTCTCAATGTAATGTATTTACGTACAAAAGTTTGCAAAAAATGATCCGATAGAGTTTTGGCCAGTAATGGGTTAATAGTGCACAGGAGATTAGAGCCCAACAGAAAATGCAAATAAAATTCTTGCGCCAATCTGAAATAGGTAAAATATCGTTCAATAAATTAGTTACCTCGAATGTATTCAAACACTTACAAATGCACTCAATTGCAGGTGAATAATTTATTATTCCCAATGGTTTAAAATTATGAAGCATCATACGAGCATTATCCTAAACGGAATTACAATTTTCAATTCGAAACTGCTTACTTCCTCCCCCCCCCCCCCCCCCCTTCCGGAAACTAGGCCATGTAACTGCCTATCGGATGAATCGCTTGTGTAAATGGATGAAGTACAACAAGCATAACTAAACTGCTGCACCGACTTCTCGTAAATAATTCAACAAAATGTAACGATCTGCCCCGGCTTGGCACGAGTAACACTGAGTATCTATTGACGGACGATGTTTCTAATATGTAGTGATATATACAAACGTTCCCTTGAGTCAATCTATTAATGAAAACCGTATCAAAATCTGTACAGCGATTCCTGAGATTAGCCTTCACATACAGACAGAAAAACGAGGAGGAGAACTTTAATTTACAATCCGTATAAGTGCACTAGCTTATACGACTATTCACAGGACAGAGTTAAAGACATTTTCGCTGGATTCGAATTTTAAATAAACTGTGTCTGCCTCTAAATTAGGGACCGGAAAGTTATAATCGAAAACTGTCAGACGCACACTCTCGTGGAGGACTAATGCAGAGCCTTTGTTGGGCGTAATTTATCCCAGTAACGGGGAGCACTCGATGACTCGTACGAGCTGTAATTAAAAAATACGGGAATTTTTGTCTTTCGCAAAAAAATTATTTATTCGTCTGCATTAATACAGACAGCCCAATTTAGATATTATAGACTTAATGCCAAACCCTGAAGCACTGCTGGAACTCGGTTACCGGATAGCTTTGAGCTCTTCAGCGATGTGTTTTAAATCTTGTCAATACTTGTAGAACGACTGTCCATCTTTGCTTGTGGGAAAAGCACAAATGAGTACTTCTTTCAAATATGGAGGCTGGGTCGTCATTACAGTATTGCTTCCACCCAAAAATTGACGGACAGCCAATTAAGTGTGAGCAGGTGCACATCATTACGCAAAACTCATGAATAGTTTCGCCACAAATCACGAGCGTTGTTTTTTATTTTCTTTCTGGTTGCTTCAAGCAAACCTCGTTGAATTTGTAAATAGTGCTGGTTATTGACTGTTCAACCTTGTGCACTACACTGTTAAAATCCAAGAACACAGTGAACACAATCTTCATATTTAACTGCACTTATCGAACTTTCTTCGGTCTTGGCGATTCAGAATACTTCCATTTGGATGACCAAGCCTTAGTTTCGCTGCCACTTCTGTAAATCTGTGATCCATCAACCTGTTTTGACACGTTTTTGTAGTTCCCCATCGTTATTACCATCATCTAGCCACTCCTGAGTAACTTGCAATCGCCGATGTTTTTATTTGAAACTCAATACTTTTGGAACATATTTTGCTGTCACACGTTACACATCCAAAACATTAAAAAAAAGTTCGTAGCATGAACCATTTGAAACGCCAACATCATCAACGCCTTGACTGACTGTAATTTGGCAGTCCTTCAAATGTTTTCTTTCACTAGTCCTACGATTTCATCGATGATGTGCTGCTGCGTCTAGAGCGGTTTTCAACTTCACCGCCTACATGGCCTTCGAAGAAATTTTTAAATCACTCGTAAAATCTAGTTTTACTCGTAACAGAACCACCAAAAAACATATTTAATACAAATTCTTGATCCAATTTCATACAAAATAAATATGCGCAAATACTTGTGATATTTTTGACAACTGACAATCCGATATGGCCCAGCCATGTTTACCAACACAACAACAAAATCGCGTGAATCGGACCAAGACAACACGAGAATTACACAATTATCCCTGCTTTTTGGACGCAGCTGACTCACCGAAAGCAGTGTTTTACATTTCTAAAACTCGGTTGCACTTTATTCCACTCTTACAGCAAAATTTAGTACAAAGTCTGTGCTGTGTTTCCATACAAAACAAATAAGCGCCGATACTAACAAAGCGCTAGTGATCTTTTTAACAGCTGACAATCCGATATGGCCCAGCCATGTTTACCAACACAACAACGAAATAACCCTGCGAATCCGACTAAAACAACCAAAATTCCCCTTACTTTCTGAACAAACGTCTTACACGGTTCCCACGACAAAAACCGCTGCTTAAATCACATGGCATCAACCAGCGATCTCACCATCTGCTACAACGCAGAAACTGCTGCGCGCGGAAGTGTGGCCTACAATCGATATAACCGCGGTCGACAGGACTCGCGTACACTGCAGCGAGGACGCTCGCACTGGCAGGTAGATTACTCGCTAGGTGGCGAACCAGTCCAAGGCGACGCGGCGTGGCGCTGCTACCGCGGCCGCGCCAAATTAGGCGCTATCGACGTCGCGGCCATATACAGAGGAATGAGAGCACCAAGCCTCCACTCCACGCTTTCCCAGGACTGCTGCCTGCCGCTGGTGTACTAAACACTACGATTTCCAACTGTAATATGACTGGCGGGCTTTGTTCCTGTAACTGCCAAGGAAAATGCTGAGCCACTTTGATGTAAAGCATAACAAGAATTTGCAGAGAAAACAATGTCATCATCATTTACTTGAGGCCTTGTTACTATTGATTTGGCAGTGTTAGTTGCAGAGGGTGGCCGGATGCCCTTCCTGCCGCCACCACGAACTCCCCGGGACGGAATTAGTATACCCCAGCTGTCTGCGTCTAGTGTAAGCCATGAAAGAGTGCGAACGTGTTACAAATGTCTTGCAGACAAAACAATGTAGAGAGAACGAATTGTTAGTGCCTGATCAGGTCTTACTCAGAACATCACAGACGGAAGACCCACTTCGGTAGGAGTTAAGTGATCTCAGAAGGAAATTAATACAACAGGAATGACATTTTCCTTTCAGGCGAGACGCCAATACAGTGTTCTGTTCCTCAGGGTTCAATCCTAGACCAGTTAGTATTTACGAAGTAAACCTCATTAACATGTAAATGCAAAACATACAGAAGAACCAGAAGTTTTTTTTTGCATGAGTAATCAGTCAGATGATATCCCAAATTTTTGTCCAGAAGGAATCGCAAGATTTAAACACCTGGTTCAGAAATGGTAGAGTGATATATAGGCCGCTTGAGGAAACGTGAAGTGTCTACTTCATGTAAGATTTTTTAGGTGCCATTCCTCTTTCATCTTATCATTATGCGTTTTCTTCCGACGTAGTTGTCTTGTATTTTTTGATCTCTTGGCTCATTTTTCACTCGATTATTTCGTAGATGAATGTTTACTTTATTGTATATCTGAGTCTATTAAGGCAGCATGCTTGAGGTCTTTTCTGACTTCAGTGATCCACTTCATGCTCTTAATGCTTTCTCTGTAGTCCAACGTCTGTTTAGTTTGTTGGGTCTTTGGCATTTTCTTGATATGCCCATAGAAGTCTGTCAACATTTGGTCATACCGTGTACTATTTTCGATGTCTGTTCACTTTCTGTCTACTCCACAATTTAAATAGCCTTCTTGTGTTTTATTGGACCCGTCCAACTTCCAGATTCGTGACCAAGGTTTCTGTTGCATATAATGCATATAACCGTTCCGGCTTGATGAAAATATATATACCGGATGTCTCTCCTAAGAGTCGTCATGCGCTTTTTCTTTCGCGTTTCGGCTGGAGATATTTGCAATTTCGCTTTTGCAATGTGTAACTGTAACCAGTCCAAACACATACTGCTCATTACGTCTTTCGTACGATACCCAGTGTCGACGAAAAGCGATGGTTTGTTTCCCTTACAAACAAAATGATTTTTTAAGCTTAATTATATGTACCCATTTGATGGAGCGGTCCAAAATTAGTCTAATGCGATATTTCTTTTATCGATATGCGTTAACAGAGACTGAAAAACATAACCAGTACTCAAACAGCGACAATACTGCTGTGGTCTGCTGTGGCTGCTACCGCCATGAAAGCGCTGCTCAGCAGCTGGTTATGCTTTCTGTTTTACTGTCCCTGTTAATGCACATCGATGAAACAAATATCGCACTAGACTAATTTGGGGCCGCTTTATCGAATGGGCAACTAATATTCCGCTTCAAAAATCATTTTGTTTGTAACGGGAAACAAACCGGCACTTTCAGTTGACATTGGGCACCGCGTAATAAAAACTGAAAGGTGTTTGGGTTGACTCCAGCTGCACATTGCAAACACAAAATAGCTTATATCTGCCGAAACACACGAGAAAATGCTCTTGACGACTCTTAAGAGTGACTCCTTAAGAAAGATGGGAACAAAGTAAGTAAACTGTTTATTATTTGAAAAGTAATCGTTATAACTGTTAATACATTTATCCACTGTGACACAAGATGGTCAATGTCTTCAAGCCAAATGTTTGCAGTTGCCTACAGAACCCGCGATTGTACTCAGGCATGCACTTCTTCGTCTGAATCAAATCGACGGTTGCGAACGTCTTGCCTCACGGCTCCAAAATTGTGGAAATCACATGGAGAGAGATTGGGACTATATGAGGGATGTGCCAGGGCTTCCCAGAGAAACGCCTGCAGCGGTTGAGTCTAGTGCCACCCTTGGTTCCCCCACTGTGCGGTGGTAGCTGTTGTGGCCGCAGAGATATGACTGAAATGGTCGTCATCGCATGCTGGTCACCACGACATCTTCTGTCTCCTCTGCATCAAGGGCAAAAAATTCGAGATTGTTCTATAATTTTCTCTAGATTTTACGAATATTCTCGGATGTTAACGAATGTTTTCGAATATTTTACAATATTCTCGAAAGTTGTAGAATATAACTTTGAAACGGCTGCTTATCGCGTTGTTCCGCACTCTTGCAAAATCGTCTTTACCGATGAGTTGTGCAACGTAGTCAAGACAGAGAAACAACTCGTGGAAGAAATGTATCCGCTTATAGAGAGAACTTAATAAACAATAAAAGACTGAGTCAGCGAACAATTTTGGGAACAAAAACTGACTTAGTTTAACGAACAAATCAGCGAATACAGAATATGTAACCAGAGAGGAAAATTTATTTAAATCCGTTGATAGAATAATGAATCAAGACGAAAGCGTAAAATTTCCAACAGAATCCGTAAATTCGCTCAATGTTCTAAGACTGCCTTCTCAAAAAAGTTTCTAAACAACATTATACGAGGGCAGTTTGAGAAAGTCGCGAAGCACCACCAGATGTCAGCACTAGCGCAACTAGGTTTCGGCGTAATAATGGGTCATATTTGAAGAGTAAACACGCCACGCGTCAGTGCGATTAAGTTTTATTAATCGCCCATCAGAGTGTGTCTTTCTCTTTTTCAGACTCCACCAGCAAGGACAAATCAATAAGAATCAAATTTTTGTCCAAACTGCACCATCTCGAACCAAGGACAGGCTCGTCTTTTCAGCGTCAGCGTTAATGCGTCTTTGCGCTGGGTAGATATTTGTAGTGCGGGCGTCTCTTCGTAGTTGTTCCCGTTTAGTGATTTGCGAATACTGAAAAAAATCCAGATTCTAACAGTAATTAAGTACCTCGTAAAGAAAGGTATGAAAGCAAAGGAAATTCGTGCTAATTTTCAGAAAACAACGTGGGACTCTGCTCATTCATATTCAACATTCACCAAGTGGACAAACGATTTTAAATTTGATCGGGTCAACTTAATGATGATCCGCGTAGTGGTCGAGCAAGGCGTGCCACTAATCCAGAAAATATTGAAAAAAATGCATAAAACGATCATGGAGGATCGCCGACAGAAAGTGTGAGAAATACACTCCTGGAAATTGAAATAAGAACACCGTGAATTCATTGTCCCAGGAAGGGGAAACTTTATTGACACATTCCTGGGGTCAGATACATCACATGATCACACTGACAGAACCACAGGCACATAGACACAGGCAACAGAGCATGCACAATGTCGGCACTAGTACAGTGTATATCCACCTTTCGCAGCAATGCAGGCTGCTATTCTCCCATGGAGACGATCGTAGAGATGCTGGATGTAGTCCTGTGGAATGGCTTGCCATGCCATTTCCACCTGGCGCCTCAGTTGGACCAGCGTTCGTGCTGGACGTGCAGACCGCGTGAGACGACGCTTCATCCAGTCCCAAACATGCTCAATAGGGGACAGATCCGGAGATCTTGCTGGCCAGGGTAGTTGACTTACACCTTCTAGAGCACGTTGGGTGGCATGGGATACATGCGGACGTGCATTGTCCTGTTGGAATAGCACGTTCCCTTGCCGGTCTAGGAATGGTAGAACGATGGGTTCGATGACGGTTTGGATGTACCGTGCACTATTCAGTGTCCCCTCGACGATCACCAGAGGTGTACGGCCAGTGTAGGAGATCGCTCCCCACACCATGATGCCGGGTGTTGGCCCTGTGTGCCTCGGTCGTATGCAGTCCTGATTGTGGCGCTCACCTGCACGGCGCCAAATACGCATACGACCATAATTGGCACCAAGGCAGAAGCGACTCTCATCGCTGAAGACGACACGTCTCCATTCGTCCCTCCATTCACGCCTGTCGCGACACCACTGGAGGCGGGCTGCACGATGTTGGGGCGTGAGCGGAAGACGGCCTAACGGTGTGCGGGACCGTAGCCCAGCTTCATGGAGACGGTTGCGAATAGTCCTCTCCGATACCCCAGGAGCAACAGTGTCCCTAATTTGCTGGGAAGTGGCGGTGAGGTCCCCTACGGCACTGTGTAGGATCCTACGGTCTTGGCGTGCATCCGTGCGTCGCTGCGGTCCGGTCCCAGGTCGAAGGGCACGTGCACCTTCCGCCGACCACTAGCGACAACATCGATGTACTGTGGAGACCTCACGCCCCACGTGTTGAGCAATTCGGCGGTACGTTCACCCGGCCTCCCGCATGCCCACTATACGCCCTCGCTCAAAGTCCGTCAACTGCACATACGGTTCACGTCCACGCTGTCGCGGCATGCTACCAGTGTTAAAGACTGCGATGGAGCTCCGTATGCCATGGCAAACTGGCTGACACTGACGGCGGCGGTGCACAAATGCTGCGCAGCTAGCGCCATTCGACGGCCAACACCGCGGTTCCTAGTGTGTCCGCTGTGCCGTGCGTGTGATCATTGTTTGTACAGCCCTCTCGCAGTGTCCGGAGCAAGTATGGTGGGTCTGACACACCGGTGTCAATGTTTTCTTTTTTCCATTTCCAGGAGTGTAGCTGAAGGGATGTCATCTGAACGGGCATATCACACTTTAGCAGTGGAACTGGATATGACAATTATCTGCTAGCTGGGTGCTGTGACTCTTAATGCAGGATCAGAAACACATCAGAATCGAAATCCCTGAACAATCTTTCACCCGTTTCAGAGCAATTGACAAGATTTTTTGCGCCAGTTTGTGACCACAGATGAAACTTCGGTCCACTACTGTACTCCAGAGATAAAACAGCAGTCAAAGCAGTGGAAACATGATTCATCACCAACTAAGAAAGCAATAGCAATAATGAACAGAAAGGTCATGACATCAGTTTTCTGAGGTTCTGCTGACAGATTATCTTCTTACTGGTCAAACATTTACGGGACAATACAACGCTAACCTCCTCGACCAACCACATCGAAAGACAAGCGAATAAAGACCAGGTTTGACAAGGAAGAAGTCATCTTTCGTCAAGACAATGTGCATGCTCACACCGTTGGCATTGCCGTAGAAGAAACCCATGAACTGAGATACGAATTGTTGTCATATTCACCTTATCTGCCTCTGTTAGACTTTCATCTCTTCCCCTATCTCAAAATTTTTCTCGGTGAATGAAGATTCTCTTAAAACGAAGGAATGACAGCCGAAGTTTATGGTTATTTTGCGGGCTTGGAGGAATCTAATTTTCGATACGGGATCTAGGCAGTGGAACATCGTCAGACGAAATGCTTTATTGTACAGAGAGAGCAGAGTTTCACTTAGGTAAGTCGTTACTTTCTATTACATTGTCAGGACTTTTCAAACTACCCTCGCATAAGTGACTATATTAACCACAAGAAGACACGTCATAATACATACCACGAAATCCGCTCGTTTTGGCAAACAATTAAATGTCATGGAGTGAATTTTAAGTGTCATGTTTCTCGCACGGATGACTATACACAACGTGTTCATGTGCTAGACAACTACAAAACTTATTCAGCTTTGCACCTGAAAGTGAAACACCAAATGTAGTTTCTAAGAATACTAGCTACTTATAGTTGAATATCCAGTGTTGTCCGCGAATGTATTTATTTCCATCTTCTGTAGTCCATTTCCGTGTTACCCTGGCCTCTCTGTCATCTCCACCTCCCTCTCTGTCTATCTCCTCCTTTTTCCTTACTCTGTCCCTCTCACCCTCTTCACTTTCTCTCTTTATCTCCTCTCTCTGTCCATCTCTTTCTCTTGCCTTTCTGTCCATTTCCCCCTCTATCTGTCCATCCCTTCCTTTCTCCCCCCCTTCTATCTGTGTCCATTTCCTCCTTCCCCTCTTTGTCTGTTCATCTCCTCCTCCCCTTCTCTCTGTACATTATCACCTCCACGCCAGTAGGAGGTTGCTGGTACTTACCCACCCCCAGCATTCTTTTCCAGATGGACCAGTTTTGTTGAAATCGATGCAGAGGTTAAGGATGAGCTTTTTACTCGTGTCTTTGCCAATATATGTGCACATCACACATGTTTCACATATATTTAACACATTGCTCACATATTTGTATACATATTTCACTTGTATCTCTGGCGAATTTCGCCCAGCCCTGGGGCGTGTGCAGTTGAAGTGATATGGGATACGTCTAGATACGACTCTGGTAAGTGTCACATACCTAACAAGGGAACCTCCCCATCGCATCCCCCTCAGATTTAGTTATAAGTTGGCACAGTGGATAGACCTTGAAAAACTAAACACAGATCAATCGAGAAAACAGGAAGAAGTTGTGTGGAACTATGAAAAAAATTAGAAAATTATACAAACTGAGTAGTCCATGAGCAAGATAAGCAACATCAAGGATAGCGTGAGTTCAGAAGCGCCATGGTCCCGTGGTTAGCGTGAGCAGCTGCGGAACGAGAGGTCCTTGGTTCAAGTCTTCCCTCGAGTGAAAAGTTTGTTTTCGCAAAGTTATGATCTGTCCGTTCGTTCATTGACGTCTCTGTTCACTGTAATAAGTTTAGTGACTGTGTTTTGCGACAGCACCGCAAAACCGTGCGATTAGTAGACGAAAGGACGTGTCTCCCCAATGGGAACCGAAAACATTTGATCGCAAGGTCATAGGTCAACCGATACCTCCACAGGAAAACACGTCTGATATATTCTATACGACACTGGTGACGGCATGTGCGTCACATGACAGGAATTTGTTGTCGACCCACCTAACTTGTAGACTTGGCGAATGGGTAAAAAGATTCTTTTACCTTGCCCGATTTAGGTTTTCTTGTGGATGTGCTAATCACTCCCAAAAAAGTGATGAAAACATAAGAGTTTGTCACATAAACTGCAACAAATGAATGCAACAGTTTCACAGTCGCACAGTTTTCCCTGTGCTCTGTCAAAACATATGTTTTTAACGCTTTCAAATTTTTCCGTGTGTAGACCGTCAAATCCTGCATATGTCCAAGCAAATCTGAACATGTCCTGGAATTTTGGAGAGCGAGGTTGATTATGTGTGAGTGCCTTTGATAATTGACACATGATCACGTAAATAATACTGCTCTGTGTACCTGTGCAACTTTGCAAAATCATAGAATCTTTTCACAAAGTATTTCACTTGCCGAAAACCTCGCATCGGACGGACAGATAATAATTGTCTGAAAATAAAACATTAAACTCATCAGTCGAGGGAAGACTTTAACAAAGGACCTCTCGTTCCGCAGCTGCTCATGCTAACCACGGGACCACAGCGCTCCTTAGCTCAGACTGTCCTTGATGTTGCTTATCTTGCGCATGGACTACTCAGTTTGTATATTTTGCTTACTTTTTTCATAGTTCCACACAACTTCTCCCTGTTTTCTTGATTGATCTGCGTTCAGTTTTTCAAGGCCAATCCACTGTGACGACTTATAACTAAATCTGAGGGGGGGGGGGGGGTGCGATGGAGAGGTTCCCTTGTAAGTATCCTCTTTGATCACGTGCATTAATTCAAGTCCATTGTGCATTCCGACAGACTTCGGCAATTCCAGCAGGACAAGATGACACCCCACACATCCAGAATTACTACAGGAACACTCTTCTTAGTTTAAACACTTCTGCTGGCCACCAAACTCCCAAGACATGAACATTATTGAGCATATCTGGGATGCCTTGCAGCGTGCTGTTCACAAGAGATTTCCACCTAGTCGTCCTCTTACAGATTTATGGACAGCCCTGCTGGATTCATGGTGTTAATTACCTCCAGCACCACTTGAGACATTAGTCGAATCCATCTCAAGTCATGTTGCCGCACTTCTGCGTGCTGGCGGGGGCCTGACATGATATTAGAAAGGTGTACCAGCTTCTTTGGCTCTTCAGTGTATATGTATGTACGTATGTAAGTATATATATGTATGTTCCAGTCTCTTCCTAAACCAATGGACCAATTTCAACCAAACATGGTACACACAACCTTATTGTTATTGTTGTTGTTGTATTATGGTATAAATGCTACAGAGTTAGAAATAATCAACTCTTATCAAAATGTTGTTGTTGTTGTGGTCTTCAGTCCAAAGATTGGTTTGATGCAACTCTCCACGCTACTCTATCCTGTGCAGGCCTCTTCATCTCCGAGTAACTACTGCAACCTACTTCCTTCTTAATCTGCTTAGTGTATTCATCTCTTGGTCTCCCGCTACGATTTTTAGCGTTCACGCTTCCCTCCAGTACTAAATAGGTGATCCTTGATGCCTCAGACTGTGTGTTACCAACCGATATCTTCTTCTAGTCAGGTTGTACCACGAAATTCTCTTTCTCCCAATACTATTCAGTACCTTCTGATTAGTTACGTGATCTACTCATCTAATCTTCAATATTCTTCTGTAGCACCACATATGAAAAGCTTCTACTCTCTTCTTGCCTAAATTGTTTATCGTCCATGTTTCACTTCCATACATGGCTACATTCCATAAAAATACTTTCAGAAAGGACTTCCTGACGCTTAAATCTATATTGGATGTTAACAAATTTATCTTCTTCTGAAACGCTTTTCTTGCGATTGCCAGTCTACATTTTATGTCCACCTTACTTCGACCATCATCAGTTATTTTGCTTCTCAAATAGCAAAACTCATCGACTACTTTAAGTGTCTCATTTCCTAAACTAATTCCCTTAGCATCATCCGATTTAATTCGACTACATTCCATTATCCTCGTCTTGCCTTTTTTTATGTCCATCTTATATCCTCCTTTTAACACACTGTCCATTCCATTCAACTGTCTTCCAAGTCCTTTGTTGTCTCTGACAGAATTACAGTGGCCCCGCAAACGTCAAAGTTTTTATTTCCTCTCCCTGGACTTCAATTTCTACTCCAAATTTTTGTTTTGTTTCCCTTACTGATTGCTCAATATATAGACTAAATAACATCAGTGATAGGCTACAACCCTGTCTCACTGCCTTCTCCATCACTACTTCCCTTTTGTGCCGCTCGACTCTTGTAACTGCCATCTGGTTTCTGTAAAAATTGTAAATAGCCTTTCGCTCCCTGTATTTTACGCCTGTCACCTTTAGAATTCGGAAGAGAGTTTTCCAGTCAACATTGTCAAAATATTTCACTAAGTATACAAATGCCATAAACGTGGGTTTATCTTTCCTTAACCTATCTTCTATGAGAAGTCTTAGGGTCAGTATTGCCTCACGTGTTCCTACATTTCTACGGAATCCAAACTGATCTTCCCCGATGTCGGCTTCCACCAGTTTTTCCATGCTACTGTAAATAATTCGTGTTAGTATTTTTCAACCGTGACTCATTAAACTGATAGTCTGGTAATTTTCATACCTGTCATCACCATCCTTTCTTTGGAATTGGAATTATTATATTGTTCTTGAAGTCTGCGGGGACTTCACTTGTGTAATACATCTTGCTCATCAGATGGAAGAGTTTCGTCATGGCTGGATCTCCCAAGGCTATTAGTAGCTTTAACAGAATGTTGTTTCGGTTTATGTCTTTCGGTGCCTTGTCAAATTCTTCACGTATCGTATTTCCCTTTCTCATTTTCATCTACGTCCTCTTCCATTTCCATAATATTCCCCTCAAGTACATCTCCCTTGTGTAGACTCTCTATATATTCCTTCCACCTATCTATTTTCCGTTCTTTGCTTAGGACTGGTTTACACTTCAGCTCTCGATATTCATACAGCTGCTTCTCTTCTCCCCAAAGGTCTCTTTAATTTTCCTGTAGGCTGTACCTATCTTAGCTCTGGTTATACATGCTTCTATATCCTTAAATTTGTCCTCTAGCCATTCCTGCTTGGCCATTTTGCACTTCCTATCTATCTCATTTTTTTAGACATTTATATTCTCTTTCGCTTGCCTCATCTATTGCACTTTTATGTTTTCTCCTTTCATCGATTAAATTCAGTATCTCTCGTGTTACCCAAGGATTTCTACTAGCCCTCGAAATTTTACCTATTTGGTCCTCTGCTGCATTCACTATTCCGTCTCTCAAAGCTACCCATTCTACTTCTACTGTATTCTTTTCCCCTATTCTTGTCAGTAGTTCCCTAATGTTCCCTCTGAAACTCTCTACAACCTCTGCTTCTTTCAGTTTATCCAGGTCCCATCTCCTTAAATCCCGCCTTTTTGCAGTTTCTTCAGTTTTACTCTCAAATTCATAGCAATAACTTGTGGTCGAGTTCACATCTGCCCCTGAAAATGCCTCACATTTTAAAACCTGGTTCCGAAATTTCTCTTACAATTATGTAATTGGTCTGAAACCTTCCAGTGTCACCAGGTATCTTCCACGTATACGACCTTCTTTCATGATTCTTAAACGAAGTGTCAGCTGTGATTAAATTATGCTCTGTTCAAAATTCTACCAGACGGCTTCCTCTTTCGTTCCTTTCCCCCAGTCCATATTCACCTATTACAATTCACTCAATTTCTTTTCCTACTATCGAATTCCAGTCCATATTCACCTATTACAATTCACTCACTTTCTTTTCCTACTATCGAATTCCAGTTCTCCATGACTATTAAATGTTCGTCTCCCTTAATTATCTAAATAATTTCTTTTATCTCATCATAAATTTCCTCAATGTCCTCCTCATCTGCGCAGTTAGTTGACAGAAACTTGTACTACTGTAGTGGGTGTGGGCTTCGTGTCTATCTTGGCTACAATAATGCGTTCACTGCGCCGTTGCTAGTAACTTACCCTATTGTGTTATTCATTATTCCTGCATTACCCCTATTTGATTTTGTATTTATAATCCTTATTCACCTGACCAGAAGTCCTGTTCCTCCTGCCACCGAACTTGACTAGCTCCCAGTATATCTAGCGCCAGCCTATCCATTTCTCTTTTTAAATTTTCTAACCTACCTGCCGATTAAGGGGTCTGACATTCCACGCTCAGAACCCATAGAACGCCAGTTTTGTTTCTCCTGATAACGACATCCTCCTGAGTAGTCCGTGCCAGAGATTCGAATGGGGGACTTTTTTCACCTCCGGAGTATTTTTCCCAAGAGGATGTCATCATCATACATTAGAGCTGCATGCCCTAGGGAAAAATTACGGCTGTAGTTTCCCCTTCCCCTTGCTTTCAGCCGTTCGCAGTACCAGCACAACAAGGCCGTTTTGGTTGATGTTACAAGGCCAGATCAGTCAATCATCCAGACTGTTGCCCCTGCAACTACTGAAAAGGCTGTTGCCCCTCTTCAGGAACCACAAGTTTGTCTGGCCTCTCAACAGATACCCCTCCGTTGTGGCTGCACCTACGGTACGACTATGTGTATCACTGAGGCACACAGGCCTTGGCACCAACGGCAGGGTCCATGGTTTCTGAGGTGGGGGGACACATATCACTTAGTGTCTAGAAATCATCATACTGTATAGAGGAGGGATGGCAAGTAGTGTAGGCCATGACCCGCGCATATCCATACTTAGTCATCCAGAATTTGAGAATGAGAGCACTTCGTGACTTGGAACGAACTTAACACGTAATTTCAAATCTTTACGAAACTTTTTGTTGCTGACAACCGCCACAAAATAATGAAAGGAAAAAGGCTTATCGCTTACTACATTTTCGCTGTTTATTCAGTAAAACTGTCGCATGGAGCACAACATTTTAATTTTTTCCTCTTTGCTACTAACTGTTACCGCTATACATTTTTCAAAAAGTACTCACATATACACTGAATGTTGTAAAGGAACTGAAAATATTGTGATTTAATCGCAGAGGTGCTGAAAAATTGTTCCAGTGACACACCAGAGAAATATCTGGTAAACTTTTTATCTTTGAGAGACATAGGAACAATTTCGCCCTTCGTTTTTTATTTCTTGTATGAACGACTACTTTTTGTTCTGATGGGCTGGTGGGATGTCGTACTGTCTAATTACTAGTGTGTGTGTGTGTGTGTGGTAAATGAATGAGTTAAAAGACGCATGATGTGTTTTATATTATTTTCATCGCACAACAAGCCTTATTCCCATGCCTATGGAGTATTTATGTTAAGCAGAGAAGGCGAGTTTTAGATGGAACCGAAGATCTTCAAAACGGCGCTGCTCAACAATAGAGGTACGTGATTGTGCTCTCTACTTTCCTTTCGTGGCCGCTAAAATTACTTCCGATTCGTTTTGCCGAGACATTCAGAACCTGCAATCTTCTTTTTCTTATAAAAATACTAGTCCGATGCAAAAGAAATACTCTTAGATTTAAATAATTGCCATTCTTTTACCCAGGCCACGGGGAATGATAGAACGTACGTGCCTCTACTCTGAATGTACGTTCGCAATCTCCGAGTGTGTTACGACGAAATTATTTCACAATGAAAATTTCTCATCAGACCGCAACCACTCGCACGCGAATGTACGTACCCTCTGAATGTATCTAGTCAGTCACGCGCGTTGTTCAAAAGCTTTACTTTTAATATTCAGTGGATTACATTTCCGAAATTAATTTTTGTTTATGCTGCAAATCGTACTTCACGCGAAGTATTTATTACGTAAGTTTCAGGCTCAATTTAATAAAAAAAAAAAAAGATTCCGAATAATAGAAATAAAGAATAACAATCAAACAAATCAAACCTAAATAAACAGAAAGAGGGAACGTTACAATGTATAAGCAAGATTATATCATTGGACGACAAATAGTTCAAGAGATAAAAGGGTTCAAATGGCTCTAAGCACTATGGGACTTCTGGGGTCATCAGTCCCCTAGACTTAGAACTACTTAATCCTAACTAACCTAAGGACATCACACACATCCATGCCCGAGGCAGGATTCGAACCTGCGACCGTAGCAGCAACGCGGTTCTGGACTGAAGTGCCTAGAACCGTTCGGCCACAGCGGCCGGCCTCAGGAGATATGACGTCAAATACTGAGATACGTGAAAAACTGCGGCATCATGTTCGGCGTTTTAATTTATTACTTCTTTGCTACTAACTCTATTCGCAACACATTTCGGGCACAGTATCCACAAGTGCCTTAAAAAATACTTCATTGTACGAATGTAGTTAGGAGATACGACGTCATAAACATTGAGACGCGTGTAAAACTGCCCGTCATGCATGACGTTTCAATTTATTATTCCTTTAATACTAAGACTATTTACAACACATTTCTCAGACAGTAGCAGCATATACCATTGGATGCACCCGCAAAATTATATCATCGTACAGCATGTAGTTCAGGACATACAACGTCATAAATATTAAGCTGCATTAAAATGAAATTGCAGGGCGAAATTCGCTAGAGACACATGTGAAATGTGTGTTCAGATATATATGAAATACACTACTGGCCATTAAAATTGCTACACCAAGAAGAAATGCAGATGATAAACGGGTATTCATTGGTCACATATATTATACTAGCACTGACATGTGATTACATTTTCACGCAATTTGGGTGCATACATCCTGAGAAATCAGTACCCAGAACAACCACCTTTGGCCGTAATAACGGCCTTGGTACGCCTGGGCATTGAGTCAAACAGAGCTTGGATGGTGTGTACAGGTACAGCTGCCCATGCAGCTTCAACACGATACCACAGTTCATTAAGAGTAGTGACTGGCGTATTGTGACGAGCCAGTTGCTCGGCCACCATTGACCAGGCGTTTTCAATTGGTGAGAGATCTGGAGAATGTGCTGGCCAGGGCAGCAGTCGAACATTTTTTGTATCCAGAAAGGCCCGCACATGACCTGCAACATGCGATCGTGCATTATCCTGCTGAAATGTAGGGTTTCGCAATGATCGAATGAAGGGTAGAGCCATGGGTCGTAACACATCTAAAATGTAACGTCCACTGTTCACAAGTGCCGTCAATGTGAACAAGAGGTGACCGAGACGTGTAACCAATGGCACCTCATACCATCACGCCGGGTGATACGCCAGTACGGCGATGACGAATGCACGCTTACAATGTGCGTTCATCACGATGTCACCAAACTCGGATTCGACCATCATGATGCTGTAAACAGAACCTGGATTCATCCGAAAAAATGACGTTTTGCCATTTGTGCACCCACGTTCGTCGTTGAGTACACCATCGCAGGCGCTCCTGTCTGTGATGCACTGCCAAGGGTAAGCGCATCCATGGTCTCCGAGCTGATAGCCCATGTTGCTGCAAACGTCGTCGAACTGTTCGTGCAAATGGTTGTTGTCTTGCAAACGTCTCCATCTGTCGACTCAGGGATCGAGACGTCGCTGCACGATCCGTTACAGCCATGCGGATAAGATGCTTGTCATCACGACTGCTAGTGATACGAGGTCGTTGGGATCCAGCACGGAGTTCCGTATTACCCTCCTGAACCCACCGATTCCATATTCTGCTAACAGTCATTGGATCTCGACCAACGCGAGCAGCAGTGTCGCGATACGATAAACCACAATCTCGATAGGCTACAATCTGACCAATATCAAAATCGGAAACGTGATGGTACACGCATTTCTCCTCCTTGCACGAGGCATCACAACAACGTTTCACCAGACAACGGCGGTCAACTGCTGTTTGTGTATGAGATATCTGTTGGAAACTTTCCTCAAGCCAGCACGTTGTAGGTGTAGCCACCGGCGTCAGCCTTGTGTGAATGCTCTGGAAAGCTAATCATTTGCATATCACAGCATCTTCTTCCTGTCGGTTAAATTTCGCGACTGTAGCACGTCATCTTCGAGTTGTAGCAATTTTAATGGCCAGTAATGTATATTGAAGTATGCGAAATATATGGGGCAAAACTGCGGGTGTAAAGTTCATTCTACAACACTGGAACAATTTCAACCAAATTTGGTTCACATATTAGTTACGACCTGGAAAGAAATACTGTGGAGGTAAGAGCCACCAGCGTCGTAATAGAGTGAGCGTGATAACGTGGAGAGAGAGGGTGGATGAGGAGATCTACAGAGAGCGAGGGGAAGGGAGGACGTGGACACAGGTAGGGGGAAGGAGGAGATGAACAGAGAGAGGGGAAAGGAAGAAATGGCGAGCGACAGGGGGAAGAAGAGGTAGGCAGAGAGATGGGGGTAGGCGGAGACGAAAACAAAGAGGAAGGGGAGGAAATAGATGGAGAGAGAGGAAAGATGTAGAGATGGACAGAGAGAGGGAAGAAGAGGAGGTAGAGAAAGGAAATAGGCAATGAATCGGCGGGGAAAGGGGGGTGGGGGGTAGGTGATGAACAGAGTGAGAGAGAGGGCGGGGGGAAAGGAGCAGATGGGCATACAGAAGACTGGAATAAATACGTATTCGGGCAACGCTGGGTACTCAGCAAGTATAGCATAAATGGTGTGTGTCAAAAATTATACCGTGTCGTTCATCTCGCTCTAAAGTTACTCACACAAGGTTAGAAGTAAATGCATGAAAATGTAAATTTGTTCTCTGCATTCTGAGGACTTCAAATCACAGGAGTCCAAAGAAATTTATACAGGGATTGAGGGGGATAAAGAAAGACACTGAATCGAAGTGTGTGGGTATTATGTAACTAATAAAATCTCTATACTCCAAATTCCAAGTGTTGAGAGGGGTGATGGAGGGGGAGAGGGAGTGCCCCCTCTTCCAGTGTGGATGCTAATGCTCCAAACATATAAAAACATATGTAACTTGTAAAAGAAACAAGATCTGAGAATATTAAGATGTTCTCAACGTAATTCAGAGAGATGCTAACATGTATGCACAGTTCCGTTCACTGTTTCGCCATGTAACTATTTTCCGGTGGACATTCAACGCAGCTGACGACTCCCTATTCGTCCCTGATATTTCGCTAAGAATTTGAACAGTTTCTGTGTAAGAATAAAAGCCCCTTGAATATTCTTCAGGATTTATGAGAATCATTTATCATTGCCCATTTGCTAGATCGAGTATGACTTTACATATTATTTGGCGATCCTTAGTACAAATTTACCAAGCCCATTTCAATACTTCGATTTAAGTTTGCCCACGTGATCGAATCATCTTATAGGTTACACAATGTTGTCAACAGTGAGCAATACAAACGTCATGTGTGAAGCATGTACACATTGATTAGACAAAACATAGCGCAAAGAGATACAATAGTTAAACGTAATACAGTGGACAGAAGACTTCAAAATAGCAGTCCGTCTTTTCCATATCTGTGAATAGCTTCATTACATTAGGACGCTGAGGTCCTTCACAGAAACTGCTCTTTCTACCGTGACACACAATTTTTCGTTCACGCTGGACCTATTTAGTCCACATGTTATTGAGTCTCTTGGCCTTGGATGAACTCGCTGAAAAATTCACCCATTCCGGACGTGCATGAACTGTGCTTCCAAAGGATTGCTGACCGAATGATTACTGCCAGAACGAAGTGGACTACTTTACTGTATCTGTTGGCCCGAACATCGATAAAAAAACGTCATACACAAATATGGAATCTACATCAGCTCGCACACTGTACAGTAAATATATCAGATGCACGACCGAAGATTGCGTGTATAAAATTAAATCTACACACGAGACCGAAGCAGCCAGTTTACTGACTTTTTTTTACCAAGGAACTTCTTTCCACTTCTTTTGCCTTCAATGTGCGACTGCAAGAACGCAGACGTCGAGCAATGCGCCGTGTGATGGGTCAGGGAACCTCCACAATGCTGCACTTGATAGACTGTGTCTAAGGCGTTCAGCCTGACCGGGTTGCCTCCAAACACGTCTCCGACGATTGTCAGGTTGAAGGCATATGCGACACTCATCGGTGAAGAGAACAAGGTGCCAGTTCTGAGCGGTCCTCTCGCCATGTCGTTGGACCCATCTGTACCGCGCTGCATAGTGTCGCGGTAGCAAAGATGGATCTCGCTATGAACGTAGGGAGTGAAGTTGCGCATCATGCAGCCTATTGCGCACAGTTTGAGTCGTAACACGACGTCTTGTGGCTGCACGAAAAGCATTGTTCAACATAAGGCGTTGCCTCCGAGCCACAATTCGTAGGCAGCGGTCATCCGCTGCAGTAGTAGCTCTTGGGCGGCCTGGGCGAGTCATGTCATCGACAGTTCCTGTCTCTCTGTATCTCCTCCATGTCCGAACAACACCGCTTTGGTTCAAAGCGAGACGCCTGGACACTTCCCTTGCTGAGAGCCCTTCCTGGCACAAAGTAACACTGCGGAAGCGATCGAACCGCGTTATTGACCGTCTAGGCATGGTTGAACTACAGACAACACGAGCCGTGTACCTCCTTCCTGGAGGAATGACTGGAACTGGTCGGCTGTCGGATTCCCTCCACCCCCCCCCCCCCCCCCCCACCGTCTAATAGGCGCTGCTCATGCATGGTTGTTTACGTCTTTGGGCGGGTTTAGTGACATCTCTGAACAGTCAAAGGGACTGTGCCTGTTATACAATATCCACAGTCAACGTCTATCTTCAACAGTTCTGTGGACTAGGGTGATGCAAAATCTTTTTTGATGTGTATATATTAAAATGGACACAGTAGGCATATTTCGACTTTATGGACATCTTCTAGTTCGTAGTACTGATTCTGCGACCTGAACTGTTGATGGGACATTATACGACAAATTTCAATAAAGATAGATGTACTGAGATACACTAGATCATATTCCTAATTCTTCCAATAGGTGTTCCAGGACACCAGAAATAAAACATATTGCACACTTTTGAATTGCAAAAGCTTTCTATGTGTAGTTGCCACAGAATGTGGTCACATATAACATTGCAGGCAATGAACTTGACGCTCATATATTACGAATATGAAATGGCACATATGGCATTATGGCTACAATATGATAGAGAAATATAAGACTTAAGTCGAAAAGAAAAACCAACTGGAAGAGTCGACACTCCCTCTGAATTGTTGAGATGCTTGGGAGAACAACCATGACAAAAATTTATTCCACCTGCTGTGCAATGGAGATATGAGTATATTAGTCCAGCGAAATAATCTCACATTTACAGAAGAATATAACAATCCCAGTTCGAAAGAAAGAAGGAGCTGACAGGTATGAATATTAGTTTAATAAGTGTTAGTTACAAAACACAAACAGGATTATTTACAGTAGAATCGCAAGATTGGTAGAAGCCGATTTCGGGAAATATCATATCGGGTTTCGGAGATATTTAGGAGGTAATACTGACCCTACGAATCATCTTGAGAAAGCGTTTGACAATATTGAATGGAATATATTCTTCGAAATTCTGAAGATAGCAGGTATAAGGTATGGGGAGCGAAAGATTATTTACAACTTATACAGAAATCAAACTGAAGCTACGAGAGTCAAAGGGCAGGAACGGGAAGCAGTAGTTCTGAAGGGAGAGAGACAGAATTGTGACCTGTCTCGAATGTTCAACCCCTAAACTGAGCAGAGAGAAATCTGGAAAGGAATTAAGAATCAGGGAGAAGAAATAGGAACATTAAGAAATGCCGATGACGCTGTAATCCTGTCGCACACGGGGAAAATGAACCGCTGAATGGAACGGATAGTGTCTGGAAAAGAAAGTAAAATATTACCATTAAAAAAACGAAGGGTAAAACTGTATAATAGAATTAAATCAGATGGTGCTGAAGGAATTTCATCAGAAAATAAGACAGTAAAAGTTGTAGATGAGGTTTGCTTTTTTCGTAGCCAAATACTGACGACGAGCGAAATCGAAAGGATGTAGAATTCATACTGGAAACAGCAATTAAACCAGTTCTGAAAAAGAGGAAAACGTTTATGTAGGATGTAAATTTAAATGTTAGGAAGGTTTTTCTGAAGATATTTTTCTAGTGTGTAGCCTTGTACGGAGATGAAATGTGGACGATAAACATTTCAGGCAAGAAGAGTATAGAAGCTTTCGAGCTGTGATGATAAACAAGAATGCTGAAGTTTAGATGGATAAACCGAATGGCAGATGAAGGGGTACTGAATTAAATAGGAGAGAAAGGAAATTTATTGCACAATCTGACTAAAATAAGGGATTCGTTGTCAGGACACATCCTGAAGCATCAAGGCAGTGGTAGGAAGTTAGTGTAGTGGGAGGGGTTTACAATTAGACGGAGAGATCAACGCTTCAATGTAGTAAACAGTTTTAAGAGGATATAATTTGCAGCGGTTGTGCGGAGCTGAAGAAGCTTGCAGATGGTAATCTGGTGTTCTGAGATGTATCACCACAACGACAACATTAGACTACATTAGGAAAATAATGTAGGCACATTTTACTGACGATTTTATTTTTATATCCCTGTGTCTGACAAAGTTCACAATGCCGAAATGTTGCAATATATCTAGAGATGGGCACTAATACCGTATTCTGAAAATGTGCCACTACCCTTCATTTCATAGCACAATGAAGGTACACATCACGGTCTTCCACATTATACTCATACGCAGTGAGGGGCCAGAAAAAGCCGTCTGCAGTGCACCTCCACTAGGACGTCCTCAAGAAAGCGGCGTGAGATTCTTATCTCGCTACCGTGCTTACCACTGTGTATGAGAATTGCTACTTTCCAGACATTATGTTAGTAGGACCGACTGACCGCGCGGTGTGTTACTAAGTAGGCAGCTAACTGTAACCAGGAGAAATTATATGCAAAGAGCAGAAAGTGTGTGTAAAGCGTATAAAGTGGCTCGTGCCATGCCTCAGGGCTCCTAGAGAAATTTCGCAGTTGAGAAGGGTCGTATCACAGACAAACACAACGTCAGACCTGCATTCTACATTTATACTCTGCAAACCACTGTGAAGTGCAGACAGTCAGTATTTTCCATTGTACTGCCTATTTACGAGTCCTCCCGTGCCTTTCACGACCGGAGCGCGCGGAGAGTGACTGGTTAAATGCCTCACTGAACGCCGTAAATAGCCCTATCTTGTCTTCGCGATGCCTACGGATCGATACGTAGCGTAGTGAAGTCAGAGGTGTACAATTTCACTCTCCAGCCTGCTGCCCCTACCTCCGCCGCAACCATTAAAGCAGCTAAACCTGTCGCAACGGGAACATAAGAATACATGTGTACTGAGGCACAGTGGTTAAAGCAGGTCAGTTTGGGTTTCCGCAAGCCTGGTAAGCTTCACAGAACCCGTTCAGCTAGCTGCACCTGACAACAAATTGCGCTGTCAATCCAGCGTGACAAGCCGGGCATATCTTTGCGCAGGCAGATTCACTGGAGCTCATTTATCGTAACAGTGGGAAAAGCAAAATGAACGAACTAGAGCTAAAGCAAACTGTGCAGAAATTAAGAATTGGGGAATATATACAAATCACGAAACAGAGGTCTAGTTCAACAGTTATGTGTTTATGATGTAGCTTCAAATAACTAGGTAGGTGTCTCGCAATGCCAATTGAGTAAAAAGTTATTAAACATTCACTCTGGAACCCCAAATACGTTTCGATACGTTCGCACATTTGACCAGCAGTACCCTTAGCCCTAAATGTTTTGAAAGACGAGAAAGACTTATTGGCTGACAAGCAACTGAAAGTATGTGCGAAGGGCTTGAGGCTTTATAGCAGTATACGATTTTGTAAATTTAGGGCAAACATTGATTTTAAAAAATATATGGCTCCATGGATATTAAAAACCACGTTCTGGTGGAATGCAACGCAGTGTGAAGAAAGCTTAAGAAGAAAGTAAAGCTTCTTATTTCATTCGTGTACTTTTTAGAGTAACATAATACGATAAAAAGATTTCGTGTGTGCTAAAATGTATTTGGGGAAATTAGAATGAATTGTTTTGTCCACTTACGGTAGAATGAATTCAGCGAACCGACATTACACATCTTGGAAAAAGTAATTGAAACTGGTATAACTGGGGGGTTTGGCTGGAACGCACTAAGATTACAGAAGCTAGACTCACAAAACCTTACTTTATTTGGCGCTAGAGTGCAATACACATCTTCAGGTTGTTGGGCGCAAAGGACATCCACTTTCAGAGGTAGTTCAGTTTACTACAGAAAACATGTACAATCATGATTGGAAAAAACAGAACTCCTTGAACGATGAGAGGTAGGACGTTCATATTCACAGGACATGTACGGGGGTCATTCCAAAAGAAATGCATACTATTTTTGTAAAAATGCAGTTTTCATTCTGCATGTGTGAAAGTTTTAAAGTGTGTAGATGCATCCTTCACACTTGTTTTCAAACTTAGTTCAACCTGTTCCCGTGAGTGGCGCCATCACAGCATGTCTTCAAGATGGCTGCTACACTTGACGTTCGTCAGAAGCAACGTGCTGTCATAGAATTCCTGTGCCGTGTAAACGAGACAGTGGGAAACATCCACAAGAGGTTGCAAAAGGTGTATGGAGATGCTGTCGATCGCAGTACAGTTAGTCGGTAAGCCAGCAGGTAATGTGATGAAAGTGGGCACGGCAATATTGAGGATTGTCCTCGCAGCGGCAGGCCTCGTACTACACACGCTCCAGACAATGTGCAGAGAGTTAACGAATTGGTGACTGCTGACAGACCCATCACAGTGAACGAATTGTCACGCTACGTTGGGATATGGGGAGGAAGTGTTTGCAGAATACTGAAAGTGTTGGCGTTAAAAAAGGTTTGTGTCAGGTGGGTTCCCAGGATGTTGACAGTGGCTCACAAAGAAACAAGAAAAATAGTGTGCAGCGGACTTTTGAAACAGTACAAGAATGGTGGAGATGAATTTCTTGGAAGAATTGTGACAGGTGATGAAACATGGCTCCACCATTTTTCACCAGAGACGAGGGGCGATCAATGGAGTGGCATCATGCAAATTCACCAAAGAAAAAAAATCAAAACCACGCCTTCTGCCGGAAAAGTTATGGCTATGGTGTTTTTCGATTCCGAAGGACTCTGGCTTGCGGACATCATGCGAAGTGGAACCACCATAAATTCTCATGTGTATGTGACGACACTGAAGAAACTTCAAGCTCGACTGAGTCGTGTTCGACCACATTGGCAAAAGCAGGATGTTTTGCTGTTTCACGTCAATGCACGGATACATGTGACTGAAAAAACCATGGAAGCGATCACAAAATTCGGATGTACAACACCGAAACACCCGCCTTACAGTCCTGACCTGGCTCCATGTGACTATCATCTTTTTGAGAAACTGAAAGACTCTCTTCGTGGAACAAGGTTTTTAAGACGATGACTCCCTTGTGCACGCTGCCATACAGTGGCTCCAACAGGTTGGTCCAGAATTTTACTGTGTGGGTATACAGGCGCTGGTTCCAAGATGGCATAAGGCAGTTGAGAGGGATGGAAATTATGGGAAGAAATGAAAATATTGTTCCTAAAGGATGTATCTACACACTGTAAAATTTTCAAACATGTAGAATAAAAGATAGATTTATAAAAAATAGTGTGCATTTCTTTTGGAGTGACCCTCGTACGTTAGTATGTTTTGCAGAAATGGTTTAACATTTCAGTCACCTTGGTGCAGCATGTTTCTGTTGCCTAGTAGGCACAGGTTCCGCCAAAGGCCCTGATGACTTGTTCCACGCGTGATGGCATCGAAGCGTCCTGTAGTACACCCATCCACGCTGGATTCACCTGGTTCCAAAGTTCGCCTGTTGCGGTTGGCATTGAGTCACAGCACTGCAACCGTCATTTCACCATATCCCACAAATTTTCGATTGGCGACAAGTCTGACGGGCCAGGGCAAAAGACTGATATCCTGTGACACCAAGAAGACACGTGTTCGTGCAGCAACATGTGGTCGTGCATTGTCTTGCTGGAAAATGGCGTCTGGGGTGCTGTGCAGAAAGTGTACGGCTACAGGTCGCAGGATGTCATTCACGTAGATCACACTAGTCACAGTGACCTGGACACGCACCAACTGTGATTTGTGGTTTTACCTAAAAGCATCCCGCGCCATAAGGCCTTGAGTTGGCGCTGTATGTCTTGTGCGAATGCAGTCACTGTGACGCCGCTCCCCCTACCTGCGGCGAACGAAAATGCGGCCATCATTTTCAATCAGACACAACCTGGATTCATCCGAAAACACTATATGGTGCCATTTATGTCCCCACTGACGTCGTTCCGTTCACCATTGCCGTCTAGCATGTTTCTGCACATTCGTCAAAATTAGGCGGAGAAGTGGATGACGCGCACGTAACCCAGGATGCAATAAACGGTGACGGACTGTCACTCCTGGTAGTGTACGATGTATACCACTGTTCCATTGTTGCGCCAGAGCCGAGGAGAACGCAGAGCTGCCGTGCAAAGGCATTAGGATGAGGTGTCGATCTTCTCGTGGGGTGGTGTGGATGGTGGGAACTGGTCCATCTCATCGTATTCTACGGCCTTTCGTGAACAATTCTGCAAACACCTGTTGCGCTGCCGAAACACTTCGTCCTAAAAATGGTTCAAATGGCTCTGAGCACTATCGGACTTAACACCTGAGGTCATCAGTCCCCTAGAACTTAGAACTACTTAAAGCTAACTAACCTAAGGAAATCACCGTAGCGGTCGCGCGGTTCCAGACTGAAGCGCCTAGAACCGCTCGGCCACACCGGCCGGCTACTTCGTCCTACACGATCAGTAATTTCCCTGATGGACCCATCACATTGTCTCATGCCAAAAATGCGCCCTCTTTCAAACGCATTGATTCGTTCGCACAAGTAGCCTATGCTTGTGTGAGGCATCCTGCACTTCTGCTCAACTCACCCTGATCCATTACCTTCGGTTTATAGGGTTTATAGCGAAAACGATAGCCGCAGGCACATTTTATCGGTGGGTGGTGTTGCGCCGCGATATCGACGTTGACCTTGAACCTGGAACCGACGTGGTTCCAACGCTAATCATTTCTGCAGAACATACTAATGAACGTGTCCTGTGAATATTAACGTCCCGTCTCTAGTCGTTCAAGGTGTTCTGTTTTTTCCTGAACATGAGTGTATTATTGGTGACCTGATGATGGTTCGAAATGAGAATAGCCAGTACTAGTTTAAAGAGAGCGGGGTTCCAGAGAAAACTGTTTATATCCGAATAAGTAAATAAGCACGAAATACCCCGAAAAGGAAAAAAAAATGGACAAATAAAACCCACCGTACAGAATAAACTTCTACGTAGCGTAGCACAGCGGGAAGACGGGCAGGCAAGCAAAACTTCTTTGCCTGCTTGGGTTGGGCACAGCTTGGCTTGGAGCGGACTAAACCAGCGGCCGGCCCTGGTGGCCGAGCGGCTCTAGGCGCTACAGTCTCGGGCATGGATGTGTGTGATGTCCTTATGTTAGTTAGGTTTAAGTAGTTCTAAGTTCTCGGGGACTGATGACCTCAGAAGTTATGGCTGATAGTGCTCAGAGCCATTTGAAACATTTGAACTAAACCAGCCTGCCCGTTCGGCTGAAATCGTGCAGCAGCTTGCATGCCTGGCCAACAGCCAAGCAAGCAAGCGGAATGTGTCCACCTCTGCGTGTTGTAGACTATCTGATCAAAAGTACACGGACACCTCTGTGTAATGAAGGTGTGACCATTAGCTGTAGCAAGAGACGGATACAGCGGTATAAAAGGCAACGGGGAATGTTGTGTTGTCATTAGAGAAGCAGTAACAGGAGAATGGGCCAGCCAGGACACCTCAGTGACTTCGAATGTGAGTAGTTAGTGGATGTCACCAGAGCAGCAAATCCCTCAAGGACATTTCAACCTTTCTAAAGCAGGTCAAGTCCACTGTTGGTGATGTAGTTGTGAAGTGTAAATGCGAAGGGACAGCCACGGCTAGCGCTAGATCAGACGGACATCATGCTCTGATGGGCAGTGTAATGGAAATGCTCAATGCAACTCATTTTTCGTGAAGTTGTAAGCAGGCTGTTTAGGTTTTTATGTTGGTAACGTCACGTAGCGCTCTGTACGAAAATCACTGACTGTGCTGTATGCAGTCTGTGGCTGGTTGGCATTGTTGGAATATTCGTTATTGGAGTGTTGGGCAGTTGCATGTCAACAGCGCGTAGCATTGGGCAGATGGAGGTGAGTCGCCAGCAATGGCGGATGTGGAGAGAGAGATGCCACAGTTTTTAGAGGTTACTATAAGCGGACTATCTGGACGTGTGTCCGCCAGAAAACGGAAATTTGTAAAGATGGATGTCTTGAATTGATATATATATATATATATATATATATATATATATATATATATATATATATATATATATATATATGATGACTTTTGAACATTATTAAGGTAAATACATTAATTGTTCTCTATAAAAATCTTTCATTTGCTAACTATGCCTATCAGTAGTTAGTGCCTTCAGTAGTTAGAATCTTTTATTTAGCTAGCAGTATTGGCGCTCGCTGTGTGGCAGTAGTTCGAGTAACGAAGATTTTTGTGAAGTGATTCATGAAAGGTATATGTTATAGTTAGTCAGGGCCATTTTTTGTAGGGATTATTGAAAGTCAGATTGCGTTGCGCTAAAACTATTGTGTGTCAGTTTAGTGATGATCAGAATAAGTAAAGAGAAAAGTGCTTGAGTATGTTGAGTTTTGCTCAGCTGTTTGAAAATCAAATAACGTAGAAATTTACCAGCACAGTCATTTATAATTTTTTTCTAAGGGGACGTTTCAAAGTATAGTAGAAAACGATACAACAGATACTAAAGTAATTACGTTCCTGATATATCCTTAATATAATACCTATATACCTACATACTGTTTTACTGGCAAACGAACACCGTGAAGATCTGCAGGACCAGACGAGCAATGAAATCTACTACTCGGCAAATTTGGCCTCCGACTGATTATCAAGAAGACAAGATATATGGACTGTGGTATTCAGATCGATGGGGCCATCAAAGCCAGTAGAGAAGACCTGAAGAAAGTGGAGCTCACCCATATGCAGTGAAGGTGATAGTCTCCCGGAGGTCCGTGCCCGTGTCAATACAGTCTGCATGAAATGGCTTCCTCTTGTGTGATCGTCGTATGCGACTGTAGTATGCCCAGTCGCATTTTATGGGTCGGAGCGTTGGCCAACGACAATCCGGCTCTCCAAAAGGAAATGCGTATGCTCCGATGGTCCTTTCGGCTTGCCCGATTTGACCATGGAACAAACATTGACGTTCGACGGCGACTTGGAGTTGCACCCGTTTGCGACAAAATACGAGAAAGCAGGTTAAGATGGTACGGACACGTCATGTGCAGTAAAGCAGAAAGCAGACTCGGCGACAAAAACAGCTATTCACCTGGACATAAATGGCCGACCATCTCGTGGCAGACACAAGACGCTGTAATGACACATTCCGACGCAGAGATACAGTACTTTAAATTCTGCGCCAAAGATTAAATTGAGAATTATTTAAAGTGACGTAGCATTGTATTCCTTTCTTTCCGCCGTCTTCACGAAGGAAACCGATGACGACTTAGGAAGATACGCACGGTCAACAAAGAGAAGGATATCGATGGCGATTAATGAATTAATATTGTGGCAGAAGGACTAATTCTACGTCTAAGGTGAGAACTCTGAATAAAGCAACAATGACGTAGAATTCAAGAATATTATTAATCGGAATTGTAAATTATATTGCAGGCAAATTTCACACAGCACTGAATTTGTCAGCATTCAAGCCGGTCAATACAGTCCGTAAAAAAAATTTTCAAAAATTCTGAAGTTAAAGTACCATACCCATAATTTTTTCTCTTTTAAAAAATCATTAAATTTAATTTTTTTATTTATTTCGCTACAACACAATGGATGGACCTTATCAAAAAGGATATGGAATTCGCCAATGCCACCTATGAAGCTGCCATTGACAGACCCAAACTGGCCACAACTAGACTCTCCAAGCGCGGGACAAGCGCTAAGAAGAAGAATACCTATTATTTCCTGTAATTAATGAAAAAGAAAAATTCGAAAAAACTTGCTTTTGTTAATGAAATGTTAAATGTATGTATATCTCTTGGAAGAAACTTCGATTATTCAATACTGTATGCAAATCTTTGTATCTGACCTTTTGATATCACGTTGGAATTGTGAACAAGTAGTAGCTTTCTATCTGTTGATTGCTGAGTAGTTAAACGCAAGTAGGCATGAGGTGCTAGACTGATGAATTTATTGAACTGTGAACATTTATCACCATCTCGAACACCTTGCGTCATCTTTCATTGTCGAACGCTTTTTCTACGTCGACAACTCCTATGAGAGTGACTTGATTTTTCTTCAGCCTCGTTTCCATTATCAAACGCGACGTTAGAACCGCTTCTATTGTGCCTTTATATTTCCCAAAGCCGAGCTGATCGTCATCTAACAGACCCTTGAGTTTCTTTTCCTTCTTCTGTGTATTATTCTTGTCAGTAGGTTCGATGTATAAGCTGCCATTTTTCCTGCTGGTATATGGCCTTGGCTTCCGTGGACTTTCTATTTATTTCTAAGTGATTTATATTGCTGTATTCCTCTCTTTCCCTGAGGATTTTTGTACTTCCTTCTGTCGTCGATTAACTGAACTATGTCCTCTGTTACCCAAAGTTTCTTCACAGGTACCTTCCTTGTACCTTCGGTTGTCTGCCCAACACCTGCGATTACCCTTTTTAAAGATGTCCTCTCCTATTCATCTGAAGTGACTACTCTAGCATTACATATCACAGTATTCACATCCATACGAACTTCAAACGCGTCTCGTAATTCCTCAGTATTTCGTTATCCCATTTGACTAATAAGCAATGAAAAATTTAGCGTTCATGCTTCACAGTATTATTTTTTGGAGTATATGTATTCAAGGAAGAAACCAGTTCCCGCCTGGATAACCGCGCTGTCTAACGCTCCGCTTCCCGAGCGGGAATGCTTGCCGGTACCCAGCACGAATCCACCCGGAGGATTAGTGTCGAGGTCCGGTGTGCCGGAAAGCCTGTGGATGGTTTTTAAGGCGGTTTTCCATCTGCCTCGGTGAATGCGGGCTGGTTCCCCTTATTCCGCCTCAGTTACACTATTCAGCGATTACTGCGCAAACACTGTCTCCACGTTCGCGTACACCATAATTTACCACGCAAACATTTGGGGTTACACTCGTCTGGTATGAGACGTTCCCGGTAGGGCCCACTTGGGGCCGAACCACCCAGTAGCCTTGGGTTCAGTGTGGGGCGGCAGTGGGGTGGGTGGACTGCTGTGGCCAGTTGTGGGGGTGTGAACCACTGAGGGCTACGGCGGGACGAAGCCTCTCCGTCGTTTCTAGGTTCCCAGTTTCAATACATAATACAACAAATTAATCCTTTTGCAGCAAGTAGAACCATCGATCTAGACGAAAAGCCAATCAAGAATTTCTACATCGATGACAAATAAGTTAAGTAACTAATAATATTTAACTTCCATACGCTCATAAATTATCAAGCAAACTGACACATTTCGTTTATAAGTTCCCAATTTGACTAATGTTGTTGCTTCTTCGATTACAGATGCCAACAGTGCAAGGAAGGGGAGTTAAAACAGGGAAAGTCCAACACTGTAGTCGGTGGTTGTAAAAATCCCCTGAAATCACTCACGACTTCCAAACTGCTCCCGGCCGTTGTGAACGAGCGGTTCTAGGCGCTTCAGTCTGGAACCGCGCGACCGCTACGGTCGCAGGTTCGAATCCTGCCTCGGGTATGAATGTGTGTAATGTCCTTATGTTAGTTAGGTTTAAGTAGTTCTGAGTTCTAGGGAACTAATGATCCCGTAGTGCTCAGAGCCATTTGAACCACCCAAACTGCTACCACCTGTCCAGCCAGCATAATGGCTGTACATAATCGATTAAAAGCAATGGGGCATAGTTGTTGAGCAGCTCTCACAAGCCACACATTTGTGTAGTCAGTGCTAAGCGACGCTTGTGGTGGTGCAAATGGCGGCGCCACTAGACAGCGGATCACTGGATTCGAGTGATTTGGGGCTATGAGTCACCCTATATTTTCTAATAATCCGAAGGAAGGGTTTGGGTTTGACGAGTGCCTGGGGCTCGTTACCTGCCACGTTGTGTAGTGTCAACAGTGAAATACGCAAAAGGTAGTGCTAAGGTATGGAATTGTTTTCATGGTTAGGATGTGGTCCCTTTTTATGTTTGACTCATCTGTTTTCAAGCTGGTTTGATGCGACCCACCACAGATTCCTCTATAGCACTTGCCTTCTAATTCCTCGGTTATTTGCTGAACGTATTCCAATCTCTGTCTTCCTCAACAGTTTTTGGTCTCTGCAGCTCCCTCTTTTATCACAGAAGTTCTCTGAAGTCTTAAGGGGACCACACCGTGGCTCAGGTCGAAAAAAAAAAATCGATTTTCGGTTTTCATCATGTTTCGGTAGATTAAGCTTTTATTTAAGTACTCTGGAAAGGATTTTGTTGAAAAATTGAAGAGCATTTTCCTACCACATGTGTTTATGTGCCACTCCCACTGTTCTGTCACCCACTTTTCTGCATATATTTTAGATCTTTGTATCCCCTACATTGCACACTAGGGATTTTTTTTACTCCCGAGTGTGTTGGCTATCCTTGGAATGCAATGGTCGATATTCTTTTGTTTCTGCTGTTTGTAAACAACACGCTTTCAAACACGCGGTTAGTTTTGTTCAAGTCTGATTGCGAGTAGTTGTTATAGAAAACTTGCACGTATACTATGGGCAGTAAATTAGGAAAAATAATGAAAATCTGGAGGCAATGAAGAGAGATGTTTGGGCCATATTTTTCCATAAGTCCTCTACTGATAGTAAGCCATGTCATGGATTGTGTCCATCATGAGAAAATTCGTGGTGCAAACACAATTGGGCTCAGGCAACTCGAGAATCTCATTCTCACCAACATTCTCTTCCTGCTGCTGTTATTACAGCAATTAAACCTATTTTCAGAGACTTGGCTCATTCTGACCTCCTAAGGAAATGTCTGTATGGGCAGACACAGAACCCAAATGAATGTTTCAACAGCGTAATTTGGAACCGCCTTCCTAAAACTGTATTTGTAGGCATGCATACAATGAAATTAGGAGTTCATGATGCTGTTATTACATTCAATTGTGGTAATATTGGGAAGTATTGGGAATTGAAAAAGCTGGGAATTAACCCTGGTGAAAATATGATCACTAGGCTGCAATATTGCGATAAAATGAGGATTGTCGATGCAGACAGGTCTGCATCTAATATGGCCAAGAAAACAAGACAAACATCCAGAAAGGTGAAAAAGAAGCTGGAAGACCTGCTAGAAGCCAAAGAAGGGCCATCACATGCAGCAGGACAGTTTTAATTAACTGTAAGTAACAAATTTCAAAAGTTTTTTTCTTTAAAGTCAATTTACCGCAAACTAAAATTTTCTGTACATATGCCCCATTGTATCAGGAACTACCATAGATAAATGTATGAAATTTTCAGAGACTCTGCATAAAATAAAAAAGCCACCTATGATACTACATTCATTAATATTCCCCCATTAGGAAGTTCACAAAAAGTATTTTGTGCAGAAAAAACATAATATTTTTTGTTAATAAATTTAAAAAAGTATTTCTTAAAAACTATAAATTGAGTAAAGTAGATTTTAGTACAGTTGACTATATTAGCATCATGTAACGTACAGTAAAAATATTAATGTCCTGCATCAAATAGTTTTTTCGGAAATGGGTCAAATACTTGCCTAAATTAACATGGGTTAGATAGGCAGGGTGTGGTCCCCTTAACAAACGTACTATCATCTTGTCCCTTCTCCTTGTCAGTGTTTTCCACAAGTTTCTTCAATGATTCTTCGCAGAACCTCCTCGTTCCTTATCTTATCAGTCCATCTAATTTTCAGCATCCTTCTACAGTACCACTTCTCAAATGCTGCGATTCTCTTCTGTTCCGGTTTTGTTACTATCAATGATTTACTACGCCACAGTATTTTGCTCCAAACGAACATTGTCAGAAATTTCTTCCTCAAATTAACGCCAATCTTTGATATCTGTAGACTTCTCTCCGCCAGAAATACACCGTTTGCCTGTGCTAGTCTGATTTTTATGTCCTCTTTCCTTCATCCGTTTTAATGTTAATTTTGGTCTTTTTCTAATTTTCTCCCAATTCATATACTGTACTCATTAGACTGTCCGATTCATTTAACAGATCCTCTAGTTCTTCTTTAGTTTCACTGATGATAGCAATGTCATCAACGAATCTTACCATTGCTATCCTTTCAACCTGAATTTTGATCCCACTCTTGAACCATCCTTTTAGATATTTACGCCATTACTTCTTTGATTTATAGATTTAACAGTAGGGGGCGAAAGGCTGCATCTTTTTAATCAAGCACTTCGTTCTGTGTGTTCCAGTTTTATTGTTCCTTATTGGTTTTTGTACATGTTGTATATTACCCATCGTTCATTATAGCTTACTCCTATTTTTCTCACAATTTCGAACACCTTGCGCCATTTTTCATTGTCGAACGCTTTTTCTAGGTCGACAACTCCTATGAGAGTGTCTTGATTTTTCTTCAGCCTTATTTCCATTATCAAACGCGACGTTAGAACCGCTTCTATTGTGCCTTTATATTTCCCAAAGTCGAACTGATCGTCATCTAACAGACCCTTGATTTTCTTTTCCCTCTTCTGTGTATTATTCTTGTCAGTAGGTTCGCTGCATGAGCTGCCATTTTTCCTGCTGGTATATGGCCTTGGCTTCCCTGCACTTTCTGTTTATTTCTAAGTGATGTATATTGCTGTATTCCTCTCTTTCCCTGAGGATTTTTGTACTTCCTTCTGTCGTCGATGAACTGAACTATGTCCTCTGTTACCGAAAGTTTCTTCACAGGTACCTTCCTTACGACTTATCTTAGAAGAAAGATTAAGGAAAGGCAAACCTACGTTTCTAGCATTTGGAGACTTAGAGAAAGCTTTTGACAATGTTGACTGGAATACTCTCTTTCAAATTCTAAAGGTGGCAGGGGTAAAATACAGGGAGCGAAAGGCTATTTACAATTTGTACAGAAAGCAGATGGCAGTTATAAGAGTCGAGGGGCATGAAAGGGAAGCAGTGGTTGGGAAGGGAGTGAGACAGGGCTGTTGCCTCTCCCCGATGTTATTCAATCTATATATTGAGCAACCAGTAAAGGAAACAAAAGAAAAATTCGGAGTAGGTATTAAAATCCATGGAGAAGAAATAAAAACTTTAAGGTTCGCCGACGACATTGTAATTCTATGACAGACAGCAAAGGACTTGGAAGAGCAGTTGCACGGAATGGGCAATGTCTTGAAAGGAGGATATAAGATGAACATCAACAAAAGCAAAACGAGGATAATGGAATGTAGTCGAATTAAGTCGGGTGATGCTGAAGGAATTACATTAGGAAATGAGACACTTAAAGTAGTAAAGGAGTTTTGCTATCTGGGGAACAAAATAACTGAAGATGGTCGAAATAGAGAAGATATAAAATGTAGACTGGCAATGACAAGGAAAGCGTTTCCGAAAAAGAGAAATTTGTTAACATCGAGTATAGATTTAAGTGTCAGGAAGTCGTTTCTGAAAGTATTTGTATGGAGTGTAGCCATGTATGAAAGTGAAACATGGACGATAAATAGTTTGGACAAGAAGAGAATAGAAGCTTTTGAAATGTGGTGTTACAGAAGAATGCTGAAGATTAGATGGGTAGATCACATAACTAATGATGAAGTATTGAATAGAATTGGGGAGAAGAGGAGTATGTGGCACTACTTGACAAAAACAAGTGACCGGTTGGTAGGACATGTACTGAGGCATCAAGGCATAACAAATTTAGCATTGGAGGGCAGCGTGAATGGTAAAAATCGTAGAGGGAGACCAAGAGATGAATACACTAAGCAGATTTGGAAGGATGTGGGTTGCAGTAAGTACTGGGAGATGAAGAAGCTTGCACAGGATAGGGTATCATGGAGACCTGCATCAAACCAGTCTCAGGACTGAAGACAACAACAACAACAACAACAACCTTCCTTGTACCTTCGTTTGTCTGCCCAACATCTGCGATTGCCCTTTTTAAAGATGTTCACTCCTATTCATCTGAAGTGACTACTCTAACAGTTTATATCATAGTATCCACATCGTTACGAACTTCAAACGCGCCTCGTAATTCCTCAGTATTTTGTTATCCCACTTTCTTCGACGTTGGTTCTTTCGGGTGAGTCTCTTAAACTTCAGTTAATTCTTCATCACTACTAAATTGTGATCTGAGTCTATATCTGCTGCTGGGTGTGCCTTATAATCCAATATCTGATTTCGAAATCTCTGTCTGAGCATTATGTAATCCAGCTTGTATCTTCCCGTGTCTCCGGGTCTTTTTCACGTATACGGCCACCTTTCGTGTTTAATAGACAGAGTATTCGGTATTACCATCGGAGATTCATTGCAGGACTTAGTTAGTCTTTCTCCTCTCATTGCTACTGTACTGCCAAGCTCATGTTTCCCGGAAACCATTCTTCTGCTCCTTCCTCTTTAACCTTGCTCCAGTCCCCCATGATTATTAGATTTTCATCTCCCTTTACATAATCAATTACCAGTTCAATGTCCTCGTATATTTTCTCTATCTCTTCATCTTCTGCTTGCGATGTCGGCATGAATACCTGAACTATCGTTGTCGGGTTGGCTTGCTACTGATTATTCGTCTGACCAGAAATTCTTATCCTCTGTCCATTCTACTTCACTGCCTCCCCCCTCCCCCTCACTATACAGTGTGTTACAAAAAGGTACGGCCAAACTTTTAGGAAGCATTCCTCACACACAAATAAAGAAAAGATGTTATGTGGACACGTGTCCGGAAACGCTTAATTTCCATGTTAGAGCTCATTTTAGTTTCGTCAGTATGTACTGTACTTCCTCGATTCACCGCCATGATTTCATACGGGATACTCTACCTGTGCTGCTAGAACATGTGCTTTTACAAGTACGACACAACATGCGGTTCATGCACAATGGAGCTCCTGCACAATTCAGTCGAAGTGTTCGTACGCTTCTCAACAACAGATTCGGTGACCGATGGATTGGTAGAGGCGGACCAATTCCATGGCCTCCACGATCTCCTTACCTCAACCATCTTGACTTTCATTTATGGGGGCTTTGGAAGCTCTTGTCTATGCAACCTCGGTACCAAATGTAGACTCTTCGTGCTCGTATTGTGGACGGCTGTGATACAATACGCCATTCTCCAGGGCTACATCAGCGCATCGGGGATTCCATGCGACGGAGGGTGGATGTGTGTATCCTCGCTAACGGAGGACATTTTGAACATTTCCTGTAACAAAGTGTTTGAAGCCACGCTCGGAGGTTCTGTTGCTGTGTGTTTCCATTCCATGATTAATGTGATTTGAAGAGAAGTAATAAAATAAGCTCTAACATGGAAAGTAAGCGTTTCCTGACACATGTCCACATAACATTATTTTCTTTCTTTGTGTGTGAGGAATGTTTCTTGAAAGTTTGGCCGTACCTTTTTGTAACACCCTGTATATAGATTGAGCCTTTACATTTCCCTTTTTAGATTTTTTAGCTTTCCTACCACGTTCAAAGTTCTGACTTTCCATGCACCGACTCGTAAAATCTCATCCTTTCGTTGGTTATTCAGTCTTTTTCTCAAGGTCATCTACCCCTTGGCAGTCCCCTCCCGGACATCTGAAAGAAGGACTTTCCGGGAATGTTATGCCAATGGACACTTCTTCAGTTACAGGCCACACGACCTGTGGATACACATTATGTATCTTTAATGAAGTGGTTTCCATTCGCTTCTGCATCGTTATCCTTTCATCATTGCTGATTTTTCCGCCTTTCAGGGGCAGTTTTCCATCCCAAGGACAAGAGAGTGCTCTGAACCTCATTCCGCTCTTCCTCCCTTTTTGACAAGGCCGCTGGCTGAATGAGGGTGACTTCTTATACCGGAAGTGTTCGGTCGCCTTTGCTGATTTACTCAGTGACTGGGTTCGATTGCGGGACCCAGAATGTTTTGATTACTAGTCAAAGACGCTACCTCTTTCAGCGTCTAGGAAAACGCTGCATGTGGAAGGATACGAATACATTTTAAAGCATTGCGTACTAAGTGGAGCAGGGAAATAGTACGGACAGAATGGTTATAAAAGCATTCGAGCGGTCTAAGGCGCTGCAGTCATGGACTGTGCGGCTGGTCCCGGCGGAGGTTCGAGTCCTCCCTCGGGCATGGGTGTGTGTATTTGTCCTTAGGATAATTTAGGTTAAATAATGTGTAAGCTTAGGGACTGATGGCCTTAGCAGTTAAGTCCCATAAGATTTCACACACATTTGAACATTTTTTTAAATAAAAGCTTGACAATTCACCCTGCCATAAAGCAGCATCTATGAGGCAATGATTTGTGGACAATAACATTCCTGGAATGTAATGGCCTCCCCAGAGCGCCAGTCTGAACCAAATGGAACACCTTTGGGATGAGCTCGAGCGTCGAGTCTGCTCCAGATCCTAGTTTTAATAATCACTACCCTCTATCAGATAGATTATATAATGGTAAGACAGAGATTTAGGAACCAGGTTTTAAGTTGTAAGACATTTCCAGGGGCAGATGTGGACTCTGACCACAATCTATTGGTTATGACCTGTAGATTAAAACTGAAGAAACTGCAAAAATGTGGGAAATTAAGTAGATGGGACCTGGATAAACTGAAAGAACCAGAGGTTGTACAGAGTTTCAGGGAGAGCATAAGGGAACAATTGACAGGAATAGGGGAAAGAAATACAGTAGAAGAAGAATGGGTAGCTCTGAGGGATGAAGTAGTGAAGGCAGCAGAGGATAAAGTAGGTAAAAAGACGAGGGCTGCTAGAAATCCTTGGGTAACAGAAGAAATATTGAATTTAATTGATGAAAGGAGAAAATATAAAAATGCAGTAAATGAAGCAGGCAAAAAGGAATACAAACGTCTCAAAAATGAGACCGACAGGAAGTGCAAAATGGCTAAACAGGGATGGCTAGAGGACAAATGTAAGGATGTAGAGGCTTATCTCACTAGGGGTAAGATAGATACTGCCTACAGGAAAATTAAAGAGACCTTTGGAGAGAAGAGAACCACGTGTATGAATATCAAGAGCTCAGATGGCAACCCAGTTCTAAGCAAAGAAGGGAAGGCAGAAAGGTGGAAGGAGTATATAGAAGGTTTATACAAGGGTGATGTACTTGAGGACAATATTATGGAAATGGAAGAGGATGTAGATGAAGACGAAATGGGTGATACGATACTGCGTGAAGAGTTTGACAGAGCACTGAAAGACCTGAGTCGAAACAAGGCCCCCAGAGTAGACAACATTCCATTAGAACTACTGACGGCCTTGGGAGAGCCAGTCAGGACAAAACTCTACCAGCTGGTGAGCAAGATGTATGAGACAGGCGAAATACCCTCAGACTTCAAGAAGAATATAATAATTCCAATCCCAAAGAAAGCAGGTGCTGACAGATGTGAAAATTACCGAACTATCAGTTTAATAAGTCACAGCTGCAAAATACTAACGCGAATACTTTACAGACGAATGGAAAAACTGGTAGATGCGGACCTCGGGGAGGATCAGTTTGGATTCCGTCGAAATGTTGGAACACGTGAGGCAATACTGACCTTACGACTTATCTTAGAAGAAAGATTAAGAAAAGGCAAACCTACGTTTCTAGCATTTGTAGACTTAGAGAAAGCTTTTGACAATGTTGACTGGAATACTCTTTTTCAAATTCTAAAGGTGGCAGGGGTAAAATACAGGGAGCGAAAGGCTATTTACAATTTGTACAGAAACCAGATGGCAGTCATAAGAGTCGAGGGGCATGAAAGGGAAGCAGTGGTTGGGAAAGGAGTGAGACAGGGTTGTAGCCTCTCCCCGATGTTATTCAATCTGTATATTGAACAAGCAGTAAAGGAAACGAAAGAAAAATTTGGAGTAGGTATTAAAATTCATGGAGACGAAGTAAAAACTTTAAGGTTCGCCGATGACATTGCAATTCTGTCAGAGACGGCAAAGGACTTGGAAGAGCAGTTGAACGGAATGGACAGTGTCTTGAAAGGAGGATATAAGATGAACATCAACAAAAGCAAAAGGAGGATAATGGAATGTAGTCCAATTAAATCGGGTGATGCTGAGGGAATTAGATTAGGAAATGAGACACTTAAAGTAGTAAAGGAGTTTTGCTATTTAGGAAGTAAAATAACTGATGATGGTCGAAGTAGAGAGGATATAAAATGTAGACTGGCAATGGCAAGGAAAGCGTTTCTGAAGAAGAGAAATTTGTTAACATCGAATATAGATTTAAGTATCAGGAAGTCATTTCTGAAAATATTTGTTTGGATTGTAGCCATGTATGGAAGTGAAACATGGACGATAACTAGTTTGGACAAGAAGAGAATAGAAGCTTTCGAAATGTGGTGCTACATAAGAATACTGAAGATAAGATGGATAGATCACGTAACTAATGAGGAGGTTTTGAATAGGATTGGGGAGAAGAGAAGTTTGTGGCACAACTTGACTAGAAGAAGGGATCGGTTGGTAGGACATGTTTTGAGGCGTCAGGGGATCGCAAATTTAGCGTTGGAGGGCAGTGTGGAGGGTAAAAATCGTAGAGGGAGACCGAGAGATGAGTACACTGAGTACACTAAGCAGATTCAGAAGGATGTAGGTTGCAGTAGGTACTGGGAGATGAAGAAGCTTGCACAGGATAGAGTAGCATGGAGAGCTGCATCAAACCAGTCTCAGGACTGAAGACCACAACAACAACACCCTCTCTGGTTTCGGCCCTTGATGAAGAATGTGCTGTTGTTCTGCTGCAGACATTCAGACATACTGAAAGTGTCTGCAGCAGAATTCAAGCCTACATAAAGGCGAAGGATGTACGCAACCAAAATTCACGTCTACTTGTGAATATTCGGATACTTTATTTATCGTACAGTGGATGTTCCTGTGAGGGTTGCCCATAGAGTAATGCACTGCATTTTTTCTTCAACAATTCTTTATTGAACGTAATGAGAATTACACACACGGAAGAATGGTGTTTATCTACACACCCTATTTTTCCACGTAATCTCCATCCTGTTCTATGGCCTTTCTCCAGTGTGAATCACCTAGTCATCGCCCTCAAAATGTCTTCCACGAATGGCATCATTTAATGGCTCAAACAAGTGGAAGTCCGAAGGGGCTAGGGCAGGTGTGTCAGGTGTGACAGCCGTGGATGGCCTTCCCGACCGCTGCAAATCGCGGTGCTCCGCCGGACCACCTTCTCATGACCTCACCCTCCGTGCCCAGCGACGAAATGTACTTCTGCCGACAGCAGATGCTCCATAGAGCATAAATTCAATGACGGCACGTTGCTTGCAACGTACATCACCTACAGACGCCATTTTGAAACTGTCCTGCAGCTACACTATCTGTTAGAAGTGACGGTAACTCGGCGCGCTCACTCAGGAGACTTCAAATAATACATACGTAAAGTTTCGCATTCGTAGCAATGTTTTCGGCTGAAAAAAAATGCTGTGCATTACTTTCTGGGCAACCGTCGTAGGTTTAGACTTAACACTGACACTTGAAACTTTATTAATAGGTGTTAATAGTAGGCGTTCACGGAATAGTTGACTATCTTCAAGCATCTGTCAACTCAGTTTCAGCATTTACTTGACACTCTGATGTGGATCAGTCAGACCTGTGGTCATTGGCTTTCCCCTTCTTTGTACAGTTTCAGTATCCTCTTTTAGTCCAGTTTGGTATCAGTTCCCACACACTCGAGAAATATTCTAGGATGGGTGACACGAGTGCTTTCTGTAAGGAATCTAATTTGTTGACTCATTGTAGTTTTGCAGTATCCTACTAGTGAATGGAAGTCTATTGTCTGCTTTACCTGCGACTGAGTGAATATTTGTGTAGCTTTTTTCAGACAGTACTTCACTATAGATAACTGGACCATCCGCACAGTCTTTGGCTTCTATTAATATTGTCTGCCAGCTCGTTAATATACAACATGAACAGCAAGTGTCATAACACATTTCCACGGGGCACGGCCCACGTCACTTCCACATCTGTCGATGATTCTACATCTAATATTACGTGCTGCTTCTTCCGCACCAAGAATTTCTCAATCCGGGTACAAATTTCGTTTGATACTCCATACAATCATAGTTTCGTTCATATGCGTTGGTTTCCTACTAGCTCAAATGGTTTTCAGAAGGTACGATATAGTATATTTACCAGATTGGTTTGATCCATTGTTTTCAGAATGTCATGTGACAAAAGGCAAATTAGGTTGCGCATGACCGTGTTTTCGGAATCCATTTCGGTTGAGGTGCACCAGGTCATTCTGTTCGAAAGTTTTACACAGTCGTATCTATTTTATTTTTTATTTTTTTTTTGAGGGAGAAGAATGAAATTTTTTATGAACATACTTGGAACATTTAGCTATACACTGAGCCTACTCAATGTAGCCTCCGTGAGCTTTGGCGCATCTGGCCCTACGTTCTTTTCATGATGTAAATGCACTTTGGTAAAATTCTGCGGATTAACTTTTACACAATCGCTTGACACGGAAATAAGGTCTTTCTCGCTATCGAATGCTTTACCGCGCAGGTGGGCCTTCAGACGACCAAAGAGGTAAAAATCAGACGGAGCCAAGTCGGCGCTGTAGGGAGGATGAGGAGCAATTTTCCAACCCATTTTCCTGATTTTCTCCTGCTTCATAAGGGGGGCTGTACGGGGTTTGACATTTTCATGGTGCAGTCTAATGTGCTGACCCTGAAGCTGTGATCTGTGGGTCTTGATGGCACGTCGCAGCTTGTCCAATGACAAACAGTAACGGTCCTGGTTAATTGTGGAGCCAGGTTCCAAAAAGTCAATGAAAATGACACGACAATGATCCCAGAAGAAGGAGGCCATCACCTTTCGGCCTGCTGTTCATGGAAGTCTTGGTTTCTTCTTCCGAGGGGAACACGGATGACGCCACTCCAAGGATTGGGTTTTGCTCTCAGGTTCGGACAAAAACAACCATGTTTCATCCTGGGTAATGACGTCGTCAAAACACTATTTCCACTCTTCAGTAAAGGTCTTCATGAGACCCTCTCATGCATTCTTCCTCATCGTTTTCATTCCTCTTATCAGATTTTTCTGTCCCCTAGTGACTGTACCAATGATACCGCACTACCCAATGACAAACGGGTCATTTCAGCAAGCTGTCGTGTCGTCACACATCTTTCATTTTAGATGATTTGATCAATGGTGTCCATATTCACATCACTCACTGCCGTCGATCGTCTACCGCATCGTGGATTGTCCAGTAGAGGGAAATCACCTTCTTTAAACCTCTGCAACCCCTGCTGGGTACTGCTACGGTCCACTGTGTCCTCCCCATAAACAGGGAGCAACTTCCTGTGAATCGATGTGGCAGAGTCATCGCCGGTCTTGAAGAGGAACTCCATCATCGACCTTTATCGCAACCTGACCTCTGCTTCACTGTCCATTATGGCTCACCTGTAAATAAAAGGAAATATTTTTATATACCAACTTATAGCTAAATGTTTCAAGTATGTTCACAAAAAATTTCGTTCTCATTCTGAAAAAAAATAGAGACGACTGTGCAAAACTTTTTGAACCCCCTTTGTACGACGTTAGAGATCAGAGTGTGTTCTAAGATAGATGGCCATCAATGAGATTGGACAGTAGCTTTGTGGATCACTTCTGCTACTTTTATTGTAGACGGATGTCACCTGTGCTTTCTAGACGTTTACGATATTTTATGGTTAAAACAGGAGCACACGCAACCGCAAAATCTGTATAAAATCTGACAGTGTTTTCACCGGACACTGGGTTTTTGTTAAATTGCCTTGACTAGATGAATAGTAATGAAGAGTGGACATCTCTCATAAATCCTACGTCAACGAAACAATGAGTTTTTGTTAAATTGCCTTGACTAGATGAATAGTAATGAAGAGTGAACATCTCTCATAAATCCTACGTCAAGGAAACAATGAGATAAACATTAAATTATATAATCACGTCCATGATAATCATAAATTTGAGAATTGCCGCAACTGTCGAAACATGAAGTAAAAGTACATCTGGATATGCTGCAAAATTTGTTAGACTGATGTAAATGAAATTCTGTGATAGCGCCAGCTGAGAATGTAAGGTTGCTCAGTAAATAAAAGAATAACACAGCGGTAGTTTGGAAAGTCCAATCCCATGATGGCTTCCATCGCCATAAAACCTTTATTTATACTAGTAGCCACCGAACACAAGGAACTATATATCCGACCCTTGTGTATCCTGAAAAATATCGAAATCGCAATAAACCTGTGGCACAAATGTGTGGTTTTTGTCAACGATAATTTAAAGCACTCCGTGTTTGAAATGTATGTAAGTTGTGAATACCCGATATCACAAAAACTTGTTAAATTGCACATGTGAAAACTGGCTTCAAAGGTAGCACTCAATGTAAATAATTTTAAAAGACGTTTATTTCAGATATGTTCAGAAGAGAGTTTTTGATTGAAAGAAGTGAAACAGGTGCAGAACGAACCACATCCCTTATAATGATGCTCGATACAAGAGAAAGAGATTGTTCAAAAATGTATCGCCACGACGAAACACGGGTGAATCAGAATCATTCCATGAATACCTACTGGAAAATGAGTCATGGTACTGGCAGTTTTAAAGTCCCCATAGGAATAGGTTCTCAGATAACTGTTCTCTTCACCTAGGTTTGCTGCTGAGAGCAAACTTGTATTTAGGTGTAAAGCCAACAGCAGTGACTATCATTCAGAATTGAACGCAGTCAGTTTCAAGAAACGGTTCAATGAACAAATCTTGCATCGAAGTCGGTCATTGTAATTATCAAGACTGTCATCGTTCAGCTGTTACAGGGAAAACACGAATTACAAACATAACTCGTTAATTTATGAAAGTCAAGCGACAGAACATACAAATTTGAGTCACACAGTTTAACGTTTTCCTTACCAATCATGTTAGTATAAGCCGATAGAATTAATTTGGGGTCGGGTTAAAATATATGTGGAGGGGGGGGGGGGGGGAAGGGGGGGACCAACTTTGAAGATAACAGACACTGAATCGCTTCTGTGTGAAATAATAGCGTGGGGACACTGTGTGAGGCCCGTTTAAAAGTTCCGAAAGAATACTTTAATAGGGAGGTCAAGATGGACATAAGTCCTGAAGCTATCATCCTAAATTTACGATCAGGTGGTTCCGACACGAACACGGATGGCATTGACGATGGTATTTCGATGTACACTCTGGAACAAAGCAATAATATTTTTTGTTTTAAAGACCCATCGGTTACAAACTGTGTTTGTCAACATATTAATTGCATAAAAAGTATGTGAGAACTTCCCTGCCATTATTGATTAGGAATTTGTACCTCACAAAGTATGCAGACTATAATGTTCAACATACTTCCCAAGGAGAAGTTAAGTTCCCAGAATGCTGTGTGCTCTAATTACTCGCGGGAATGCGGTCAGATGTATACCTCAAAAACTCCGATATTGCCGAGTACGGCCCTATCATTTCCAAGACACGAATTGAAAAATGCGTTAAAATGACAGGCTAAGTCATCTGTCGAGATATTGGTGGTTTTCGACGCTATCGGTTAGCATTCCCTGTAGTTATTCTCTCAGGACGGCAAATTGTTTGCTTGCTTGTTGTAGTGTCGAACGAGTTATTTTACAGTCAAAACGCCTGTTGACAGCGAGAAATATGATAACATACTGACAATTTTTACCATAGTCTTTTGCACCAGTCTTTTCTACCAGTAATTCTTTTTTATGCACAGTGATTCACATTTAACAACAGTCAGACACGCCCACATACGTGCGTTATACACATTTAAAAAATTAGATAGAGTACAAACAGTTGTCAACCGTATATAATGATTTCGATTTGTGTTTGAAATTAATTTTCCTGTGTATTACATTTTTACTCATAATACAGTCCAAATTTCAATAAATGACTTTTATCACAAACAGTTTCGATTATCTTGTCGTGAGACATATTGTACTTGGCATCTTCACATAGCTGCGTCAGCAGATCTTGTCTTGTGACGTCACACAGACTAAAGCTGTGGAGCAGTGGACACAACGTCAATACGTGAGACTTCTGTCACGTAGACGCTTGATCCAAACCGATTTTAAAATGTGTTATTCCCCTCATAGATTTGAATGTGTAAGACGATGTATCACAGACAAAGTAACCCGATTGTTGACCCTAGCAACACAATTCAACAACGCGAACTTTGTTTGCCCGCCTTCTGCCTCTACGCATGTGTAGACCTCATCCCCTCCATGTTTACGTGGCGCTCCGCCTCTATGCGTTGAAGCGTCTTCATATGTGATGCGTCTAAGTGTCTGTCACATCATACCCTCTGAACTATGTGCTGTACAGTGATATAATTTTGCAAGTGCATTCAGTGATATATGCACATATTATATTGAAAATATGCTACGAACAGCACTAGTAACAAAGAAATAATAAATTTTAGGGGAGATGCGGATGTTTGGGCTCACGAACAGCATAAATGTGTCAAGCAATAAACTTTCGTCCTTCCATCAACTTGTGAGGGGTGAACTGCAGTATTTAAGCGTCATCAGCTTCACACAAATATACATTTTCTAACTGTGATACTTGTCCTATCATGTTAACTTTAACATAAGATTTTAGCTCTTAATTAGTAGATTATGATAGCAAGTTAAATTCATAATTTCGGTCAATAATCACACGAAATATTGCCCCTGGAATCCGATAGATAAGCCACACGCGACAGCAAATGTTCATGACATACATCGAAAAATGGATTTTATGTTGTAGGTAATGTAGAATGTATTGAGTAGAGCATGAACATATAAATTTTAATTTTTTTAGATGGCTGAATGTAGTCGAAAGAAACTTTCTGGTACACAGAGCAGAAAAAGAAAACTGGAGAAAGAAGAGAATAGTTCCATAGAAAGAGTTCTGTATTCCGGTGAGTTGCCCTATAATGTAATCGATTACATTGCGCTTAATCTACGTTTTCTTACTCCGACTGATGAATTATTTTGAGGTGTTGTTGAGTTACACGTGGCTGCGCCTTCTATTTATTTAATAATTTACGTATGCACCAATTTGGTGACAGTAAAAAACTGTGTAGTATGTTCTCGAATCTATTTGCTTTTATTTCTGTAGGAGGTCTGTCTTCTGCTTCCGAAGATCTGGTTAAAAAGGTCAATCAAATAGTTTTTGCAGTTACTTCTTCGCCGTCGCCGGTAATTGTAGGCATTCATTCATGTGAAAGTGGTGATATGTCTTCAGGAGAGATGATTATAGAATTTGCCACTACTGATCCTGCTTTATGGCATCAGTGATAGTAGATAACTTCAGGATGTTTTTAACAGACCATGGATCCGTACAGATAAATAAATTTACCTATCCAACTATAGTAAAAATAGACCATTTTCAGATGCTTAACTTTTTAATGGCGATATCACTGCTTTCATTGACAAAATAGGTGACAAAGATTGGCAGCACTTGTCTAGAAGTATAGAACGCCATGAAAGAAGTATAGGGCATCTCTTGAGCGCCGAAAAACACCTGGGTTTAAAAACTGGTATTTTTAAAGGAAGGACTGTAGACTCCACGATCCTATCTAAAACTGAACGCGAGAAAAGAAGATGAATGGCTGCAATAGAAAGAATAATTCAAGTAATTTACTTGTCAACACGACAATATTTAGCGCTAAGAGGGAAGTCAAAAAAACTTTTCCAGCCTGATAATGGATTTTTTTTAAAACAATTGCAAGTGTTTTTAATTTCGGTGATGTGTTAGACGGTCTCGTTGCTCTTTACAAAAACGCTGAGTCACGACTTACACATTATCTCGATTATAAAATCCAAAATGAAATTATTTACTTATTGAGGGGAAAGAATTAAGAACACTACTATCTTTAACTTAAAACAATCAAAATATTTTTGTATTAGTTTAGGTTGCACACCCGACTTAGTACACGAATAACAGATTTTAATAGTGGTTTTTCTTAGATCCTCTATAAAGAAAGCTAAAGTTAAGGAAATTTTTTTGTGATTTTTTGCTGTCATAGATACTACTGGCCAGGGCTTAATTACGTTTCTGATAAATTTCTCGTCCATGGGTAACATTGATTGCCAAGATATGCGCAATTAATATTATGACAATGGCGCGAATATGAGAGTAAAAATATAGGTCTTCAGAGAAGAATAGTAGACCTTAACACATGTGTATTTTACATCCCCTGCGCGGCGCGCAGTCTAGATTTAGCAGTAAATGATGCTGCTAGAAGTTCACTAGAAATCAGATTTTTTTCTATGGTTCAAGAACTCTATGTGTTTTCTGCCGCGAAGTATCTACTCTGACTTTAAAGGCCCGATGGGGTTAGCGGAGTCGAAGCTTTGAAAGCACTTGATTTCAACTTCGGAAAGATCTAGGATGTTTTACATAAAATTTACTCTGATGATCACAGGGATATTGAAAGTAGGAACATGGCCAATTCTTTAGTAGCGAAGTTAAAGTCGTTTGAATTAATCTGCTCCATAGTTATATGGTACGACATACTGTCCAAAATTCATATTGTCAGCTAAGCTTTACAGAAACCAACCGTTGTTCTTTCGGAAGCGGACAGCAAAATGAAATTTCAAGCTAAAAACGAATTACTTGCAATTCGGACTGAATCCACATTGAGAGAAATGATCAATAAAGCAAAAGAAGAGGTTGATGCCGAGGCAAAATTTCCAAGGACAGAAAAAAAGATTTATCTACCGTAGTACCGATGGACCAATAATACACCCAGAAAGTATTTCAAAACATATTTTTACTATTATTTGTAGACACCGCTATAACAACTGGACGAAAGTTTCGAACTTTTAAATGAAAAACACGCAGATTTCTCCTTTCTACGGAACTTACGTAATTGAAAATAATTAAGGAAGAAAGAAGGAGAATCTCATCAAGTTTAAAACATAAACTGAGCAGCGACTTACATTCTAATATTGATGAAAACGATCTGTTTAATAAAGCACAACTTTTTCCATTATTCGTGGCTGATTGCACGACCCCACTGGACATATTAAATTTTATTTTCAAACAGGTTAATTCCAATATATCAGTGTTGAAATCAGTCACTTTGTCAAGCATTTCGCGAATACAAATCCTCGGAAAGTGGATTTTCTGAAGATGTTTCCTTTTTAAATTGAATGAGCAATTCTATTTTTGTTTTGCAAGTTAGATAATAAATGAAGATTCAATGAAATGTGTTTTTTCCTAAATACTAAAACAAAATGCACACGTCAAACAAAGTTTTGCATCACCTCGGTTCCGAGAGTTCCGGAACCAGTACAGAAAATTGGAATAGAGATCAACATAAACATCATTTCCGCCCTTAATATTGCTCGTGAAAACCACACATTGCTTGTTTTACCACCATACAGCGAGACCTCCAGAGGTGGTAGTCCAGACTGCTGTACACACCGGTACCACTAATACCCAGTAGTACGTCCTCTTGCATTGATGCATGCCTGTATTCGTCGTGGCATACTATACACAAGTTCATCAAGGCACTGTTGATCCAGATTGTCCCACTCCTCAATGGCGATTCGGCGTAGATCCCACAGAGTGATTGATGGGTCACGTCGTCCATAAACAGCCCTTTTCAATCTATCACAGGCATGTTGGATGGGATTCATGTCTGGAGAACATGCTGACCACTATAGTCTAACGATGTCGTTCTCCTAAAGGAAGTCATTCACGAGATTTGCACGATGGGGGCACGAATTGTCGTCCATGAAGACGAATGCCTCGCCAATATGATGCCGATATGGGTGCACTATCAGTCGGAGGATGGAATTCACGTATCGTGCAGCTGTTATGGTCCCTTCCATGACCACCAGCGGCGTACGTCGGCCCCACATAATGCCACCCTAAAACAGCAGGGTACTTCCACTTTGCTGCACTCGCTGGAAAATGTGTCGAAGGCGTTCAGCCTGACTGGGTTGCCTCCAAACCCGCCTCCAACGATTATCTGGTTGAGACACATGCGAAATCTGTGAAGAGAACGTGCTGCCAATCCTGAGCGGTCCCTGCATGGTGTCGTGGTTGCAAAGAACGACTTCGCCATGGACGTCTGGAGTGAAGTTGAGCTTCATGCAGCCTATTTCGCACAGTTTGAATCGTAACACGACGTCCTTTGGCTGCACGAAAAGCATTATACAACATGGTGGCGTTGCTGTCAGGGTTCCTCCGAGCCATAATCCGTAGGTAGTGGTCATCTACTGCAATAGTAGCCCATGGGTGGCCTGAGCGAGGCATTCCATCGACAGTTCCTGTCTCTCCTCCATTTCCGAATAACATCGCTTTGGTTCACTCCGAGACGCCTGGACATTTCCCTTCTTGAGAGCCTTTCCTGGCACAAAGTAACAATGCGGACGCCATCGAACCACGGTGTTGACCATCTAGGCATGTTTGAACTACAGACAACAAGTGCCGTGTACCTCCTTCCTGGTGGAAATGACTGGAACTGAGAGGCTGTCGGACCCTCTCCGTGTCGTAGGCTCTGCTCATGCATGGTTGTTTACATCTTTGGGCGGGTTTACTGACGTCTCTGAACAGTCAGAGGCACTGTGTCTGTGATACAATATCCACAGTCAACGTCTATCTTCAGGAGTTCTGGGAACCAGGGTTATGCAAAACTTTTTTTATGTGTGTAATAACAATCAATTTTTGAACACTTGGAGTGAATTATTAGATCCGATAGTAAACTTCAGCATCTGGTGGAGGAGGGGTGGGGGGTGCCAAGATAATGCTCGCACCCCGGCGTTGGATAGGCTAGGGACGCCTCCGAACACATCAGTACGTGCGCTGTTGCAGTACCAGCGATCTCAACTCCCGAGCGTACAGACACTGGACGACGTTCGGTGGAATCGGGCGACGCTCCCACACACAAAACACGGATTGTAAGAAATGTTAAGCACAGTACAAGAAAGTATTTTGCCGCATCCTGAGTACGAGAAAGATAATAACAGGGAGATGTGGCGCAATCGATGGTCTCAAATCGCTAATTTACTGGAAACCGCAAGTTTCAAATAACGCGAAACTTTAATAATAATTTCTTGAGCGTTACCTTGTATTACACTGTGCATGTTCTGTGGCTATCAAGCCATTTCAGCCTCATGTATTCTCTTAATGCAGAATCTCATCTACAACACAGGCAAAATCTCTGTTGGAAATTTTAGGCCTAGATTATAACCTCAAAAATTTACGTGCTTAGTGAGAAAGGTGACGTATATGCATATTGATGTTTAATGGTTCTGTCGTGGCCACTAGCTGTCAACAAGTTATTATTGCTGCCCACTGGCGTTTTGATGTCATTGCAGTGGTGATTCCGTTATATGCGATGCTTCGAAAATGTGGTGTATGTGTATCCACTTTCAGATGTTCGGAGTATCTTAAGTATCTAAAATTTATACTTTTCTTTCAGACGTATTTTTAATAACAGTCATTGATTGTTAATTGGCTTTTATCTGTTTTGCTGAATTTATTTGAAGTTGTAGAGAGTGTTTGTAATCTCGCTTTTAATTTGCACAACGAATCATCTCGAGTATGTCATAGAAAGTTTCTCTTTTCATCTTATACATTCGTGAAACTTGACTGCTTAATCCAACAAAAGATTGTACAGTACACCACTGCAGAGTAGAAATTCATTCAGGATGTGTCACATTTGCTTGATTTATTTTTATACGTATGATACGCAATGTGTGGGCTGTGGAACTCTGTGATTTGAACCATTGTGTTTTGCAGACAAAACACATCTTCCTTAATACCCGAAAGAGAAAGCATGCATACATTCAGTTCTGAGCTCAGAAATATGTAGATGTACCCACAAAAGCTAAACTTTTCCCTATTCCTGTCATCACCAGGTGGAACTCGTGGTTTGAAAGTGTCGAGTGCGTTGGAGAATATCTCTGTGATAAAGTAGAATTTGTTGAAACTGTTGAAGATGAGAGTGTAGCTGTCAATTATTTTAGAGCTTTGACTTCTGCTGAAGCAAAAAATTCAATGCCTAGCTATTTTTCTTGTTGAGCACTGCTCAAAATGTTGCAATTTGCTGCTGACATTAGAGGGCTCCAAGATACCGTTATTCATCTTCTGCGGTCTGAGCTTGGTGACCTTGCAAAGAGCTTTAAGTTACTAGAGTATGCATTTTTTTCGAGACAACCTCAGAAAAACTTCTTAAACTGTCAGAGCCTATGCAAGTACAGTTAACATCACTCTTCCAATCTGTAGGTAGTGCAAGTCTTACAAAACTGAACCACTTGATGGAGTGTCATGCAGGAAAAATTCTCATTTCTTCTATAGGTAAATTGTTTGACCCGAGAAACATAATAAAAGGCAATTTAGACAGTGGTGAAATCTCTCAGCTGATAAAGAAAATTCCCATTGTACAAGAACTTCCAACGTCAGAATTCATTGTACCATACACATTGTTTAGGGATTTAGTAGCTAGTTCTTGTAGAGAAGGTAAAGATGTTGATGTGATTGGTATTCTTCTTTCCCTGAAAGCAGAGTGTTGACTTTTTGTGGAAGCTGCAGTAAAGGCTTTGTGGATCCCAGCCAGTAATGTTGATAGTGAGAGATCATTTTCTAGATATTGCAATATAACGTCAGACAGGAGAACAGCTCTGCCTCCCAATAATATGGAAGTAATGGCATCCTTGTCTTTCCCACACTGACTTGTGTGTTGTGTACATAGACTAGGACAGGATAAATGTTTTTCTAACTTTCATCATTTGGTATTTGTGTTTTAATAAGATTTATAATTTTTATGTTTTTTTAGTTTATGTAAAATAAAAGATTTTTCACTGCAAATGTGCCATAAATGTATTTCCTTTACCTTTTACTGCTGAAAAGTGGAAATAAAAGTTAGCGAAATTATTGACGAAATGGAAAAAAACTAGCGAAAAATATACCGAAATAACTTTCTAAATATGAGGAAATCGGGCAAAAATTTTCACCACAAACAGGTGCCTCTACGTATTACTTGTGAACGCCGTGTGTAAAAGAAATGTCGAAGCCCTGAATAATCGCGCATTAGTTTGTTTTATTCGTAAGCATAGGCATATTATTATCAAACAAGCGTGGCGGAACATTAAAGGTAGACCCCTACCCTTCGCCATTACGGGCTGAAAGCAGTTGGTCTCGTTCAGTGTGTGACGGCTCGCTTCCCAAGGAAGTGCCGCCTTCACGGGCCATGACAGCTGGAAGGGTAATGGCAATTAGGTGGACTCGCTACGTTCTGTTCCGTGCCCGGAGCTATTAATTAGGCGCAGGGACCGTGCTTGTTTTCGTACAACCAGGCTAATTGGCAGGTAGGAGCTGCCAGGAGCGGTCAAGCGCAAGGACCGTCACCAGAATAGCTCCTCGCGTTTTGTTCGTTTCTATCTGTTGGGTACTACCTGTATGCTTTGAACCGTGACATTAGTGGGCCGCCACGGAAAGGAACGGCTGGACCAAATGAAGGTTTGTTGAGACTAGACGGGACGTCAGCACAACGCCTCGTCACTGAGAGCAGTGCTGAACGACGATAATACAGTTATGCGTGGCCGTTCATCTTACAGGAAGTCGGAATATTGTATTACCGTTAAGGGACTAGCTATGATACAAGACACTGTTAGCAAATCAAAATTCATCACAGATGTTCTGCCCAAAGACAGTATACTAAATTTCTCAAAACTGAGCAGTGAGGCAGTAGGAGGTCTCGTCCAAACATTAAAAAAACATCGACATATATTCGGTCGAGAAAATACACAAACACGCCAGCCAATACTTGGATGTTAATTTTTAATTTATTCTTCGCACATCGTTTCCTTTCTTATTAGCCTCAAACTATTTTTCTTCGCAAACAGAGCAAATTTTTTTTTTGTTCGAATAATTTTTATTAAAAACTTTGTATTACAGGGTGCAATAATGTCTTTCTTGTGCGTTGGTATGTGTCCGTTCGCAAGCGCGCTCTCGTGGAATTGGAGGGGAGGGGGGGGGGGTGAGGTCAGCCGGAAGGGGAGGTCAGTCTGAGTTGATATGGCCCACCACAATTTGTTATCCCGTCCCAACCTCGTCATCTCAGAGTATTACATGCACGCAACATCCTCAGTTATTTGTTGTGCATATTCCAATCTCTGACTTTCCCTGAAATAATTGCTCCAGATGGCTCCTTCCAGTACCATAGAATTTATTCCCTGATTTCTTAACGCCTCTGCTATCATCAGTAGTAGGGCGAAGGGGCTCTGAGCCCACTTTTGATATCAAATTGATACAAAATTAATTATCCATGTTAATTAAATGACCATTTAATTACCCTCACCATGGCTGGTGTCATGGGTTTTCCCAAGCCAGCGCTTGAATCCCCCTCAGGGATCTCCCAGACCCCTTCCTTCCCTTCCACTCCAATCCCCTCCCACGACATAATACAAGATGACGGCTTGGGAGAAAATGGTGAGAAATTTGCTCAGTCTGTGCTAAGCTGCTAGACTGGCAGGACCAAAAGTTACCCTCCCCTTAAAATGGCCAGAAATTGAAATTTGGACAGGAAATTCAAAAAATTCGCTCGAAATCCAAATTTATTGGTGGGAATATCAAATTTTGTGTGTACACTTTGCGGTCTGGAGATCAACTGACCTAGTTCACAAAACCACCACCAGAGGACACTGTTTGCCATCCCCACCTCCACCATGACCTCACCCCAACTACCCCTCCTCTCCTCCTCTAGTAAGAAAGCTTTAGACTGTGCTGAGCCTTTGGGTGGGACAGATGTGTTAAGTATTTCGTACACAATGCGAAATATTGCCTCAAATGGTTCTGAGCACTATGGGACTTACCTGCTGTGGTCATTAGTCCCCTAGAACATAGAACTACTTAAACCTAACTAACGTAAGGACGCTACACACATCCATGCCCGAGGCAGGATTCGAACCTGCTACCATAGCGGTCGCGCAGTTCCAGACTGTAGCGCCTAGAATCGCTTGGCCACTCCGGCCGGCGCGGAATATTGTTTGTTTAAACAAATTGAACTGCCATTGATCAAGCAAAAGACAGTAGTTCCTTCCAGTTTTATCAGTTATTCCTGGATGTGGAGTGGATATTCTCGCCATTAGTTTAGCACTGGAGCATTGCTCCAGCCAGTCCAGCCATTGGCCCTATATGGGTAGGATAGGTGGTAATAATAACAAAAATAATAATAATGATAGTAATAGAAATAATAATAATAATAATAATAATAATAATAATAATAATCCCCATGGAGGCCCGGGAAAAGAATAGGCGTCTGGTATGTTCTGCCAGTCGTAAAAGGCGACGAAAAGAACAAACCACTAATAGGGATAACCTCCCTTTTAGTGTGATTAGTTGGTTCAGGACAGAACTAAAGAACCCTCGGACAAGCGCCGTCATGGTCGGGGACGACACTTGAACCCTTTGCCCACCCACAATGGTAATGACACTGCTAGCCAACTGGAAAATGATTTAAATCCAAATAGAGATGATTTGCAGGATATGCTTCCTGCAACCACCATAGAAGGAAAACAAAGACAGCGGATGAGATGGTCAGATGAAGTTAACTGACGCCTCAACAAACAAAGAACAACACGCATCAATTAAACAATCAGAGGAAAACGAAATCTTAAGACAGCCACCAGAGCAAGCACAAATAGAACACGAAGTGAAACATTTTTTAGATATAGAAGAAAAATTTCAGTTGACATATATAGAATACAAAGACACAAATAAAGACATTAGACCATTCTTGCATAGACCGCCAAATAACCCACAAGTCGAAACAACAATAAAAACTATCAACACAATAATACACAACAAGACAAATCAAAACATAATGATGGAAGAGTTACAACTACTGGTTTATATAGGAGCACTCACTACACTAAATATACACACTAGGCAGAGATCAGAACCAACCAACACACAGAAGAAACCCACAAAATCAGCAGGGCACCACAGCTACAGATCAGAATAGAAAAACTAAGAAAAGACATCAGACAGCTAACAAAGTTTATAAGAAAAGAAATATCAGGCAAAAAAGAAAAAGGTTAGGTAAAATCTCACAACAAGAAGCGATAGAGCAATTAGATGAAAAGAAGCAGAAATTACAAGCATTGGCCAAACGACTTAGAAGATACAAAAAAAGTGAAAACAGAAGGAAACAAAACCAAACATTCAACACAAACCAAAAGAAATTTTATGAGACAATAGATAACACACATATTAAAATAGACAATCCACCAAACATAACAGACATGGAACGCTTTTGGAGCAGCATATGGTCAAACCCGGTACAACATAACAGACATGCACGGTGGATACAAGCAGAAACAGACACATACAAGATGGTACCACAAATGCCTGAAGTGATAATTTTGCAACATGAAGTCACCCAAGCAATTAATTCTATGCACAACTGGAAAGCCCCTGGAAAAGATAAAATAGCAAATTTCTGGCTAAAGAAGTTCACCTCAACACATTCACATCTAACTAAATTATTTAACAGTGACATTGCAGACCCATACACATTCCCTGATACACTTACACATGGAATAACCTAAAGATCAAGCAGACACAGCAAACCCAGCAAAATATCGCCCCATATCATGCCTACCAACAATATACAAAATATTAACTTCAGTCATTACACAAAAATTAATGACACATACAACACAGAACTAAATTATAAATGAAGAACAAAAAGACTGTTGCAAAGGAGCACGAGGATGTAAAGAGCAACTGATAATAGATGCAGAGGTTACATATCAAGCTAAAACTAAACAAAGGTCGCTGCACTATGCATACATTGATTACCAAAAAGCTTTTGATATTGTAATTCACTCATGGTTACTACAACTATTGGAAATATACAAAGTAGTTCCTAAATTGATACAGTTCCTAAACACAGTATTGAAAAATTGGAAAACCACACTTAATATCCAAACAAATTCAAATAATATCACATCACAGCCAATACAGATTAAGCGTGGAATATACCAAGGAGACTCATTAAGTCCTTTCTGGTTCTGCCTTGCTCTCAACCCACTATCCAACTTGCTAAATAATACAAATTACGGATACAATATTACAGGAACATACCCACACAAAATCACACATTTGCTATACATGGATGATCTAAAACTACTGGCAGCAACAAATCAACAACTCAACCAATTACTAAAGATAACAGAAGTATTCAGCAATGATATAAATATGGCTTTTCGAACAGACAAATGTAAGAAAAATACCATAGTCAAGGGAAAACATACTAAACAAGAAGATTACATATTGGATAACCACAGCGACTGCATAGAAGCGATGGAAAAAACAGATGCCTATAAATATCTAGGATACAGACAAAAAATAGGAATAGACAATACAAATATTAAAGAAGAACTAAAAGAAAAATATAGACAAAGACTAACAAAAATACTGAAACAGAATTGACAGCAAGAAACAAGACAAAAGCTATAAATACTTATGCTATACCAATATTGACCTACTCATTTGGAGTAGTGAAATGGAGTAACACAGGCCTAGAAGCACTCAATACACTTACACGATCACAATACCACAAATATAGAATACATCACATACATTCAGCAACAGAAAGATTCACATGAAGCAGAAAGGAAGGAGCAAGGGGATTTATCGACATAAAAAACCTACATTATGAACAGGTAGACAATTTAAGAAAATTCTTTATAGAACGAGAAGAAACTAGCAAAATACACAAAGCACTCACTCATATAAATACATCGGCTACACCATTGCAATTTCATAATCACTTTTACATCCCTTTAGATCACATAACATCAACAGATATGAAGAAAGTAAATTGGAAAAAGAAAACACTACATGGCAAACACCCGTATCATCTAAAACAGCCACACATCGATCAGGACGCATCCAACACATGGCTAAGAAAAGGTAATATATACAGTGAGACAGAAGGATTCATATTTGCAATACAGGATCAAACAATAAACACCAGGTATTACAGCAAGCATATTATTAAAGATCCCAATATCACAACAGATAAATGCAGACTTTGCAAACAACAAACAGAAACAGTAGATCACATCACAAGCGGATGTACAATACTAGCAAATATAGAATACACCAGAAGACATGACAATGCAGCAAAAATAATACATCAACAACTTGCCATACAACATAAATTAATAAAACAACACGTTCCCACATACAAGTATGCACCACAAAATGTAGTGGAGATTGATGAATTCAAATTATACTGGAACAGAACCATTATAACAGATAAAACGACACCACATAACAAACCTGACATCATAAGCACCAATGAAAAGAAGAAATTGACACAACTGATCGAAATATCCATACCCTATACAACAAATATACAGAAGAAAACAGGAGAAAAAATTGAAAAATACATCCAACTGGCTGAGGAAGCCAAGGACATGTGGCACCAGGATAAAGTTGATATTATACCAATTATACTATCAACTACAGGAGTCATACCACACAATATCCACCAGTACCTCAAAGCAATACAGCTACACCCAAACGCATATACAGGGTGAGTCACCTAACGTTACCGCTGGATATATTTCGTAAACCACATCAAATACTGACGAACCGATTCCACAGACCGAACGTGAGGAGAGGGGCAAGTGTAATTGTTTAATACAAACCATACAAAAATGCACGGAAGTAAGTTTTTTAACACAAACCTACGTTTTTTAAATGGAACCACGTTAGTTTTGTTAGCATATGTGAACATATAAACAAATACGTAATCAGTGCCGTTTGTTGCACTGTAAAATGTTAATTACATCCGGAGATATTGTAACCTAAAGTTGACGCTTGAAACCTCCGACGTTCAGTTGCGTGTTGTAACAAACACGGGCCACGGTCGACGAGCACCATCTGCAGGGACATGCCCAAACAGCTGCAACATACATCGCGTTTCTACAGAATGATCTGCCAACGTTGCTCGAAAATGTCCCACTGGAAACGCGTCGACCTGTGTGGTATCAGCATGATGGTGCACCCGCACATTCCACAATTAACACTAGGCTGACCCTTGACAGGATGTTCGACGGGCGTTTCATAGGACGTGCAGGACGCATAAATTGGCCAGCCCGTTCTCCTGATCTTACACCTCTGGACTTCTTTCTGTGGGGTACGTTAAAGGAGAATGTGTACCGTGATGTGACTGCAACCCCAGAGGATACGAAACAACGTATTGTGGCAGCCTGCGGCGACATTACACCAGATGTGCTGCGGCGTGTACGACATTCATGACGCCAGAGATTGCAATTGTGTGCAGCAAATGATGGCCACCACATTGAACATCTATTGGCCTGACATGTCGGGACACACTCTATTCCACTCCTTAATTGAAAACGGAAACCACGTGTGTACGTGTACCTCACCCCTCATGGTAATGTGCATGTGCATGTGGACGTAATGTGCTGTTCCAGTCTCTTCTGTACGTCAGGTCCTTCACCGTTCCCTTTGGATCCTTACGTAATTCGGTGCTCTCTGATACACACGATCGAACAGCGGAGGAGTGGTACTCAAGCGTCAACTTTAGGTTACAATATCTCCGGATGTAATTAACATTTTACAATGCAACAAACGGCACTGATACGTATTTGTTTATATGTTCAGATGTGCTAACAAAACTAACGGGGTTCCATTAAAAAAAGGTAGGTTTGTGTTAAAAAACATACTTCCGTGCATTTGTTTATGGTTTGTATTAACCGATTACACTAGCCCCTCTCCTCACGTTCGGTCTGTGGAATCGATTCATCAGTATTTGATGTGGTTTACGAAATATATCCAGCGGTAATGTAAGGTGACGCTTTCTGTATACAACTACAGAAATCTTTAATTATTGATACATATTCAATTACCCGAAAGTTCCTAAATGCAATGTAACATATACCATACAGTTAAAAGGAAGTCACGCTTGATCAAGGTCCGCGTCACTTTACATTTCTAACCAGACATAACGTCTGAGAAAGGGAAGAAATAATAATAATAATAATAATAATAATAATAATAATAATAATAATAATAGGACAGCAAGCTATCACTGAAGTATATGGGAGCAGCCATCTGCCGATCTACAAGTGAATAGCTGCTGCTGGGGGGGAACATAAATATGGGTAATAACAGTATTAGAACAGCATCCCACTGTCCCACAACGCCGGTAACATCCTTCCCCTGTATACAGGACTGCTGTAGCAACATCATTTTTGATTGAAACACGCTTACACCTATTAATGAGTCGCAAATCACATTGCAGCCAACATAAATATGGGAAATATGTCGTGTGATACTTTTTATGAAAGCACTGCTCATTAAATTAACTGAACATGGTTCCTCAAGACGAGAAAGAAAACTGACCAATCTCGTCCAGTGTAGTCCAGCGCCATCTACCGAGTGTATTCAGTACCTTAGGAGCTGTTCAGACAGAAAACCGTGGCTCACAACAGCCTTCTTAGGCCTCTACCTATGGCTCTCCTGCCACTGTCTATGGCTCATACTAACTGCAGCCCCATCCGAAGCATAGATTTCTTAGTTCACAATATCCTACACAGGGACGTTCTTTTGTCAATACACCCAGAATTTCTCACGTGAAATGTAGATTCCTTCCTTTTACGCGAGGTGTTATCGAATATAACAGAAACCGGACCATACACACGTTTTCACATCGCTAAAGTATCGTTAGTTAATATGGAAATCTTGTACAATGCTACTGCATAGGCTATATTTCTTCTAAGTATTCTCTCATCAGGCAGAAAAATCTATTCTTATCTGCTATGTTGAGCTCGTTTTTGGCTCATGATGAAGTCCTAAGAGCATGCTCTACCTCGGTCACCGGATGCTTCCTCACTTTCGAACTCCCTTAACGTAAACGATGTCTCGTCACATCCACACTCCCTCAAGGTAACAGCACAGAGAAATCGTAAATGTCACGTTAATGTAACGAAAAAACGCCTGATTAACGCTCCAAACCTTGAATTATATCCGTGGTACTCTCATCCTCCCTTCCCCCCTCTCGGTGGCACGTCATTGATATCAAATTGATAGGCTAATTAATGAAATTGACCATGAGTGCATGGTGATTTCTTCCTGCAGTCAGGTCACACTCGTCAGGTAACCCGTTACAGATGCTTCCGTGACGTCTTTGTAGGCTTCCCACAGGCTAGGGAGCCACTTCCTCTGGTACCAAAATGGGTGGTAACCGTCATCAAATAGCTGAAGACATCCAACGCTAGTTCCGCTCTGTCTCTCAGTTGTCTTCTCATGCTACTGGAAGTATGTCACCTACAATTCGCGCATACTGCTCCTGAACTAATCTTGCTGCAACCTGTCTATGTATGGAGGGGTTGTAGGAAGTTCCATTCTCTTCTCCACCCGCTCAACGCCTCTGCCACCGGTTTGCACGTCAACAGCAGTCGCTGGGCTGTTAACCGCCGTCCATGCGTCGGGGCTGTACTGTTTGCTGCCGACAACCCACCGCTAGCCGAGCCGAACTGCTGTCAATGATTCCAGACTCATAACAATTGTGTTAAATACCTGGATGTTGAACAATATGCATCCCATCACCCCTCCTGCAAACCGAAACAGTCTGGGATGTCTTTTCGAAATATCCTGGAAAGGTTGACGCAGCGAGCATTTACAAAACACCTGTCTACGTATCGCCACATCCCAAATGTGCGAGAGTCTGCAGACCTTGGTGACCCTCAAATACAGCACTATCGAAGCGTTCCTCTTGGCACCCACCAAATTAGTGGGTCGATACTTCGAGAACTCAAATGGGAATTTCTAGAGGGAAGAACATATTCTTTTCGAGGAACGACATTTGAACCTGACCGCAGAAGAATTTTTCTGCCACCAACGTACATTTCGCTTAAGGTCAACGAAAATAAGATATGAGAAATTAATGCTCATATGGAAGCATATAGGTACTGTTCTTCCTTTGTTCCATATTGAGTAGAATAGGAAAGAAAGTTGAAACGTCCCCTTAGAAAATTTTACAAGACTGGTCTATGTGAAACGTCCCCTTTGAACAATTATACACGAATGTTCTTAAGCTGACACACAATATTTTTAGCGCAACGCAATCTGACTTTCAAAAATCCCTACTAAAGAATGGCCCTGATTAACATTAACCTATACGTTTCACAAATCACTTACCTCACAAAAATCTTCGTTACTCGAACTACTGCAATACAGCGAGCACCACTACTGCCAGCTAAATAAAAGATTCAAACTACGGAAGGCACTAACTACTGATAGGCATAGTTAGCGAATGAAGGATTTTAATAGAGAACAAACAATGGATTTACCTTAATAGTCATAATATATATATCAGTTCATGACACCAATTCTTACATATTTCAAAACTCCACCATCTCTCTCCCCACGTCCACCACTGCTGGCGGCTCACCTCCAACTGCGCAACGCTACGCGCTGTTAGCATCCAGCTGCCGCTGATCAACACTACAATGGCGGGTATTACAACAATGCCAACCAGCCACAGACTGCACACGGCACAGCCAGTGATTTTCATACAGATCGCTACGTGGCGGCGGCGTTACCGATAAAAAACCCAAGCAGCCTACTTACATAGCCCCCATGCTCCCCACAAAAAAAAAATTACAAATTGTTTTGGGCAGTGGCCAATACAGATTTGAAAAATTTTTTCATAATTACAATAACAAAGAAATGAAATGCACACACTTATCGATACAATGTTGGTCTAAAGCTAAAATTTTCTCACAGTCCATAAAGACAGTCATGATCATTCATCAAAGTAAAATTGCAGTGTTTTTCTCAAAGTCTGAGTAGTAAAAGAAAATGCACATGGAAGTAGTGGATTTCCATGCATTCTTGAAGAAGTAGCGTTGTCCTTCCAACGGAAAGACAGTGCTGACTCTTGACATGCAGACAGGTCATGGGCCACAACAGAGCAAACCCACAGCAGAGTCAGTCGAAGTTTTAAAGAATATTGTTAGGTAGGTCGTCACAGAGTAGACCCATTGTAGTCCTGGTAGAGATTACGGTATTGGTGGGCCACCAGAGGTGCAGACCCACTGCAGTCCTTGTAGAAATAATGGTATTGGTGGGTCATCAAAGGTGTAGACCCACTGTAGGCCTTGTAGAGATGGCCAGCAGCCATCTGTTTGACTGTGCAGGCGCTCAGTCACCATTGAAGAGTCTTGCAGATAATATAGCAAGTCCATAACCACCACTTGTGCACTCACAAAAATTGTTTTTGAAATGTCCTTACAACCAGCAATGCTGTTATCCAGTCCCTTACTGCATTATTAACACACGTGCAAACACTATCAGTCCCTACTTCTCACATATTTTCCATATACTATGACCAACAGAAATGTGTGCAGTGAAATGCAACTTACAAGTTACTTAATTTGATGAACAGGTGTCAATTACAATTTTATAACATGAGAATACAATAACAAAGGTACAAAAAACATCATTGAACAACATAATAGTACAGATAACATTTGCAGTAATACAGGCTTTACAAAAGAATCGAAATAACATATACATCAGTGTTACAGGAATTGTGACAGGAGCACATACATAAAAAATCAGAATAAATTTCAAAACATCAACTTCACACATGAGCATTAAAATAAAAGAGAATAAATAATGTCTAAACATCAGAAAAATTCTACAATGTAAATATTATTAGCTAAACACATAAAGACAGGAAGAACACAAATATACAAGAGTACACAAACACATAGCGGAATAATAGAAAGGGAAAGGACAGGGTTTTTTTTCAGTGTAACATTTGGTACTGCAGTCCAACCCAAAACGTCATTCTGTAGATCTTTCGTCTTATCTCAACATTTGTTTCCACCAAAAATATCATATTCAAGCATGCTTTCTGTATTTTGTTCACATCCTCTTTCAAAAATAGTTTTCCTCCACTGTACACTACTTTTTTGGCCAAATGATTTTCTTGTAACTTCTCAATGCATTTCTTCCAATTCCTTCAATTCTTCAAATTTCGTATTTAGTCTACCCCCTCTTAAGCTAACTTAAACCTACTGAGCTCAGATGCTAAACTAAGGGACGAGGCAATGCAGCACCACAAAACAATTAATACAAATAGCAATGATAAAAAAATGGAAATTGGCAAAAAAAGGTAGCAATATTACAACTAATATAAGACAACGTGCAGCAAACAAGAAAAATAAATCAGTAATAAAACTGGCTTAACCTAGTAATACAAAGTGACATTCAGTAGCACTATGAATGGCAAACAGCCGCAGCAAATGCTATAACTTATACCTAAACATGACAAAGCTCAATCAGAAAAAATGTTACACTAAAGACAACAATGCAGATAAGGACAATGTCTATTCACATCTTAATGTCTATGCAATTAAAGTGGTGCACCACAAAAATTTATTGTAAAAAAATATTACCATGTACTTGAAAAGACAATTCTGTATGCAATTTCTGTGAAGGGAAATGTCTTTTTGTGCTACTTCGTTTTTTTAAAGTACATCATAAAGTTATTATTTACTGGATCTGTAGGCATAAAATATTTATATTAGTACATCCATAAAATTTATTTTAACCAATGCTTCAGTGCAGTTAGAAACTAGATATTAAACAAAATGAGTAAATAAATGCATAAAGCAAGCCAAATGGCATTTCTCTCAACTAGCAGGACAATAGCCATGAAATGTTTCTCGTCGTTTCATTAGGCATTTTAGTAAATATCATAAATTAAGAGCTCCACAGTGTAATCATATGTTTTCAAGTTTGGGCGTGTAGTATTTGCGATGCTTTCTACAAAGGAATCTCAATAGCGAGGATAATGGCCTCTTTTTTTTTCTCCACCTGTGCCTCTGACAGGCACACACTAATGGCTTTCTTTTGTCAGGTGGTTGTCGCCCAGCTGGGTGCCCACGACGCATTACATGCAGGTGGCCACTTAACTGTCTTATCGAAATATTTACGACACCAGTTTCCGCTACAGTGACAGTCTCATATAAAAAAAAATTCACAGGTCAAGAATTTGCGTTACAAATCTGTAGAAATAAAATCATTTAAATATAAGTGTGTCCAAAAAATTTTCGCCAGCATAGTGATACATTCACGCATATACATAGTTTTCATAACTCTTAAAGTACGATTCCTGGTTTCCAACAACCTTTTTCACAAACCAGAGTCCCTAACCACCACTCATTATTCCTTACCTTATTCGTTGACACTTCTTCAATATTTCATCATAACAGATACGTAGCATAACCAAATAACTCATATAGCATCAGCTTAAACATACCTCAGCAGCATAATTCACATCGTCGTCGTAATAATAACATCATAACACCTCAGTCAAATCTCAAAAATGTCATAGCTTTCTGCAATAATTTCAAAGCCTAAAAAAATTGTCTGCTCATGTCAAAAGTGTCATCTACCTCAAACATACTTTAAAAATCATGATCCCATACCAAATATATCATTCAAAGTTCTCATAGTGTCACAATGGTTCTGAAAAAATATGAACTGTTCACAAAGTACAGACAAAATACAATTTCATAAGTGTGAAGTAATCCAACTGTATAATTACGTAACATCTGTCACTGATGTAGTAAAAAAAATGTTTGTCTCTCAGTTAAATCATCAGATAGCTGTGTAATTCTGTATTAGAGAAATATGGTACCGACGTGTAAAGTTGTATAAACAAATACCATATTAGCTAGGGCTCCTTGTGCTTGCCAAACACATGGTACCCCCCTGAGGAATAATGTAATTATATCCTCAGGTGTTACAGATTACAGCAATGGAATGAAATGTATCACGGAAAACTTTCTTTGTAATTCAAATATGTTGAAAAATAAATAGTTTAATGCGTGTCCTGTAGCGCTAAATGTGCGTCTTGCTGTAAGACAATCTCTGTGGAAGTGTCGTAGTTATTGTCCTCCGAAAGCTAAGTTCTGGAGAAGTCAATGTACTTACCTCATGATAAACAAAAGTGAAATGCTTTGCATATAGATATCGTAGTTACTACGCTTATTGCCGTGATGAAGTAAGTACTGTACTGTAACGTATTGTTGTGCTTCGATAAAGGCTGTCTCATTGTAGCTATACCCAAAAAGTTACTACTAAAACATGTTTTACTTTCCAGAATAATACAGAAAAACTGTGCAGATATAAAACAGACACACCGCAAAAGCAATAATATAAATTGTGTCACTCATTAGTAGCGTCGTGATATAATCGTGTAGTTATCAAAGAAACCAAATGCTAAGTCATCTTCAATCTCACAGAAAGTACTTCAAATAAAGAATGTCTTTTCAACTAAACCAAAATTTTGCATTAAAATCTCATTAACAGTATATGTTCTAAGTATGTCAGCCTTATAATTGTTACGTAATCGTGCAACTAACAAGCAAAAATGTACACACACAATAACACTGTGACGTCTGTTCACTATAACAATGCACTCGTAAATACTGTATAAATATGTTCCGTAGGTTCTAGACTGGATAGTGAACTTCAAAACATTGTCGCATGTTAGTTTCTCAGTGTGACAAATTGTACTAGTAGCGTGAAGTGAAAAATTTTATGGTAAAGACTAAGTTAAAAAGCAGATTGTCTCTCAATAAACGGTTTTACATGTGAAATATACTGCAATTCCTTACTCTTCATAGTACTAAGAGTTTCAACTGAAAAGCAATTATCATGTGATTACGTCGGTAAGGAACACTGGAATTTTGCTCAACGTTAGCTTATGTTATTTTTCTCTGAGCCAGCCGGCGCACGCGGCTGCCTGCGGTGCGAGTCATTGTCTGTTTCTTTGGTGGCGCGCTCCGTTATTGGGATTAGGAGACCTAAACTGCAGAGAGGGCCCAGCTCTGTTTGGATCCCGCCAGTTCTGATGAAATTCCGGTCTGTCGTTATGATTATATCGTCTGTCGTCATGTCGGTAGTTCCTGTAGTTTCTTTCTTGTCGGTTAAGTGGTGGAGAATTTCTCCATGAATTATCATTGCGCGGTGGACCCTTGCGTCTGAAATTATTCTGTCTCCAGAGATAATAACAGTTCTGGTTGCCATATTGTCTGTTTCTGTGATTGTCTGTGTAATATTCATTACTACGGAAATGCGATCTTTCTCTGTAACTATTATTCTGCCAACGGTTGTCATACGGCTGGTGTCTGTTTTGGTCACGATTTGTATTTTGAGAATAGCCTTGTCGTGTCCAGTTATTATTTCTTTCATCGCGGAATTGCGACGGATGTGACCTGTAATTGTTGTGTTCCTGTTTTCGCGTTCCGCGATTGTCAGTGTCAATTTCTAATTCTTGTAAGAGTCCCTGTAAAGCTTCAATGTCGTCTTTGCAACGGCCTGCCAAAATAATATGCTGTAAATGTTCAGGCAATTTGATTAAGCAAATGCGGATGAGTTCTGATGGGCTGTATGGGTTTCACAGGTACTGATTCTTGTGCAACATGTCTTCAAAATATTTCACAAGACTGGAAAATTCAGATTGTTCGAAATGTTTCATCATCATGATGCCATGTTTTACTCGGTCTTGTGTGGCTTGGGACCAATATGCTGTGAGGAAGGCATGGTAAAATTCTCCTTCACTGTGGCAATCGTGAATGACCGATCGCATTCTTACAGCTGGTTCATTCTCTAAGTAGCCACACACAAATTCTAATCTGTGCTCTAGTGACCAGTTGGGAGGAAAACAATGAGAGAATTGATGGAGCCACGCTTGTGGATGAATGTCGCTGCCAGAATTCTTAAATGTTTTGAATTTACGTGTAGTAATGAACAGCTTATAGTCAATATCATCGTCTCGGCGGGTAGCATATCGGTCATTGTTACGTCGCGTCGGCGGTTCCATCTCAGAATTCGGTGTACCTTGCCAATTTCTTTCATAATTTCCGAAGTGCCCTGTGTTATTATTTTGTGGCTGTTCCGTATTTCTATGTCCCTCTTCCCGTATTGGAGCGCGAGTGTCCTCTGAAATACGTAATTGTTGTATTACCTGTGTCAGCTGATCTTGTACTTCCCGGATTTCTCTTTGGTGTTGCGTACTAATTTGATTCAGACTTTGTTTGAATTACCTAATTTGTTCGCACTCTTTTGTGTCATTAAAGACTACCGGTTTTGTGTCATTCAAATTATCATCTACCTTCGTAGATAAATTACTTAGCTGATCCGAAAGTTAAACTACTTTCTCTGATAATGAACTAATGTCCTCCATGTGTCTTTCTGAACCAATTTTCAGAGTATATACTGTGTCCTTTAAGTTTTCTTGAGTTTTTGCAAGTTGCGTAACCGAATCGGTAGATGCAACTGAGTCAATTTTAGCTTGCAAGGTCTCATGATTTTCATGAACAATTGTTTGCAGTTCTTTTATGGCTGCTTCGTGATTATGTAATGCATTTTCATGCCGCGAAAAAATAGGTTGGAAATGCCCACAAATTTGTGTTTTTACGTCATTACAGACTTTTTGACATTTCGATTCGATTTTATGTAATTCAGTAGTTAAATCTTCACGTGTTTGTTCAAGCGTATGTTCCACTGAGTCTAACTTTTGAAGCTTTTGCTCCATTGCGTCTAACTTTTGCTCTGTTTGTTTCTGATTTTGTTCCATTGTGTCTAACTTTTGCTGTGTTTGTCTCTGATTTTGTTCCATTGTGTCTAACTTCTGAAGATTTTGTTCCATTGTGTCTAACTTTTGCTGTGTTTGTCTCTGATTTTGTTCCATTGTGTCTAACTTTTGAAGATTTTGTTCCATTGTGTCTAACTTTTGAAGATTTTGTTCCATTGTGTCTAACTTTTGAAGCTTTTGTCCCATTTGTTGCATTAACTGTAATAACAGTGCACTGGTGTCTGAAACATGTTCCTCAGTGCTTTTCGGCAGTGCATTTGAACCGGCAATATTCGCATTTTGAAAAGCAGAAAATGTGTCTTGATTTATTTGAGAAAATGGTGAGGACGCAAAATCTGGATCTACAGTATTTGCAAGATTGTGTCCTGTCATTTCGGAATCCTGAGGCGAGCTGTTGCCGACCGATCGATAAATAACGCTTCCCTATTCACTAATTGTTTCACTGCCTACACCATTATTTGCAACCCGCTCCATTTCCCTACACACAGTTACCAAATTACTACTTTGAACATTAGTTAATTCATTACATGGTGGCGCTAACACACTGCTTTCGTCTTCACTGTCATTTCTCAGTTTACTTTGGAGCCTAGTATTACGTTTTTCACACGCCATTATTGTCACAATTTTTCACACGACAACACAGAAAAACACAATTTGAAGAACAAAAATAAGAGAACACATTAACATAGCACTGAAAATAATATCTAGTTACTTGCAAGCGCAACTGCGAAATACTTCGTGCAAAACTACATGCATGCCACAAATATTTTACTGAACAACAATGAAAGACTGCAACTACAAAGGAAATTCTCTCTATGATAACGCGCTAGCAATAAACAAAAGCTACACTAATTACACAAACTACAAGGAAAAAATCAGAAGATTCCAGTGAGGTATCCTCGGCTAAGGGTCGACATATGAAACGTCCCCTTTGAACATTTTACAAGACTGGTCTATGTGAAACGTCCCCTTTGAACAATTATACACAAATGTTCTTAAGCTGACACACAATATTTTTAGCGCAACGCAATCTGACTTTACAAAAGAATGGCCCTGACTAACATTAACCTATACGTTTCACAAATCACTTACCTCACAAAAATCTTCGTTACTCGAACTACTGCAATACAGCGAGCACCACTACTGCCAGCTGAATAAAAGATTCAAACTACGGAAGGCACTAACTACTGATAGGCATAGTTAGCGAATGAAAGATTTTAATAGAGAACAAACAATGGATTTACCTTAATAGTCATAATATATATATCAGTTCATGACACCAATTCTTACATATTTCAAAACTCCGCCATCTCTCTCCCCTCGTCCACCACTGCTGGCGGCTCACCTCCAACTGCGCAACGCTACGCGCTGTTAGCATCCAGCTGCCGCTGATCAACACTACAATGGCGGGTATTAGAACAATGCCAACCAGCCACAGACTGCACACGGCACAGCCAGTGATTTTCATACAGATCGCTACGTGGCGGCGGCGTTACCGATAAAAAACCCAAGCAGCCTACTTACAAAGTGACTAGCAGTGGTACAGCATGCTCTCCACCAAACACCGCACAATGGTTTGTTAAGTAAGCATATAGATGTAAATGTACTTTAGTCTACCTGTTAAGATGTCAGTCCTTGCATTTATAAGTACACAAAACTCGCAGAAGAATGTTGTCCCTTTTTTATAAAGAATAAAAAGTAAGACAGAACATCTGCTCGTCTCTCTCTACCAACTATCGAATTAGCCTCTAATTTTCTCAATGCAGTCACTTTGAAAGACATATGTGAGAGGTTGTAATATGTTTGCCTACGATACTTAGAGGAAACGGTATAAAGCTCACCTTTCAACTCCCCTTTCGTCGGAGTATCACCTGCCTGTCTTATTCTCACGAATCTTCCAGTGTTCGATACGTAGCATTTCAATCCACCAGATTTCGACGAGTAAGAGATTTCCCCTACCAAGTTACAGATCCCTGCAAATTGTCTCAATATTCCGTCAAGTACTGATAGCATTGTTCCACTAGTTAGAAGGCTGACAGGTAGAGAGCTATCACAACGAGAAAAACAGGATATTAACGTACAGGAGAAAAGTCACAACCATGCAGAGTATATGCGGACTGCACACAGAAATTCAGAAGCATAACATCTACAGTTTATCGACATCGAATGACTGTGTATTTATATCACCCTGCACTTGCGCTAATCTCCTTTATCGTGTACCAGAAATACAAAATCGTAATGGTGACCGAGTCCTTGCTGACAGCACAGTGTCTCTCTCCCTCTCTCTCCCCTAGTTATTTTCGTAACTCCAAACAGAGGAAAACTAGGTACTATAAAAACTTTGCTAACATTGTCTGGTAGAGAACTCAATAAGATTTTATCACATCTCTCTCTTCTGATATATTGAAAAACAAATTCCGTCTGTGTGTTGACATCGACCGTATGTGGTGATCCCCCTAAATATACATGTACTGGTCAAAATGGTTCAAATGGCTCTGAGCACTATGGGACTCAACTGCTGTGGTCATTAGTCCCCTAGAACTTAGAACTACTTAAACATAACTAACCTAAGGACATCACACACATCCATGCCCGAGGCAGGATTCGAAACTGCGACCGTAGCAGTCGCGCGGTTCCGGACTGAGCGCCTAGAACCGCTAGACCACCGCGGCCGGCTAAGCAGTATGATACATTGTTTTATGCTGTGACACATCAAAGCAGTGGGTGTTACAGCTGTACACACAGCCATACGTTTTGTTTCCTACCATGACTTCAAGGTCTTTGACAGGTGCTAACAGTAACACGTTTCAGTCCATTGGCTCTCACAGGAAGCTGAACTTAGCATGGTGTAAACTATACTGCTCTCACAACACACAGGATGGTGGAAATAAAAGACAGAGGCAGTGTTTCTTATTGACAAAGATCTGGAAGACATAGCAACATGTGGAAACTGGAAGAGCTTGCAGCATTATGGTGCATTTCGAAAGGAGCTACTATCTGTTGATCGATCAATGGCAGTTAAAATTGTTGAAATAAACAATATTTCGCACTGTGTACAAAATAATAAACGCTTATGTCCATCATGTCCGAATGCTCAGCACAGAATGAATGTCCCTCACAAGTGGAAGAGTATTGGTGTGGGTGAGGATGGCAAACAGCGTCCTATGGTGGTGGTATCGTGAACTAGGTCAGATGGTCTCCGAACTTCAGGATTAACACACAAAACTGATATTCCTATCAAAAATTCGAATTTTCCGCCATTTGAAGGAGAGGGAAACGTGTGGCCCTACCAGTCCAGCAGCTCAATACAGACGAAGCGAATTTCCCACCATTCTTTCCTCAGGCCGCCATCATGGATTATATTGTGGGAGGGGGTGGGAATGGGAAGGGTGGGAATAGGGGCGGTGGAGGGGGCTGGGAGTTACCTGAGAGGGGTCCATATGATGGGTGGCGGTAACTAATTGACGAATTAAATTAATTTGGATAATTAACTTAATATCAAACTGATATCAAAAATGGTCTCAGAGCACGCTTGCCCTACTACTGTTCCTTTTACTAAGTGATGTTTCTGACACATTCATTTCCTCGCCGGTCTTGCGGAATTCCACATTTCTTATGAGTCCACTTAATTTTAAGTGTCCTTTTGTAACACCACATCTCAAACGCTTCGATTCTCTTCTTTTCCGCTTTTATTGCAGTCCACTTGCGTAGCATGCAATGCTGCGTAAGAGTGATAGATTCAGAAACACTTCATTCTGAAATTAGATTTATTTTTTATACTAGAAGATGTCTTTGAACGAGGAATGTTTGCTTTTTCTAGTCTGCTTTTTAAATGCTCTTTGCTTTGTCCCTCCCGCTTTATTAACTTGCAAAGGCACCAGAATTCCTTTACTGCGTCTACTTCGTGGTCCCCAGTTTTGATGCAAAACTTGTCGCTAATCTCATTTTTGCTCTTCAATTCTTTCGTCTTTTTTCGGTTTTGTTTCTCAAAAAATGGTTCAAATGGCTCTGAGCACTATGGGACTTAAGATCTGTGGTCATCAGTCCCCTAGAACTTAGAACTAATTAAACCTAACTAACTTAAGGACATCATACACATCCATGCCCGAGGCAGGATTCGAACCTGCGGCCGTAGCAGTCGCGTTTTGTTTCTCAGTCCATATTCTGTGGTCATAACAGGTTCTGTTCTTCTTACTCAGTTTCACGGAGTATAGCAATGTCATCAGCGAATATTATCATTGAAAGCTTCTCTGTTGAATTTTAATCCAACTTCTGAACCTTTCTCGTAGCTTCTTCACAAAATTCCGGTGAAACAATAGAGGAGAAAGACTGAATTCTATCTTACGTCTTTTTTAATCCGAATACGACGCTTTTGGTCGACCTTTCTTGGTGTTCTCTCTCGCAACATCTGTAGGGGGTGGACTAAAATATGGAAACGCCAGAAATGCAACACATTAATATGCCTAAAAAAACTGTTGGCATCAAAACGTCTTCCAGCTGTCACGGAATCGCTAAATTCAGCTCCTGTCTGATTTTCAAGGGAATCTTACACCATTCTTCCTCCAAAATAGTGGCAAGTTCAGGTAATGATAATGTAGATGGCTAGAGACCACACACCCTTCTCTCCAAAGAAGCCCACAAAGACTCAGTAATTTTGAGATCTGGTGACTGTGGTGTCTAGGGGAAATGCGACAGATCATTCTAGTGCTTACAAACGAGTCCTAGACGATGCGAGCTATGTGAACAGGGCGCTGTCGTCTTTTTAAAATACGGCCTCACCATTGGGGAACAAACGTCGTACCGTGGAATGGATCTGATCAGCCAGAATGGTCATATAATCCTTGACATTAATGCGACCTTGCATAGTAACCACGGAGCCTACGGAATACCACGATATGATTGCCCAAATCATCACCGAATCCCCGTCATGCTTCACTCTTGGGACATACACTCGACCAGATGCTGGAAACAGTGCGAAATAAGACTCATTCGACCAAATTCCTTTCTTCCAATGTCCTACAGTCGTAGTTTTATGGCCTTTGCATCAAGTTTTCCGGTTACGTGCATTTACATGGTGAAACAACGCTCTGGCGGGCGGTTTGCGGGTTTAAATCACTTCAGGGTATGACCATGCGGTGCATTTCACATGCAGTCGTCGAACGGTGGCGCTGGCAGCAGTCCACATACGAAGAGGTGTGTTGGTGTATGTCAGAGTGCGGTGCAGCGGGTAAGTGTACAGACGTTTTCAGACGTGCTAATAGTGACTGTGTGTTGAAAATGGCTCAGAGAACACATATTGATGACGTTATGAGGGGCAGAAGACTAGGGCGACTGGAGGCTGGACAAACACGGCAGGTCGTAGCACGGGCCCTCCATGTGCCACAAAGTGTGATCTCAAGATTATGGCAACGATTCCAGCAGACAGGACACGTGTCCAGGCGCTACAGTACGGGACGTCCACAGCGTAGAACACCACAAGAAGACCGATGTCTCACCATCGGTGCCCGCAGACGGCCACGGAGTACTGCAGGTAGCCTTGTTCGGGACCTCACCGCAGCCACTGGAACAGTTATCTCCAGACACACAGTTTACAGGCGACTGAACAGACATAGTTTATTCGCCCGGCGGCCTGCAAGGTGCATTCCACTGACCCTTCGTCACAGGAGAGCCCGTAACGCCTGGTGTCAAGAACCCAGTACATGGTCATTGGAACAGTGACCCAGGTTATGTTCACGGACGAGTCCAGGTATAAACAGTGATTCTCGCCGGGTTTTATCTGGCGCGAACCAGGAACCAGATACCAACCCCTTAATGTCCTTGAAAGGAACCTCTATGGAGGTCGTGGTTTGATGGTGTGTGTGTGTGTGTGGGGGGGGGGGGTTGTGAACAGTGCAGGTACACCCGTGCATGTTTTTGACAAAGGAACTGTAACAGATCACGTGTATCTGGACGTCATTTTGCACCAGTATGTCCGCATTTTCAGGGGTGTAGTGGGTCCCACCTTCCTCGTGATGGATGAATACGCACGGCCCCAGCGAGCTGCCATCGTGGAGGAGTACCTTGAAACAGAAGATATCAGCCGAATGGAGTGGCCTTCCTGTTCTCCAGCCCTAAACCCCATAGAGCACGTCAGGGATGTTCTCGGTCGACGTATCGATGCATGTTTTAAAACTCTTAGGACACTTCAGGAGCTCCGACAGGCACTAGTGCAAGAATGGGAGCCTATACTCCAGCAGCTGCTCGACCACCTGATCCAGTGTATGCCAAGCAGTTGTGCGGCCTGTGTACGTGTGCATGGTGATCATATCCCGTATTGATGTCGGGGTACATGCGCATGAAACAGTGGCATTTTGTAACTCACGTGTTTCGGGACGGTTTTCTCAACTTAACACCAATACCGTGGATTGCAGATCTGTGTCATGTGTGTTCCTTATGTGCCTATGCCATTAGCGCCAGTTTTGTGTAGTGCCACGTTGTGTGGCACTACATTCTAAAATTATCCTTAATTTATGAGCAAGAGTGTAGATCTCTTATTCCCCTGCGTAAATCCTGGATTATGTTGTGTGTTGTTTCCATAAATAACTACAAGAGGATGCCGTGTTAGTTCACTGCAGTGGCCACGGCTGTCTAGTTCGCTACGCTTGTCCAACACACACATGTACTCATTATCCAAATATTACAACCGGAGTGAATGCCGCCTTGTGGCTCTGCGACATGCTAAGGAAAATATATAAGCAGAGCAGGGGCGAATGGGGAATCATTATAGCGACGATATGGTCTGCTAATGGTAAAAATACACCGACATAAGCGACTTTGACAAAGTGGAAATCGTTACGGCCTCGCCGCCTCTGAACGGGCATCTCGGAAATGGTGAAGCTGGTCAGCTCTTCACATGCCACTGTTGTGACGATCCATGGAAAGTGATTGAAGGACGGTGAAGTCGCTAGTAGGTGACCAGGTGTTGGACGTACAAGCCTCATCACGGAGTATGGAGGTCAGAAGTTTGCCCGCTTTCAAAATCAGGATAGGTGGATTGAGGACAGAGCACAGTGTTCGGGCAGGAACAAGTGTTCCGAAGGACAACGTTCAGCGCACACTGTTGGACGTGGAGCTTACTGTTCTCATGTTGACCCAACAACATCATCACTTACGACTGCAGTGGGTACGGGATCATCGACATTGGACAATGCATCAATAGAAATGCTTCGCCTGGTCAGATGGATCATATTTCTTGTTGCACACGGTCGTTAACAGTGTCTGGATGCACCGTCATTTAAGCAAACGGTTGCTCGAAACAAGCACCGCGCTACGGACGTGGGGGACGTTCACCTGGGCTTCCATGGGAACTGCGGTAGCAATCGAAGGTACCATGACAGCCGTGGACTACTGGTACGTCAATCTGGATCTCTCCGCACCTGATGTCTTGTCCGAAAGCGATGGCATATTCGAGCAGGCGAACAGTTTCAGCCAGCTACAGTGGTTTCAGGAGTATGATACTGAACTCATCTTGATGTCTTGGCCATTGATCTTAACTCCGATGGAACGCAGCTGGGACGCTATCAGGCGCCAGCTACGCGGCCACTAACCTCCGGCTCGTAGTTTACGGGAATTGCGTGACGTAGGCGTAAACATCTGGTGTCACAGACCTCTCGAAACTTACCAAGGACATGTCGAATGCATGCCACGTAGAATCGTTGCGTTATTGCGATTCAAAGGTGTACCAACAATCTATTAAATAGGTGGTCATAATGTTTCGGCTCATCGGTATCGGTACTTCGCAAGCTACTGTAGACTGTATTGTGAAACGTACTTTCTACCAATACCAGCGCTTTTCCATCTTAATAGATTCGCTTATTGATAGGTAGAACGATGACTATATGCCTTGCACGTCCCAGAATCTGCCATTTCTTATTTTCATGATATTCCATGCACTAGTGATAGAAATGTGCCACAGTCTTCCTTGATGACCAGTTTTTCAAATTTTAGGGTTGTCGTGAGAATAACGTCGTCTTTCACTAAAAGATTCCCATTTTCGTTCCTCGCTCGTATTTGTTACACTTTTGTGTAGGCTATACCCAGCGCTAACTATCTAAACGGCATTACAAGCTCCACGTGTTATCATCTAAATAGCGTACTATCCGATTTCCGATTCCTTCTCTTTGTTACAGGCATTATCTGCCCCAACGATATTGACGTCGAGAGTGTGTAACTGTTAGGTCCTCCCTTCTAGTTTTGTAAGTAATGCATATTCTTCCCGCCATCCCACACAATCTCTACATTCACATGCCAACCCATGTACTTAAAAAACAGTTATTCCGTATCCAAGCGAGTGGCAGGAAACGGCAGATACCGCCTCTCCTTCCCCTATCCTTCCTCCTAACAAGCCCTAGAGGAAAAAAAATCGAAAATTGATTTCGCATACTCCTCCGACAAACAGACAACTCAGTATCACTTTGAAGAAAGAGACAATATGCAATATCGACTGCTCCAAAGAAGAGCGGCAAGATTCGTGACTGGTACGTTTGGCCATCGCAAAAGCGTTACAGATCTGATAGAAAGTATGAAGTGGGACACACTTGCAGATAGACGGTGCGCTAAACGGAAGGGGCTGCTCACTAAATTCCGAAATCCGATCTTCACCGAGGATGTAGAGCATATATTATTACCGCCAACTTTCAAATCGCCCAATGATCACCATTCAAAGATAAGGGAAATTAGATCTCGTACTGATGCGTTCAAACAGTGGTTTTTCCCTCGCACGATCCGCGGGTGGAACAGAGGGGGGGAAATATGACTTTGGTGCGAATTATGCCCTCCGCCACACACCGCTTGGTGGCTAGCGGAGTATATATGTAGATGTAGCAAGTGCACTGGGAACCACTTGCCGTGGAATCTATATTACTGAACAACCAAACTGGTCACAAAGTTCCTGTTGCAGGATGTCTATCCAGTGACTTCCAGGGCCAATAAAAATTTGATTTTCCTTCTTTCGTGTATAGCTACTGACCGAATTTAAAAATTTGAAATGCTATCATAATTTATTCTTTAAGAGGTATAATCTTACGTTAAAAGTTCAACACAGTGTGTCAAACACTGAAATGGATCTGAGCACTATGGGACTTAACATCTGAGGTCATCAGTCCCCTACAACTTAGAACTACTTAAGCCTAACTAACCTAAGGAAGTCACACACATCCATGCCCGTGGCAGGATTCGAACCTGCGACCGTAGCAGTCGCGCGGTTCCAGACTGAAGCGCCTAGAACCGCTCGGCCACACTGGCCGGCGTCAAACACTGAAGTTAGCAACCGTTTCTACATCTGAGTTGGAGTCTTTTGTGAGTCAGCAGTGGGCGGGCGCTACTGGTTTAAAAACTATTTCGTCAGTAACAGGAGCTGTTGACCCTTTTCCCCCTAGCTCAGGTTCAGGGTAAGCTCTTGCAGTCACTCACGTCATTCATTCTTTTCATGGATTTCTGTTAGCAGTGCTCAATATTTGCAAGCGCTCAGTAATTCGTACTGACACAACTTAGCATTTCAATAGATAATGCAACAGGGAGTTAATAATAACGATGAAATATTAAATATTCTGTCTGGGTGTATTTCGTGTGTAGATATGTTACCTGGAACTGGCATTGGTTGACTATGCAGTGTAATACAAGCCAAGCACAGTTCCTTTCAGAACGGGGTATCTTCTCGTTGAACTTAAGTTTCCAGCTTCGTAGAATCGCTGGGTCATTGACTAGTCATCATTCCATACACCGCAGAACTAGTTGAGAACACGAAGTTATGATACAAGTAATTATATGTCTTAGCAACGAATGAATGTTGTAATACTGTAAGACAAATACACAAGACATCGACAGCGAGATTAGTAGATTCCTGACAATAACCAGTGCAAAAACAGAACGTCACAGTGGTGAGATATTTTCTCGGGACTGAATCAGACGAATTTAAAGAACACAAGAAAAATATAAACTAAAATGTAGGGACCACCATTCTCTTTACAACCGATCGACTAGGAACATGAGAGATACTATGCGATTCCGAATTCCAGTAATGCTATTGATAGAATTTGGCATACTGGTTCTGAAGGGCTGTTGTCTCTATGTCAGTTATCATCCCATCGTTATGACTGTAATGCCGCGACATGTCGTTCATTTATTTGGAAGAGTCGTCACCAAGAGGCAGCGGGAAGGGAGGGGAAGGGGAAAGGGGCTGAAAGGATGAGGTGAGAAGCTGCAGCAGCGCACGTACTCGCTCTTCTCTCAAATAAGGGAAGCAGTTGGTATCCCAGTCTGAACTTCCGCTCTCCGTTCACCTTCGCAGAACCAACAGCAGCCTTTTGGGAACAGACAGACTGCGCTTAATACGTTTAAAGGATTCCAAGTCAATTACATACAGGAAAGAAATATCAACAAATTGTTTTCGAACATTTCTAGAGTCACCCCTTCTCTTCCCCATCCCAGTCCTAGGGTTAGGAGAGATACTGTATTCCCACAGTACTTTTATACAAATAATGAGTCGGAATACACCAGTTTGGTCGAAATTGCGCCAGATTTTCCTAAGTTATCGTTTTATATTACCCTTCCACGTCCTCATCCTAAACCATAGGGATGCGAGGCGTGTCTTGAAAGGTAATTTTTTCCAGTGATGCGTGTATCAAGTTTGGTAGAAATTGCTTAAGTTGTTACAGACATATGCTGACAAGGCACTGTCCTTTCAATTTCCCCCCTCCCCCAGACCCACCGCTCCTAGGAGTGCAAATTGATCGGTACTCTCACCAACGAGTATATCGACTCTGGAAGCTATGGATTCGGTACTGATATCGACCATTATCAAATATTTTTACATGTCACGTCTTCTCACACCCACCCCACACCTAGGGGTGAAAACATTAGGTTTGTACGAATAATTTAACAAATAATGAGTCATATACATATAAAATTTGGTTGAATGTGCTCCAGACCTTGCCTTAGTTATGCTACTATGTCACCCTCTTTTTACCCCCACTCTCACCCCTCCCCCCGTCCCCCAAGGACGCGTGCAACAACTCACCGAAGTTACGTCGCAATCGATGAAATGTACAGAAACGCACAGAAAACGAATGCACAAGCAAACAAATATTCATTTCTATATAATATACTATGTTTACTTGGCAGGTATTCACACAAGCCGAAGGTATTTAGCGAGAGAACGAGTCAATGCATAATTTACGGAATGCTACAAGAAAATTTGCAAACGAAATAAACAAAAGAATTAATAAAGTACAAAAATCCCTGTGAGAGATGTTCTAAGAAATAACACATTGCAGAGAAAAGTTGTCAGCTGCGCAATGGAACCGTTGTAAAGAAGAGAAGTTTGCCAGATTTGAACACTTGGGATTTGCCACCCTTTTTTGGCTCAGTTTTTTTGGAACCCGACTGAAAATGAAACATGCTGAATAGTGCACACCATTTCGTACAATGCTTTAGGAAGTATTACCGAAGTTCAAATCGTTTTCCGTGTAGTGGTCACTGAATGACCGTTTGGCTTTTCTTCAAAATGAGTCACTATTGTCAACAACGAATCCAGTGACTGAGTGTATGTACAATGAAGACAGAGTTAGAATTCTGAGGCTTCTGAATAACGTCCAACGTAAAGCCTGTAAAATGGTGCAGCAAGCTTTCCTGACCGCTCTTTTCTGGGTTAAGAACATTGTTGGCAAAGACATAGAGTTGCCCCAAAACGTGATACCGTAGGAGGAAGTAAAGTGAAAGTAAGCGAATTAAACAAGCCTTCGCGTCTTACAGGGGTATAATCAGACCTGTTAGTCACGGTTTTTGAAGAGTCTTAGGTATGTTGTAGAGAGACCTTTCCTGACAAGGTAAACTCGGCATCGCACATTTAGTGGTAAAATAGCACTGTGGATACCCCATTAAAAACAGAACACATACCTGTACAAGCATGAAAAAAGGAAGAAGGTGTACTGAATTGTGAAGGAATAAGCAAAACAGTGAACGGTCCCAGCTGAAGACGTGCATCACTGAGTGAATGAAAGAACCGCGGCGTCGAGGTTGTGTGGTCACCGTGTAGGACTGCAAAGCGGAAGATTTCGTATTAAAACCTGCCTCGTGCCTTTTTTTCCACTAAATTATGAACTTTCCGTCTGAACTTTCTTTCTGATCATTGACGTATCTGTTCTCCTTCTGCAGTCTTGGCAGTTGTCGTACTTCCGGTATACATTGATTGTAGAGCATGAGTCATGCGGTAAGAATACAGTGCCGTCGCATGTAAATGTGATGAATAGGGAGAGCAGGCGAGATGCCGCATAGATCTCTCACAGAAGTGAAAACAACAAATAAACAGGTGTGAACTATTATACAACAAAGGAATTCAAGAGTCAAAACTTCCAAAACGGAACGTAAGAGCCATAATATGTGCTAATTGTGTAGAACAGATAAGATGTATGTACTTCTGGAGGCCCCTTCCTTGCGTCTCGCTGTTGCAAACGGATGTTACACCACGACACAGACACAAATTTGAATATAGCAAACAGAACGTCAATGATCGCCCGAACAGTTTATAATTTTGTGGAAAAAATGAGGTCACAAGAGAGATAAGGTTAGGATAGGTTAGGTAAGGTTAGGTTACAGATCTTTCCCATCCCAGGTCAGCGCCATGATCACATAACCACAATTCCACGGCTGCTCAGATTTGCTCGATGTTGCACATCTTGAGCTTAGACCGTTCACTGTTACTGTTTTGTTTCTTTTTTCACAGTTCAGTGCATCTTCTTCTGGCAATCTTACTGCTAAATATGGGTGGCGTGCTATGGGGAGTTCCCCGTGTGTACCTGGTTAACGGCTTTTCACGCGACGGTACCTATTCCGAGGAAATCTATGTTCAAGTTTTATGCGTAACCCCTTTCCCTGGAACATTAGGTATGTTTCGATCTAACGGAACTAGCGCAGCCAGATTCCTGGCTGTCACGCTGTCAATACCGGTTCAAATCCTGCCTGTGTTTTCTTTTTTTACTTAGATTGAACAGAATATTATTAAATAGTATACTTTATGCAAAATTAGTCAAAATTATCATGTTCACCTTAGTTATTTCATTTGTAAATGAATAATTACTGCAAACTTTCTTCAAATGCGTATTCCGTTTGTTACTCGCTGTAGCTTGCATCGCTTACTGTGCTAAAACAGAATTCCGGAAGGTATTTGACGTAGAAGTTAACTGGTAGAGTACCATGCAGGTTTAATGGAAGCTAATGCCTTGCAGGCACACGGATTTTTCAGAAGCTATACTAGAGGACACAGTTCGTTTAAATTCAAAATGATTGTGCTTTAATCGATAAATTTCGATGCGAACCAGGTATATTTGATCATTCCTGTGAAAATAGGTCACTAACCTCAATCAGAATTAACGACTATATTTTTACGGAATCTTCACTCGAAGCGATTTTCCTATAAGTCTTTAGCAAGTTGGGTGCGTTTTGAATTCTTTTTCTTGAAAACTTTAACCTACCTGCAAAAATAAACATCACAGGGTTGTCAAAATCGAGCACATTTCGTCGAGAAAATTTTTATGATCCAGATCCATGCTTTTCTTTCAACTACAAAGATCTGATCGCAAAATGTCTGATCAGTCTGTCCACCTCGCGAATCAAGCGAACGTTGTCCAGATATTTGTAATTTTAACTACGAATCACAAACGGAATACATATTTGAAGAAAGTCTGCTGTAATGATTGATATATTAATGAAATTTGTAAGCCAAAAATGTCTTTTTTTTTCAATAATTTTGAATGACATATACTACTTAATAGTATTCTGTACGACGAAACTGAAGAAAAAGAAGTACACTGGCAGAACTGAAAAAAAGAAGTACACTGGTAGGATTACAACCTATACCGCCAGCGTGACACCTAGGAACCTTAAACGCTGCGCTGCTTCCGCGAGGTCGAAATTACAATTGAGATAAAATATCGACATATCGACATATTTCCAAAGGAATATCTGCGGCTGAGCGGTTCTATGCGTTTCAGTCCGGAACCGCGCTGCTGCTATAGGCGCAGGTTCGAATACTACCTCGGGCATGGATGTGTGTGATGTCCTTAAGTTCGTTAGGTGTAAGTAGTTCTAAGTCTAGGGGACTGATGACCTCAGATGTTTAATCCCATAGTGCTTGGTGCCATTTGAACCGAAAGAATATATCGGTGACCTACTAGTCAGAGATATAGCGATAAATCGACATCGAAATGATACGGGGAATGTCGATATTTATATATATATATATATATATATATATATATATATATATATATATATATATATATATATATATATTGCAATTTCGGTAAATATTTGAAATAGTTCCTTTCTCTTAGACTGTGCGAAGCAAGTATAGGTGGCACAAAGAAGAAGTCCTGTTGCACTGTGGAGTGGCGGTGAGAATGGAATAACAAGAGATTCCGATGTGAAGAAATAGCACACCAGTTGAATAACAATGTTTTAATGAAACTAGTGTGCTATTTCATCACATCGGCATTCTTCAAAAACAGTTGCTGAAAATGATGAACAGAAATGTAAATGACAAGGTCGGCCTTCGAGGTGGGCGGAGACGTGATCGGCGCTCGGCTCTACCAACAGAAACTGCAACGTTTAACTTCATCAAATTTGACACTACAGCTGCTAGGTCGCTGGCGTTTGCAGAAATGAAAAAAACAGGGAAGCCGGCGTGAAGTGTTTCGGACATATCCGATGTAATGTTGATGCATTAATTTGTTCTGAAAGCGATGCTGATATTCAAGACAATAAAAGCGGGTTAAAAGCTGTGAGCTATCTGGGGAAGCTAACCTTGCATTACTGAGCAACTGTTTCACCAGGTATCCAGTCTAAGACAATTTAAATAAAAAGAAATAAACCAGTTTATTTTAACATTGATCATTGTTCCGTTAAAATTTCAGCATATTAAACTTGATTCATAACTAAACTGGTACCTTATTTAGGATTGCGAAAATGTGAGTTTGTTATCGTATGGAACACATCAAATATGGAGCCAAGACTGGGATACAGTATACAACACTGCATTCATAAAATAACACATGAAGAGGAAGTTAACCACAACCAACCGATTCAATTTTCACCCAAAGAAGTTAGTTCGTAGCTCAATCCTGGCCGTCATGAAATTACCACACACTGGTATACTAAATTCACACTAACTCTCTGTGAAACCTTCCCGAAAAGAATGGCTGAGGGCTACTTTGATGATTACACTGCATGCTTCCCGTGGTCAACTTTGTTTACACGAAGAGTGTAACTCCACAAGAATTTTGATAATCAAAATAAATTACATCGAAAAACAAATTACAAAAGAAAAACCTCGAACTGGCTACTATCGTCTTACTATTAACCTGATGATGGGTCAAACAGTTGCATAAGCACGTGGTACTAGTCTCACAAAGTACACCCCACGTGGGTTGAACTCAAAGAAAAGTTACTGTATTGAAAAATATTGTCAAGACGAGATGTTATAATCTCAGGCACATTCGTATTTAAGAGTGATGATGTTAGTTAGTGTTACGGATCATCCACAGGTGGTTCCACTTTACTCACAAAGTAGTGACAAAGCAACTACTGGAAGATATTCTGAACTTCACACTCGAATTACACTGCGTTGCAATTTAAGATAACAATTTCAGTTAGTCTGAGCTTAGGAAATCCATTGTCCTACGGACTTAGCAGAGACGCGCTTAGCCGTAGATCTTACCACTTCAGACGCTCGCATCGGACAGCCTGCCCTGGGCCCCTACCAAGGGTGCTTCCAGATACAAAACCGAAGTGACCAGAGAGGCAGCTTCCTAAACCAACATGACAAGCGACGGACAGGACCATACTAAGAATAGAAACCTCTTTGCTTTTAGAGTAGCTACCTGTTCCGACGTTGGTCATACTGTTCTCTAGCATACAGGCTTGTCTGCTACCATCAAGCATGCAACTAGAAATACATTTGCTCATTCATCCTTTCACACAAAAGGGAAGACGATGATAGTATCTTATCACATGCAATATATGAAAGAAAGCGGATGTAGGTTCGTATGAGACTGTGTGACATGAATTACATATAAACTGTGTTTTAAAATCTAGTAGTGAGACAGATCGTTCTTGATTATGTGTAAAAGTAACACGTTCCACTGCTCAGTCTCCTCCCAGATAGTCAGAAACACCACAGTAAATTTAGAAGTGGAATCTATGCCGTAAATGACAACAATATAAAGTAATTAACATGAAAGGAATCCAACAGAGACCTTTCACCGATATGTGACGAAACCGAATGACGGACCCATTGGACAGCCTGTTTTGTGCCACTTACATGCGAGTACCATTGTTAGCACAGTGGTTATCGCCAAGCGTGAACATGCATCGTTTTCCATTGAATTCTTGCCCTAAGGGGGATATGCAGGCTGCTAGCTTGTTGATGTACACAATATCTAATATAAATCTATATACTTAAACATACAACTCGAAAAAACAGCAGTATATTTACAATGCACAGCCGATATTTTTATAGGCCGGTACGTGGTTATTTTTGGCGGTATGATATCAAATGTTCAAATGTTTGTGAAATCTAATGGAACTTGACTGCTAAGGTCATCAGTCCCTAAGCTTCCACACTACTTAAACTAAATTGTCCTAAGGACAAACACACACACCCGTGACCGAGGAAGGACTCGAACCTCCGCCGGATCAGCCGCATAGTCCATGACGATGTGATATCGATACTACATTTCGACATACAGAATGTCGACTATTACTCTTCCTAAAAGTCTATATATCGATATTTGTAAAGTATTTTTAAAAATATCAACAGTCCTAGTTGAAACATATCTAATTGTTGTGGACATAGTTCCTCGTAGTCAGCTAGTACACATCTTTCCCAATAGAACGCGCCCCGCTAAGCACAACAGCGCAGGCGCAGCGCTCGTCCGTTGCCGTACTACGAGATGGCGCTGTCTTAGAGACGGTCCAAATTCTGCTTCCGCCGATCCACGTATTAATATGTAACGCAGCCAATGAGATTGCTGCTAACATAGAACCTTTTCTCCTCGCGGATCACACTCGCGTAGTGATGCTTGAACGCTCGAGGTATTATAACGAGTGTACAGACCTCCGATTGGACAGTCTGCATTAGTCTGTAGTCAAGTTTTAGTCTGCGCCTAATAAGATTATCATATTCCTGCACATAGCCATCAAGAGAAATGTATAGGCACTTTGTCAAGTATCAGAGTTATATGTGAGAATAGGATTAACGTACGAAGACCAAAGGAACTTCAGATTGTCAATTGTAAACAGCATCCAGAATCAAGTTATGTATTGTCTATCCTTTTTATTATTTTAATAAATGTGTGTGAAAATTAATCAAGTTCTGTTTAAAGTTGGTCACCGTCAATTTGCTACTCTAAGCGTGCAAGTGGCCTTTCTATCGTCTGACCTAACGGCAGAAGATAAACACGCCACGATAAGACCACGAGACATATTGCTCACACTCGCCTACTTCGTTAGAGCGACAAGTCAAATAATTTGATGGTGTGTGTACCGAAGGCCTTACAGCACGCACATCACACTAATGTTCCAGCTTTAAAACTTCAAGATCGATTTTCTCGGATACTATGGGCTGACGCATGAAAAGCCGCTAGGGACGCACGGTACTCAGGACAGGCCCTGTACGCAGCACTTAAGACTCGTCAAAATCCATTCCTAACAGGCTTCATGACCTCCTTGTTAGTATCAGAGACTGGAATATTCTTTCGTATTAAAGGCTGCAACATTCAATTTTCGCACAACATCTCGAACGTAGCAATTTCAAGAAAGTTTTTAATATCCCCTCAGTCCTGTTATTTTAAAATGGTTGACGCACCGACTTTTTGACCAGCTTTGGACAATAAAACACAGCTTTTACAAGTTGCAAGTCAGAAACTTCATGCATTGCGTTTTAAAGCACGTAAGCACCGATCTGTTCCCTGAAAGCCGCATTCAGATGTTACCAGCAACATTATTAGCTACATCATTCACATTACATTCCACGTCTTTCACAACAGTACTTTCCTCATCTTCAAAGAGAATTTTTTTTAATCGTCTGTCGCATTTAGTGATAGCTAATTGATAAACTGTATACCAAGAAATTTCCAGAACAGAATCCAGTGGCATTCACCATTAGCAAGACGAAAACGAAACTGATGCGATTTAACTTTGCTATTCTTTCCTACTCGGTTTTTAAATATGTGTGTAATGTTTGCGTTCATTCGTCTGTCATTATGGTATTGTCACTGAATCTCATTTCAGACATTTTCTTCTTAGCTCGCTGGAACACTTCGCACCTACCCGTCGAGAATTGTTTGTATCACGAACACTATTACACTAACAGAACTTTCCCAAAAAAAGCAAGTATATGTGAAATACAAATTATTATCACTAACACGTCTGAACTATGACTATTTATATAGGCTTAGGCATTATTTAGCTTGCCATGCACCTGCTGCTAGTCACTGAATGTATTTAGTGAATCTGTAAAAATGGTTTCCAAAGCAATCTAGTACTACCATAATGTTTACCTACATCTAAATGTACATGCATAGTCCGTGAGCCACCTTACGGCGCGTGGAGGAGGGTACCTTTTACCACTACTAGTCATTTCCTTTCCTGTTCCGTCCACAAATAGAGCGGGGGAAAACTAACTATCTGCATGGTCCCACACGAATCCTAAACAGTCTTATCGTCATGATCCTTATAGCGAAATGTAAACTGATGGCAGTAGAATCGTTCTCCAGTCGGCCTCATATGGCAGTTCTCTGAATTTCTTCAATCGTGTTTCACCAAAAGAACGTTATCTTCCCTGCACGGATTCCTATTTGAGCTCTCCATAATACTCCTACTCCTCAACGGCGATTCGGCGTAGATTCCTCAGAGTGGTCGGTGGCTCACATCGTCCATGAACCGCCCTTTTCAATCTATCCCAGGCATGTTCGATAGGATTCATGTCTGGAGAACAACTGACCACTCTAAACGAGCGATGTCGTTATCCTTAAGGAAGTCATCCACATGATGTGCCCGATGGGAGCTCGAATTGTCGTCCATGAAGACGAATGCCTCGCCAATATGCTGCCGATATGGCTGCACTATCGGTCGGAGGATGGCATTCACGTATCGAACAGCCGTTACGGCGCCTTCGTGACCACCAGCGGCGTACATCGGCCCCACATAAAGACACCCCAACATAACAGGGAACCTCTACCTTGCTGCACTCGCTGGACGTTGTGTCTAAGACGTTCAGCCTGACTGGGTTGCCTCCAAACACGTCTCCGAAGATTGTCTGGTTGAAGGTATATAGGACTGTCATCGATGAAGAGAACGTGATGCCAATCCTGAGCGGTCCATTCGGCATGTTGTTAGCCCCATCTTTACCGCGCTGCATGGTGTGGTGGCTGCAATGATGAAACTCGTCAAGGACATCGGGAGTGAAGTTGCGCATCATGCAGCCTATTGCACACAGTTTGAGTCGTAACGTCCTGTGGCTGCATGAAAAGCATTATTCAACATGGTGGCGTTGCTGTCTGGGTTCCTTCGAGCCATAATTCGTAGGTATCGCTCATACACTGCAGCCTGAGCGGGGCATGTCGAATGTTTCTGTCTCTCTGTACGTCCTCCATGTCCGAACAGTATTGCTTTGGTTCACTTCGAGACGCCTGGACACTATCCTTGTTGAGAGCCATTCCTGGCACAAAGTAACAATGCGGACGTGATCGAACCGTGGTATTGACCGTTTAGGCATGTTTGAACTAGAGACAACACGAGCCGTGTGCTTCCTTCCTGGTGGAATGACTGGAACTGTTCGGCTAACGGACCACCTCCGTCTAATAGGCGCTGCTCATGCATGGTTGTTTACATCTTTGGACGGGTATAGTGACATCTCTAACAGTCAAAGGGACTGTGTCTATGATGCAATATCAACAGTCAGCGTCTATCTTCAGGAGTTCTGGGAACCGGCGTGATGCACAACTTTTTTGATGTGTGTATATCTTCCTTTACCCGACCTGACAAGTTTCCCAAAATCTCGAGCAGTACTCAGCAATGGGTTGCTTTATTCAAAAACGTGGCGTTGCTGTCAGGGTCCTAAAATTCTCCCAATAAACTGAAGTCGACCATTCGCCTTAATTACTACAGTTCTTACATGCTCGTTCCACTTCATACTTGCAACACTAAGACTAGATATTTAATCTGTAGTGGCCGAGCGGTTCAAGGCGCTTCAGTCTGGAACCGCGCGCCCGCTACGGTCGCAGGTTCGAATCCTGCCTCGGGCATGGATGTGTGTGATGTCCTTAGGTTAGTTAGGTTTAAGTAGTTCTACGTTCTAGGGGACTGATGACCTCAGAAGTTAAGTCCCATAGTGGTCATAGTCATTTTTTAGTCTGTATTACTGTGTCAAGCTACACACTACTAATTCTGTATTCAAAAATTACGGGATTGTTTCTGTTACTCATCTCCATCAATTTACATTTTTCTACAGCTAGAGCAAGCTGTCATTCATCACACAAAGTAGAAATTTTGACTATATCGTATCCTCCTACAGTCAACAACGACACTTCCCCGTACGCGGCAGCACCGTCAGGGAACAGCCATAGATTGCTGCTCACCCTGTTCAGCAGATCAGTTACGTATACAGAGAACAATAGATGTCCTATCACGCTTCCATGGGGCAGTGCTGACCATACCTTTGTCTCTGACGAACACTCACTGTCGAGGGGGACGTACTGGGTTCTGTTACTTAACAAGTCTTCGAGCCACTCACATACCAGGGCCCTATTCCGTAGCTCGTAACTTCATTAACAATCTGCAGTGGGATACCTTGTGAAATGCTTTCCGAAAAAGAAGGAATATGGAATCTACCTGTTTCCCTACATCCATAAGACATGAGAAAAGGGCTACTTAAGTAAAGAACTAGCACTGCTTTCTAAATCCGTGCTATTTCATGACAGAATCTTTTCGATCTCAAGGAAATTTATTACATTCGATTTAAGAGTATGTTCAAGAATTTTGCATCAAACCGACGTTAAGCATATTGGTTTGTAATTTGACGGTCTGTTCTTTTATCCTTCTCATATAAAGATGTCACCTGTATTCTTCACAGTCCCTCGTGACTTTCGTGATGACTGGGTGTTGTGTGGTGTCCTTAGGTTAGTTAGGTTTAAGTAGTTCTAAGTTCTAGGGGACTGATGACCGTAGATGTTAAGTCCCACAGTGCTCAGAGCCATTTGAAACCTCGGGACTTCGCGCTTTGCGAGAGATTCGCGATAACTGCAAGCTAAGTAAGGGGCAATGCTGTAGAGTACTCTATAACGCCAAATTGGGCTTCCACCCGGACATGGCGACGTCTTTGTTTCGACTTTTTGAGACGCTACTCAGCGCCAGAGATGGCTGTTACTACGCCCTCCGTACGGGAGTCTGCGCGATGGTCAAACGACCGTATGTTTGTAAGGTCATCCTGCGTAGGTAATTTCGTGAAGCAGACAATTAAAACGTCAGCTTTCTTTGTGCTGTCTTTTATTGTGACAACAGACTAGTCGCCGTGCGTCTGAATACACTACTGGCGATTAAAATTGCTGCACCAAGCAGAAATACAGATGATAAACGGGTATTCATTGGACAAATTTATTACACTACAACTGACATGTGATTATATTTTCAGGCAATTTGTTTGCATAGATCCTGAGAAATCACTACCCAGAACAACCACCTCAGGCCGTAATAACGGCCTTCATACGCCTGGGCATTGAGTCAAACAGAGCTTGGATGGCATGAACAGGTACAGCTATGCCATGCAGCATCAACACGACACCACAGTTCATTAAGAGTAGTGACTGGCGTATTGTGACGAGCCAGTTGCTCGGCCACCATTGAACAGACGTTTTCAGTTGGTAAGAGATCTGGAGAATGTGCTGGCCAGGGCAGCAGTCAAACATTTTCTGTATCCAGAAAGGCCCGTACAGGACCTGCAACATGCGGTCGTGTATTATTCTGCTGAAATGTAGGGTTTCGTAGGGATCGAATGAAGGGTAGACCCACGGGGCGTAACACATCTGAAATGGAACGTCCACTGTTCAAAGTTCCGTCATTGCGAACAAGAGGACACCATCACACAGAGTGATACGCCAGTATGGCGATGACGAATACACACTTCCAATGTGCGTTCACCGCGATGTAGCCAAACAGGGATGCGACCAATACGATGCTGTAAACAGAACCTGGATCCATCCGAAGAAATGACGTTTTGCCATTCGTGCACCCAGATTCGTCGTTGAGTACACCATCTCACGCGCTCCTGTCTGTGATGCAGCGTCAAGGGTAATCGCAGCCAAGATCTCCGAGCTGATACTCCATGCTGCTGCAAACGTCGTCGAACTGCTGATGCAGATGGTTGTTTTCTTGCAAACGTCCCGATCTGTTGACTCAGGGATCGAGACGTGGCTGCGAATAAGATGCCTGTCATCTCGACTGCTAGTGATACGAGGCCGTTGAGATCCAGCATGGCGTTCCGTATTACCCTCCTGAACCCACCGACTCCATATTCTGCTAACAGTCATTGGATCTAGACCAACGCGAGCAGCAGTGTCGCGATACGCTAAACCGCAATCGCGATAGGCTAGAATCCGACCTTTATCAAAGTCGGAAACGCGATGGTACGCAGTTCTTCTCCTTACACGAGGCATCACAACAACGTTTCACCAGGCAACGCCGGTCAACTGCTGTTTGTGTTTGATAACTCGATTGGAAACGTTCCTCATGTCAGCACGTTGTAGGTGTCGCCACCGGCGCCAACCTTGTGTGAATGCTCTGAAAAGCTAATCATTTGCATATCACAGAATCTTCTTCCTGTCGGTTAAATTTCGCGTCTGTAGCAGGTCATCTTCGTGGTGTAGCAATTTTAATGGCCAGTAGTGTAGAAGCCTTGACCCGCTTAGCGATTTTACATAGAACTATAATTTTCTCCGGTTCGGGTGCAGTGCTGCATCAATTTTCATTTGCGATCTAGTAGGAAGAAAATCGCATGGTATTCTATTTTGCGATCGTCCATGTATGCCTGGTAGTCTTCCAATGTGTAGATTAGCGTTTATAAATGCCGAACGTCATCCTTATGTTCGTGAAATCACGGCCGAACACAGTTAGCAGTGTAAAGCAGGCCATTGTCTTCTTGAAAGAAGGCGTCCTTGCTGCGGAACATCTGTGGCGCAGGACGCACCCTCTCGCATAAAATGTCCACAGATACTCACGCAGCGGCCGTGATTCGTCCTTGCAGAGAAGCAACAGTACCGGCAGAAAGTCATCAAACAGCAGCACACAGCGTCGCAGTTGAAAGTAGGCCATCCGATGCATAAGCTTGTTCGCACGACTGCCGCACGTACAGAGCGGACTTTCGTAGTTAACATGATGAAGGGCAAACCTCGGACCATTTGGCTCCCTTCCAGTCGTTTTTAATGGTCTCGCCAGCACGCGCACAGAGCTAGCTTGTTCGCGACGGTGATCTGAGATTTGCAGCAGGCTCTTCGATCGTAGATGTACAGGTCGTGCATCAGGCGTGGAACCGCACTTGTCGGGACCTGTTTCTCCAGATGGTCAGTTCATTCTGGCATCACTATCGTAGTATGATTCTTTGCGATAAAGTGCTTCTGTTTTCGGTGACCTCAATCAGTAAAAGTTGATTTTCTGTCACTTACAATAGCTTGAGTCCTATACGTGTCACCAACCAAGCCGATAAGTATGGAAAGAAAGCAAGAGTGTGTCGTAACATCTCGTTTACGACGAGACCATTAAGGATACCAAACGCGAGCGACGGATAGCAGCGATCCGTGGCATTCAGTAATTTATCGCTCGTCTCGACCCCAGCACACTTGAGAAGAGAAATTTGCCAAGCAATTTCAGCCAGTATAACGAACGCCACTGTCTCCAGAACTTTCGCTATGGAAAATGAAGTGCTACGTTTAGCAACCGTCAGTATTCTGGCAAATACATGAAAAATGTTAACATAAATCAAAAGACCAAAAACACGAAAATTGTAATTTATTAATCTTGTTTTGTAATGCGTTTCTTGAGAACAGTAGTTACTTTACGGACTATATTACATTTTTCAATGACGCCAAGTGGCTGTATACATCTATCCAGTCTGCTAATGCAATTGGTTTTCGCTTATTTGTCCTCGATTCCTTCTTGGTTTTTATATTTCAAATATTTACGCAATTTGTTCTGCAGTCTCATTGTGTCTATAGAAATGTTGTCAATATAGGAGCACTACTAATTACAATAACTCTTGCTCTAAATTGTATGAGGGAGAGTTAGATTATATGACATGACAAGTCATTCAGTATAGAATGAGATTTTCACTCTGCAGCGGAGTGTGCGCTGATCTGAAACTTCCTGGCAGATTAGAACTGTGTGCCGGACCAAGACTCGAACTCGGGACCTTTGCCTTTCGTGGGCAAGTGCTCTACCAACTGAGCTACCCAAGCACGACTCACGCCCCGTCCTCATAGCTTTACGTCTGCCAGTACCTCGCCTCCTACCTTCCAAACCTTACAGAAGCTCTCCTCCGAACCTTGCAGAACTAGCATTCCTGAAAGAAAGGATATTGCGGAGACATGGCTTAGCCACAACCTGGAGGATGTTTCCAGAATGAGATTTTCACTCTGCAGCGGAGTGTGCGCTGATATGAAACTTCCTGGCATATTAAAACTGCAAGGTTCGCAGGAGAGCGTCTGTAAAGTTTGGAAGGTAGGAGACGAGATACCGGCAGAAGTACGGCTGTGAGGACGGGCTGTGACTCGCGCTTGGATGGCTCAGTTGGTAGAGCACTTGCCGGCGAAAGGCAAAGGTCCCGAGTTCGAGTCTCGGTCCGGCACACAGTTTTAATCTGCCAGGAAGTTTATCACTTAAATATAGCTGTATAATAGGTTTTCCCTGAACATTTAAATCAAAATGTCCATTTAATACTATGGTGTCTCAGTCTGTTTGGGTGTTAAAAACTTTAATAAAGTTTTTCCAGCGCTAAAATTTTTGCTTATTCCTCCCTGCTCCTCTGTTTTTAGATCATGCCAGTCATATCGCAATCCATCGAGACCATCTATATTAAACTTCCTCTCTTCCCTGAAGATCACTTCATCCCATTCTCAAATCCGTGACTTACGCTTTTCAGCAAATTCCGTTGTAGCTTGTTTATATGTTCAGGAGTCAGAGCAGATTCCTGTAGTGTTTTCTCGAATGCAAGATGTTTTCATTTGACAAAACATCTCGTACACGTCTGGCACTTACTGGCGGCTGCGAATTAGCAACAAGTTGAGAAGAATAACGGTTTGTGGCTCTTGCTTTACGCAAAAGTAACCACTTCGATGCTTCAAATAGTTTTCTACTTCGTCAACATTTTCTGTTCTGTCCATATCGTGCGCCCAGCCTAACAAAATTAACATCGCTGTACTTGGACGTTTCAGCTTTTTGGCTACTTGACAATTAGTGTGTCCCATTTCGTTCTAGCGCGTATGTTTCCTTCTTCGTCACACGATAACTATTTTCCACTGGTAACTGTCACAATCATGGTTTATGTACACAAAATGCAGAGTCATTAATGGCGTCTGTTTCCTTTTGCGCAGGAAAGGCAAGTACACACGCACTAACACTACACAGAGCCGACTGACTTTATACCGTGTTCCACCCTCTACTACCTGAAGCCTTCATGTCTTGTTATATACTCTACTACTGACATCAAATGCGATACCATTTCATTGCATTCATCAGTAAACTGGATCCCATACTATTGCATACAGGGTGTTACAAAAAGGTACGGCCAAACTTCCAGGAAACATTCCGCACACACAAACAAAGAAAAGATGTTATGTGGACATGTGTCCGGAAACGCTTAATTTCCGTGTTAGAGCTCATTTTAGTTTCGCTCAATGGAACACGTTATCATGATGTCATACGGGATACTCTACCTGTGCTGCAAGAACATGTGCCTTTACAAGTACGACACCACATGTGGTTCATGCACGATGTAGCTCCTGAACCTTTCAGTCGAAGTGTTCGTACGGTTCTCAACAACAGATTCGGTGACTGATGGATTGGTAGAGGCGGACCAATTCCATGGCCTCCACGCTCTCCTGACCTCAACCCTCTTGACTTTCATTTATGGGCGATTTGAAAGCTCTTGTCTACGCAACCGCGGTACCAAATGTAGAGACTCTTCGTGCTCATATTGTGGACGGCTGTGATACAATACGCCATTCTCCAGGTCTGCATCAGCGCATCAGGGATTCCACGCGACGGAGGGTGGATGCATGTATCCTCGCTAACGGAGGACATTTTGAACATTTCCTGTAACAAAGTGTTTGAAGTCACGCTGGTACGTTCTGTCGCTGTGTGTTTCCATTCCATGGATAATGTGATTTGAAGAGAAGTAATAAAATGAGCTCTAACATGGAAATTAAGCGTTTCCGGACATATGTCCACATAACATATTTTCTTTCTTTGTGTGTGAGGAATGTTTCCTGAAAGTTTGGCCGTACCTTTTTGTAACACCCTGTATACACCGTGCGTAACTATTCCAACTGACAATGTTAATTTTGCTACAAATATTCATGCCTTTATACTTCTGTAGCATGGCAGGTGTTACTGAAAGGCACTGTACCAATGCAGTGTAAAGCGTTGGTGGTTGAACCAGTTTGTACTTATATTCTTAAATTACATAAACGTGCTGTTCCTAAGAACTCGCGAGAGTTACGAAGAACTAATACCTTGGGAAGCATCAACAGTTGTCTGTACGACTTCGTTCCCCTCCTCCTCAGAATGCAGGCAAGGTCGTGCGCCGAGTCATGGCGCGGCCTCGACCATGAACTACTTGCACGACCACTTGCGAGGCGTCCCTGCAGTACGGCAAGGCTGCCCTGCTGCCGCTTCACGACCACGCTGCACCTGGCGGCAATGACAGCACAGCGGCCGCATCACACGACACACGCCTCCACCGCTGGTTTAGCAGGAGGGCGCAGCCCGCAAATCTCACGAACGATTAGCAAGGGTAATCACTCCGGGTTAGCATTACAGACAGCCTTGTCGAATAGAGTATTTGCTGCGTGTAAGGCGGCTTGTGCACGTGGAGAGAGAGAGGGACCCAGAACACATCTACATCGCTAAAAGACTGAAAGGTTCAACCCAGTACTAGTCACAGGTTGCCATCTAACAGCTAGCAGGGGTAACAAAACTTTGGTCTTCAATATTTCACATAATTATCGACCGAATTAAAAAAGTTAAAATGCTGTCAGAATCTACTCATTTAGGGTGGTCCATTGATCGTGACCGGGCCAAATATCTCACGAAATAAGCCTCAAACGAAAAAACTACAAAGAACGAAACTTGTCTAGCTTGAAGGGGGAAACCAAATGGCGCTATGGTTGGCCCGCTAGATGGCGCTGCCATAAATTAACTGCGTTTTTAAAAAAATAGAAACCCCAATTTCTTATTACATATTCGTGTAGTACGTAAATAAATATGAATGTTTTAGTTGGACCACTTTTTTCGCTTTGTGATAGATGGCGCTGTAATATTCACAAACATATGGCTCACAATTTTACACGAACTGTTGGTAACAGGTAGGTTTTTTAAATTAAAATAAAAAACGTAGGTACGTTTGAACATTTTATTTCTGTTGTTCCAATGTGATACATGTACCTTTGTGATCTTATCATTTCTGAGAACGCAACCTGTTACAGCGTGATTACCTGTAAATGCCACATTAATGCAATAAATGCTCTAAATGATGTCCGACAACCTCAATGCATTTGGCAATACGTGTAACGACATTCCTCTCAACAGCGAGTAGTTCGCCTTCCGTAATGTTCGCACGTGCATTGGCAGTGCGCTGACGCATGTTATCAGGCGTTGTCGGTGGATCACGATAGCAAATATCCTTCAAATTTCCCCACAAAAAGAAATGCGGGGACGTCAGATCCGGTGAACGTGCGGGCCATGCTTCGACGACCAATCCACCTGTCATGAAATATGCTAGTCAATACCGCTTCAACCACACGCGAGCAATGTGCCGGACATACATCATGTTGGAAGTACATCGCCATTCTGTCATGCAGCGAAACATCTTGTAGTAACATCGGTAAAACATTACGTAGGAAATCAGCATACACTGTACCATTTAGATTGCCATCGATAAAATGGGGGCCAATTACCGTTCCTCCCATGATGCCGCACCATACATTAACCCGCCAAGGTCGCTGATGTTCAACCTGTCGCAGCCATCGTGGATTTGCCGTTGCCCAATAGTGCATATTATGTCGGTTTACGTTACCGCTGTTGGTGAATGACACTTCGTCGCTAATAGAAAGGGAATAGAAAGGGTGCAAAAAATCTGTCATCGTCCCGTAATTTGTCTTGCGTCCAGTGGCAGAACTGTACACGACGTTCAAAGTCGTCGCCATGCAAATTCCCACATTTTTCTTATTCAGTTCATATATGGGGAAGTGCACAAGCTGGCTATTTACAACGAATATTCATAATTCAGAAAAGGGCAGTGAGGTGCATTGCAAAAATACCACCAAGACAGACCTATGGGCAAGCTTTTGTACACTATAATTTTATGACAGTATATTCACTGTACATATACCAAAGAATAATGGCAGTAAGGTCAAGTGATAAACACCTCCTAAATAAAGATGTACACAAACATGGTACAAGAGGAAACAGCCGGCCGCGGTAGGCTCGCGGTTCTGGGCGCGCAGTCCAGAACCGTAAGACTGCTACGGTCGCAGGTCCGAATCCTGCCTCGGGGATGGATGTGTGTGATGTCCTTAGGTTAGTTAGGTTTAAGTAGTTCTAAGTTCTAGGGGACTAATGACCACAGCAGTTGAGTCCCATAGTGCTCAGAGCCATCTGAACCATTTGAACCAAGAGGAAATGAAAATTACTACAAGGTAAACAAAAATTTAAAACTGTCTGTGACTGCCCCTGAAGAAGCAGGCAAAAGGTTTTTTAATGAACTCCCCAAAATCATTAAAAAAGAAAGAGACCTAAAATGTTTTAAAAATCATTTGAAACTATATCTCACAGAGAAATTTATATACAGTTTGAGTGAACACTAAGATGGTGTTTAAATATGTTATATCATTACTGAAACGTACCTTTAAAAATTATCATTTCTCTATGATGTTTGGATTTGCATGTATATATAATGTGAAACATGTAATACCTTTGTGTGCTTATAGACTATTTCTGTTTAATTATTTGTTTCATTTATATATAATGAATTCAAGTTTGATGTTAATAGTCTATTGTATGACACACCCAATACTCTGAGCAGGATTTTCAGCTGGACTCCATGGACAAAGAATATATAAATAAATAAATGTGATGCCCCTCCCTTACCCCCCTCCCCCCCCCCCCTTGTTGGTATTACACGTAACAACAATTAGCTTCGTAATGCTAGGGCCAATAAAGGTTCTAACCAATATCTACTTGCATCAACGTCTACTTGATTACTCTGCAATTCACAGTTAAGTGTCTGGCAGAGAGTTCATCGAACCACCTTCAAGCTATTTCACTCCTGATGCCCTCTCGAACAATGCGCGGTAAAAACGAACACTTAAATTTTTTCGTGCGAGCTCTGATTTCTCTCACTTTATTACTATGATCATTTCTCGCCACGTAGGTGGGCGCCAACAAAATATTTTCGCATTCGTAGGAGGACGTTGATGATTTGAACTTCTTGAAAAGATCTCGCCGCAACGGAAAACGCCTTTTTTTTAGTGATTTTAACCCCAACTGGTGTATCATATTGCAATTCGCCTTCTTCGTTTTTTCTTAATCTTTCTGATTATTTCGCCAGCCGGTGCAGTTATTTGGAAAATGGGTTTAGTTATAAAATCGCGTAATAATTCTCGACGTAAAGCAGCGTTGCGACAACAGCAATTTACACAAGTGGAAACTGTGCTACAGAATATTAATAAAATATAATATTTAACAGCAGACTGAGCAGATTGGCTGCAACAACGAGAAAAGGCGCGTACATTCGCGAGTGAATGGGCTGTCTAATAACTACTGCATTTGGGAATGTTGGTAAGAAATAATAATTACTGTAAAAGTCACTCACATATGACGAATATACGGGAGAGGCAGACGCACGTATTTCCTTAGATTTACTTTTCCTTGTGGCCTGGTTGAAATGAATATCGGTTATGATAGAAATAAGAATCAGATAAAAGTTATAACAAAAGGAATCGGACTTCGTTGGAAAAAGAGAAATAATGAAGATTGCATGTATTAGTGTCGCGGCAAATGAACAAATTTTTTAAAAAATGAAAATGGCGGCTATAAAGGAAGTAAAGGGCATGTTCACCTAACCCCATTTTTGTACTGCGCCGTCGCGATGATCGCCGCTGCTATCTGTATCCATCTAGTATAAATAATAACAATACTGGTCTAGGAGAATGTATTATTAGGCTCCCGTAAATAACGATGAATCCGGAGATTTTGTTTTGACTTAAACCGGTGATTATTCAAATAAACTTTCATACGTAGACTATCAGGTTTCACGTACGCGCCTTCACTTTGTGACGAACGAGAACAGAACACAAGACTACTACTAAAGCTTATAATTGAAGAGCATAATTATGTCGTTGTCTCTCAGAGTCTATCAGTACTCTTACTTATCTTTGACTGGCCGATCGATATCTGGCAAATATTTTACATTTTGGTTTATCAAGAAATATTGAAAAAGTATCTTCACAATATCCGTAACATCCTCTCCCCATTTCGCGATAATACAAAACGAGCTGTCCTTCTTTAAACTTTTTCTGCCCTCCGTCAATCCTATCTGACATGGACCCCATACCGCGCAGCAAGACTCAAGAAGAGGTCGGACAGGTGTAGTGTAGGCAGTCGCTTCAGTGGTCCTGTTGCTTTTTCTAAGCGTTCTGCCAGTAAAATGTAGTATTTGGTTCGCTTTCGGTTTAACTTTGTCCATGTGATCGTGAATAAAATAACTTCCAGTCAAGGCCGGAGGTAGAACGTGTTCAGTCCGTTCACCTGTTCTTGCTAACACTTCTTTATTTCATCCATTGCGTGTCGACCTTTGTAGTGACGACGCATTGAGTGGGGTCTGGCAGAGAAAAGGAGAGAGGATGCGCATCATACCTTTACCCAAAGGCACGGGATGGGAATTTGTATACGTCACGCACGCAGAATGATAGACTGAAAGGCGTTCGTCAAGAGGAAGGAGATGAGGGATAACTGAAGGTGGGGAACGGGAAGGAAATCATCAAGACAGGTGTTACCGAGCAGCTGCGAAGCCAATAACCTCACGTACTGTGTTCCGAAACATGTTAGAATACGCAAAAGTTTATAATTTTATGTGATGTTTCGTTAGAATGATTAAAACGAAACGTGTCGCACGTAAGACAGAGGTTCGCAGATGTGAGTATCGAAAATAATTAAAGACTGCTCATCTTGCATCTTCATTAACACGTCCACTATTGGGGCTGGAAATGCTTCCCACCAGTTTGCTTCCTTTTAGATTGTAGACGCATTGGACATTGATTCGACAATCCAATGATTCAATTTTAGTTGAAACATAATGAACATTTATTAATTTTTCCACAGAATCTGAACACTACTGCCTTTCGTGCTCAAAACGGACTCTAGCACTGACTCAACACAGACTATGGGCTCAACTGCGTTCCCTATATATTTCTTAAACAATCAAAGTATAGCGAAGTACTGTTTATATTATAATTATATAATAGTTATAATTACTGAGATAAATTGTAATTGACGTAGGATACGCCTTGGTGTACATATTGAAGAATAAAAAACTGTTTACATAGTAGGACAAAATATTTAACATTAAGTGTTTAACATTCACAACATCATTACGGTACTAATTGGGAGTCATCAAATCAGAAAGAAACGAATAATAAGGGTTTTGATTCCTTTGATTATAATTACAGTATAATACAATTCTGGGTATTTTCATATAATATACTAATTTTCATCAGAAGCTGCGGTTTAAGTAGAAAATATGGCAATGTTTATATGGCAAGCTGGTACGACATTTATATATTTGATGAAATATAATATCATTTGTGTTTAAGAATGACATACCATAAATTAGCCCTGATGAATAAAATCATGAGTTTGAATGTTTACGATTCGTAACTATATTTTCGTTAAGTTACCGTTACAAGTGTTTCTGGATAACTTATTTCGTAGCAAATCAGCCTTTGTGATTCACAGTTACTGCCAGAAATAGGTCACACCGAATTCAATTGTATATCAGCGCAAATAAACGCGCATTTTTGAGAATCTTCGGAAGTTACCATGCCCATGTACATAGTTTAGTTTATAGTAAGTCGGCATTTGTGATTTAGTTACTGTAGCAGATATTCTAACTAACATATTACGATACAACTACTTTTCACTTAAAGAGAAGTATATATTATCTACATTTATCGTAAATTTATTTTCGAGTTTGTTAATAACTATAATTAGCCCCAAAACGTTTCAGGCAAGAGTAATTTTTAACACAGATTTTTCTATTGCCTTAACACAAATCTCGTTTTGTGTATTTGCTTCAGTAGTTATAGGAAATTAGTATTTTTTTGTGGTATAGATATAAAAGATATCAGCAGGCTCAGTTTAAAGTTATTTGTTCTCTCTCCTGTAATACAGCCAAAATGCAACCCAACTGTGAACGCTGTTCTCAAACACAGGATGAGTTGGTTCACGTTCGTAAGCAGCTCAAAATCGCCCTGACTACTGTCAAGCGACTGGAAGCTGCTGCAAATCAGTGTGACAGAAGAGATCTCGACGGCCGTGTACCTGTGGTATCATAATACTATTCTCTCCTGTGGACCCTGTCTCCTCTGTACAAAGCACAGACTGCGAGTGTAGTTTCAGTGGTAGATCTGTAAAGGGCGGAAGGGGACAAGGGAGGACTCAGGGTGTTATACCGATCCCAACAACCAGCAAGTTAGAGGTGCTGTCTTCCACTGAAACTGAAACGGAGGCATAGGAACCCAGTTCGTCTGTTTTGGAAACATGTTTTGTGCGGTGACAAGAGAAGACAAACGCAAAAGGATAGTGGTCTATTAATAGTAGACAATTCAAACGTACGGTGCAAGATGGTACCCCTTATGAAAATGGCAGCTAGAGACAAAAAAGGACACCAGGTGCACCCAATGTGTATGCCTGGGGGTCTCATTCAACATGTTGAAGAGGCTATTCCGGCGGTCATTAAGGGAACAGGGTGCAAGCGGGGCCTTTCGCCCAGGCTCCGAGGTCATACTTGGATCATTTCAGGGAGTGGCAGATAAGGTTGAGGAGACCAGCCTTGCGCATGTAGTTTCAACGAAGATGACAATTTGCAGCCTTAATCCCAGAATGATTATGGCTCCTTGATTCTGAGTCGAGTGGAAGGACGGGATACCAATTCGATTCTACACAGAGTACGCGAAAGAACTTGCCCCCCTTCTAACAGCCGTGTACCGCAAGTCTCTAGAGGAACGGAAGGTCCCAAATGATTGGAAAGAGCACAGGTAGTCCCAGTCTTCAAGAAGGGTCGTCGAGCAGATGCGCAAAACTATAGGCTTATATCTCTGACGTCGATCTGTTGTAGAATTTTACAACATGTTTTTTGCTCGCGTATCATATCATTTCTGGAAACCCAGAATCTACTCTGTAGGAATCAACATGGATTCCGGAAACAGCGATCGTGTGAGACCCAACTCGCTTTATTTGTTCATGAGACCTACAAACTATTAGATACAGGCTCCCAGGTAGATGCCGTTTTCCTTGACTTCCGGAAGGCGTTCGATACTGTTCTGCACTGTCGCCTGATAAACAAAGTAAGAGCAGCTGTGTGGCTGGATTGAAGAGTTTGTAGCAAACAGAACACAGCATGTTGTTCTCAATGGAGAGACGTCTACAGACGTTAAAGTAACCTCTGGCGTGCCACAGGGGAGTGTTATGGGACCATTGCTTTTCACGATATATATAAATGACCTAGTAGATAGTGTCGGAAGTTCCATGCGGCTTTTCGCGGGTGACGCTGTAGTAAACAGAGAAGTTGCAGCATTAGAAAATTGCAGCGAAATGCAGGAAGATCTTCAGCGGATAGGCACTTGGTGCAGGGAGTGGCAACTGACCCTTAACATAGACAAATGTAATGTGCCGCGAATACATAGAAACAAGGATCCTTTATTGTATGATTATATGATAGCGGAACAAACACTGGTAGCAGTTACTTCTGTAAAATATCTGGGATTATGCGTGCGGAACGATTTGAAGTGGAATGAGCATATAAAATTAATTACTGGTAAGGCAGGTGTCAGGTTGAGATTCATTCGGAGAGTCCATAGAAAATGTCCATCAACAAAGGAGGTGGCTTACAAAACACTCGTTCGACGTATACTTGAGTATTGCTCATCACTGTGGGATCCGTACCATGTGTGGTGGTCAGAGGACATAGAGAAGATCCAAGGAAGAGCGGCGCGTTTCGTCACAGGATTATTTGGTAAGCGTGATAGCGTTACGGAGATGTTCAGCAAACTCAAGTGGCAGACTCTGCAAGAGAGGCACTCTGCATCGCGGTGTAGCTTGCTGTCCAGATTTCGAGAGGGTGCGTTTCTGGATGAGGTATCGAATATATTGCTTTCTTCTACTTATACCTCCCGAGGAGGTAACGAATTTAAAATTAGATATATTCGAGCGCGCACGGGGGCTTTCCGGCAGTCGCGAACGATACGCGACTGGAACAGTAAAGGGAGGTAATGACAGTGGCACGTAAAGTGCCCTCCGCCACACACCGTTGGGTGGCTTGCGGACTATAAATGTAGATGTAGTTCTGGACTCAAAATATGGCTCTAGGCACTATGGAACTTAACATCTGAGGTCATCAGTCCCCTAGACTTTGAACTACTTAAACCTAACTAAGGAAATCACACACATCCATGCCCGAGGAAGGACTCGAGCCTGCGACCGTAGCAGCAGCGCGGTTCTAGACTGAAATGGATAGAACCGTTTGTCCATAGCTGCCGGTGGAAGCAATAAACCAGAGAACTCAGAAGTTCTGTGATAAGCTAGGTCGCGACTTCCTGGACTTGCTCCATATGGTTGACAAGTGTGGATGCGCCTAAATCGATCAGGTGTGCGCTCACATCAGAGGTGGCTACCCAGGTAGCTATGTTTGGGGCACACACTAGGGTTTGCAGATCAGGGGGCTCTCCATCCAATCCAGATAATGATAGATGAAGTATCAGTGTAAGATCGGGAGAAATGTCTCCCAGGGGTAGAGTTTATGAAAATCCTAGTGGTTAACTCCCAAAGCATTCGAAACAAAGTACCAGGGTTCGAAGCGCTCTTGTAAAGCAGTGAAGCTTACGTAATGCTAGTACAGAAAGCTGGCCGAAACCTGAAATTGCTAGCAATGAGAATTTTGGGAAAAATTTATATGTAAATCAAAAGGATAGGCTAATGCCAAATGGACGTGGTCTATTTGTTGCAGACAAGAAAATCAAATCCACCGAGGTGGAAACTGAAACTGCATGTGAGATTGTTTGGGCAAGACTCAGCATCAAGGGTGAGCATAAAATGGTAACTCGATCCGTCTATTGCCCACCAGGTTCATCTCCTGGTGTAAATGAAAATTTAAGAGAAAAACTCAGCTTGCTTGTACACAAGTTCCCTACTCATATTGTAATCATCGGTGGAGACTTTAAGGATACAGGGTACTTTTCCGGCTCAGTGCTATGTAAAAATCAGCACCTATTTCTTTCAGGCACTGTTTATAATGTATATGTTTTACAGATTTTTTGTTGATAGCAAGATATGCAGCACACTTTCTAAACAAATTAGAAATATTCTGAATACTTCTGAACCTTCTTAGGGTTATTAAAAAAATTTTCTTTTGAAGGAGACCAAATTTTTACCAGATATGCATGACATGATGGCTGAGGCACTAGACCTATTAATTCCAACTATTACTTATATTACAAGGATAAAAATATCACATCTTATATTTTAATTTTTATAATTTTTTCCTAATAAGAATGTTATTTTTTCTATAGTTTAGTTGATTCTACAATAAAGCTTAGGTCTACTACATAAGTATGGAATATTGCAAGTTACAGAAAAAAATTAGAGCAATGCTTTATAAACTTTAGGAAATATTTGAATCTGAATTCTGAAAAATACAACTTGCACCTCCCCCCATGAACCATGGACCTTGCCGTTGGTGGGGAGGCTTGCGTGCCTCAGCGATACAGATGGCCGTACCGTAGGTGCAACCACAACGGAGGGGTATCTGTTGAGAGGCCAGACAAACGTGTGGTTCCTGAAGAGGGGCAGCAGCCTTTTCAGTAGTTGCAGGGGCAACAGTCTGGATGATTGACTGATCTGGCCTTGCAACATTAACCAAAACGGCCTTGCTGTGCTGGTACTGCGAACGGCTGAAAGCAAGGGGAAACTACAGCCGTAATTTTTCCCGAGGACATGCAGCTTTACTGTATGATTAAATGATGATGGCATCCTCTTGGGTAAAATATTCCGGAGGTAAAATAGTCCCCCATTCGGATCTCCGGGCGGGGACTACTCAGGAGGATGTCGTTATCAGGAGAAAGAAAACTGGCGTTCTACGGATCGGAGCGTGGAATGTCAGATCCCTTAATCGGGCAGGTAGGTTAGAAAATTTAAAAAGGGAAATGGATAGGTTAAAGTTAGATATAGTGGGAATTAGTGAAGTTCGGTGGCAGGAGGAACAAGACTTCTGGTCAGGTGACTACAGGGTTATAAACACAAAATCAAATAGGGGTAATGCAGGAGTAGGTTTAATAATGAATAGGAAAATAGGAATGCGGGTAAGCTACTACAAACAGCATAGTGAACGCATTATTGTGGCCAAGATAGATACGAAGCCCACACCTACTACAGTAGTACAAGTTTATATGCCACCTAGCTCTGCAGATGATGAAGAAATTGAAGAAATGTACGATGAAATAAAAGAAATTATTCAGATAGTGAAGGGAGACGAAAATTTAATAGTAATGGGTGACTGGAATTCGAGTGTAGGAAAAGGGAGAGAAGGAAACATAGTAGGTGAATATGGATTGGGGCTAAGAAATGAAAGAGGAAGCCGCCTAGTAGAATTTTGCACAGAGCACAAATTAATCAAAGCTAACACTTGGTTTAAGAATCATGAAAGAAGGTTGTATACGTGGAAGAACCCTGGAGATACTAAAAGGTATCAGATAGATTATATAACGGTAAGACAGAGATTTAGGAACCAGGTTTTAAGTTGTAAGACATTTCCAGGGGCAGATGTGGACTCTGACCACAATCTATTGGTTATGACCTGTAGATTAAAACTGAAGAAACTTCAAAAATGTGAGAAATTAAGGAGATGGGACCTGGATAAACTGAAAGAACCAGAGGTTGTACAGAGTTTCAGAGAGAGCATAAGGGAACAATTGACAGGAATAGGGGAAAGAAATACAGTAGAAGAAGAATGGGTAGCTCTGAGGGATGTAGTAGTGAAGGCAGCAGAGGATAAAGTAGGTAAAAAGACGAGGGCTGCTAGAAATCCTTGGGTAACAGAAGAAATATTGAATTTAATTGATGATAGGAGAAAATATAAAAATGCAGTAAATGAAGCAGGCAAAAAGGAATACAAACGTCTCAAAAATGAGATCGACAGGAAGTGCAAAATGGCTAAACAGGGATGGCTAGAGGACAAATGTAAGGATGTAGAAGCTTATCTCACTAGGGGTAAGATAGATACTGCCTACAGGAAAATTAAAGAGACCTTTGGAGAGAAGAGAACCACGTGTATGAATATCAAGAGCTCAGATGGCAGCCCAGTTCTAAGCAAAGAAGGGAAGGCAGAAAGTTGGAAGGAGTATATAGAAGGTTTATACAAGGGCGATGTACTTGAGGACAATATTATGAAAATAGAAGAGGATGTAGATGAAGACGAAATGGGAGATACGATACTGCGTGAAGAGTTTGACAGAGCACTGAAAGACCTGAGTCGAAACAAGGCCCCCGGAGTAGACAAAATTCCATTAGAACTACTGACGGCCTTGGGAGAGCCAGTCATGACAAAACTCTACCAGCTGGTGAGCAAGATGTATGAGACAGGCGAAATACCCTCAGACTTCAAGAAGAATATAATAATTCCAATCCCAAAGAAAGCAGGTGCTGACAGATGTGAAAATTACCGAACTATCAGTTTAATAAGCCAAGGCTGCAAAATACTAACGCGAATTCTTTACAGACGAATGGAAAAACTGGTAGATGCAGACCTCGGGGAGGATCAGTTTGGATTCCGTCGAAATGTTGGAACACGTGAGGCAATACTGACCTTACGACTTATCTTAGAAGAAAGATTAAGAAAAGGCAAACCTACGTTTCTAGCATTTGTAGACTTAGAGAAAGCTTTTGACAATGTTGACTGGAATACTCTTTTTCAAATTCTAAAGGTGGCAGGGGTAAAATACAGAAACCAGATGGCAGTAATAAGAGTCGAGGGGCATGAAGGGGAAGCAGTGGTTGGGAAAGGAGTGAGACAGGGTTGTAGCCTCTCCCCGATGTTATTCAATCTGTATATTGAGCAAGCAGTAAAGGAAACAAAAGAAAAATTTGGAGTAGGTATTAAAATTCATGGAGACGAAGTAAAAACTTTGAGGTTCGCCGATGACATTGTAATTCTGTCAGAGACGGCAAAGGACTTGGAAGAGCAGTTGAACGGAATGGACAGTGTCTTGAAAGGAGGATATAAGATGAACATTAACAAAAGCAAAACGAGGATAATGGAATGTAGTCAAATTAAATCGGGTGATGGTGAGGGAATTAGATTAGGAAATGAGACACTTAAAGTAGTAAAGGAGTTTTGCTATTTAGGAAGTAAAATAACTGATGATGGTCGAAGTAGAGAGGATATAAAATGTAGGCTGGCAATAGCAAGGAAAGCGTTTCTGAAGAAGAGAAATTTGTTAACATCGAATATAGATTTATGTATCAGGAAGTCGTTTCTGAAAGTATTTGTTTGGAGTGTAGCCATGTATGGAAGTGAAACATGGACGATTTCTAGTTTGGACAAGAAGAGAATAGAAGCTTTCGAAATGTGGTGCTACAGAAGAGTACTGAAGATAAGGTGGATAGATCACGTAACTAATGAGGAGGTATTGAATAGGATTGGGGAGAAGAGAAGTTTGTGGCACAACTTGACTAGAAGAAGGGATCGGTTGGTAGGACATGTTTTGAGGCATCAAGGGATCACAAATTTAGCATTGGAGGGCAGCGTGGAGGGTAAAAATCGTAGAGGGAGACCGAGAGATGAGTACACTAAGCAGATTCAGAAGGATGTAGGTTGCAGTAGGTACTGGGAGATGAAGCAGCTTGCACAGGATAGAGTAGCATGGAGAGCTGCATCAAACCAGTCTCAGGACTGAAGACAACAACAACAACAACTTGCGGGAAATTGCGTATAAAGATATGAGTCAAATTAAACTGTCCTTCAGAACATTCCTGAAGCATAGTCTTCATCCTGGTGCATTTCTTCATCTTGAAGCTTCCTCTTGGCATTCCTTTTAGCATTTCTCGCTTCTTTGGTAACTTGAAGAGCAAATCTTACAGCTTCATGCACACATTGTCTGTCATACGCAAGCAATTGAGCTTCCATATTAGAGCCACATTTAGTGCCTAAATTTCTCAGGACTTCCAGCCTTCCTAACACTCCATCGTTGAAACATATCACTGCATCTAGTGCACCAACTTTTAATGTATTTAGTCCTACAGAAGCATTCTTGGGTAATCTTTCCCACAGGCAATGATTGAAACTTTCACTAGTATTCTGAGTGCCGCCATGAAGACATTTACTAAGCAAAACAGGGTCTCTCAGGTCTCTAAAAATTGTTTTTATTTCATTCATAACAGACTCAGGAAGAGAGTGTTTAATTTGGTATATTTGACCACGTTCTTTTGCTTTTTGGTAACCACACCAAGAATCAGCTCCTTTAGGGAAAAGTCCGTGAAAAGGGTGGTCATCTGTGGACAAATTACGAAAGTAGGTGGCCCATACAGCTTTTCTCATTGCTGTAACATGATTCAGAGGTGCAGTTCATCTAATGGCCAGTCGATAATAACTCTGAAGAAGGTCTATTTAGTTTCTGTCAATCTGCCTCAGCTAGACAGAGATTGTCCGTCAGATAGCAACTTTCCTTTCATTCCCCTTCGTAGCTTCCTCAATCTAGCACCCACCCTCTTTTACACATGTCATCAACACTGCAGTTTTGTTACCAAGGTATCATCATAAACATTGAACTCATTAATTAGATTGAAAGCTTTAGAGCCCCCAACACCTAGGTACTTCGTATATAGAACATTATAAACGGGTACCGACCTCTGAAATATTTTTAGAGCTCCATCACGCTACCCACTGTAACCATTATAATTCTAAGAATACTGATGTTCAATATGTCCTTCAGTGTTACCATGGCAGGTGTGGCAGTACTTAGATAAGCACTTAACATCAACAACTTTTCCATTCTCCAGAGAAGTAGCACTTACACCATTCAGGGAACGAAGTCCTCGACGTTGCCATGTACCATCAGGTGCAACAGCAATGTTCCTGGTTCCACTAATATTTACAGTTTCTTCTCCTTCACGTTTTATAGATGCTTTAGACACAACCGTCAGGGGGCCTAAAAGTATTTTTATGTACTTGCTGAACCTACTGGAAACGGCCGGGTCTAGGCGCTTCAGTCTGGAACCGCGCAACCGCTACAGTCACAGGTTCGAATCCTGCCTGGGGTATGGATGTGTGTGATGTCCTTAGGTTAGTTAGGTTTAAGTAGTTCTAAGTGCTAGGGGACTGATGACCTCAGATGTTAAGTCCTATAGTTCTCAGAGCCATTTGAACTATTTTTTTTTTTTGTTGAACCCACTGGGGAGCAGAGGAAGGCCAATCAAACCACAAAACGTTTGAGCATCCTTTTTTCCTTTTCCTATTGCCCGTGTTGCATACACTTCAAATTCACATCATATGAATTATGCACAATGTTCGAAGTCATTTCCGAGGTAGTTTTATTGCAGGATCTACACAGAACAACTAATTTTGAGGCTAAACCCTTCCTGCTACTTTGTTGTTCAGTCATTTCCAGTCAGCCTACACCATCACATTGTTCACATTTCGCCACTTCCTTTATCAAAGAAGGTAAGATGCCCACATCATCAACAACAAATCCACTACAAACAGCATCATTCTTTATACAAAAATTTTAAATACCATTAGATGTGCCATGTGGGAGTTTCTTCCCTGAAGAACTGAAACATAGGTTACTTCCAACTGTGTGGCTTGCTTTGTTTGTGAACTAGTTACCACGGAATTGCCTTTTATAGGCATAGTTCGTATTTATTGCACACTAAAGGATATGCACTTCCACAACTATATGTAGCACTTGGGCAACAAACATTCAGTAACACTTGAACAAACTGCTTCAGCGAAACAAAAGTAAATGCTAGCAAATATAATCATTTACAGACATTAGACACCTGCACTGTTACCAACATATAAAATGCCTCATACGTATAATAGCTGGAAACAGAAAGTTCACAGTTCTTATCAAAATAATACTGGATTCTGTAACAGAAATAATGGGGGCGTGGCGGCATACACGACCATAACTTTAAAATTTGGTATATATAAATGATTTTTAATTTGAAACCTTATAATGTATATATCAATGTAATCAGGAAAGACTACAGAATTTAACAAAGTCATAAAAAATTTAATTGTCCACCATTTATAAGTACACTATTTCCTTAATCATCCAACAATCAAATGGGAAAAATAAGTTTTGTTAGTAGTGGGCTTGATGAGACATCCTGTGAAACATTCCTAAATGCCTTCTCTGAAAACTACCTACACCAGATATTTTGGAACCCCACTCGTGATGGAAATATATTGGATCCAATGGCAACAAGTAGACCTGCCTTATTTGAGGATGTCCACATCGAAATTGGTATCAGTGATCATGATGCAGTTGTGGCAACATTTACCAAAGGGCAACTGAAACGAGTGGAATAATTGCATGGGGGCTTAATTAAAAAGAATAATGAATAAATGCAATAAATTTAGCAGTCTCGCATCCGATTGGCCCTGAGTTGTATTAGCACGCAATCTGAATGCATAAAATAAAAATAAAGAATGACAAGAAATTTCCGTTAACACAAATGATTAATTAAATCCCCTGCAACTATAAAAGCTACGAAACAACAAAGCACAAGTGTAACTGTTCTGTGTGTGGTAGTGTGGCTCAACGTACATGTATCTGGCACGGTTCTTCCTCAATACGACAAGATATTTTAAACACTATTTACAATGAACTAATTAAAAAACCAGAAATACTATAATTACACAGAGAAACCAGAATTACAAGTCTAATACATGAGCACTAGCCAGATGCTTTGTTGATTGAACCTGTGACCAAGAGGCATTGTCGTTAAAGAAATGTGGAATAATTTTTTTTTCTTACCTCAATATATATTGACGAAAAATACCCTGTGATCATTGCAACATCTTCCATCTATACATTACATCATCCGAACAGCATCTACTCTCTCGCCCAACAAAACAACAACTGCACTCGACATCGTCTGAACTAGTACTGCTCTCGACATCCTCTCAACAAGTACTGCCCTCGGCAACCTCTGAACTACTACTGCACCAGTGGAAGCGGCGGAATAATAATCTTTGGCGCAATCTCTGGCGCTGTGACTAGGTGTAGCCACCTTTCAAAATTTTCATTAAACTAGATAAAAAATCAGTAGTGTCATATCTCAATGAGGATCTTGAAACTTTCAGCACAGGCCTGAAGCATGTAGGGAAACTATGACTGAAGTTTAAAATAATAATTGACCACGCACTGGATGGGTATGTAGCCAGTAGAAACAAACAAAACATCATCTGAACAGGCCTTGAAGACCCAACTGTACCGACCGGTCGCAGTGTCATCCTTAGCCCGTAGGCATACCGGATACGGATATAGAGGGGCATGTGGTCAGAAAGCCGCTTTCCCGGCCGTTGTCAGTTTTCGTGACCGGTATCACTATTTCTCAATCAAGTAGCTCCTCCATCGGCCTTACAACGGCTGAGTGTACTCCGTATGCCAACACCAGCCGGCAGACGAAGGCCGTGATCCATCCAAGTGCTAGCCAACCCCGACAGCACTTAGTTTCAGTGATATGACCGGAACCAGTGTTATCACTGCGGTAAGGCTGTTGGCTTGTGTCCAGCAGACAGTTTGTAATGGTATGGTCCCTCCATGATCTGCAGTCACTGTAAAGAAACTTCTAAAGAAACAGAAATTACTGCATAGTATGTTTAAAATAAAGCATAGGACTATACATACAGGGATGAAATGCGTGTGGCTGGCAAGACGGCAGGCAGTGCATGAAGCTTTTAGTGACTACCGTAGCAGAATATTGTAAAATGGTCTTTGTCAAAGCCTGGCTGTTAGTGGTACCAAAGTGTCCGGTCCCTAGCAAAAGAGACAGGAACTGAAATTGAGGGTAGCAAAGCAAAAGCTGAAATGCTTAATTCTGTTTTCAAATGTTCCTTTACAAAGGAAAACCTAGGGATATTGCCGCAGTTATACCGTCTTACCACTGATATATTATTGTTGTTGTGGTATTCAGTCCTGAGACTGGTTTGATACAGCTCTCTATGCTACTCTATCCTGTGCAAGCTTCTTCAACTCCCAGTACCTACTGCAACCTACATCCTTCTGAATCTGCTTTGTGTAATCAGCTCTTGGTCTCCTTCTATGATTTTTACCCTCCACGTCGCCCTCCAATACTAAATTGGTGATCCTTCGATGTCTCAGAACATGTCCTACCAACCGATCCCTTCTTCTAGTCGAGTTGTGCCACAAGCTCCTCGTCTCCCGAATTCTATTAAATACCTCCTCATTAGTTATGTGATCTACCCATCTAATCTTCAGAATTCTTCATTTTGCTCCCCAAATAGCAAAACTCCTTCACAATTGCCGTTCAATATGTTTAACATTGATTTCTTGTAGAATCTTAGAACATATTCTGAGTTCAAACATAATGAGGTATCACGGATAGATTGACCTCCTCCATGGAAACTAGCATGGCGTCCAAAAACATCTACTATATGAAACACAACTTGCTCTTCTCTAACATGACATACTGAAAGCTGTGGATCAAAGCAGTCAGGTAGATACGATGTTTCTTGATTACCGAAAAGCATATGAATCTGTTCCGCACCTAAGCTCATTGTCAAAATTTCGATCACATGTGACAACAAGTGAAATTTGTGACTGGATCGAGAGTTTTTTGGTAGGGAGAACATAGCACGTTCTCTTGGCTGGAGAGTCATCGTCAGATGTAGAAGTAACTTCGGGTTTGCTCCAGGGAAGTGTGTTGAGACCCTTGCTGTTTATGTTGCATATTAATGACCTTGTGGACAATGTTAATAGTAACTTCAAACTTTTTGCAAATGATGCAGTTACCAATAGTGAAGTACTGTCTGAAAGAAGCTGCATAAATATTAAGTCAGATTTTGATAAGATTTCAAAGTGGTGGAAAGATTGGCAACTTGCTTTAAATATTCAGTCATGTAAAATTGTGCAATTCATAAAACAATAAAACCTAGTACCCTATGACTATTATATCAGTGAGTCACAGTTGGAATCGGCCAATCCATACAAACACCTGTGTGTAACACTTTGCGGGGATATGAAATGATCACAAAGGCTCAGTTGTGTAAAGCAGCTGGCAGACTGATTTATTGACATAAAACTGGGGAAGTGCAGTCTTTGTCTACAAAGGAGATTGATTACAAATCACTCATGCAACCCATTCAAGAATTTTGCTCAAGTGTATGGAACCTATACCATATAGGACTAACAGGGGGTATTTAATATATACAGAGATGGATCACAGGTTTGTTTGACCTGTGGGAGAGTATTACAGTGATGCTGAAGAAACTGAACTGGCAGATTCTTAAAGATGGGCGTAAACTATCCCAAGAAAGTCTGCTAACAGTGTTTCAAGAACCAGCTTTAAATGATGACTCTAGAAACATACTGCAACACCCTGTGTATCGCTCACATGGGGATCGCTCAGACAAGATTAGAATAATCGTAGCACCCACAGAGGCACTCAAACAATCATTCTTTCTGTGTTGGTGTACGCTAGCGCCAACACACCATGTGGCATAGACGTTACGAGAGTATCAATAGAGGCCCACGACAAGACTCGCCAACACCCTCTCAGCCGCCAGTATTTAGGATCGCCGCCGTGGTCCGGAGGGATAGTCCGCACCACTCGCTCCTTTTGTCTCCATGATTTCTACCTCACCCTTTATGGTCGTCCCATCTAGCTCACTCCTACCCTGAGATACCTTGGCCTCACCCTCGACTGACATCTCACCTGGATCCCTCATCTCCAGACCATCCAGCAGAAAGCCCATTCCCGCCTCTGCCTTCTGACACTTCTGTCTGGCCGGACATGGGGATTGCTTCCTTCTACCATCCTCCACACCTACAAATCCCCCATCTGTCCTATCCTTGTTATGCCAGCGTTGCCTGGATCTCCGCTCCCACCCGCTTTTACAAGGCCCTCCAAATCCTAGAACGCCAAGTGCTCTGCCTTGCCTTCTGTATCCGCCTTCCTTCCCCCACACGGCTCCTGTATGAACTGATTCCCTTCCCCCACCTCCTCCTGTTCCTCCAACATCTCCGCATCCTTTACATTGTCCACAGGCTAGATCCCCACCCTCTGGTTTTCTCCTTCCTCTCCACCCCCCGCCCATTGTCGCGCCTCTATCGCTATATCTCTCCCTCTCTCCACCTCCATACCATCCATCTCCTTCATCAGGGCAATTTCCAGCACCTCCCCCCCCCCCCCCCCCCGGATGACGAACTTCACGGTGACATCTACTCTTCCTTACAACTATAACCTTGCCTTGTCCCCCCCCCCCCTCCCCAGGGCCCCCTTTTTCCTCTCCCCTCCTTCTCCCAGAGCGGATTTTCCTCCTTCCCCCCCCCCCCCTTCCCCTGAGACCCTGCACCCCATACTTGCCTCTTTCCTTCCCACATCCCTCCCTACCTGGCCCTCTTCAGTGCGCCCCCCACCCATCTCCCCCCTCTCTTCCCCTCCATCCCTCCCTCCCTTCTTCCGGTCTCCCTCATTCCTTGCGCCTGGCAGATCCTCCATTTGGCTCATTGTCAGTGTGCCATGTCAGTGTTGTGTTTAGTGCTGTTTCTCCTGTGTGTCAAGAGGTGTGATTTTAATTGTCTACTGCATTGAGATTCGCTGTCAGTGTTTGTTATGTGCTATGCCATCGATACTTTTTATGCTCTGGTCATCCTGTGCCTTGTGTTCTTTTGATTGTCGCAGTGTGTGCCTTTTTGTGTGTGCTACTTTTTTACAGTTTTTTATCTCCATTTTACAATCGCCGGTTTTTTTATCTATTGCCTTCCATGATGTTCCCCATTTTTTATATCTATGTTCACCATATTCTCTCCTTTGTATATTTTTCACTGTCTTCTATTGTTTGTCCTATGTCTTTCGGCTGAAGAGCAGCGCATATGCTGCTGCCAGCCCACGCCGATGGGGAATTGAAATACAATAAAGAAAATAAAGAAAAAAAAGACTGCGGGGGGGGGGGGGGCAGTTTAGCCAGTTAGTTCGTGCCTATTTAGCCAGCTAGTTCGAGTCTGTACGCCGTGGAGTTCCAGTGCGTCACCCAGACGGAGCCACAGACTTAGCCTCTGGCACAGAGACAGGCAGCACATGGCAGCCTTATAGTGAACTTAAGCGGACTTCTATTTCAACAGAAATGAGGTTACGTGGACTATACAGAAGAGTGCTTGTACACAGCACATCGAAACTTAAAGTAGCTGTTTGTTTATGAATAAAGAACACAGTTATTAACTGCGTGCAGTTTGTGTTACAGAACGAGGATACCGGAAACCAACCAACAGCCTCTCCTTGTCTCTCATGGAACACCTCCACTGAAACAACGAGACGACATAAAAGCGGCTAAAGAGAATACAAGACTTCCCACGCTCCATAAATGGATGGAGCAGGAAGGAACCTTAATAACTCGTACAATGGCACGTATTGTCTGCTACGCACTTCGTGGTGGTTTGCAGAATATGGATGTAGATGCAGAAGTAGAAATTATGTATCGAACGATTGAGTGTGTGCTTCTCCGCTGCATTTTTAATGACAGAACCAAAGGCGCACGTTGGTCAGTCGAAACGAGAAAAACTGCATGCGTCACAGAAGGGAAATCTTTTCTTAACTGCTAGGCCGTCAATTCGCCTACTAAGTATATCGGCAGGACGTTATGAATGCAGACACAAGGCCTTTTTTGCTGGAGATTCCTACTGCTGCCAAACGCTTCTGCTCTGCAGGCGTCTGCAAGTTTGTACCT